>NC_067475.1:29870581-30595581 GCF_947179515.1 Apodemus sylvaticus
ATCATTTCTGTAAACTTTTAAGTCAGTGTCCTGAGAAATGGAGTGGGACTGTGGACCCTGGGGACTTGGAAAGGCCTGAGAGAAAGTGAATCAGACAAGTTCTGTAGAGAGGTACTGAACCACAGTGGGGAAGAAGATTAGTTCTGGGTTCTCTATTACATATACAGAAGGGTAAGAATAGGTTCACACAATCAATGACCTATTTCAATGTGACCAGAAGAATATGACATTCCAACATATGAAGATGATTAGTGTTTGAGGGGATAGCAATTCTTATTACCCTGATTGCATTATTGTACATTATATACATGTATTTAATTACTAAAACATACTGCATACAAACACACTACACTGTCCCAATAAAGAGAAAACTCAATAAACTATTTTATATGCAAAAGTCTACCAAACAGAACAGAAATTCTAATTAAAACGATCAGTTATTATATATAGGTGAATTAAGATAAGATACAGTTAACTTTAAAACTGTTAAAATAAGACCTTCACATCTTCCTTCTGGTATAATGCAGCTTAAAATAAGTCTCTAGAGGTATGGCTGCTGTGTCACTGTGCATCAGTAGATGGTAGAGAAGAAAGAGGCTATGTCTACACTCAGTATTCTGACCTATGACCCTATGTATGATTAACAACCTGAAAAAAAGCAAGCCTGAGATGACCTCCAGCCTGGTGCGTGGGGGCCCAGACCGGGAGCTAGCCTGAGCCAACCGTCAGTACAGCACAGTACAGGCCTGGAAGGGCTTCCATGCTGCAAGATATTTCCTATCCATTAACACTGAGGCAGTGAGAGGCCAGTGATTGGTGGGGAGAGAGGGGGAGGAGCTAAGGAGGGAGAGCAGCTTGGTGGACTGAAGAGCTGAGGAGAGAAGAGATGCAGATAATCCAGATGGCTTCAGACAGATTTCTGGTGTTTTGGAGAGGTTAGAAATATTGAGATAAGACCTTTATCATTGTAAACTGGCATTATGTAGTTGGGAGTGTTATATACATAAAGATATTAGGTTAACTATTTAAGAGTCATGTTTTACCAGGTATTTGGGTGCAGAGCGGGAGGACGGGACTCCCACTGTTGAGTCTCTATGGTAGAGAGGAAACACAGTGAGAGCTAGCTGGGAAAGATTGGCTCGGAGGTGACAGGGAGGGCTGCCTTGACCTCCCCCCCCTCCCCCTGGACTTGGTGCAGAGCCTGGAGGGGCGGTACTCTTTCTTAATTATTACTCACTACACTTCCAGGGCAGGGAGTGAGCAAGGGCCGTGGGCTCCTGGCAGAAGCGAGTCTAGACAGCCCACCCACAAATGGGGCTACTTGGGAAGGTCAGGGAAAGGCGTGAGCCTACGATGTCCACCAGATGGGCACCATGGGGTCAAAACAGGGAGCTAGCCTGAAATGACTAAAGCTGGGCACTGTGCAGGCCTGAGGTTAGGGGAGACCATGTCCGAGATTACCCCTGCCCAGTGTCATAATGCACCAACAGACACAGCACTCCTGAGATCACTCCTGAGATGACCCCAGGCACTCAGTGACTCTGGGCACCACTAAGAGGAACAAGTAACTGGTGGAGAAATGGACGAGAAAGAGAACCAGAAGGAGGTGGGCACAGTGAAGAGAGGCAGACCTGGAGACTGGAGAGTAGTGAGGAACTGCTGATGTGATAGCTGGTGATGCCACCCGGGACCACAGGAGGGTCCTGTCGTGTGGTGCCACTAGAACCCATGTCTGGGCCAGTGGCCCTGCAGCAGGGTTCTGTTACCACCAAAGGCCAGGTGGATGTCCCTGTTCTCAGTTGTCGCCCAGGGATATGTTGATCTGAGGGCTCTGCAGAACTACCACCATCCCTTGTCTGGGCATCATGGGAAATCTGGCCCTGGGGCCATGAGAGGAAGAGAGGTGCCCCTGCCCCAGCCAGCTCCAGTACTTGGGTGCAGGCCTCTGTGGGAGTTGACGGTGAGCTGGCCACCGGCTGTGAGCACAGAAGAGGGGGCTCAGCCACTTGTCTGCCTTGGAGCAGCATAGGCAAGAGAGGTATCCCTTTCCTCGTCCTTCCCTCTGACCACCTATGGCAGGAAGAAGAGCTGTCCTGCCTCTTACTGCTGCAGCACTTGGGACAGGGTACTTGGCACCTCAGCCAGGAGCACGGGTGAAGGTGAGGCAGCCCAAGGGTGTGAGTCAGGAGCGTCATCCTGCTGACCAGCTCAGACACCTCTCAGGCCCAGACCCGGGACTCTGAGTTGGCACACCCCATCATCAACCACACTGATGAACTGCTGGAGCTCATGAAGAGGCCAGTCCTACAGATCCAAAGCTGCAGGACCTACATCCATGACACAGAGCAACAACAGGATAGCTGAGAGGAAGGAGTCCCAGTGAGGATCTAGTATTGACAGAGCCACAGAAGCCAGAGACCAGACCTGTGACTCATGTCAATGAAAATTTGCAAGCAAATAAGTGTAGACAAATGGGTGTACTGTGGGGCACAGCAGCTTCCAGATCAAGATTTTTTTCTCTGATGGGGGTTAGGCTGTAAGATTGGGGTTAGGTAAGCAGTTATGAGGGGAGAGGGAAATGAGTGGAACTGTGGAACATGATGTGAAATTCACAACCAACAGAAAGTTATAAGTGTAATAATAAGCAATCCGAGATGAGGAAATATTGCTAAAAGTTACAGGCAACCTTTTTGTGTTAAAGTAAATATTTAAGATACTATATTGTCTATAAAATGTAAACATGTAATTTTATACATATATCCCATTAATATTTCAAAATTATTTTTTAAAATGAGATGTTTAAGAGTACACAAATTTTACTTATTGAAATAAAATCGCTACTCTATTTTAAAAGCAGAGAATAACTAATTGGTTAAAATGCACAGGGCAGGACAGGAATCACATGATGTCCCACATAAGCTGATACAGAAAAGCCATTTGACAAACTCCAACATCCCTTCATGATAAAGGTCCTGGAGAAATGAGGGATTATGTGAACACATTCAGTGCAATAAAGGCCATCTGTGATAGGGCAGGGTCTATCAAAACGCACGCTGAGCCAGCCATGTGGAGCAAGCAGGATCCTTCATGGCTTCTGCTTCAGCGCTTGCTTCCAGGTTCCTGCCAAAGTTCCTTTGATGATGGACTGTGATATGGAACTGTACAAAATAAGCCCTCTCCACCCACCCTGCCCCCAAACAAAAGAAAAAAACCTGCACAGTACTGGCAGAAAACCAGATACAAATGTGAGTGGACCAGACTAGAGAACCAACACGTACGTCCACAGAGCTACAGCCACCTAGTTATACTGGAGAAAAAAGCCTCTTCAACAAGCTGTGCTGGGAAAACTGAACACGTGCACATAGATGCAACGTTAGAGCCCTAAAGACTAAAACTGCTAGAGAAGTCTCAAGAGCAGGGCACATCTCAATATACAGGCTGGAGAAATGACCCAGTGGGTAACGATGGTTGCTACCAAGCCTGGCTATCAATGAGACCTGGAACCCATATGATCTCAACACGTGCATGTGGTCTATGTGTCCACATATATTTACACAGACACAAAACAAAAACGTGCGGTGAAAAAGTTTTAAAGCTTTACAATGCTACAAGACATACTTTGGTTTTTTTTTCCAAAAAATTATATATCAACATTTCCTATCTGTAAATTTATTTGTAGTGCAATTAGGATTTTAATAGCTTCTTGGTATGGAAAAAAAAAAACTCTAAAAGATGATATAACTGAAAAATAACAAAAATATAATTATAAATCTGGTTTGCCATAAAGGGATATTTAGATCAAAGAGAGTAATTTAGTGTGTTCAAGAAAATAAACATCTTTATAATAAACTAGCCATCTGATAAATAAAAACGTTTAATAGTTTGTTAGCTTGACTTGATTGTCCCTTGCTAAGTGGTTGTTTTGCCTGATTCCTGTAGGGCTTCTGAATCATTAACTCATCTCTCTCTCTCTCTCTCTCTCTCTCTCTCTCTCTCTCTCTCTCTCTCTCTCTCCACACACACACACACACACACACACACACACACACACACACACACACACACACAGATAACAATGTTAGCTAAACTTTATTCATTTGGGCTTGAAAGAAAGAATGGAAAACCCCTCTTCGCCGAATTCTCTCAGGTGTGCGAGCTGCAGATAAAGCTGTTTTCACTATTTTTGTGGCCTCAGTCTGTGTGAGTATGTGTACAAAACAGGCTAACATCAAAATTAAAATTCTATACCTAGGTTTAAATGTGATTTTTGAACTTGTCACAGAAATTGTTTATTTATTTATCTTATATGAAGTCCTGAGGGGGCCTAAATAAATGGGACACTTATGCCCTGAAATTTGAAAATCATTAGACTTCCTGGATCCGGTGTATAATGGTGTCTCTCATTGCCACCCTGTCTGTAGAGTTGTGCCAGAATCTATTTCCCTTTAAATGTCACAGAATGCCAGTGATTCATGAAATGACATCCCTGAACTCTGAGGCTGTGTAAGGAACATCTCTGTGCGAGACCTCAGATACTCATCAGCTGGCTGCAGTCAGGCTGCTGTGCCCGCCCATCACTCGCCATGGAGAAAATATATTCCGTAGACTCGCTGGTGGAGAAACATTGCCAGAAGATCTGTGTCAAATCAACACTGAATTAAATCAGGCTGCTCAGGAAAACTGTCACCACTGCAGCCTTCCCCGCAACTCTGTGGGTATGCTAATTACACTGTGAGAACTGCCTGCTGCCTGTGGAGACATGCCCCTGTCTCACATCAGCACAGCTGCCAGTCTGGATCAAACCTTCGGATATACTCTATCCCATAGCATGCCCATGTTGCTTTTGCCAAAAAGGAAATAATTCATATTTTCTTTTGTTTTCCACTAAGAACTCTACGATAATTCTGCTTCTACCACCCCCACCCCCAATCATCATCCATATCATGTATCTATAATTCTCCTGGTCATGTTTTGTCTGACCATGGACATACTTTCTGTGCTCATTTCTGTGGCATTTACAGGACACAGCTGTATGCAGAAGATCCTTGCATACAGTGGGATGGGAGCTGTGTTTACAGGGGAATGAGTGAGAGTGGCCACACCGAGGGATATAGCCCAGACAGACACTTTGATATGCCACTAGGAATTCTCATTTCTCCAAGGCAATTTCACAAAATGATAAAAGCAATGTTTAAAAAGATAGTGAAAGATACCAACTATAATTTCTAAGTTTTAGATGGCTGCAGGGAAACAATTAGGTGTTTTCAAAAATGAGGAGCATATGAAGGTTCACCGGAAAAAGCAATAATGAACATGTACCCCTAATTTACAGTTCCTTGGCCTGGAAAGTGAAGCGGATTCTTAAGTTATTTGGTTATGATATTTACTTCAATGTCTTATTTCACAAAGTAGTTGAGCTAACTTTTGGTTCAACTTATACTCTAATGCATCCTTTATTTTTTATCCCTTCCTGATATATTATTTCCATCTGCCAAAATAGTTTTCTGGTGTACTGAATTAAGTGATATCCCAAATCTGGAACTGATACTAGGAGAAGGGATGTTTATATAAAGTGATAAAGATCTTGCTAACTCTAGACTTGAGGAGTTCTGTTTTAAATAACAACTGGGTTCAGAAAATGAAGAACACAGTAGTAAATGAGGCATGACAGACACTGCAGGTTTTCTTCCGCTTTGCTCTCCTGATTCCAAACCAACTTTCTTCATGTCCATGTATTTACCAACATACTTAGAAAAGATGCAGTCCACATTAATGTGAAATGCAGGTACTGAGCATGTACTCAATAAATATATGCTAAAAGAATAAATATTATCCAAAATTGGCCTAAATGATGAGAGAGAGATAGAAAAGAAAAATATTCCCCTCTTAGAACAAAACAAAAACCTTTGGAACATGGAAGACTAGGAGCCCCATCAGAAAGCGCAGTGGGTAACAGTTTAGGAAATAAAGGGAGCAAGAATAATTTACAGTCAATTAGCTACTGCTCCAGGTTCAGGCTCTACCGGTCAACAAACCTCTGCAACAATTAGACACGGTCTTTCTCTACCACCAGACTGGCCTTCTTTGCTGCATTCTACTCCAAGAAATCTGGATCAAAAGACATTGCAAAACTAGTGCTAGTATGGATTTGAAAGAAGGGTCTCCCAGGAACTATTGCCATGACCTCCATCAACACCTAACAGGGAAAAGCAGGAACTAAACACAAACCTCAGTAGTGTGCTTTGGGCATCCTATAACCAGCCATTTCTGACGCTGTGGGGCCTCAGCAACCAGACTGGGACAGAATCTGCCTTAGTTGTGCACAGCCCACAGTCTACATCCATCAGAACAGAACCCAGAAAACACTACATGCAAAGGGAGCTAGAAGCCCACAGGAGAAGAGCTTCCCCTTAAAAGATTATGGAGAAGCCTAGGCCAGGATTGGGGAGGAAAAAAGCCAGTGGATCCATGAAGAACAAAATTGGCATTCAGGCCAGCAATCTCATTTTCTTAACATCTCCGTCCAGCTCTCCTCCCCTACTATAGCTATTCTTCATCTGGATGAGGGTCCATTATCTTCTACCTCCACCCAGTAGCCTCTCTCTACAGATAAGTAGTATCTATATAGTACAGCAGGGTATAGAAGGCCAACACTATCCCCTACTGTTGGTGCCTTTTAATGATTCTCTCTGTTCCTGTTTCTGTTTCTCCCTTCTTTCTCTCCTTTTTCCTTTTCTTGTTTTCTCTTTCTCATACCCATTCTTCTTATTGTCATATTTCCCAAAGCCCAAATGCTGATCTGGTTTACAATATCTGGGCACATATCCTTACCTCTCTTTAAAAGTCTAATGCTAACTAAAGCTCTCCCACATCTATCCACTTTTTCTTCTGTCTCAATTATTCCCACTCCTATGAATGTCTCTCCTCTACCTCCCTCTAACAACCCAGCATTTCTCACTAGATTCACAGTGATTGTTCACCCTTTCCTTTCCTTTCTCTCATACTAATGCAATAGCACAGGCAGTACCAATGAGTCCTTTACTACCTAAACTAACCTGTACTCAGCACGTGCCTGCTTCCAGTTACCTGCTATTCTGTTTAGTCATACTGGGTTAACTACTGGATAGTGACTGTTGCTGTGGAAGCTCACCCCACAGCAACAGAGTGGAGACAGCCTGCGACTGGAATACCGGTCTACCACATGAAAATGTCACAACTGTTGTACTTCCCAGTCTCTGTTTAGTACTATAAACATATCCACTGAAAGAAGAGAGGCATCCTGAATTAAAAGAAAAAGAAAAACAGCAAGAAATCCTAAGCAATAACCTAACCCAGATCCCAGAACAAAACCACATGGAATATGAAAAAAACCAACAAAACTTGTTTCCTCCAAAAGCTGTCAACCACAAACTACTAAACATGGATAAAAATGACTTAAGACAAAATTCCAGGTGAATTCAAAATAATGATTATAATTATGATGGGATAGATACAAGGATTCCAATATTTTCTGAGAGTATAAATAACTGAATAAAAAATGAAGCCAATCTTTAATAGTTTTATATTATAATTTAACACATTTGAATACACTGTAGAAAAGAAAGTCCAAACCATAGACTAAGAAGAGCCCATCAGAATAACAACAAACGTTTAATTTAAACCACAAAATTAAGGGCTTAGACAGATGTATTTCAAACTCTGAAAGATCACAATTGCAAGTCCACTTTAATATACCCAGCTAAACTGTCATTAAAACAAAACAAAACAAAACAAAAACAAAGCACAGTATAGGAATTCATGACCATCAAGTTAGCTCTGTAAAGGACACTGGCTTGCAGCTCATAAGTAACATGAAATCTGTGTAATATTTTCAATTTGATAAAAAGAGTCTCATATATCATACATTTAATACCTAAGGTTCTACAGTCAGGGGCCATGTTGAGATGTGACCAAAAGTCTGAATTTGAACTCCTCTAGGAGTTATCAACTCCTAAATATTTCCATTGCTGGGACTCCACAGACATTATGCTGCATTGACTTACAGGAAATGCACAGACACCTTGTGAAGTCCACCTGGACAATGGGTAAGCTGCATTGTAGGAGATAACAACCTTTATACAGAGGGGATGGAAGATATCAATGTGACTACAGTTCTCTGCTTCTAAGCCCGAGGTTCTGCCTAGCTCCCTGTGAACTCATGTCAGTGGCAGGACCAAAGCCAAGTACTCAGTTGTTTCTTGTTGTTTTGGTCTTACTATACCATGCTACAGTGGCAGTTATAGACAAAGTGCAGAGGTAATCCTGCAGTTTCTACTGCCACCTAGTTTACAGGGCCCCGAATAACTCAAGCCCCAACCATTTCCCTACAGCAGCAAACACTGCTTCTAAAGAAGCAAAACCGTCTAGACCCAGTCGTCACTCTAAACTTGGGTGCTCATATAAGACAAGAGCCTTGACAAGAGCTGCTGCCAGCAAAGCATAACACCGTAGTTTCCGACTGCCACACATCTGTACAACTGTCATCTCTATACTTTGTGTAACAATCTACTTAAGTTATGACTTGGTATGAGCACCACAGGGATACTGCTATGGGGTTTTACCAATGATATTTGGACCCAAGCCACTGTCAGACTGAAGGGCAAGTGCTCTAGGATTCTCACCACTGCTAGGGCTGCTGGCAGGGGGCCTTGCTACACAGCTAGAACCAACAGTGCTTGACCAAAGTGTGGTGACCTGATAGGGTCCACTATTCCCACATGAGTGTACAGTGAGTGCCTCGCAGCCATGGCTATCAGCACTGTGCCTGCTTGAGCTCGTGTCCCCACCTGTGGGGCTCATAGGATAATGGGTTTCTGATTCCATCCCAGTCTATACTATACTCAGAGTTATTAATCATAGCTGAAGGAGCTACAGAGACACTATACTATAGTCCCCAATACAGCTGCATTCAGTCTGAACCATCTGATAGAAAACAATCTCATTGCAGGAGCACAGGAAACATGAAAACTCAAGGCACCATGCCTCTAAAGGCACACATCAAACTCTTTAGTAACTAATTTCAGGTCTGCACAGATGAAATATACCATAAAGAACATTTTAAATAGCCATTTAAAAGCTGAATAAAATCCACGAGGAAAAAATAATCCATTAAATGAAATCAGAAAGATAATTGGGATATTAATGAGAAATTAAGCAAAGAGACAGATTTTTTGAAATTCTTAGAAATGAAGAACTAAGTAAGTCACATATGTATATATGCATACACACACACTCTCTCTCTCTCTCACACACACACACACACCAAGCATTACCAAACTATAAAGATGAACAGGGATGGATAAAAGAAGAAAGAGAATCTCAAAAAGAAATAACAACAGACTGTAGTGAGTCCATACATATCAATAGTAATGAATGAAAATGAACTGAATTCTTCAATTAAGGGACACTGAGTGGTCATTTTTCCTATTCTCCCCATAACCGAGAACTAGACTATGTATAGATCACACATAGTAAGAAAGAAAGATGCAAATGCAAAGGCTCTGTGCATCTGCTGATTTGAGCATTCTAATCAGATGATGTTTAGTTGGACTTTAGGTCAGTATTTTACCCCTGATACTGTATTAGCAAGAAGAATCACATTTGTGTTTTTCCTTGCACTGTACTATGAAGCCATCCACTTTATGTAAGAATATACAAGTAACTGTACATGTTGATGTACACCTAGTAAAATTGAAGAAAACAGTGAAATCTTGAGAAGTTTTGACTTTAGAGTATTGTGTGGAATAAATTAACATATACAAGTGAATTATCCAGGGCACAAAACATTTTACAGTAAATTTGCTAAGATAGCAGTTTGTAAGTCATGCTGAATTAATTAGCTTGTTTTAACTCTTTAACAGAAATAGGACACATTAGAGATTAAAGAGAAGAAAATGTCCCTGAAATCCTGCAAACTACAAAGCTCAGTGAGACTAATTTTCCAATTGTTCACATCATATAAAGTTTACTGTGAGATTAAATTCTATGCTAGTTTTTACATTTGACTTTTTAGAAGTTCTTCTATCATAAAGTATAAAAGTGTTTAAAAGACTGTAATCATCATGCCAAGCATTGCTTATATGCTGAAGACTATTTGGTGTATGATCTATTTTGCTCATGACTATAGCAAATAGTTACCATTATGCAAATGAAACAAAGCTTGTTTTTAAAAATCTTGGGCTACTGTATGTGTTCCTAATCAGCTTACCATAAAAACCAAGAATAATTCTTGCTTATTCACAGCCTGCATTTAACTAAGTTATACTACTTATAAATAAATGAATATGCTGATCAAATTTGTGAAAGAGATTTTAAAAAAATCTAAGAGTTAGCTACCATTTCTTTTCTAAAAAGTATGTTTAATTAAAACAAAACCCACCCATTTCAACTGTATGGTGGGAGAGCACAGTTGGCTAATGCTTGCTGTGCAAACCCAAGGAGCAGGTCCCATCCAGAGCATCTGAGAGCTAGCACGTGTGGTACATTTGTGATCCCAGCATTGGCAATGTGGATGGAAGAGGTCAGCTAGCTTGGGCTAAACCTCACAAGTTCCATCCCCACCCAAAATATGATGGAACACTAACCAAGGTTGATCTCTGATCTCTGTATTCACACCCCCAAATGAAAATCCACTTTAGCATATTCACCAAAATTTCAGACCTTTACTTACTGTTTTCTTCAATTAGAAAACTATGACCCAAATTCTCAAGCAGACCATTTTTTTTTTTACTATTTAAGGAAAAACTGGATGGGAGAGATCTTGGCAGGACATGAAATAATTCTTTTGGCAATTCTTTAGTGGCTTGAAAGTCAGAATGGTATTAAAACTAAGAAGTAAAGGTCAAAGTGAAATTTTAAACTAAAATTACTAGGGTAAACCTGCCAGGAAGATTCCTTCTTTAGAAAGCAGCCACCAACTCTCCCCACTGCCTTACTGCTTGTGAGTTTTGTGGAAGTACTGCAGCCAACACTGTGAAGACAAGGGAACCCAAGAGCATGGCATGAGTCACACAAGTAACTCAGACTCAGAAGATTAGTGTCATTAAGTTCTGTAAAGTTTACAATGTTGAATTTTTTTAGCCTTTAGTTAACAAGCATGTAAAAATTATTACTAGTTTAAATTCTTGGAGTTGGATACTGTGTATATTATTTGTAAAATGACTTTGGTAAGCCTAAGTATTATGATATGATAATCTTGCCAACTTGCCTGGACTAAGAAATGTACAGAAGAGATTGAAATATACTGCTCAGCGTATTTGTGACACTTCCAGGGATGAGTAGATCAAGAGCTTCTGATTAATGAATTAAACCACAGGTGGGTTCACATGCTGGCATTACTGAGAGGTGGGAAGGGCAGCAGCAGGGCCAAGCTGGAGGAAGCAGGTCACTAGGGCTGTGTCTTGCCTGACCTCTCTCTTTAACCTCTTTTCCTGCTTCCTGATTCATCATATGAACTACTGTGTTCTACTACATGCCCTCTGAGATAACAGACCAACACCTCTGAAACTGCAAGCCAAAAATCAATCTTCATTCTTTGAGTGTCTCTGTATTTGTTACAAAAATAAGGTCAGTAACATCTGTGTTTGCACTTATAAATAAGTAGTAAGTGCAGAGACTGGATTATTCAGTGCTACATGACAAAAAAACAAGCAGGTTTGAAATTTGAAGCCAATTGTATGAAACAGTAAACATGTTTTTTCTATTGTAAAAGAATTTTAAAGAATCAGACACAAGCAAGGTATGGTAGTGTAGGACTTTAAACTCAGTATCTGGGAGGCAGAGGCAGGAGAACCACTGAATTCCTCACTATGTAGCCAGGACACATAGTAAGTCCCTATCTCAAAAACAATAAAATGAAAACAAAAATGTCTAACATGACAGTATAATGTTGCATGAGTTGAAATTGGGATTATCCTAATTTTGATGAATACACAGCACAGATTTTTTTCTCTCTACTTTCCTTTATATTAACATTTAAATTTGAACCTTAAAAATAGGAAAGAGGACCAAATATCAGATTGAAAATATTTTATATTGGGGCCGTGGAGACGGATCAGTGGCTTGAAGTACTTGCTGCTCTTCCAGATGACTGGAGTTCAATTCCCAGCACCCTCGTGGTGGCTCACAGCCATCTATAATTCATGTTCCATGGGATCAGACACATTCTTATAACCTCTAAAGGTATGAGACACATATGTTGTACACATACATACAAGCAGGCAAAGCATGTCATACATATAAGACATTCATACATATAAAATTTCCCTTATGAATATCGATGCAAAAATACTTAATAAAATTCTCACAAACCGAATTCAAGAACACATCAAAACAATCACTCATCATGATGAAGTAGGCTTCATCCCAGGGATGCAGGGATGGTTCATTGTAATCCTACTATATATGCAAACTCTAAGAGAAAAAAAACCTCACATGATCATCTCATTAGATGCTGAGAAAATCTAACACCCCTTCATGGTAAAAGTCTTGGAAAGATCAGGAATTCAAGGTCCATACTTAAACATAGTAAAAGCAATATACAGCAAACCAGTAGCTAACATCAAACTAAATGGAGAGAAACTTGAATCAATCCCACTAAAGTCATGGACTTTAGGCTGCCCTTTCTCGCTACGTGTTCAATACAGTACTTGAAGTTATAGCCAGAGCAATTAGACAACAAAATGAGGTAAAAGAGATACAAATTGGAAAGGAAGAAGTCAAAATATCACTATTTGCAGATGATATGATAGTATACTTAAATTCCCCCAAAATTCCACCAGAGAACTCCTACAACGGATAAACTTCAGCAAAGTGGCTGGATATAAAATTAACTCAAACAAACCAATAGCCTTCCTCTACTCAAAGGATAAACAGGCAGAGAAAGAAATTAGGGAAATGGCAGCCTTCACAATAGTCACAAATAACATATCTTGGTGTGACTCTAACCAAATAAGTGAAAGACCTGTATGACAAGAACTTCAAGTCTCTGAAGAAAGAAATTGAAGATCTCAGAAGACAGAATGATCTCCCATGCTCATGGATTGGCAGGATTAATATAGTTAAAATGGCCATCTTGATGAAAGCAATCTACAGATTCAATGCAATCGCCATCAAAATTCCAATGTAATTTTTCATAGAGTTGGAAAGAGCAGTTTGAAAATTCATCTGGAATAACCAAAAATCCAGGATAGTGAAAACTATTCTCAATAATAAAAGAACATCTGTTGGAATCACCATCCCTGACCTTAAGCTGTATTACAGAGCAATAGTGATTAAAAACTATATGGTATTGGTACAGAGACAGGCAGGCAGATCAATGGAATAGAATTGAAGATCCAGAAATGGACCCATACACCTATGGTCACTTGATCTTTGACTAAAGAGCTAAAACCATTCAGTGGAAAAAAGACAGCATTTTCAACAAATGGTGCTGGTTCAACTGGTGGTCAGCATGTAGAAGAATGCAAATCGATCCATTCTTATCTCACTGTATAAAGTTCAAATCCAAGTGGATCCATATAAAACCAGATATAATGAAACTCATAGAAAAGAAAGTAGGGAAAAGATTTGAGCACATGGGCACAGGGGGAAATTTCCAAGACAGGTAAAGGACATTGTTAATAAGACAAAATGGCAACCAAGAGATTGGGAAAAGATCATTACTAATCCCACATCAGATAGAGGGCTAATATCCAATATATACAAAGAACTCAAGAAGTTAGACTCAAGAGAACCAAATAACCATATTAAAAATGGGGTACTGAGCTAAACAAAGAATTCTCAACTGAGGAATACCGAATGGCTGAGAAGCACCTAAAGAAATGTTCAACATCCTTAGTCATCAGGGAAATGCAAATCAAAACAACCCTGAGATTCTACCTCCCACTGGTCAGAATGGCTAAGATCAAAAACTCAAGTGATAGCATATGCTGGCGAGGATGTGCAGAAAGTGGAACACTCTTCCATTGTTGGTGGGATTGCAAGCTGGTACAACCACTTTGGAAATCAGTCTGGAGGTTCCTCAGAAAATTGGACCCAGCTATACCATTCCTGGGCATATAACCAAAATATGCTCCAACATATAACAAGGACACATGCTCCATTATGTTCATAGCAGCCATATTTATAATAACCAGAAGATGGAAAGAACCCAGATGTCCTTCAACAGAGGAATGGATTCAGAAAATGTGGTATATTTACACAATGGAGTACTACTCAGATATTAAAAACAATGATTTCATGAAATTCTTTAGCAAATGTATAGAACTAGAAAGTATCATCCTTAGTGAGATAACCCAGTCACAAAAGAATACACTTGGTATGCACTCACTGATAAGTTAATATTAGCCCAAAAGTTCGGAATACCCATGATACAATTTGCAGACCACATGAAGCTCAAGAAGGAAGACCAAAATGTGGATGCTTCAGTCCTTCTTAGAAGAGGGAACAAAATACTCACAGGAGGAAATATGGAGTCAAAGTGTGGAGCAGAGACTAAAGGAAAGGTCATCCAGAGACTGCCCCACATGGGGATCCATCCCATATACAGACAGCAAACCCAGACACTATGTGGATATCAAGAAGTGCTTGCTGACAGGAGCCTGATATAGCTGTCTTCTGAGAGGATATGCCAGAGCCTTACAAATACTGAGGCCAATGCTAGCAGGGAACTATTGGACTGGTATGGGGTCTCAGTGGAGGAGTTAGAGAAAGGACTGAAGGAGCTGAAGCGGTGTGCAACCCCATAGGAAGAGCAACCATATCACCCAACCAGACCCCTAGAGCTCCCAGGGACTAAACCACCAACCACAGGGTACATATGAAGGACCCATGGCTCCAGCTGCATATGTAGCAGAGGATGGCCTTGTTAGGAATCAATGGGAGAAGAGGCCCTTAGTCTTGTGAAGGCTCAATGCCCCAATGTAGGGGAATGCCAGTACGGGGAGGCAGGAGTGGGTGGGTGGGCAGGGGAGCACCCTCATAGAGGCAGGGAGGGCATGGTATAGGGGGTTTCCGGAGGGGAAACCAGGAAAGGGGGTAACATTTGAAATGTAAATGAATAAAATATCCAATAAAAATAATAATTTTAGACACTAAATATTTACCTTTTATCCCAATAATGGCAATTCTCCCCTTGGGAGGCCTACTTGACCTTTGGGAGACTAATGAACACATTTATTTCCTAGTGTAGGTCCTTATTCTTATCTCTTGAGATCCCTTAGTAAGTTATCCTAACCTTTCTCGTATATACCCATGGAAGTGGTGCCTCTTCCTCACCCAGATCTTGATCTGTTGTTAAGAACTACAAATTGGCTGCAATGGAAAATGGGAAAAGATGCATCCAGGTATTTGGAATATAAAAAAAAAATCATAGAAAATGTCAAGTGGTAAAAAGGTGGATTCATGCAAGAATATAGAACTACAAACAAATCTAATTATGAAAAATATTGTTTAACAAGTCAATGTTTGGATTGTCTTATCATTAGAATGTTCCTTTTTACACCTTACTATCCTATTAATATACCTGGCTATCACTAAGACAATGTATGCATATTAGCTGAAATCCAATCTCATGAAAATCATTAGCATAATATAAAATTGGGATCTTTGGAACATTGAAGTTATAAATAAAAGTTAATTTGAACATATTTTGTAAGTTTGTTTAATAAGAAGGCCCATATCGAAAAGAGAATGGGATACTTTTTCAACATCATTTCCTTGGTTATGAACAAATAAGTTCCTATTAAATCAACAACTCAACATTTCTATATTTAAAAAAAAATCTTCCTTTGCTTCTGTGATCTCATAACAAGTCGGTGTATTCCTAGCTAGTATGCCTATGTAGAAAATAAAATGAAACTTGTCATTGGAGGAATATGTCCAAACAACGTTCATTACTATACATCAAAGGAGACAGAGGTCTTCTGAATTAACCATGTGAACATAACCATATACTAGGAAATAAGTACATTAAAAGATCATGAGTGACAGTATTATGAACACTAAAGATGGCCGGACATACCAGTGGCCCACCTTAGTATTGGTAACCAGTGTCTGCTAATACATACCAGGTCTGTCTTGGGAGGATCTGTACACTCAGCAGAGAAGTAAGGGGCGGAGCTTCGGACTGAGCTGCTCTCAGAGGTTGGCCTTGGAGGCTGAGCATGCTGTCTGTATGTAGCACTTTTAGGAGTCCAGCAAAACAGATTGACCGACTCGCGTACGCAGCGTTCAATGTCAATTTCTAGGTTGAAATATGAAAAGAGGAAATCGATAAAATCTAGACTGCATTGTTAATATAATTTTTTTCTAAATTTGTATGAAATGAAAACTAAATAGAAAGGAACCCAACAAAAACAACATAGGTATTAATGTGCATATTAGTGATTGGAAAGGTAAGGGGTATTTGATTATTATATCATCATATCTGTACTTAAATATATCCATCTCAATTTGTGTGGGGTTTCATATTATTTATGTATGCATGAACACCTTTGTGTATTTCAATATATCATCTAAATACCGCAAAATTTGTTTCATTTAACCACCTGATACATTTACTCTAATAAATGTTTTTCCTTTGCAAGGTAAAATAGGCACTTAGATGTAGGAATGTAACTCAGATGCTGGCTAACCACAGCTTGTAGTAAAATAAACTAAAAGTTACACTGCTATTTAGCAGCTAAATATAATATATTCATAGAAAGGTGATCAAAACACCAATCTAGGTATTTCCCATCATTTATAATTTCTTGAGTCAAATGCGCTTTTATATAGAGATGAAATGCACTCAAAGATTTAAAATGACTTTTAAAAATAAATATTTTCATCAATTTATTTCCTTTTCCTCCTCAGCTTTGAGGCAGAGGCAGTGCATATATGTGTTCATCACCGCTGCCGATCACTGCTTCTGACTGGACTGTAGTCAGGAGACCAGCAATTCTGATGAAGAATTAACCATTTCTAGACGAGGAAGGTGGAGCACAGCAGTGAAGTCCCAGATGACGGAGATGGGGTCCAGCACTGGCTAGCGCTGCCCTTCATTCATTTCTATAGTCAGGAAATGGAACTAGTCTCCCTTTGTCTGCAGTCCCATCACATCGGTTCAGATAAGCAATAGATTAAAAACATGCAATTAAAATCCAAAGACATAAGTTCCTGCTTTCTTTAGGGAGAAGTGGAGACAGACATGAAGCAGATTCGGTGGACGGTGTGTGGTTACTGCCCCGACTGGACAGAGACACCCTTAGATGACAAAGCACACTTCTGACTGGGGCTGGCAAAGGTGGCTGGCAGGGCTGGAAGGCTATTTAATCCCCGCCCCTCCTCCTGCTCTCTTTTGCTATTATTTCGGCTACGTGTTTCCTGGCACTGATGTTCAACCTCCTACACAGGCCCAAAGGCAGCGGAGTCAAGTAAGCACAGAGCCAAAGCTGATGTGACTCTTTCCTCTTTTGAAGCGGTGTGTCTCAAGTGTTTTGTTGTAGAGATAGACCACTAACAAGTGAATGCCGTATCGTTTGCCTTCACGAGGTGGAGAATCTTTGGAGAAGGGAAACAGTATTTATTGGGTCCCTACTTTCAAACATGGCTGTCTATTGTATGTTCTTGGTCCATTTAATTTTCACAATGATCCCAAAGTCAGGTCATCCCTACTCCAGCCATTTCTGTTGGAAGAATGAGCTAAGACAGTAGGAAGCAAAGCACTGTTAGGAGTGTTGCTCAGGCAGATGTCTGAGCTCCTAAAGGATCACATAGGCATCCTGACTCATCAACGGCAGTTCTGGAAGCATCGGCCACTCATTTAGGCATTACTTTATCTGCTCTTAGCGATTTTTGCCAACTTCACTGCTGGTTACTTCCACAGCTGCACAAAACGGTCAGATTTTAGATTTATACTCCATGTTATTCCTGACATACAATTATATAAAAAGTTAAACAAGATTTGAGACATAAGTGAATTTATTTCAATATGATGCCAATACAATGAAATGTGTTTTTAAACATTTCTACCATTACCAACCTGAAAACAAACACCAACTACAAGAAAAATATGTTAAGAGTTGTCCCTGCATGTTTACAAGGGACTATGAACAATTACTTTTAGAAAGCTTTCAATTACAATAATTGAGATTTAATACTGAATAGCTTAAGAGAAGAAATGATCAATTATATAAATTTTGTATATTTAATATATGTGGTACCCTCAGGAAAAAGAATTTCCATAACAACATTTTGTATCTCCAGCCTTCAAATTGGTTGACACATCAGTCACCCAGCAGAAGCTTCAAATCAAGTCAGTGATCCTTAGCAGCAGCACAGTCCCACCCTGACAAAGGCAAAGCAAGATGCCAGTCTCCATCTGATTCTGACTCTGTAGCTTTGCATGGTGTGCAGTGAACCCTGGAAGGCTGCAGAGGTCCCGCCCAATTCAACCGTGGATAGCCCTTTCTCCATTCATCTAACTTGTCCATCTTCAAATCTTCCCATAATTAAAGCATAACACACATGTAGCTTATAAACTATCAGATGTGCAATCATTTTTACAGAGCAATCTTTCATCTGCAGTACCAGCCTTAAAAAAATATCTTACATTTGTAAATAGAGCATGAATCCCATGTTAAGGTCTCTCAGGTTTGAATCAAGACCAGAAGACCATTTTGTGACTGAATGAATTTTCTAACTCCCACTTTCTTCATCCTAAGTGATCAGTATCATCTCTTAGAAAAACTCAGAAGTATCTTTAACATGATAAACACACATCTCATGTTTACTATGGGAGGAAAGTCAGATTTAAAAAGCTGCCTCCCTTGAAGCCCTTGCTTCTTTTGCCTTGATGGGAATGATGGCTGCTTAGGTCTACTGAATCCCTGATGTCTGGACATTCTTTCATTGGTATGTAAGTCAGATTCATTCTCTCTCTCTCTCTCTCTCTCTCTCTCTCTCTCTCTCTCTCTCTCTCTCTCCTCTCTCTCTCCTCTCTCTCTCTCCTTCCCTCCCTCCCTCTCCCTCTCTCTCTGGCTCTCCTTTATTTTTTTGGAATGGGGGTAAGACATTCATTTCATTCATTTGCTTGATTTACTTCATCTTGACAGGAGTCTCCTCACCCCCCAGGAGCCGGCATGCGAGTGCACAGACAGCCACACAGTTTTACTCTGCCTGAAGGTGGCTTCGCTGACGGCAGCGCCTCAGGGTTGGCTGTTCTTCCTTCTGAGTTACGAAGACATCTACTGTCTTTTCTAAGAAGTCAGGTCAAAATTGAATTTGAGAAAATTGGCATGATTTATGCCTTCTATGTACTCTCAGGATCTTGGTACTCTCAGACTTCATAACAATATAATAACAATATCTACTTAATAGAGTCATGTTTTTCTTCAAAAACGTTTCAAAACTGTTAAACTTTAAAATGGTTTTAAAGCTGTAGAAAATTCCTACATATCCAATTTCCTGTTCCCAACATGGTTGTGAAGAGAGGAACATTAATGATGCATACATTTGTTGTAAGTCTAAACATTTCTTTATTTTTCTTGTTTTTTATTGATATATTTTTTATTTACATTTCAAATGATTTCCCCTTTTCTGGGTCCCCACTCCCCGCAAGTCCCATAAGCCCTCTTCCCTAAACAACATTTCTCCATGAGAACAGGAAAAGGCCACTTAGTGCCCATGTACTAAGCTCTTACAGTATCCGAGGCGTATTACTAGTCTCCACAAAGATAATTAATGGCTCAGAAATTATGGAGTTTGCTCAAAATTTGGAGTGAGCTTCCTAGTTAGATCTAGAATGCTACATTCTTGGACAAACCTTTAAAAATTTTAAACCAGACACACACTAATAAAGAATAAAACGAAATTTAAAAAAATGAGACCCATCAGTTATTAACACTCTGTAATAAGGCCAAATCCTTTAAAGGAGAATGATAAAAGCTAGACTATAATTTATGTTTATCAATATCAACTATATAATTAACAGTAATCTGTAAAGCAGAAATGTAATATTTGTTTCTTGTGATAGAGAAACAAATAAAAAGGAACGGAGCAACAATTATCTAGATATTGGACTTGACAGATGACGGTACTAATGTAATGGTGACTATGTCAAGGGTTAAAAGGAGAATGTACTGAAGGCAAATTCATAAATGTAAAACAAAGAGGAGGAGGATGAGCAGTGTGCATGGAGATACTGTGAGAACACTCACCGTAGCTTTTCTAGTGTGTTCATAGACAGCGGTGAATACTAACGTAAAATACACTGTGGGGTTAGGACAAGTGTAGTTGTCCTCTGCATCAGCAGTACTGTGAGGTACAGAAGGCAAAGGAAATGAAGAACTTTACGAAAATCTTACGTTTGCCACAACTTTGTGTAAATTGTAGTTAGACACTACAGACCCAGAGAAATGACCAGCATACAATCAAAAGGTAAATGGAAAGCCAATAAAGTATTAAGATAATGAAAACTTTATTAGCTGTTTTCTGGGTGCTGGCCAGACTCCTCTACATGTCTATGTCCTCAGTCCAGGCTCCTTTACCTGGTCACTAGCAGAGACCTTTTCCAGGCATGTCTGAAGTCACCTGTTTCCACTCTGACCCAGTTCCATTTCTAACTCTTTCTATTAAAACCCTGCCTGGCCTTCAAGTTCTAACACCAAGAGGGAGCATTTGCTCAGTGTCAGGTCTTGGCGGCACCTGAAGCCCACGTCTGTGCTCATCCAGCCACCCCTTGCCTGGCACTTCTCCACAGGGAGCGTTCAACACGGGTGAGATAGACCTTTCTCCAGTTTCCCATCTTTCTAATGCTACTTCAATAATGATTAAAGGTTGACATTATTTTCAGTTAGTGCTGCTGCCATAATTTACAATTTCAACTCCAGATCCTCAGTTCACCTGAGTTCAGTTCATCTCATTAAAATAAAAAGAAAAATCAAAACAAGCAACAGGAAATAAAAGGCCCAACCATTAAAGCTCTTGTAGGTTGACAGAATGAGCTAAGGGAGACATTAGCTGCTACGGGAGAAGAGCATATCTATTAGAAAGGAGGAGGAAAGAATTTTCTGGGCTGATAAGATTATTGTGTATCTTCACTGGGGTGAGATTTACATATTTGCTGACAACTGCTGCAATGGGTTAAATTAGATAATTCGAATCTACACATTTCTTGAAAATATGCCTAACTAGAAGAAATAAAAAACTTTTTTTTTTTTACATATTTTCCTTTAAGGTTTCTTTATGTTTGAAATTTATCGATACTGGATTATGAATTGTATATAAACTGCTAACTGCACAAACCTTCAGGGTTTTTTTTTAATTCTTATTTTGTGTAAGAAAATGTTTACACACATGTATTATGTGTGCCATGTGTGTGCACGCCTTCTGCTAATGGAGGTCAGAAGAGAGAACTGGACGCCCTGGACTGGTTGGGAGCTACCATGATGGTGCTGCGAATGGAACCCAGGTCCTCTGCAAGAGCAGCAAGGGCTGAGCCATCTCCCTGGTCCTAGAGCTTTATTTCTCATTCTACAAAAATGTCAGAATACTGATGATTTTCAATCTAATAATTGACTGTTTTCAACAAATATGTTTTATTTTTAATGTTTTATTTATTTTTTGAGAATTTCATACAATATTTTAATTCTATTCCTTTTCTGTCCCCAACTCTTTTCAGATCCTACCCCAACTCCAAATTCATCAAATTCATGTTCTTTCTTAGAAAGTAACCAAACCACCGGGCAGTGGTGGCACACGCCTGTAATCCCTGCACTCGGGAGGCAGAGGCAGGTGGATTTTTGAGTTCGAGACCAGCCTGGTCTACAGAGTGAGTTACAGGACAGCTAGGGTCACACAGAGAAACCCTGTCTCGAAAATAACAAACAAACAAAAAACAAACAAACAAAAAAAGAAAGTAACCAAACCAAACCAAAGCACAAAAATGCATGCAGTTCATTGTGTGACCAGGTGCTCCTGAGCATGAGGCCAGGTACTTAGTGTGACTGGTATTATACCTGGTGTCACCACCCTCCCAGGACAACTGCTTCTCCCTCTCTCAGCAGCTATCAATTGTAAACAGCTTCTTGGTTTGGGGTGAACTCTGTGTTCACTCCCTTCTTCTTGCTGGGATTTTGTCTGGCTTGAACTTGCACAGGTTTTTGCATATTGTCACAGTCTCTCAGTATGTTCATATGTGCAGCCGTCCTTCAACATTTAACATTTTTGGAATGTAAATTTGTTTGTAAAAAAGAAGATAAGATGAACTCTAAGTACTGATGTCTTGTGACATGAAAACATTCCAAAATTGCTACTGTGGGACTTGGGACTCCAGAAGATAGACTAGAACAGACTTAACTCATGAGCAGAGGCCATGATGGACACAATAAACATTGTACACCATGAAGTACCCTTTACACAGAAAATTGTATCAGACCCGCAGGTTGACAGCATCTTTATCATCATCTAATATATTTAGATCAGCGGTCCTCAACATGTGGTTGGCAAGCCCTCTGGGTGTCGAATGACCCTTTTATAGGGTTGTCTAAGACCATCAGAAATCACATAAATCTTATGTGATTCATAACAGTAGCAAAATTATAGTTATGAAGAAGCAACAAAAATAATTTTGAAGTTGGGGGTTCACTGCAATTATATTAAAGGGTTGCAGTTTTAGGAAGGTTGAGAACTACTGCTTTAGATGAAGAATAATTACAATTAATATTTATATGATATAGATTCTATATCTATATCATATAGTTATAGGAGCCCAGCGACCCATATTTAAGGACTGTGTGTTAGGAGGTGGTGTGCAGTGCAAGGTGCATGAGCAAGGACGAGACGCAGTATTGGAGAGAGCAGTCGGTCGGCTTAAGGCACTCAGGGCTTGGCCATGGAATGCATTTTGGTAAAGAGCCCTTCAATAAAAGCTATTTTACTACATATATTTTTGAATACTCTTGGATAACTCTTCCTCCCATTTCTTAGTGAGCAACATTTTGAAAGTGCCCACCTCATTGTTCATACCACAGCTTTCATAAAATGCACATAATATACTACACCTTTCCTTATCACTTTCAGATCATATACAAAACATGACCAAATTCCTGAGCACACGCCATGGCCCTAACTAGCACAGTGCCAGTGTCACCACCACTGCCACAGCACACGGACCTCAGTCACTTTATCTGCCTCCTGCCTGTACTAGGGTGGTGTGAGGTTTCATGTCTTGTGCTATTTTCTAAGTTCCCTGTTTTCTAACTATGCTATCCACAGCTATAAGGCATCTTATTTATTTCTAGGTCGTAAGTGCATAATACGATGCCCGCCAGAGATGAAAGTTTGGTAAGTATGTGTTAAATGAATAAGCATAGGTATCTCAGACAGGGAGCAAGGTTTCCTTACAGCCAATTTCCATGCTTTGGGTGCTTCCTAGGTTGAAGACACTGAAACACAGCGGGTGCGTTTTCTCAGTGCCAAGCATTACCACATGTTTTCCAGACAGAACTCAGCTCTTGCCTTGTCATTTTGTTCCACAGGCAGAGTTTTTACTATACTGTCTGTTGGTGCTTAGCCTTGCTGACACTATTGCTGATGCAGATAAGGTCTTTGCATCACTTGTCCCTATCATCCTGTCCTCTTCAAACACACAGATCGTGTCTTGAACAACTTGAAGGGGACAACCAGCTTTTATGTTTTCAGAGGAGGAAGAACTACTAATATTTAGAGCATTATATTCTCTTTAACTAGGCTGTTTTCAACGGAGGCTGTTGTGTCCAAGCCTAACCAATTACAGGTCATCTTTACTCCAATCTTCAAACTAGCTGATGATTTTATTACTTAAAAATCTCTATTAGTCCCCACTAACCCCCTACAACTTTTTTTTTTTTTTTTTTTTTTTTTTTTTTTTGGTTTTTCGAGACAGGGGACAGGGTTTCTCTGTAGAGCCCTGGCTGTCCTGGAACTTACTCTGTAGACCAGGCTGGCCTCAAACTCAGAAATCTGCCTGCCTCTGCTTCCCCAAGTGCTGGGATTAAAGGGGTGTGCCACCACTGCCCAGCCAACACACATCTTAGCTCACTACTTTCCTATACCATAAGCATCACAACCCTTAGCTTGTTTCCCACTTGCAGCCTGGGCTAATGTATAGGAATCCACCCAACCACGTAACACTGCTACATTTCCAATCCTGTTGAATACACACAGCAATTCTTTGAGGAAAGTTGATTTCCCCAGCTGAAAAAATTACAGAACCAATGCAGTTAACTGGCCTGTTCAAGCAACACAATTACAGAGTAGGTAATTAAGATAACTCGAAAGTGTCAGTCACTTTAAATCATGATTCGTGAATGCTTTGTGACAAATAGCAAGGAACAGAATCCAGCAACAAGACTAGTTACACACATATACACGTATGTCATCACATATGTATACAGCCTTTGTAGGAAGTCAGCAGTATCTGTGGGATGAATGGAAGGACAGGTACAGAAATGCAGCCTTGGCAATGTCTAAGATAAAAGAAGGTATAATATTCTCGGGAATTTGGCTCTAATTCACTCCCTTTGCAAAGAGCCTATGCACATGTAATTGCTGGTACAGTTTCTAAAGCACTTATCATTCCTGCTTCTTAATGCCTGCAATGAGGAGACATGTAATTAAAAATGCAATAAATAGACGTGATCCAGGAACATTTAGACTGTTTCTCTATCTTAGTGTATCTTTTTATCAGTTGTGGTGGTGTAGACAGACTCCACAGTGCACAGCAGCAGTAGCTGCTAAACTGCAAGCCTCACACCTCAGAGGAACAAAGAGGCAGCTGGAAGAAAGCTGTAGGACAGCTCCATTTTCTCTCTTTAATACCTCATGGGGAATCAGAAATGAAACAGGAGCTTTTGATTTTTGTGGCAACTAGAACAAATCTGATAAGCGCTTCCCAGGCAATTGGAAATAAGTGAAATGTTTTTCAATTAGGTATAGTTTCTTATATTGAAATAAGAATGTTCCGGTTCTTCTCTCAAACAAGGTTCTAAGGACACTGGCACTCCAGCCCTCTCCTCCCTCTGCTGTGGCTGTGGCTGATTGCTATAAAGTGCTTTTGCTGAGCTCTGACTCAGCAGATTCACTGTATTCTGAGCCCACATGGTGCAGAAGTTATTTCTATTCTGTTGAAGACCACAGTTAAAGAGGCAACACATCAGGGTGCTTTCAATTTTTTTTTTTGTGCCAAATGTAAAGTAATACAGAGGTCAGGTGGAGGGGAGAAATAAAACAAACCCACAAGGGTTATTCTTTTACTAAAATACAAATCATATTCAGAAAATACTTGACATATATCACTTTAAATTATAAAGCAGTATGGTCTTTCAATTCTTTCTTGTGGTATTAGCAGCAAATATGAGAAACTTCAAAGTTAGTTTCTGATTTTTAAAAAAGGTTCATTTTATTTTTTGAGTGTTTCTCCTGCAAGTATGTCTGTGTACCACTTGCATGCCTGCTCACAAGAGCAACAAGTGCTCTTAAAATCTGAGCCTTCTCTCCAGCCCTAGTTTCTCATTTTAAAAGTATTTTACAGTTAATTGACTTTAATATGTAATATATACATTTTGAGTGATTTGAAAACCAAGAAATATATAAACAGCCAACAATAAGACAAATAAAACTAATTTCATTCGTAGTACGATGAAGAAAATACCTTAACAACATTGATATAAATTATCAGATAATTTGTGGACTGCTCATAAATTCTCACAGTTACAAAATAAAGATTTCTACCATGGTGAAAAGCCTTCTTACTAGGCTTTTAAAAACTTGGGATTGGTTCTAAGATGAATTATTACTTCAGTTCACTTTCTGTTTTCAAGGTAATTACAAACACTGACCAACCCTGACTTCATTTTTCTTTAGTTACAATGTATAGAAGTGTTTCTTCTCTTCACGTGTATGTGTCCCTGTATAAGCCTACCTGAGAAGACTTGATGCTGGTGGGGGTCATCCTCTACTGTGCCTCCATGTGACTGACTGAGGCCTCTGCGAGGACAGTGCTCACCAATTCTTGCCAGTGTGACTGACTAGCCAGCCTGCCCAGGGGTTCTCCTGTCTTTGCCTCCTGAGCATTAGAATTTCAATAGATAGTAGTCTACATAGTTTTCACATGGGTTTGGAGAATCTGAATTTTAGTCCTCATTCTTGTGGGACAGATGCTTTATCCACTGTGTCCCGAGTTTTATGTTTTAAGAGTACTTCTTACATTAGTGTTATGAAAAATCTCTGGCTTCCTGGAATCATGTAACATATGGAAGCCTTATGGGCCCTGCTATTGGCTTTGTATTTCCCACAATTATTTATTTTAGCTTAGAAATAATGTACTATAAGATTTTAATAATATTTTAAAATATTTTAAATATTAATACATTAAAATATTTCAAAATAATATAATAATTAAGTAGTTATATCCTGTTGCCCCATTAACAAGGCTGAATATAAACTGAGATTTCATGAAAATGAATTTATATGACATTTTATGGGGGATGAATCTCTTCAAAAGAAATTAAGTTGAACAGGTGTTCTCAGTAACACGGGTGCATAATTAGTGCGGCAGGTAGACTGAGATGCCCCTCATAGTCACAGGCTGTGAAGATTTGGTCCCCAGTTGGTGGTGCTGATTGGGAGGCTTAAATTTGAATTTCAAATAATAAATAAAATAAATATCTTAATGTAAATATGCCCCAAATAGTCATTGATTGAGACTGGATATCTTACATTTGTTTGGCTAAATCTGGAAATCGTAAGTGTAGATACATAAAATATACCTTTAAGGAAACTGGAAGATGACTCAGTCACAAAAAGTGTTTACTGCCAAGCCTGATGCCCCAAGCTCTATCACTAGGACCCACATTATGGAGGGAGAAAGCAAACTCCTACAAGTTGTCCTTTGATCTCCTCAGGTGCATTGTGGATTCGCATCTGTGCACGCATAGGCTTACACACACACACACACACACACACACACACACACACACATACATACATACATTTGTTAAAATAATAAAAATTATTTTTAAGAATGAGAGGAGCTGGGCAGTGCTGGTGTATGCCTGTAATCCCAGCACTTGGGAGGCAGAGGCAGGCAGATTTATGAGTTCGAGGCCAGCCTGGTCTATAAAGTGAGAGAGTGAGTTCCAGGACAGCCAGGGCTACACAGAGAAACCCTGTCTCAGAAAGAGAGAGAGAGAGAGAGAGAGAGAGAGAGAGAGAGAGAGAGAGAGAGAGAGGAGGAAGATATGGAAAAATATAAGGAATCAAGTACTATGTCTATGTTTCATTTTCTACCTTTTTAAATTATAATAAAAAGTAATGGATTTCAATATGGCATTTTCATATGTGTGTGTGTGTATATATGTACATATATACATATAATCTTTATTGTAGAGTGTAGTCAAGTGGCATATTTTTATCTCGTTACATACCATAGAGGAAAAAACAACTTTATGTAGCATAGCATTAAAAACGCTACTTTGGAATTATTTTATTCATTATATAAGGTTAATATTTCTCAATTTGAAGCCATGAACATGTAACATTATGAATGATGAACATTTACTAGCTTTTACGTACTTGTTTAAGCCTTAGCAAATAATGCTTAGATAGGAGAAGAAGGCCTTTTAACTCTGGAATGATATAAAAATGGTGGTACTTTTCCTTCACATGAGTATGATGAAATGCTAAACCATTATTTAGGCTCCCCACTTAGGAAATTCTAAACTCGCCATTAAAACTTTTACTGAAGGGAAGCTTAAAAATCTTCTATAATAAAACAAATACTGCAACTAAGAATTTTTCAGTCAAATATTAATTCCTTCTTTCAAGCAGTATTCAGAACTTCCCTTTAAACAGCCGTCTCCTTTAATATATTCAATATTTCTTTCCAAAGTAGTTTACATATTTCCATTTATTTCTTGTAATGTCTAAGTAACAGCTCAATCTCCGAGGACGCTGAGTCCTCTAATGCAGACATTTCTTTCTGCAGGTTCTCTAGGAAGAACTTCTTTCCTGACTCTGAATCCTCCCGTCTTTGCAGGTGCTCAGGTGTGCTGTGATTTGTACATTAAGAATTTACGTGAGAGACACAGTTGAGGAGATGGAGGAGCTGAAAGACGGGGCTTTGTGTAATGGGGACAACCTTTCCTTGCCATCAGCTGAGACTGAGTCATTCCCTTCTTCAGCCACCCCAGCCCTGCCACCCTCACTCCTGAGCACCCTAGGCCCAACCCACCTGGGGCTCCCCGAGAACTGGCCTCTGTCACTGTACCCATCCCCCGAGACACCCTGTCCTACCTCCTACACAGTACCCTGCTGGGGACCTACAACCTCCAGCAGCCCTCACCCCCTTGCTCCTGCTCTGCCCAGCCAAGCCACATCCGGCCAGACACAGTCAGGAGGCCACCCAGGAGATCCAGCCAGGCCCGTGGGGGCTGGGGCAGGTCACAAAGGGGCAGTGGAAGAGCTGAAGAGCAGGAGAGGAGCATGGCAGGGGGGCCTGGGGCTGGCCCCAGAACCCCACCAGTGACATCACCATCCCAGATGGGCAGAAGGAAGCTGTTGGACTGTCTGAAGACTGAAAGACAGACTCCTAGGACCCCGAAGAGTATCCAGTACCTGGTCACCCAGAGATGTTCCCAGAGCCCAGTGTTGTTAATACTTCAGAGGTACCCTGAGAAATATTTCTACCATCTCCCCAGTTCCTAGACTACAGCCTCTGAAGGCCTTCTGCAGATCACCTGGTAAAGCCCAAATCAGTCCTAGAAATAAGAAAGCTCCAGTGCCCAGATTCATAGCTTAATTTTAAAGGTAATTTCTCATTAGTTTTCTCTAACAATGAATTCTTATGCATAAGAATTCTTCAAGAATTTTTAGAAATAGCTAAGAGGGGAGATTAATATATTCATATTATTAAGAAGGCAGTACATTATATTTGAATAAAAATTCAAGAGCATAATAATAATAACAATAATAGTAAAAGTATTAATAACATTTACAATTTATATCGCATCTGTCCTCTGCTGCTTTAAGTCCTTTATCTGTACTGATTTAACACAATGATCTACTGATAGGAAATATTGTCATTCTCAGAGTTAGAGATGAAGAAATGGATACAGAGGTTAAACCACTTCTCTAAGGTTACCATTACCTAGTTTGGTAAATCCTCAGTGGGATTTTACTGCAACACAAAATATTTAGAGAGTTAAACTCAGTGCTGATCCTGGCCTTAAAATTAGAAGTACAATATAGTTAGCTTATCTATCCCTTGTAGGTAGACTAAACTACAATTTGTTTCAAAAGTGTTTAACACTCCTATTGTGTAATACCTTGAACATGTTAGTTGTGTTTGTGTTGGTCTGCATTTACATTTTAGGGCTGTCAATGGCTACTTCCAAAGTTCAAGCAACTTTCAAGTTGGGAATTCAGTATGCTAAAAATTGAAATTCTTTAAATCTACTTGAGAACAATCCTATCCTAGTAAATCTTATTTAAAACAAAACATAGGTCACTTAAGGGTAAATGCATTTCTCATTAGTTTTTCTCTCTGAGAGGAATCACATACAGTGAGTACATAGTGATGAGCGAGATTAACCGTGGGTGAGGGCGCTGCCCATCAGCAGACACATCATGGTTCCCAGGTGGAGAGAGGGCTGCATTTCAGCTCCTTAGTTCTAACATACGCACATGTTATGACTCTGCCTTCGGAGGCTTCACAAACTGAGCTGTGCTAGCACTGGTCACTAGTTTGCCTATAAGCCATCAGCACAGATGTGCTCACCAGCATTCATGGGAACGCTTCTGCTCGGAAGGAAAGCAACCAAGTTTACTGGATTTGAAAATGCACAATCAGCATTTCCAGCATACTTATTTTCATAACTGACCGAAAAATTCTTTTAATCCTGATCAATCATCCTCTTACTTTGACAAGCTGGGATGACAAGGAACCATCTGTGGTCACAGACTGATTCTGGGTTTGTGAAACTGGCTTCTTTGTTTTGACTCATATCCAACCCCTGCAAACATCACAAAACCTTGATATTTCACTATCTCCCAGAAAAAAAAGAAAAAGAAAGCCCAGAACTATTATTGCTCAATGCATGAAATAGCTATTTTAATTAAATTTGATAAATTGGATGACATTTTTAAAGATGGTAGAATAGAAGATATTCACTGAATATAAACAAAGGTAGGTGACAGATTCCTTATTTCTCTTAAAAGTGCTTAATAAATATATAATCTCAAAACTCCCTGGGCTTTTGTTTGGTGTTTGGTGACCTTCTCCTGGACAGTTTTAAGTGCAGTTACTATTATTACATCCTGTGCTGCCTGAGAATATTGACAGCATCAGTGGAACCAGGAAAAAACACAGAACCAGGAAATTGTGAGGAAATGTACAATTTTTGAATTAAAAAAAGAAACAAAAGACACTTAAAGAAATGTTCAATGTTCCTAGACATTAGGGAAATTAAAATCAAAATGACTCTAGATTCCATCTTACACCAATTAGAATGATTAAGATCAAAAACTAAATTGCCAGCACATGCTCCACTGCTGGCAGGAGTGCTGAGGTGAACAGCTACACGAGAAACCAATCTGGAGGATTCTCAGAAGACTGGGAATAGTTCTACCTCAGGACAGCTGTACCACTCCTGGGCATAGACCCAAAAGATGCCCCACTATACCACAAGGATACTTAGCCACCTATGTTCATAGCAGGTTTATTCATAAAAGATAGAAACAGGAAGCAACCTAGATATCCCTCCACTGAAGAATGGATGCAGAAAATGTGGTTTGTTTACACAATAGAACACCATCCAGCTATTAAAAACAAGGACATCATGAAATCTGCAGGCAAATGGATGGAACTAGAACATATCATCCTTAGTGAGGTGATCCAGTTCCAGAAAGACATACATGATATATACTCACTTAAAACTGGACATTAGCCATGATGTACAGGCTAACCATGCTGTAGTCTACAGATCCAAAGAAACTAAGTAATAAGGAGGGCCCAAAGGGGGAATGCGTGAATCTCAATCAGAAGGGGAAACAAAATAATCATGAGGATGAATGAAAAGAGGGAACTGGCTGGGAGAGAAGGTGAGGAGAAGAACAGGGATGACAGGGTGTATGTGAGGGAGCAGGAGAGGGCTGGGAGGGAGAATGGAAATCAGTGGGGGGTATCTCTGGGAATAGCTGCAAACCTGGACTGGGAAGGCTACAGGGGTCTATGGAGGGGACCCTAGCTGATTCCTACCAGTGGGAGGGTGGAAACTTAAGTGCCCACCTCCTGTAGTCAAGCAGGATTTCCAGTGGAGGAAGATGAACACCAATCTACTCACAAAACCTTCAACCTAAAACTTGTTCTGACTACAAGATGAATAGCAACTGGTAACCCATGCTATGTAAGAGAGCCAACCCCTGACACTCTGCTATGCTTGCAGATAGGAACCTAGCATAATTGTCTCCTGAGAGGCTTTATCCAGCAGCAGATGCAAACAGCTATAGAGACGCACAGCCAACATCAGGTAGAGCTTGGAGAGACTTGCAGAAGAGTAGGGGACAGAACTGAGCGAGCAGGAGGGGTCAAGTACACCACAAGAAGTCTTAAAGGTCAACTAATCTGGGCCCATGGAGGCTCACAGAGCCTGAGCCACCAAACAAAGAGCATACATGGGCTGGACCTAGGCACCATACATATTTGGAGCAGGTGTGTATCCTGGTCTTCATGTGGGCCCCTAACAATTGGAATGGGAACTGTCTTTGACTGTGATTCCTGCCATTGGATCCCCTGCCCCTAACTGGATACTACCTGGTGGGCCTCAGTGGAAGAGGAGGTACTTAGTCCTGCTGGGACTCACTGTCCCAGGGCAAGGAGATACTGAAGGGGGATTCCCCTTCTCTGAGGAGAAGGGAAGGGATAATTGGGGAAGGGTTTTGTTAGGGTGGAACTGGGAGGAGAGAAGGGAGGAGGGACTATGATTGGGATGTAAAGTGAATAAATAAATTAATGGAAAAAGATGTATTTTTATTTTATGTTTATGAGTGTTTCTTGCACGTAGTATATGCACCACATATGTGCTTCATGCCCACAGAGGCAGGAGGATGTCACTAGATCCTTTAGAACTTGAGTTACGGATGGTTATTAGCCACCGTGTAAGTGCTGGGAACCAAACCTGGGTGGATTTACAAGAGCATCAAGGGCTCTTAAGGGCTGAGTCTTCTTTTCAGTTCAAATTTTGTATCTTAAAACCATTTTGCTTCTTCCATACTTTGTAAATGCATTCTATCTTAGGTAACAGCATAAACCTTATCTGTTCAACACCAAGAATGAAGTCATAGTTGCCTTCTGTATTTCTACACCGAAATAGTCTTCCCAAGGGTTTCAAACTTCTTGTAAACACCTCATATAGCTTAGTCACTATCTTATATTACATATTTCTATAAAGCTTGGGTTATTTTCCTTTAAGGACAGTGTTTCCTCCTCTTAAACTTGTCAAGTTGTTACCAAGCAGCTGTGGCTGGAAGGGAGCAAAGTCCCATGTGAACTTTCCTCATATAAACACATTTCCGACACCTTCCTGAGTGGCTGTTGTTTACTTGCTATCAGCTGAAGATAAATGGATGGGTCCTAAACAAAGGGTAAATATGTTGCCCCATAGCCATGACCCTTACCCTTCTGGTGGCAGTACTGGAAATAATCCACAGTGGCTTAGTGTGACCCGAGTTAGCCTCTGCATTCCTAGGCCAGCAAAAAGCCCTGATTATCCTGACCATCAAAATAGGGTCCAAGCAGAATGTTTTTCTCATGTGCCTAAGAGAGCACATTATTTTATAGTCAAAATTACATTTAGTGATTCCTTCATTTAGACACATACCTGGTAAGTCAGAGAAGAGAAGGATGCATTCATTGAAGCCATTGGCCAAAAGACGGTCCCGTAGCTGCTGGAGGATGGCTACTCCAATACAGAATGGGAAGGAGGAATTTCCGAGCAGCAATGTATCCCAGAGGTGGAAAATTTTGTGCAGTGGAAATACATCTGTTGAAAGTTTTATAAAATATATTTAAACAAAATCCAAATTTGTCAAAAATACTATCAGCTGGATTACTAAATATATGATTATTATTACTTCAAGGTCATGGTTGTTAACTTATGTGTTAAACTGATGAAAAATTCAGAATTTTCCCCAGAATTTTTAGTTAACATTATTTATACATGTTTATATCTACAGCTGAACTTTAGAATTGCTTTATGTTTAATAAGACAACATTTTCATTGTGTATCATACACAATTACTTTATTAAATTCCTACAAAACGTCTATTAATTAAGAAATAGAGTGCTGTTCTCACTTAACAACGCCATGGCAGTCTTTCTAGGTGAGAGCATGTGGACCGCCTCACCTGCCACTGACCACGTGCCCTGAACTTAAGTATGGCTCTTCACGTGCATATCCACACCTGACTAAGTCAGTACATACTCATTACATACTCATAAAATATGGTTAATTTCTAGAGGATTCCCAGTTTCAGAAATAGTACCACATGTTAACAGAGAACATCTAGAAAGCAAGCCATTTTAGTTGAAAACTGTCATCAAAAAGTTGATGCTAAATTCTCTTCTTAAAAAGAAGTTGTATGCCACCTGCAAAATAGATTTTTAGTTTTCTGCAACATGCTCTTAATATTTAAGGCCAGAATGCTTGAAAATTTTGTCTATCAACTCTATCATGTAAGAATTTTATAGAGATGTATATTGCATTTACTTAATACTTGATAAATTTAATATTCTGAGGAGGAATGAGGCTGTGCTTTTGTTGCCACCAAGGGGGATGGTACTTACGAGTAAACATGGTGAGAAACCAAGGGATGGCGTAGAGCTGTGAGTGAACAGGAGGGAGCCCAGGACATAGATGTGGAGAAAGCAAAAGGCATAATTAGGGCGCTCATCACCAAACTGAATGGTTTAGAAGTTCACCATTTGGTTCTTCTCCAGTGATGAGATATGAAAGAACGCAGTTAGCTACAGTTATTATCCAATACATTTTATTCAGGGATCTATCTTACAAATGTGGGTAATCCATTTGCCAGCAATTACCTACAGTGTGTCTTCATTTTACCAATGAGTATGAGCAAGACCATGGCCAAATCAAATGCAATAATAGCACATAGGTCCTTATGATAGTTAATGTTTGATGTTAAATTGAAAGGATGTTAGGATGCTCAGTGAAGTGAATAAATATTATTTTGGGATGCATCTTTGAACATGTTTTCAGGTGGAATTTACTTTTAAAAAAGTGTTAAGTGGACTGTCCTTCTAGTTTGTATAAGGAACCATCCAGCCCACTGAGGATCCACAGAGTAGAAGTGGGAAAGAAGAAGAAATCCCCCCTTTCTTTTCTGCCCATTTGCTTGATCTGCAATATTTCATTTCATTCACCCATGTTCTTGGACTGGGACTACTAAGAAAAAGCCTTAAAGTTAAAAATACTTTGTGAGTGACTCCAGGCTATAGTTACCCAAAGACTCCTACTGCCAGCTTAGACAAGCGTCCTTTCCGCACCTATCAATTACAGACTAATGAGTTGAGTAGAATAGTCTTCATATTGTATACAAGAGAGTGTGTATTCTAGCCAAAGGCTAGTCAAGAACTAAAAGTAAAGATACATATTTCATTACAATATAAATACTATAGTAAAACAATCAACACTGATCACATGCTCAAGCAGACAAGTGGATAATCCTCTCTAGAGATGCTGCAAATGCCAAAAGGAAGCTTCAAAGCAACAAGTGTGCATTGTACAAATTAATAAAACCTAACGAAGTATAAGATCTATACCTTAATTTAAATTAAGAAATATAAGGTCAATATTATCACATTATTTGACCTTTATTTTAAAGATATAACATCAATTACATTACTTGTGACCATTTTGACGAAGGCCAATTGTCATTAAAATTTGTCACATTTTATTAATGCTATTATGTTATATAATTCATTCTGAATATATATGTTATATATATTCATTCAACATAAAATGTTTTGTTCTGAATGTGGATAAACTAGATGTGTTACAAGAGACTACATGCTTGGTCACTATGTAGTAAAACCTCACAAATACTGGCTAGGGCATTAATGGCAAAGATGCAGAAACTTATGGCCTCTTTTACCAAGGTAGTAGCATTCTTGTAGATAAAGGTTATTTCCTTCCTTCCTTCCTTCCTTCCTTCCTTCCTTCCTTCCTTCCTTCCTTCCTTCCTTCCTTCCTCCCTCCCTCCCTTCTTTCCTTCCTTCCTTCCTTCCACAAACACTGAACACTTAATACATGCCAAGACTGGTTGCAGGCACTGAGGATGGCAGTGACCAGGTAAGTCATAGTTCCAGTGTCCCTTGTTGAGCAGGCCCACTTCGGAGAACACACTTTTTTTCTTACTTGGCTCTAGATAACACACTTGCCGAGTTTTCTTCTGACTTTTCTCACTCCTGCTTATCCATGTTTGTTGTTTGTTGGCTGTTGGCTTTTCCCTGAGTTTCTTTATACCGCTTTGACTTTTAAATACAGAACTGTTACAGCTAAGTTCCCAGAAACTTGATTTTTTTCTACTTTTCTTAAAATACTAATTATAGTATGAAAACTGGCATATTTCAGTTCTACTCCAAGCCTGCCCTCATAAATTGCAAGTATATATTTTAAAATGCCAATTTACATTTTAACACCTATGTCAAACATTTCCGTCTGTCGTTCTGTCTGTAGTCTCTTTATCAATCAACTACCTCTAATTGACGTCTTGAGACATCCTCCAAACTCTGTAACACTAAACATACATCTCTACATCCAGTGAAGAGCGCCTCCTTCCACCTGCTGGAACACAGGTGTGCAGTTGCTCCTGAGTGCCCTCTTCTTAAAAACACCATGTCTCTGTCACCAGCAATCTTGCTCTTCTACCTTCAAAGTACTGATCTGTGTTCAGTGAAAACTTCTCTACTGCAAAATCCAGATTGAAGCCACCCATCATAGGCCCACTTATTCCATAGCCATGGCTAATGTATGACACTCTATCCTTGTCCTTTAGTTTCATCCGACAAGGTGTCAGATCAGGGGTCATCATTCTATTCAAAAATATCTTGTTTCTTTGTGGTGCAGAAATAAAGCCAGTGGTGATGATATATGTGTAACACTCAAAAGACTCTCCCCTCCAGCTCCTGCCATGTGGTCTCACGCGCTCCATCCACAGAGGATGCTTCTTCAACATTTTGGTACATGCTTCCCATCCAGGCCAGAACTTGCTGCTCTGTGCTCGCTATTTCACTTTTGTAAGGAAGTGATTCAAAAATCACCTTTCCTGAGAGCTTTTCCTGGCAACCTCATTTAAAAATTCAACTCTTCCTTCATTCAAACACTTAACACATATGTCCAAGTTCAGCTTGTCTCTATTTCCCTAAAATTTACCAATATATACTTAATATATATAACATACACTGAATGTATTACATTGTCTATTTTCATAGCTCTTTTTTTCATGACACCTGCTTATTTATTATTTATTTAGGCTTTTATTTGCAAATATGCATTGTAAAAGATCTTTATTTAGTTGCCTTCTAATTTTTCATATTTTATTAGAAATTTACATGTGAGAATTTTGCTAGGATGAATGACGTGCACCATGGAAGTGCCTGGAGGCCAGGATCAGATCCCTTGGAATGGAGTTAGACGACAGGACTGTGAGTCACCATGTGAGTACTGGGAGGAGAACTTGGGTCCTCTGCAGCAGTTCCTAACTGCCAAGCCACCTCTCCAGCCCCATCACTTTCTATCATATAATTCCACAAGGGAAAGTGTTTTTATCTTTACCTTCTCTCCTTTAATGTTTCCAGGAAATAGAGTAATATATATATATATATATATATATATATATATATATATATATATATATATATATATTTAAAATAGGCAACCAAATATCTGTTTAAACAATGAAGGAAACACACAAAGCAGATGTCAGATGGCGCACAACTGTAATCCCAGCACTCTGGGAGGTAGAGGCAGGCGGATTTCTGAGTTTGAGGCCAGCCTGGTCTACAGAGTGAGTTCCAGGACAGTCAGGGTTATACAGGGAAACCCTGTCTCGAAAAAACCAAATCCAAAAAAAAAAAAAAAAAAGAAGCAACTGCTCCTGAGATCATGCCCTCTTGAGAAGTCTTCAAAGAAGCATGAAATGAGGAAAGAACTTCATTCCGACCACTCTGTCTGGAAGAACATTTTCATATCAAATAGTAAGAAATACTGGAAACATCACCAACTCTAGCTCCTCAGACACGTATTTTGATGACAGTTATATTTAAATGGTCTTAGATTAGTAAACGAAAGCATATACAATGATACTACAGAGACTGAGAGGTACTATTACTAGCACTAGATGCTTTTTACCAATAAAACTGAGACCAGAGAAATGCAATAGCAATATGTGAGACATAATTCCTCTATTCCTTCTACACTTTCTACAGCCTTTTTCCATTTTCTTTTTCTTTCTTTCTTTCTTCCTTCCTTCCTTCCTTCCTTCCTTCCTTCCTTCCTTCCTTCCTTCCTTCCTTAGAGGGAGGAAAGGGAAGCATGGACTTAGGGATTGGATCCAAGGCCAAGAACACACTGTGTTATTCACATATGTCCTCAGTCTTCTTTGAACCTTTCAGTTCCAGACAGACTCTTACTAAGTTGTCTAGGCCCAAAGCTTTCTGTAACAAAGGAAAGTCTTGAACTTTTGAATCTTTTGCCTCAACCTTCCAAGTAGCTGGTATGATAAGACTTGTTCTATGAGGCCCAGATTAGTTTATATATATATTACTTTAGATAATTTCTCAAGCTATTAGTGCAGTTTTAAGAATATGAACTGATATTCATAAAGCTATTGGAATAATCTTGAACAACAGAAAGATTCTATTTTTAATGGTTCTAAGTGTTTAAATATTAGACTGTACATATAAAAATACATATAGTCTTTGTTACTTTCTAAAAGTTAGAAGCTAAGACCAATAAAAAGTACATTTTCTGAGTATTCACCCAATCGCAAATGTTAACCTGACCTGACAATGTATTTGTCTGTAGCTGTCAGCTTAGTAAATGCTGCCCCCTAGCAACAGCAAACAAGAACTGGCAATGGCTTGCCAGTGCACTCTACACTGTAGAGTACAAGGGTGTGTGTGTGTGTGTGTGTGTGTGTGTGTCTGTCAGCAGCAGGGTTGTCTCCTAAGGATTTCCCTATATTTTTGATTATTGAAAAAGATAGTTTCTTCTTTGAAATCAGAAATATGGCACCTTTTATAAATCTGTAAGTATTTTCTTAAAACATCAGTGATCTCATTAGAACTGTTGTGCTTATTTTAGTCATATAGGAATTATTTTATCATTACCAATAAGTTATTTGTAATTGTGCTTAAAAACACAAGAGTAACAGGACAACAAAGGAACAATGGGATTTCTTTGGTAGTCTAAGATTGTCTTTCTAGCAGCAAAACTGAGAACCAGATGCGTCTGGATAGGAACTTCCCTTGGGCCCTGGAAGCAGTAAGTGCAGAGGAGACAGAAAAGAGAATGCCAGGGTAATTTATAACAACTCTTCAGTCTGTAAGGCCTGTCTCGCATGTATGATATAAAATTCTCCAAAGAAATGTGCATGGCGACCTTGTGTTCCCATCACTGTTTTCACTGGACTGACATTTATTTATGTTAACAGTGCAAAGGCAGGAGTGGGTAAGACTGCACAAATCAGGACAACGGCCCGAGTCTAAGAGTTACGTTTGTTAGGGGTCAAACTGTGGATCCTTGCAGTTCTTTCCTGATGTTTTGGGAGATGACTTAGGAGGCAGGAAACTACACTCTGACCTGAACTGTGAGGGAAGTTGGACAATCACAGGGACTTTCTTCAAGAGATACTATTCTTATTTGAAAGGATGACAGATAAATAATACTTTAAAGCTTGGATATTTGATCAATATTTTAAAAAAAACGAGGAAAATAAGCCTGTTATTTCAAGAAACATCTTGAGGAGAGATGAAAATTATATTACAAAAGGGGCTAGAAAGAAGTTAACACTTAAGAGCTTGTTGCCCATCCAGAGGGGCTGGATTGGATTTCCACACAGCCTGCAGCAGTTCACAGCCATTGTGACTCCAGCTCCAAGGGATCCAACAACTCTGGCCCCCTTAAGAACCTGCACACACATGCACATACCCTTCCACAGAGACACATAATTAAAAATAAAATAGCCGGGCAGTAGTGGTGCATGCCTATAATCCCAGCACTTGGGAGGCAGAGGCAGGCAGATTTCTGAGTTCGAGGCCAGCCTGGTCTAAAGAGTGAGTTCCAGGACAGCCAGGGCTACACAGAGAAACCCTGTCTCGAGAAAAAAACAAAACAAAACAAAACAAAACAAAACAAAACAAAAAACAACCGTAAAACCTAAAAGAGTATTACAAGACTGTTTTATATATGCTCATGACCCTGTCTGTGATGCACACGCATGCGAGGGCTATCCCTTGATAGTGGTAGTTTCCTCAGTTGATCTCCATCTTATATACTGAGGCAGGCTTTCCTTCCCACTTGATACAGGAGTTTGCTGATTACTGTAGGATGCCCAGTCTCTCCATCCTACACACTGAAATCACAGAGGGGTCACCATGACCAGCTGGCAGTTAAGTGAGTGTTTGATCTCTAAACCTGGGTCTTCTTGATTGCGCACTAAAAACTGTACCCTCTGAGCTACCCCCATAACTGTCTAATGACTTGTTACACGAACAGTGATAACATTAACAAATTTGATTTTTTTATTTTTGCATGTTTCATACTCAATAAATATTTTGCAAATTACTGACACATAACATTACAATATCATGCCTAGGTGAAAAGGGCATTAAAAATGCGAGGCAGACCAATAGAATACAGAACCAAAAATTCACTGATATGGTTTTGGATTGTACATTCAAGTAAGCTTAAAATACTTGTAACTGAAACAATGAGCAGCAACAAACTGAACTCAGAAGTGAATATGAGAATCCTGCCATTTTAATTTAGAGACAAAAAATAAAAGTTTATAACAATAGCATTTTTCTGTTTTGAGGGAAACAGTTATTTTTTAAAAAAATATGACTTTTGCTAACATATTAAATTTTTCCATTTGTTTTTGTGTATACTTGCATGCATGTGTGTGTGTGTGTGTGTGTGTGTGTGTGAGAGAGAGAGAGAGAGAGAGAGAGAGAGAGAGAGAGAGAGAGAGAAAGAGAGAGAGAGACATTGTCTCGCTATAGAGCCCAGGCTGGCCTTGAACTCCAGATCATGCTTTCTGAAAGCCCCAAGAACTTGGGCCTCCATGTATAGCTGGTTAGTAGTCTATACATGCTGCAAAAGCTACTGATCAATGAAATACAAACACAAAACTCCCAGGGCTTCTCATTAACTCTAAGAACATCCTGAGTTGTGGACAGCTGTGAAAAACTGCATTCTCTTCCGTTTTACTTGCCCACCAGCAGTACGAGGATGCATCAGACACATTACAGATCTGGGGAGTCAACTGAGAATTTACTGAATAGCTGTTGTCAAATACTCAAACTACAAATGATTCTTTTAAACAAAAAGTTAATAAACAATTTATTTTGTCTTTTCTGGTCAGAATAATAAACCTTTGGTTAATAAGGTCTGGTCACTTTCTACAAGATAGTACCCAAGCTTTCCTATGAAATAGTGCTAGAAGTTCTTTGTATTCAAAGGTTTTAGGGAATTAGAGCTAAAGTCAGGCTCAGCATAGATTCAGACAAACACACACCCTTCAGGACTGCAGATATTCCTTAATGGGAATCTTACTTTGTGACATCTAAATACAATTTTTTCCTAGTTTTTATTCTGCAACATATTTTGATATAAAATCAAAAGCCCACTGTCAATAATCTCTTTGGGCTAAAATCTAAAACTTCTCAAAAGTCAGAAACAAAACAAAACAAAAACAAAGAAACTAAAAAACAAATATGTCTAAGCAGTCCTTCTTTCTTTCCTGTTTCCATCTATAAACCCGGCCAAAGATGCCAGCAAAAGCTTTTAAGAGGGAGAGGGTAGTGCAAGCATCTTTTACCACTGCAGTTATGTGACGATGGCCACTGTACCCCTGGATTTGTCAGTGTTATCCTCAGCTCAGGCGGTAGGGTCAAAAGGATACGGACTCCTGAGAGAGAGCCAGTATCATTTCTCTTAATGGCCTCTGACAACTGTTCATAGGAGGCAACCTGAATGTTATTTCTGAACATTTTAGGAAAAAAAAAAAAAACTGTTCGCTTAAGAATGAGGAAGCACAATTTGCTATTCTCATTTTTAAGGTCCTAGTATATTTCCAGAAGCAGAAATGCATCAAGAATGATAAAAATCACTCTGGCCCCAACCTCTCCAAATATGCGCTACTTACTCTATTTATATGTAAATGACATAACTGCCACGACTTAGATAATCTCGGCATCACATCAGTGCACAGCATCCCAAGCTACTTAAGCTCCAGCTCTGCTTGGTGCCCAGAGTTCTGTGACCCACAGCAAATGGAAGGGAGCCAGAAATCACAATCTCCCCTGCAACAGGAGCCTGCACCTCAGTGCTGGAGGATTAATGAAGGCTCTCGCTTTGATAGGATTAGTTCTTGAGTGGGAACTCAGTTTGGGATCTGATTATCACTGAACCCATGCTTTGTCTGAATGAATCCTAGCTCACAGTATTATTAGAGGCACAGTCACAATCTTCTCAAAGATAATTTTAAAGGAAGAACATGGAAGTAATAATTGAAGGGGAAAGGGAAGGCTCGTACACATGATGATGAAGTGCAACTAAAAATATGTGACCAAGAGTGTCAGAGAGCCCCACATCCCCTCCGCCCGCAGCTACTCACTGTCAAGGGCTACAAGTACATTTGTTCTTTAAAAGAGCTAATTTATGTATCTAAAAAATTAAATTGCAATCTGTATTTACATTAGTTTTCCCTTCCTTCCAACTTCTCCTATTCTTACCTGCCCTCTCTCAAATTCATGGCCTCTTCTTTCAATTATTATTGCTACATACACACTTATGAATTAATATATAAACACCAAACTGATGAACCCAGTCATTGTTGTTATGCTTTTAGGGTTGACCAACAACACACTGGATAACCGACCCGAGGCTCAGCAATGGCAAAACTTATTTATCTTCTCTCAGAAGGCACTAATTTGCCTGTAGCTCAAATTGTTTCTAAAATCACCCAGCTAATTATTTAGTAAAAAAGCTTCTTTTGCTTACTTCCTGTGGCAAGGAGCAGTTGTAGATGGGACTTTTCTATGGGTTACGATACAGTCACTTTTGCCCTCAGTTTCTTTTTGCGGCCAGATTCTAAGAGAAACCATTACCTAAAAACAGATGTAGAATAAGTTCCCAGAAATGCGTGGAGAAGCATGATTAGAGGGTCACTATCAGCACCAGTGGTCGGTGTTAGGGATTTCCAGAGTTTGCCCTGAACTGTACACTACTTCAAGGGGCACCATTCTATCAAAAAATTCAAGTCAAGGTGAAAGCCCTTTATGAAATGAAACATTTTTTTCCTAGTAAGTTGGCCATGCCCCTCACACAAAGGATTTAGACAGCACAAACTAAGAGAGGAGGTGACCAAGATCACTCATACAAAGTTGGATGGTGAGGGAGAGAGACGCGAATCTGGTAGGAAATGGGAGAGGGGGTAAACATGATCAAAACACACTGCACGATTTTTAAACCTACTTTTCAATGGGTTTCAAACAATAAATAGTTCATAGTTAACAAGTGATGGAACATGACCCTTCTATGTGAGGATATAGAAAGTAACCACACAGACACAAAGCTTTAATGGCCTTTAGCAATTTGTGCAGACAGCTTATGACCAATAAGCTATTTTATTTAAAAATAGCATTTTTTATTCTATCATTTCTGTTTAACCTTCCCACTGCCCACTCACATTCTGCAGTGCACCAGGCACACTCACATCAGGGATAAAGTCAATGCACCGGGAACACTCCCGTCAGGGATAAAGTCAATGCACCGGGAACACTCCCGTCAGGGATGAAGCCAATGCACCAGGCACACTCACGCCAGGGATGAAGTCAATGCACCAGGCACACTCACGCCAGGGATGAAGTCAGTGCACAGGGCACACTCACGTGAGGGATGAAGCCAATGCACCAGGCACACTCACATCTGGAATGAAGCCAATGCACAGGGCACACTCACATCTGGAAGGAAGCCAATGCACCGGGCACACTCACATGAAGGATGAAGCTGATAGACCAGGTATACTCACATCAGGGATGAAGCCAATCTCGTTGAGGTGATTACTCAGCTCTGGATCATGGAAGGCGATCATCTGGGAGAAGACAGTCAAGTACTCTGAAAGGACAACAACACTGAAGACAACCACTGTCTTCAACTGTCTCAAAGCCTTAGGTAAGTGAAGCACAGCTTATGCTGGGTGAGAATCTGACTGTTCCACAGAGCAAGGTACATTAACATATTATTTTCCATTCTTTTACTACTTGAATCACAGTCTAAGTATTAAATATACCAATAAACAATACCTTGAGAGATATCGTTATTTCTTGAGTCAGAAATTAAACACAGAATAACTGATATTTTCCAACCAAAGTGTAAAAATACATTTGCTTTAATAACAATATATATGTTTCTCATTGATAGAATGTTTAGAAGGTGGAACAGACCTATAAGTAAGGAACTGTAAAGACAAGCAGGCCCAAGAGAGTAACTGTGCCTCAAATTGCTTCTATATACAAATCTCAGCATCTTTTCTAGTTGTAAATTTTTTCCTACATATAATTGTTTGGCATATGTAGAGATATGAACTTAATTGGTTAACAATTAATAAAAAGTATGTAAATGGTAGGCAATTGAAACTATCTTTTATTGGGACCGAGAGCTGGCTTGGCTGTAAAAAGCCTGCTGTTGTAAGCATGAGGAGCTGAGGTCAGGCCCCACCCACCCACATAATGGGCATCTACAATCTGAGATAAGGAGCCGGGCAGATTCCAGGGGGTGGCTAGGGAGCAGGTTCAGTGAGAGACCCTGTCGCAAGAGATAAAGTGGAGAGTGATTTAGAAGACACCTAAATCACCTTTCTGTGTCCACATGCATACACATCAAGTACCTGCACAGACACACAGACACACAGACACAAACACACACAGACATAGAGACAGACACAGACACACAGACATAGAGACAGACAGACACACACACACACACACACACATAGACACACAGGCACACATACACACACACTTACACACACACACTTACACAGATACAGACACACAGATACAGACACACACACACACACAGTAGAGGGTAAAAGTCCTTGTGTACACAAATAGTACTGGAGAATCCAGGAAAGTTAAACGCTCAGGCTTATCTCTTCAAAGGAAGAACATGTTTACCTGTCTCCTTTCCTGAACACTGGGAAAGGTAGTTTATAGCCTGGTGATTCTTTGCTATCTGTAGGGCCAGGCTTCACCAGAATTCCCCAGAACATTATGTTTGTTTATCTAAGACTTTTGCCCTAAATCTTGAGCATTGCTTCTTGGCCCACAAAACTGTCCTTATGAGAAGTGCCACCTGAACTTTTCAACAGACTAAGTAACTTCTGTTATCTCCGGCCTGACCAATCCTGACTCTCATCGGCACCATGACCTCAGTCAAGCTCCCTAGACATTATCTTCAACACTGCTTCTGAGTCAACAGAACCCATCCTTATGGAGAAACACCTATCTACTTTGTAAAAGAGTTTCAATGTAAACATGTTTTAAGCTTTATTGAACACATGGGACAAAGTTAATTGTCACCAGAAAACTTTGTTTTTCAAAGTTGTGCTGTCAGACTGCTTGTTTAAGCTAGTGATGGCTATCTAAGTTGAGTTGAACTGAATTCCATACTTGTCTCTGCAGACTGTTCACTATTGGTTGTATAGCTTGTAGGGACCCTCCTAAACACACACACACACACACACACACACACACACACACACACGCACACGAACATGCACATGTGCACACACACAAATGCGCGCACACATATGCGCACACACACACCTTTTGTTTATTCTCATTCTATTACAAGTTGTAGAGTTAGGGTTCAATATGAAGAATATGTTCTCTCTCCCCATTGTTTTAACAGGTTACTATTTGTACCAATTTATTGATTGTATGCATACTAATGGACCTAAATAAGATTGTGTGGTAGCATGTGTTCTAAATCAGTAACTTTCTTTGTTTGTTAAAACAGATCCCAACACCAAAATGAAAAGGCTGTAACCTCAGCCCTTTGTGAGGAGAGGGAAGAGGACTGAACACCTTTCACAGCCTGGACTAAGAGGCAAAGCTAAACAAAGTGCAGCAAGACAAAGGAGCTCAGTTTCCTTTTTGAAATTGAAATCAATAAAAATTAAAAACTTTCCTTTGATAATCTAAATTTTCTCTAACAAAATAATTGATTTTTAAATGAATTATAAGGTGAAATATCTCTAAAAATAATGTTTCCTTCTTTTAATCAGTTTATGTAAGTATCTGTATTATTTCAGGAAATAGTAATAAGTAAAAGTAACCTATTACTTTTTCTCATCTAATACTATTCCTAATTATTCCTTGTATTTTACAGTTATTTGCTTATAAATATTGTATGTACCTTTAATAAACAGAATCAAGTCAAGCAAGAGAACTGTCAGTGCTGAACTCGATTCAATGACATAAATAAGTCCCACCAATGACCTAACGTGAGCGTTGTTCATTCATTCCAGATAAAGAATGAAATGTTTAATTAACACATTTACTGATTTACTCTTCATTCAGTTTGCCCGCTCCCTCACTTTAGAACAAGATGATATAATTTCAGTGAATTCAGAGTTACAAATCAAGCTGAAATCCCCAGGTAACTTGACCTTTATCTTTTCTTTAACTGCTTTCCCACCATAGCATATGGTGTATCACAGATGGTGTATTATAATTTCAGTCTACCCAGAAGCCAGCAGTATGCACCATGAGCCACCACAAGTGATCAATTGTATATTGATAGTCTATAGTTATTAACTTTCAACTTCTCAAAAGCATGTTTCAATTTAAAGCAGAAAATTCATGCCTCAGGCAATTCTCCATAGCTACAATAGGGTTTCTTAAAAATCATTCCTACTTAAGCCTGAATATGTAGACACACCCAGCCAATTAAGGATTTACTGGAGAAACCCAACCTATATTTTCCTTGTGTTCTGCCAAATATGAATACCTAGGTTTATGCCAGCATGCACATACTCACATAAACAGATACATACTAATACACGACTTATTATTATTGTATGCAATGTAACTTCACAAATGTAAATATAATTTAAAAGATGGCAAAGTCAGGCTATGGAAAACAAGCTTTCAAATAAAGCTCAGTGTGAGCTATTTACTTCAAGAGGGACATGGGAGAAGATCTGTGGAAACTGCATCATATTACATATTCTACCCTAAGAGAATATAAAATTCACAAAAGTAACAAAAATCCAATTGCACGTACTCTTTGATTTGAGATAAAACCGAAGAAATTAATGGTAGTTACAAAGAAATAGAACAGTGGTTAGATTAAAATAAAAGATTCCATACATATTAACACTATTGAGTCTTTAAATATATATGTATATATCTTATATGATGGGCGTTTTGTCTACATGAATGTCTGACTACCCTGTTCATGACTAGTGCCGAAACAGATGAGAAGAGGCCTTTGTTCCTCTGGAGCTGGAGTGAGACAGCTCTGAACTGTGTCGCAGAGGCTGCGCCCAGGTATTCTGAAAGGGCAGTGCTCTTAACTATCGAGCCATGTCTCCAGCCCCTAACAGCCTATTTTAAACGGATATTAAAATGCTAAAGCACTATAACTATTAATTATAAAAATGATGAAAATATGAATCAAGATTTTTAAAACAGTCTCAGAGGTAGTATTTTCTAAAGGTGAACACTATCCAGTTTTTAAAATGAAGATTATATATAAAATCACCCTAAAATATCAAGTGTGATTTCAATACAATTCCATAAAACCAAATACAACTTCCTATATTTTAATAAGAAAACATGTATTTTTATTTCTCGAAATAAGGTATATAATGATAATAAACTGTGCTTTCTAATTTCTGTATATTATTGTCCTTTTATTTATTACATACAATTCAATTACAATCCCAATGAAATTGATGTAAGAATTTCACCTGATAATACCATAATTTTTATGGCTTTCTAAATAATCTCTATTTGTTTTTAAAACATGCACAGAATACACTGAGAAATGAACTTTCAAAATCTCCACACAAGTATCCGTGCTGGTTTCCTCTCTGATCAGCATTTCACACTGCCTCCCTCAGCAGGAAAAAGCAGAGGTGAAGGATGCAGATGACCGTGCCTGCTTACTGCTCAGAAAGGACACTCATTGGCTAACTGTTATCTCCCACAGGTTCCAACTTTATCCTGAAGCTGATGGCCACTGCAACAGCAGAGACACTGCTGCGGTGTGTGCCTCCAGCTCTAGCATGCCAGAAGCAGAGGAACAACGCCTGCTTGAGCTACACACCCAGTTTCAGGTCAGCCGGCCTACAGAGTCCAAACCCAAGTCTGTCAAACAAAACAAGGTATGCTGACTCCAAAGAAGCACACAGATGAAGTTATTTCCCACTAAGAAAGTTACAATAAAGGCTTGCCCTCCTTACTATAAAAGCCAAAGAACAAGCATAAATCTTTCTAATGAATGGGAGGAGGGGGCTCAAGAGAAGAGAAAAATGGTCTCTCAAACGAGGTGGAACTGGGCCTTGAAGCCGCACTGCACACATGGTAGGCAAGTCCTCCACCACTCAGTAGCCTGGGCTGTGGGTTGCCCATGGGAGCCACTCGTCCTGAGTAAGCGAGCAAGCTCTTCTAGCAGTCTCTCTAGCTAGGGTAAAACATTTCCTGGAAAAAAATCTCAGCCCTGTGTTTTTCCATTTAGCCTTCTCTTTCCATGTGAATATACCTCAATCTTATAAGACAATTACGTTGTTGCCAAATTTCATTGGCTAGCATATGCATATACTGTAAGCTATAAAAACTATTTTCAATATCACTAAACTCTAATAGAATCCTCCAAAATAGCTTGTTTTCATTTTAACAGGTAGAGACAAACTCTAGTTCTCAAAGTAACATGTCTGTATCTGAATTGAGAGAAGATATTAAATAGTCATCAGAAAAAGACCCTAATTCGTTGAAAAATTATAAGGAAAAAAATCCTGATACTTCTTCCTGGATTTTAGTGGTGAACCATCAACATATGCTACTGGGTCAAAACTATTATCCTGAAGATTGGTGTCTTTTGATAGAAATGTGTTCCTATATGAAGACAGGAAAAGGCATTTGCTTACCTTGTATTACATGTGAGTTATCTTTCAAGAAGAAGTTATACAGGTATTTGGGAATAAAAGCAGACATGCATGCATACGCCAAGGCTAAGAAAGAATAAGCAAACCCACCATCAGTGAACAGTAACAAGCAGCTCCTATGCACTCAGCACACTCTGTGAGCTACTATTAAACACAATTATAATCTAAATGCTGGAAACACAAAACTATAGGTAGAAAAGCTTCTGATATTTAAAAAGGAGACACTGAAAGATAAACATTCTAGTAATTTCCATTTCAAATTACTCTGGTAATCATTATCCTACAGTAATAAAATCTTAATTGCCTGGATTTTATTTTTTTTAAACTTCTAAGCACTCATTATTAAAAAGGTGCAGGAACCTCAATTACTGCTGATACAAGCAGGATTCCTGGACTTAGGAGTACTAGTTATAACCTGTACTTTCAAATACAGTCTTATATTACTCTTGGATCTGTAACTAATAATTGGATATACCTGAGTAAACCCAGCAAAAGCCAGATCAGACTAGTGAGTGAGCTTATCTGAAGTGAGAACTATAAAGTCATTCAAAGATAGAAATTTTAAAGATTATTGCATTTCTCCTCAATTTCAAAAATTCCTATTGCCTACTTACATAGTATATGTAAAATGGAGATTCAGAGGCAAGATGTCTATATATTAAGGTAATATAGGATAGCATAATTGTGATGTAATTCAGAATTCTAAATTTGGGTGTATCAAATCTAACAGAGTAGTTTAAAAATGTACTGTAAAAGGTTCTAAAACAGATAGAAAGCAAAAAGCCTGCTAAACAAAGGTTGGCAGCACTGGCATAGGGGTCCATGAGAAAAAAACTGACCAGGACCAACCTCCTGACCCACAGTGTGCTACCTAAGACCACAACAGGCATGAAGAAGTCTCCATTGAACAAGTATGTTTGGTATAATATGTGTTGGATCTATAATAAGGGAGAAACCTAACCAATATTGATTGGTTTATAAATTAGAAATATATTTAACAGTAATTTCTAGAAAAGTCAGAATCTTTTCCTAAAGATGATAAAAATGTTCACCAAAGTGGGTAAAGTAATTCAGCGTAATTAGAACAATTCCCACCAAACTGTTAGGAATGGCCTCATGACAAAGAATAACCTTGATACTCGACTAATTATTTTCACCCTCTAAAAGAAATTAACACAATTTTACAATATTTTATGATATATGCAAGGTAAAATATAAAAATTTTAAGACAAAACTTCATTTTCTGAGCTTGATATTTAAGAATAATATGCATGACGATCTCTCAGTGTCAGGCAAGCTTACCTTCATTGTTGAAGTTTAGATACAGGAACGGAGCACACAGTGAGTCAAGGCCTGATGCAGGGAAATAGAAACCAAGGAGAGAGATGAGTGCTTCCAGCAGAGCTGCAGAGCCCTCCTTCCATGCCTGCGTTTCTCCAAACAGATCAAGCACTGCGCCCATCGACACACGTGCGTTCTGTCAGTAGTTACCATGCAGAATAAATAGTACGGCCTGACAGATCAGTGTCCCAGACAAGGCAAAGAGCAGCATAGCAACACTGACACAGATGTGTTGGAGGCTTCGGGTACAGTCCCAAGTCTGCCCCAAACCATGTGTGAATTCGGTAATTATTGGCTTCTTCAGGTATGTTTTCTCATGTAGGAGATGGATTTTTGCCATAAGCCTTTTTCCTTCAGGATTATGAAATAAAGTATACAAACACATTTGTTTATTGATAATAGTGCTTTTAATCTGTTACCACACTGAGAGAACACACAAAATAGACTTAGAATTGGTTAGGAGGAAATCTGAGGTGTGCTGGGTGAAAACAGTCCCACCTCCGTGAGTGGTGAGTAATAAAAAACTCAGAACCAAAAACCGCTGTGCACAACAAAGCACACAGAACTAGGGATGGATGGAATAGGCTTCGTATTTATGAATTAATGATCATAAAGATGATAATGGCAAATGAAGAAACCCAGGCTTAGAGACATTAATGGTACTAGAGAGAAAAAGGAAAAAATAAAATGAGCAATGTGAGGTGATATTCCATCCCTAATAACTACAGTAATTATCTACTAGGAACTTTTCAGTGGTGGTATTCTTAAATCGCCTAGCATCTTTTATGGCATGAGTTACTCCACTACTTTGATAAGATTAAACTGTTTCCACAGATTAGACTCTGTTTTCCTGTCAATGCCACTGAAGTCTGCTGACTTTTCAATATCATGTAAAATGAGATCTTCAATGCATTTAGACCAAGTTTGTTTGGTAATTTATTTAAAGTTAACATCTTCAAAATACACTAGAATTTTAGAGGTTTATTTCCCCCCTTCAAAATCCAAAAGACCTGAAGAGAAATTTTAGTAACTGAAATGTTACCTTGCCAATACACGAGATCAGGGTGAGAAACCACCCAAGCTTTCAGTACTCGCCGGAACTTCGCATGGCCTTCTGGGGATGACAGCAGTTCGTCATACTGATGACAGCGAGGAATATCCACTTCAATCTGTAAGCAGCACAGCAGGAGGGGTGCGACTGTAGCAGACTGTAACAGTCTGCGATCCCACAGACTTCCAGCCCTCGCTTCTTCAGCACATGTAAGAAGGGACTGCCTCAGACTATTTCACCTTTGAATCCGTTGATAGACAGATTTTAAACTCATCTTTGGAAGCATCACCCACTAGTTTCTGAGTATAAGAGAAACTCTTTTACTAACAACACATACTTCTGGCAGTGGCAGAATATTCATAATGAAGGGAAGAGGTATCCTCATAGTTTCTAACATTTAAAGAGTTGGGAGAATTGTCTTAGAACATCTTACTTGTCTATCTGTGGGAATTGGAGTGTCTTTATCAATGGCGTCATACTTGGCATGAATAGCTCCCTGCAAAAAAATAAAATAACACATAAATTTCTTAAGATGCTGGAGTAATAAGTATTTTAATTTTATAGTTTTTTTTTAATTTGGACTACTTGCATAAAAATTATTGGTACAATGTCTCTCATCCAAAAAGTGCAAAATCCATTTTTTTTCAGCAAGATGTCAACACTCAGAGCTGAGATTTTCTGAGACTTTCGATGAGTGATGCTTTAAAGGAAAAACCTGTTTCTTACAAAAATCTAATTTTGAAGACCTATCTAACTATGAATAGTTACATTTAAACTAAAGTTTAATACACAACTTAGAAATTCTCTTCATCTTTGGCCATGTGTGATGAAGGTCCACTTTGGTGAGGTGGCTCTTTACCTGGTGTGTTGATGCACACCTGTAATCCCAACACTCAAGAGAAAGAAGCAGGTAGATGCTCTGACAGCACAGTGAGACCTTACTTCAAAAAGAAACAAAGCAACAACCAAAGAAGCCCTTTGAGCTATATATACCAAAAGGTAAATGACCTTAGAGGTGATGAAAAGGTAAATGACTTAGCTAGAGAGGATACCAAAATGACATTTTCTATGCATTACTAACTCATAAATAAAAAATTTCACATAAAAGGTATTTTTTTTAGAGAGAGGATTATCTTATAGAAGATTTTCTGTTAAAGCAGGTGAGGTAAATAACCTTGTTCAGAAGAATGAGAGTAGCAGGAATATTTAGGTAAATATGCTGTGATCAGAGAACATTATGCTCATTAACATTTCTTAGTTATAGCATCACACAACGAATATCTGAATATACTACTTTAAATTTTGATCATGTTATATAGAATCACTCATGAAAAAGTTCTTATTTTATGACTTACTTTAGTGGTAGAGAAAGCCAAGAATTTAGTAAATTTATTTACTGCAAACATTTTTTGGGATATCTATTAATATGGGTTTAGAAAACCTGACAATGTCTTTCTGGACTGGAGTAGAGTATAGTTCTATAGCACTAATTATTAACATGTGGTAAAAAGCAATAGGCACTCATGTGAAGTAACCAAACACATTCAAAGAAATTTGTAGAATCTCATTAAGAGAAACAAGAATAGGAAAAAAATTGTGGCCGGGCATTGGTGGCGCATGCCTGTAATCCCAGCACTCTGGGAGGCGGAGGCAGAAGCAGGCACATTTCTGAGTTCAAGGCCAGCCTGGTCTACAGAGTGAGTTCCAGGACAGCCAGGGCTACACAGAGAAACCATGTCTCAAAAAAAACAAATCCAAAAAACCAAAAACAATAAAATAAAATAAAAATAAAAAGGAAAAAAATTGTGCCAACAGATGTCTATAAAGGTTAAAAATAACCGAAACCACACTATAGGACAGGGCCCCAGGAACAGTTTGCTAACACAGATGCACTCCATGTTTTTTTATTAGTCTGTTTTCATTTGAATGAGTGAGAGAGAGAGAGAGAGAGAGAGAGAAGACAAAGAACACACTATCAATAATGAACAGGAAGTTGGGTGGTTAGGGAGGTGGAGAGGATCTGGGAGGAGATGGATGGAGAAGGAGAAACTATGAAAAATACATTGTATAAAATAATTTAAATAAAAAACTGTAAAAAAGATTAAAAGTGGCTGAGGGAACTAACATGGTGGCATTTATCTATGCAAGAACACAAGCAGACAGAATGGAAAGGAAACTGGTAGGAAATGAAACAATATGGCAAGGACTTGTCATCATGACTTGTCACCAGACTTTCTGAGAACACAGCTAGTGAGCAGGCTCTCCCACACTGCTGCAGATCAGGGTCAGAGGACAAGGCGGCTACTTCTCTTGGCAGGCTGGCCAAAGTGTGACAGCTATGTTAAAAACCACTAAATTACGTTCATAATTTTGACAAGCCACAATAATCAATTTGGAACCACTTATAAATTAAAGTTATATTTAGAAAGGAGCATACTTCATAAATAGGTTGGCACTTATAACTGATATATATTCACTAGATAAATGGTTTGAAATAATAATGATTTTTTCCCACAGGCACTAGTAAATAAAATATTAAAGAACATCAATATAATTATATTTTATATTCTATTCTGTTCAAATATTTTTCTACTTAAAATTGCTAAATATTTTAATATATAATTTTCTATTAATAGAAGTAAAATTATATGTAAAGCATTATAGTTTTTCTGAGATAAGATTCTTCTATATATTTCAAGCTAACCTTAAACTCATAATCCACTGCAACAGCCTCCCAAGCACTTGCAAGATAAATATGAATCCCTATACCCAGTGGTACTATAGATTTTATATTCTTTCTATATACTACTTATCAATTTCCAGAATTTTGCTTTCTTACCTCAACTCCCAGGAGAGCAGCCCAGGTTAAGCCTCTCATAAGTGGAGGAATGTCAACTCTTGCCTCCTTCCAGATTTGATTTTTTTTGTATGGGTAAGCCTATGATAAGATAAAAATAGTCAAAAATTAACATCATATCATGTATATTTATCAACAAGAATACAATAAAACAAGAACTCAATCACCAGAAAAAATTTGAAAGTGGTACAGATACATAGGAAGTCAACAGTATACTTCTGAACTATCAATGGATCCAATTATGAAGGAAATTAAAATATTTTTTGACAATAACGGAAGCAATAATGGAAACAACATACCAAAAATCTATGGGATACAGTAAAATTAGCTCTATGAGGGAAACTCACACAAATCAGTAACCATATCAAACAAGCAAAACCATTTCACAATGACAATCTAAAGGAACTAAAAAAGAGAACAAAAATAAATGAGATAAAGTCCACAAAACAGTAAAAAAATAAATAAAATAGCTTTAAAAGTAACAAAATTAATAAGCCCTTAGCTACACTTTAAAAGAAGAAAGAAGAAAGAGAAAAGAGGAGTCTGGAGATGGCTTTACTTTTTCTAAGGACCAGAGCACTCACATGTTGACTCACAACTGCCTGCAACTCCAGTCCCAGGGCATCCAACACTCTCTTATAACCTCTGGGAACACTGAACACACACTGTGCACATACAGACATTCACTCAGGAGCTCTCTCTCTCCCTCCTCCTCTTCCTCTCCCTCTCCGTCTTCCTCTCCCTTCCCCCAGAATAAATAAAAATCAATTTATTAAAATAGAGAAAAGATTCAAATAAAATCAGAAATAAAAAGAACCACATGACTGATACCACAGAAGCATAATGGATTGCCAGAGATTAGGAACAACAACTATAATTGGTAACTTGGATAAACTGGAAGGAATGGACAGGTTCCAAAGCGGGCAGCACATACCCTTCCAAGACTGAATGATGAACAGGTTTAAAATAGGTTACCTGGACTGAATCCAGAACAAAAAAACTCCCATCTCAGTGTAAACTCTAGGACTAAACATTTGAATATTACCAAATGCTTAGCGAAAGCTAATTATCAATTCTCAAATTATTTTTAAATACAAATAGGAAGAATTTGTTTAAACGCATTCTAGGTCACAGCATTACCCTATACCAAACCCAGACAAGAAAACGATAGACCTGCATCCCTAATGACTACAAAGCACAAATTTTCAACATGAATTTGTTACCATAAACTGAGCCCATAGCCCATGAAAAACAATATAATCCAGTGGGATTAATCATATGATGGCTCACAAAGCAAAAATTGAATACACAATATTAACACAATGAAGAACAATAATCATATTATCAATAAATACCAAAACATTTAACAAGATCTATCACCACGTCCCATGAAAAGAATGCTTACAAATAGGATGTAAAAGAATGTACCATAGTATATGAACAAGCCCACAGCTAACAGTATTTTACACCGAGAAAAGGTGAACACATTCACTCTAAGATGTGGAATAAGACAGAGCTGTCCACTTTCTTTTTCTCCAGAACAGTACAGAACTCCTGGTCAGCAATTAGGGAAGACAACGACGTAAAGGCCATACAATGTTTACAGAAGCGTGGCCTATGTATATAAACCCCTAAAGAGTCCTCCAAAAATGTATTAGAACTAATGAACAAACTTAGTGAAGTTGTAGTACATAAAATCAGCAGACAAAATTCAGTTTCATTTTTTCACAAATAAATGGTAAATGTTTGAAGCAGATAAGCTTATTTTGAGTTGAAAATTGTATTTTGCAAAAAAAAAAATAGATTAGATATAACACTGGTCCCTCATAAACATGTACTGACATAGCTCATATACCTCATGACTATGACTGACATACATGATAGAAAGGGAGTCAGAGAAACTGCTCAGCAGGTAAAGGCAGTCGCTGGACTAGCGTGATAATTGTCCGAGCCTGAATCCACAATCCACAAAGTCACCCACTGGTTTCCACATGTGACACAGGTGCCCGCCCATACACTGTGTGTGCACACACTCACACACACACACACACACACACCACCACCACCACCACCACCATCATCATAATAATAATCATGATAAATAATATTTAAAAATAATGCCAGGTGGTGGTGGAGCATGCCTTTAATCCCAGCACTTGGGAAGCAGAGGCAGGCAGATTTCTGAGTTCGAGGCCAGCCTGGTCTACAGAGTGAGTTCCAGGACAACCAGGCCTATACAGAGAAACCCTGTCTCGAAAAAAACAAAACAAAACAAAACAAAACAAATATTTAAAAATAACAATTAAAAAGAAAATAGTAAGGCAAGAAAAAGAAAATGTGTCAAATTACCAGGTTCAAATTCTAGTCTGAGCACTGTAATATATATTGGTGATAGAGTCAAGGAGACCTTTAATACCTTTTTAAGATTATTAATCACTGGGTCTAATTTTATCTATGTAAATAGCAGATGAATCCCCCTCAACATCTCCAGAAGCAGTGTAATAAAATTTAAAAAAAAAGGGCCAGTTCTACCTGTCCTTAGTCAGGGCATATTATAAGTGACTAAAAACCAGGGTTCTCATGTTACATGATCAAAGAAGACAAAAACCTTGTAAAATTCTAGTATAGAATGTATGTGCTCAGCATAAGGTACTGTAACTTCTTGTATGTCTAGCACAGTTGACCTATAAATCTGTTATTCGAAGGGATTTAGAGAAGACAAATATTAGCACACAGGCTATTTATGTCTTAGGTACATGATATACACTTTAAAATTGCTTTGCAAAATGTTTCCAGTCTGAGAGGAGAAGCCCATTCTTCACAAGCCCATGCTGGTCTTGTTAATGATGTGGAAGAATATCACACTGAAACTGTATACTTCCTAGTAAAGATGAGTTTAATATAATCATTGACTAGTTACATTCAATTTTACACCCTATTTCTATCAACATTGGCACCTTTTCCTATTGACTTTTATGCCTTCTTGCAAAATTATGTTAATTCTTTGCCTGAGGTGATCTTTCACATATTGTCATTTTGGAACTTCTATCAATTTCAAAAGTTAGAGAAGTTAATTGGAAAAGATTATATGAATTACTATACTCATAATTTCAAGCTCTGAGAATTAACAGTATTACAGAAGACTCATGTGGACCATCATTAACACTTGATCTGTCAGCTATACCACGGTGTGTTCCTACCTTCAGCAGCCTGTCAAAGAGAATAATCCTGGTCAGCTGGTATTCTGTGTCTCTCTCCCTGATGATTAAAGGCAGGGCAGCAGCCGTAGACAACTCATTACTGCTGTTTGAATGTGGCAAATTTGATTGGCTGTAAAGGAACAACCAAAGTAAAACTGGACCAAGACAATACTGAAGCACAACTTTGCACATGTTCTATTCACAATCCACACATTTATTACTAATCCATCAGAATCAGGAACAGTGTTAAAGGAAGGAGCAGGTACTCACTCATCTTCAAGCAATGGGTAGAACGCTTCTCCACCAACATCTTTTAATCTCTGCCAATTTAGAAACAAAGTACTTATAAATCCCTGTGTTGGGAAGTTAAGAGTAATATCTACTTTAAAAGAATAGTTACATAAAATTATAAATTCACAACAGCACAAAGAAGTAAAAAATAGCACCTAAAGATTAGTTTGTTTCATGAACATTCAAACATGCCATGCTTCTGACAAAGGTTATGTACGAGCAAAGCCTTCCCTTTTCCCTCTGTATGCAGTGTTCCTAACATTTCCTCACACATAACACCAAATTACTAACATGAATACAAAAGTTAATGTATAAAATATTTTAAATTATATAAAGAATGATGATTAGAAAAAGGTATTTTTAATATATTCATTTATTTAAACATTAAAAAAGATATGCTTTTTCATATATTCTTTAAAGACATTTGCATGAAATAGTTGGTGAAGTCACAATTTCTGGAATATACTTTTTAAAGTTTTCAAATAATCACAACTCACTCAGAAGTACTGATAAAATATATGGTCTTGTAGTGTACAGAACAGGTAAACACTTAGCTGAAACTCATAAGTGCACTGTAATCAGGGAACTCTAATTGGCATTATACATTTTAAAACATCAGAATCTGATGTTTTAAATTATTTAATTTAAACACTTAAAATGTTTAAAATTTACTGTGTTTACAATATGGAGAAATATGAAGACTTAGTCAATGAAGATGCAAAGATAACCTTGTTGTGAGCAGTCCGGCAGTGTTCAGGCTGAACTTACAGTTTACACAGATATTTTCTGACAGTTCTACCACAGAGACACACTACAGATGATCTCTCGTGTATCACAAAAGCAAAATGTTGTGAGTTATCTTTAAGTGAGGCATAGTTGGTAAGCTTTCATCCTTACGTTTCTTAGCTGGCATAACGACAACGTGACAGTGGTGTCATCTAAGAGTGAGCTTCTATCTCGACCTTGTCCAAAACTTTCTCCATCTTCAAAGAGAAAACTAAGATTTAAAGAAAAAGTAAAAAAGAAAAATTCGGTTATTATAATGATCATAAAATATAATTTATTTCTTCTAAAAAATTTCCTATCACACTCTCATCATCGAGAAGAAATAAAATTCAAACTAGACAGTGGATTTTAAAAATGGAGCGTAGTGTGGAGCGTATGCCTACATCCCAGGGCTTGGAAGGCGGAGGGAGGAGGATCAGAAGTTTGAGGGTAGTCAGCCTCAGAGTGAATTCAAGACTAGCACGGACTACATGAGACCTTGTCTTCAAAAACAAGTTTTCAAAAACTGTAACTGCTAGTTGAAGTTTCTCCAAACAAGACTGTCTTTTATGTATCTCTCAAATTAGTTATAATTCTGGCATATGCTGTCCTGGTTAGCTTTGTCACTGACACTACTAGAGCAGTGTTCCCCAACCTGTGAGTTGTGACCTCTTTGACTAGCACAACCCATTCACAGGGGTCTTCTAAGACCATCAGAAAACACAAATACTTAAAACTGTGATTCATAACAGTAGCAAAATTATAGTTGTGAAGTAGCAACAAAACAATTTTATGGTTGGGGTCACCACAGCATGAGGCACTGTATTAAACAGTCATAGCATTAGAAAGTCTGCTTTAGAGAGAAAACTCTGCAATTACAAATTCTAACCCATCCAACAGGTGTGAGTTTAACTGCTTCCATATTCATGTAATTAGGATATCTACCAAAAGAAATGAAATAAAAAAAAAATCAACCAAAAATGTAAACTGTTTTATTACCAAAGATTTTCTTTACTCACTTTGGGAGTGTGCAGATGGGTGGTTTGGATCGAATAATTTCCTTGTTTATAAGCTCCTTTTCCAGGTCCCCTCCAGCCAAACACCAAAGGTAGTACACTTCCTCAATAGATCTCTCCGCCAAGTAATCATTGTCTGTATCTATTATGGTAAAATTTTCAAAATTACTATTACCATTTTTGTCTGTATTAATAGCTGATAGTGATAACAACTGACATTCTAATAAAGTAACTGAAGAACAGGTTATCAGTTCTGTGTGTATGGACTTTAAAAGCTGCTACACCTAAAAATGTAATAGATGAGATTGAAAATCTTATGTAAGAACCATAAGAATGGTAAGAGAATAGAGGCAAACTACTACCCACAAGCTTGGGAAAGCAGATAGGAGGATGTGCAGGAACAGAAAAAAGCCTCAGGACCCAGAACTAAAACAGTGAAAGCAGAACTGTAATTGATGAATTGCTGTAAGCTCAGTGCAGACAAGTCTGAAAGTTGAAGTCCCAGGATGTGCAGTTATAGGGGGACACCTGCACATCAGTAAAATTTATCACCAGGATCCTGGCCAGTTCCTCACCGTAAATACTGGAGAAAACTGGCCTGCACTTTAGGCCATGGGAGGAGGAAACAGAATCAATTTGGAATACCACCAAAGGACTCCTTTCTTCCTTCTATGGCTTGTTATAGAAGTTAGCCAGCGCCTAACTGACCTGGGAGAAGGGAATACTTTTTACGATGTTGGTGGCAAGGAGGGAGGACAGCATTTTGTGGGCCTGTAAGCAGGTCATACGGTTTAGTAAGCTTATGGCTCTGGACTGTAATGGTCACACAAGCTTTCTGCCCATAGAGAAACTAGAAGGCTAGGGTGTACTTGGGTGGGGTGTCTGGGTACACGTGTGACATGACTAGTACATTTTGATTCATCTTTATGACAGGTTGAACTCCTCCTAAAAGTGGCTTATACATAAAGACAGTGAAGGGGACACAAAATTCTAGACATATTTCCTACACTCACAACAGAAGAATTGCTACTTCAGTACTTTTCTTGTCCCCAGATGAAACTCACATTAAGCTGATGTACACAGTGATCCTATTAGTCAACTTTAGTCACAGCCTGCTTCCTATATTTAGAGAAGCTAGGAAAGGTAAAATCTGGAAAGTTTATGCCCCATGTTAGAGGTACAGAACAGGAATTTTCATACTCTACAGAAAGGAATGTGATAGGAAAACGCTCACATCAACAGAGCATTCCTTTCCTTATGCTTCACAGCATGATATGATGGCACAGACTTCCTACTGAGGATGAATTTTAAGACCACTTTGAAGTATGTAAAATTAAAAAGCAATTCATACTATTGCCGGCTATTCTCTTATAACATAGTCTCTCTGCCTCCATGGTCTCCATGAGCAGGCCTCCCAACTCCACCCCCTGTAGCTAGCTGTCACAAATTCCACACACCGCCCCGCCCCCCACCCCCACCCCCAGTAAAATCAAAACTCTAGAGGCTTGTAATTTACCAGTCAGACTTCTAACAGCAAATTCTCAACCCACAAAGTGCCCACACAAGAACTCAGAGCCAACTGATATTGATGCAGGCTACCCACCTAGATTGGACAGTTTGTCCTCTATTATTCTATCCCTTCGGTGATATTCATAGCTACCTGTGGCTATGTAAAGCCATGTGGATCAGTTTCATCCCCACCTCCCTCCACTTCTCTGTCCTTCTCCCCCTCTGTCCCCTGTCCTCTGTCTCTAAAACTTTAGCCCGCCTTTTTTTTTCACTGCCCAATCACAGACTCCAGTCTTACATTATACCTGCCCTCACCTGCAATATACACCACTTAAAATACGTTATATGGAAATTAGTAATTTAGAGTCTAAAATGTGACTTATATTTGACACACTGTAGAATCACCTCCCGATTCCCTGGCTATTTTCCACAAAAGCCTATGAATGTAACACCTATTACTGATGAATTCAAAAGCAAACAGGCTAGGGGACTTCTTTTGGAAACAAGGCTCATTTACCATCTATGTTTTATTCATCTTTACCTTTACACAAGTCACTGATATCCTCAGGCAGAGTTAGATCAGCACATCTCAGAGAGGATGAAAACAGACTGGCAGGTTTGACAAAGGGGGTGTATAAAGGTGACACTTCACTGAACACCTGGTCCCTCATTAACTCATCTGGGGTTGGCCTTGGGAAAGACAATTGAATGAGCATGGATAAAAGTCATAAAAATTTTCCTACAAAATATAACACATTCAAGGTGGGAGTTAAAAGTCTTAGATACCTCCTTAACACAGATGACCATGATTTGACTTCTTTGATTCACAAAAAGTTAACTTACAATACTGGTTATCAACCATGTACTACAACACAAACAGTTATCGGCCCTTAGTCCATCACTGTCATACCAAACACTAAATCAACTCTATATAGAAAATCCGAGGGTAAGCCTCAAGTCTTAAGGAATCACCTCTTAGAAGGATGAAAGGTGAGGCACTTCTTCAAAATATTCATCACATTTTCAGGAAGCTCCTGGTGAATAAAGACAAAAAATAGACAAATGATCAATTGTACAAATACATTTTACTAAAATATTCAAATCTCATAAGTTTTGATTTTAAAAGATATACGGAGACAAAGTGTGAAGCAGAGACTGAAGGAAAGGTCATCCAGAGACTGCCCCACATCGGGATCCATCCCATATACAGACATCAAACCCAGACATTATTGTGGATGCCAAGAAGTGCTTGCTGGCAGAAGACTGATATGGCTGTCTCCTGAGAGGCTCTGCACTGAGTGTGGGGTCCCCAGTGAAGGAGTTAAGAGAAAGGACCCAAGGAGCTAAAGGGGTTTGCAGCCCCACAGGAAGAACAACAATATCAACCAACCAGAGTCCCAGAGCTCCTAGGGAGGAAACCTCCAACCAAGGAGTACACACGGAGGGATCCATGGCTCCAGCTGCATATGTAGCAGACAATACCTTGTCGGGTGTCAGGGGGAGGAGAGCCCCTTGGTCCTGTGAAGGCTTGATGCCCCGGTGTAGGGAAATGCCAGGGTGGGGAGGCAGGAGTGGATGGGTGGTTAGGGGAGCACCCTCACAGAGGCTGGGGGAGAAAGGATGGGATAAGGTGTTTCCGGAGGGGAGAGCAGGAAAGGAGGTGACATTTGAGATGTAAATAGAGAAAATATCCACTAAGAGAAAAAATATTTTTATTTAGACTTTATTTAAATTTATATTAATTTGTCACTTTCTGAGAAAAAGCCAGCATTTGCAGAGATAAGCACAGCTTTAATAGCTTGTTATTATATCCTAATGTAAAAAGGCACTTTCCTAAACAGATTGCTCTGGTTTGACTATGCCCCTTCCTACATTCAGGTCCTGAAACCTAAGGCCAAGTAGATGCCATTAAGAGATAAGCTGCCAGGGTGAACCTGCTACTATTACTCTACTAAATGGACTTAGTACCATACTGCGCTCTAAATACACTTCTCTCTCCTCATAGGTTATCCAGTTCTCAGACATCATCAGAGAGGTTTCTCTGTACAGGGAATGGTGGTTTTGGCAGAAATTCACAATGGTTAAAATGTGGAAAGTGGGTGACTATGGAGTCTCAGCCACATCTATGCCACACCCCCTGTGCAAGGCTCAAAGACCACGATGGAACACTGGGTGGGAAGACCCATAGAGCCAGAGGTAGGGGAGCCACTGGCAGCCAGTGGTGAGTAGTGAAGGCAGAAGCAGTTATTTGTAAGGGTCTGGCTCCTGGTAAATAGACCAGGGTGCAGTGGACACCCACACCAAGGAGTATATGGGCCACATGAACTTCATGGGTTATTAAATGGAAGGTGAATTTGGGAGATAGGGGTTGATATGAGAGGAGCTTGGGAGAAGAACTGGGGTGAATATGGTCAGAACATTGTATGTTCTCAAGAATTTATAACAATAAATGCAAACAAGCAAAAAAGAGGTGGCCCGTGAGAGGCGATGGGTGCCGCGGGCCTTCACCGTGGGAATGGGATCGTATTCTTCCCATAGCCACTGCATCCTCCCCCAGGCTGCTTCTCTGCTGTGAGTGCCCTGCCTTCACCAGAAACCTGGGCCTGTGGGCACCTTTATCATGGCATTTCCAGCCTCTGACACTGTCAGATGACTAATTTTGTTCTTTAAAAATGGCCCAGTCTCAGACAGTCTGTTGGAACAGCCCACATGTACAACAAACCTTGATACTGTCCAGACAGCCATGCTCCTCAGCCAGAACTATTATAGTATCATCTACACAGCCTAGGAGAAAAGAAAAGTCAGAGCAGGAAACACGGGTTTTTCATCTATCACAATAACTGGGGAATATACAATGACAGAAATTTCCAAATATCATATAATATAGTTTTGGTCTCTAAGCTATTAAAACTTTTTTTTTTATTTAAAGAATTAACTTTCCTTACATGTTTGACAAAGGCATAGAGGCTTATCCACTCAGTTCAGTTCAGCACAGGTACTAAATTATAGCAAATTATCCATATAAAGATAGAAAAAAATCCAGGGAATTTTTAAAGGCACTGTGTTTTTTCATGGTTACAAGAATAATTTACTTTTATTACATGAGATCTGGAGATGACGCCATGTATCTCTGGAGATAAAAAGTATAAATTCAGTCTTCAGACCACACTTAACAGTGCCCCAAATTCCTTGGCAGCTAAAGTATCTAGTCTTTGTAAGGAAATGAATCAGATAAAATTTTATGCCACTTAATTAATTCATTGTCTCCTTCCCACAGGTTTTATCCGTTGTAACCTGTCACTGAAATTCTGATGTGTCGCTGCTTCATATGAAATGGTCCTATCAGTTCTCTCTCCTTCATTACCAAACATTTAATTTATCTCACTCTGAATTAGATTACACATTTGCTACTATATATTTCACATAATACAGAATACATGCAAGTTTTAAAGAGAAATGAACATTCTTCCTAGATAGTTTTTCATATACAACTGGTCACATTAGAAAGGTAGCTCAAGGCTTAGATACGGTTGTGGAAGTACAGTTTTGTGTTCCATTAGTTTGATTATAGAAAATAGTTTGCTTGGCTAAATCATGAAACTAAGACTTCTTTCCATGAAGGTTCCCGTTCCTTCAGCAGAAGACTGCTGCGAGTGTTACAAGACACTCTTCATGATCTCTTCTGATGCCTCCCTCCTCAGCAGCAACCTAAGGGCAGGCGCGTCACTGTTCAGAGAGAGCCCCGATGCACGTGACGGCTGTCTCTAGTCACTGTATTATGGTGGGAAGATAACCAAATGCACAGAACTTACCCAAAGTGAGCAGAAATTTTAGTCTTTCAGAAATATCCAAGCTCTGAAACAGTTTTCTCCCCTAAATGAAATGGGAAAATAAATTCTTATTAATATTTAGAATTTTCTCCCTGATCCAGGTATCTTTTGTACCATAATTAGAGATGATTTTATTGGCACTTCTATTCATTATCAGATTTTACCGATTTTTTTTAAAATCAGCTTTACTAAGAAGAGCTATTGTTAACATTCTTAAAAGAGTTGTGTAATATTCATTATTTACGGCACCAACATCTAATGATCATTAGATCCAAGTGTGATTCCAAGCACTGATCACTTTTGAGAACCACACATTATTGTTATTTTTTCCTGATCACCAAAAGTATCGTTTAATAAAACACAGAGATGCCCCTGGAAGTCTACCCCTAAATCCTTCTTTATGTCTCTCGCTCGAGTAATCCGTTCTCTGCACCGATAACCACCCACAGCAGTTCTTCCTCAAACAAGCTCAGATCGGCATTCGTGTCTTCCAATAGTACCTGAGTTTCTGTGTTGCCTTTGTTGCTTTTGGAGCTGGGGACTGAGCCCAGGTCTCAAGTTGCTAAATAAGCAGAGTTGCTAGAACAGTGTGGTATCACTGTGTCCCACCCCTAGTCCTTCCTATACTCTTAACTTAATGCAGCCTTTGTGAGCTGGCCTCAAACCCAACCTCGGTTTCCCGAGCTCAGCCACTGTTACAGGCTGCTTTAAGATACATAGTACATTTTAGTTGTTTATCAGTCTGCCTCTGGAACCCTTCACATGGATTTGGGAGTCAAAATTTTCATCTCCAAAAATCATGTGTTGAGCAATTATATGTGCAACAAGTTGTACTGTTCCATCACCAAGTAATTAAATAGCACTGATAATTACCTAATCCCTTTACACCGCATGTCTCTCATCTGTAAAACTGGAGAAGAAACTGAACAGACCTACAGTGCTCAGAGTTATAAAAGTGGACAGTGCCTCCTCAGTGTTGGTTTTTCGGTATCACTTATTACAAACAGGTTAAACATAAATGCTCTTTGAAGGGCACTTAAAGAGAAGTCTTAACAAGATGGCTCAGACTTTACATATATCCGCAGAAACTTTGGTTATTTTAAGAGGTAAAATATTCTTTTTTTTTTAATAGACACCATAGTTTCTTTTTTCTTTTCTTTTTTTTTTAAGATTTATTTATTTATTGTATGTAAGTACACTGTAGCTGTTTTCAGACACACATCAGAAGAGGGTGTCAGATCTCATTACAGATGGTTGTGAGCCACCATGTGGTTGCTGGGATTTGAACTCAGAACCTTTGGAAGAGCAGTCAGTGCTCTTAACCACTGAGCCATCTCTCCAGTCCCGAGGTAAAATATTCTTAATATTTCAAGATCAAAATTAGCATCAGAGACAGCACTGGAACAAAACCCAGTTGCTGATTTTCTTTCGTGGTTTTTATGTTCTATCACTGGTCAGAAGCACAGGTTGGCCTATCGTCATAAAGTTTTCAATGGGCCCACACCTTATGCAACCAAACACAAATATCTTCGTTTAGCACTTAAGGTCTTCTAGGCTATGGGTCCAATAGACCCTTCTACACTGAACACTCAGCTACTCTGGCCTATAATTTGGACCAGTATTTTCCCCTCAAAACTGTCATTTTAATCCTGTGCTTCTCACGGTTCTACATAGTCTTCATTTCACTGTCATTCTTGAATGCTAATTTTGTAATTAATTTTGAAAATAATTTAAAATGAATTTTTTTGGAATTATGTTTGAATTGGTCATGACTGTATATTCACTTCTAGAAAAAACAGGCACTGTCCTTCCCACTGTGATTTTTGTACAAAAAAATTCATTTGTGACAACTGTGGGTTTTAAGATTTTTCTCTACAACAGCAATGAAGTTTACCAAAGGTCTTTATTACTTTAGCTTTTAAAATGCTGAGCAGTCATGTGTCTGCAGAACTATTTGCTAAAGTATAGCTTAGAGAGTTTGGCTTCTATGTTCTATAGTTATCCAACTTATAGAAATATAAACTTTAAAAGCCTCCTGTAGGTGGTGGTGCACGCCTGTAACCCCAGTACTCAGAAGGCAGAGGCAGGCGCATTTCTGAGTTTGAGGCCAGCCTGGTCTACAGAGTGAGTTCCAGGACAGCCAGGGCTACACAGAGAAACCCTGTCTCAAAAAACCAAAAAAAAAAAAAAAATAAAAAAAATAAAAAAATAAAAAAAGAAGAAGAAGAAGAAGAAGAAGAAGCCTGCTGTAAAAATTGATAGACAGAGCCGATATGAAGTTGATATAAATCACCTTAGCTTTTGTTAAGTACCCTGTCAATGTCACCAGTTATTTTATTATTTGTTATCTTCTACAGGTTTACTATACAGTTTCCAGGTATTTGTATTTTTGTTGTTTTTATGAGTTTTTATTTTTTCCATTTAAAAGAACCTGTACTTCCAAAAAGAGGGCTTTATTCTCTACTTTTGATATTTCCATTATATGAATGTTAGAATATCTGGGTACATCTTCCTTTTCTTTTAGTTTTTAATATTTGCAATCTCTTTATCCTGTGTACAAGTGCTTTCGGGAGGATTTCTTAGGTTTATTGACTTTTAGGTTTTCCAGTTTCCTAGATCTCATTACATTCTTTGTTTCAATAATTATATATATTTCATTAAAACTTTATATTTTCTTGATAGCTTATATAATTGCTTAATAAACTTAAGCGCCTTACATTTTAGAAAACATGTGGGTTTATTTTAAAGTTTTAATCTATAATTTCTCCATTGGCTGTTTCTTTCTTATTGTGGAGATTAACTGTATGTGATTTTTACACATGTTCTCATCAATACCACACCACTCTTCCACACATTTCAACAGTGGGAACTTCTCATAGCAGCTCTACTGCATTTTTAGTGACAGAGTAAATGCTTCGTAGCAGTATGATTTTGATATAGCTTTTTATTCATTAAAAATATATTCCTACTGCACAGAAAGTTCCATTTGCTAGTTTCTGGTATGGTATCCACTTATATCTTAATTATTTTCCATAAAATTCTAGGTGTTGAATTACACAGAATATTTAAACTTATGTATGAGTACCTCTCATACCTGCACTGGATGCCAAACCCAAGGACATAACCAAATGACATAAAACTTCTATAGAAAAATTAAACTTCCTTTTATTGAATTCATTCAACTCTGTATCCTTCAAACTTTATAGACTGTAATATAATTATGAGCTCTGATATAATGTCTATATCTAGTCAATTTGTACTGAAAAATATTTCTATGTAAACTTCCTCTCTAAAAAGCAAATTGTAATGATCACACAATTTATTTTATTAGTTTAATATTTCTTTATACATACCACACAAAGCTCAAATAAAATTATCCCAAGAGACCATACATCTGATTTGGGGCCAGAAGGCAAAGGTTTTTCACTTGGCACATGATCAGTAGTTTTGAAAATTCCTTGTGCAATTACCTCGGGTGCCAGATATGAGGGATACCTGAAACACATGTGAAAAGAACAAATAATTACATTGAGCTACGACAGCGACAGAAACAGCAGCACATTCTTATAATTAATGTGTGAAACGTAAAAGTTCCACATGATTAAACCCACAGTGATCACTAGAGAGAATCTTGAACTAATCATTGAAAGACAGGCCTTTCTGTCTAGGAATTGAAACAGAGCATACAGGAGTCTTAAATCACTTTAAAAACATCATGTCTCTCTCTGTGGCATCAGTGGTCCCTCGCCATGCTGCCATTACAGCAGGCCTCTAGGTTTCTAGTGCCTTCCTTTCTCCTTACAGCCAGTCTTCTGTCAACAGTGAACTGTTTTATCATTTGAACTTTGAGGTAGAGATTATTTTCACAGCGTCACATTTTGCTCTGCTGTTGCTGTGATAAGCACTGCAAGTTTTTGCCATTGCACACTTGTCCTCCATGGCTGGGCTGAAGCAGAGCCCACAGAGCAGTACTGCTCATCGTGAGAGCGAGCTGACCTACTCAGGGGCGGTGCCTCCCACAGTGAGATGGGCTTTCCCACTTCAACTGTTAATCAAGAAAACTGCCCCCAGAACTGCCTTGAGGCAATCTGGTGGAAGCAATCGTCAGTTACAGTTCTCCTCAGATGACTTTAACTTGGGTCAAGTTGATAAAAAAATCTAACCAGTACAAATGACCTCTTGTCAACTTGACATACAAATACATCATTACTAAACTATAACTTTTTCCCTTCTTGTTTATCCCAAGATCTCATGTTAATAATGCACCATATAAAACAGTATAATTTTAAAAGTTCTACAGTCTTTAAAACTTTAACCATTTGTATGTATGTGTTTTCAGGGATGAAATGTTAGTAGTGGATAACCATTTAGTGTGCTCTTCCTTGGGAAGACTCGTTCTTCTTGCAGGACAGTTGTCTGCAGTCCTGCATTTGCCTCCTTCCACGATAGCATGTCTTCTGGTGGTGTCCTGTCAAGCTATGTTTAGAAGCTGTTGGGGAAACTTCTTGGGTGTAGTATATGGGCTGAGTAGGCTATATTTATGTATTCAGGAACACAAACATTGCACACACACAAACACATATACATATGTAACAAAAAATTAGAGAAAAAGAGGTCATGATTTTGAAAGAATTGGGTTGGGGGTACATAATAGGGTTTGGAGGGAGGAAAGGGAAGGGGGAAATAATTGTAATCATATACTTTTAAAAAAATTTTAAAAATTCAAACACTTTAAAAGTTCAGTCTCTTAAAAATCAAACCAGGGCACAGTCATAATTAGATTCAAGCAAATCAGAATTCAACATTATAAATATCTAACTATCCAATATCTAACTATTATTGGACTTTCTTCTTCAGCAGGAAGGAATGACAATGCCCCCTACACAATTGTGAATACTAATACATAAAGACTGATTTCCAATACATTAATTCAGAGCTGTAGTACACTTAATGAAAAGCTAAGCAAAGCTACAATTAAACTGGTAAGTCAAAAATTTTTTGACAGAAGCAAAGAACTAACCTTTGCTCTAAATACGGGTTCCCTTTAACCAGACAGAAATTCATAAAGAACCTTAAACAGGCTCTTTAATGGAGGGCATCATCTTTCAGGGACTTTCTCTTAAGTCTCTCATTTTAACACTCAACAGAAATTACTAGAACTTCACTTTGAATGTGGCTGGTCAGGGACTGCAAATGGCTTTCATCATCTGCAGTTTTGCCAGGGCGTTAGGCTACTGCCCAATCACGGCGAATGCCCAGTTTCTCATTCTTCCCGCTATTTAGAAGCAGATGGTAACACTTCGGTGCCTTAGTGCCTGTCACTGGAATCAGCTGTGCACCTCCGCCGATGGAAAGGCTCTTCCTGGCCCGGCTGTTTGATCACTTATTTTATTTTTCCTGGCTAATGTTTCACACTTTGCGCTTTATACTTTCCAGTAAGATCCTTTGAAATTCAGACTTCAAAGTAAGTGCACGAATGCTAAAACAAGACCACATCTACCAAAGTGTTTTAAATTCAAAATAATTGATATGCTCTAAGGAAACTCACTTCTATTATACCTGAAACTAACGTAATCTTAAATGTAAGTCAAAAACGTAAAGTAACTTTTGTTACGTTTTTAGTTTTCTTTCATAAATATTTATTTAGACAACACCCAAACGTAACAGTCACATCTGCCGCTGCTCTTTCTGGCACTGGTAATGGTCATTCACGGAAGGGGCCTGAGCAGAACTAAGCACTTCAATAAATATTTAAAAAAGTGTTAACTATAGTGTACATTTTAATGTTTATGAATAAAATTGTATTCTACCATTGAGCTTATGTGAAATGTTAAGATTATGAATTTGCATAACTTAATAAATAAGCCATCAGTACAGAAAAGTCACCCATTTAAGAATGAGTTTCTTGAAGACAAGAACTAATACTAGCTTTGAGCATGAAATAGGCAGAGCAGAACGTGCTCAATAAAAGTTTCCTTCCTTACTAAAGTCTCCATAGCCTGGACTACATAGCGAGTGCAAGGCCAGCTAGAGACAATGGTACTAAGGAACAAACAAAACAAAAACAAAGAAGAAAGCTAGAGGCCAGGCATGACGGAGCATGCCTTTAATACCAGCACTCTGGAAGCAGAAGCAGGTGGATCTCCATATAGAGAACCTATTTCAAAAACCAAGAGAGGAAAAAAAAAATGAAAAAAAAATCTACAATCTAAGCTTTTAGAATAAAGGAGAATTTTTTTAAAAAAAAATCTAAACAGTTTTAAGTAATATTCTACTTTGACATTGTCTTCATGCCTGCCTATCACGACTCCTGGTGCTAGCGAGGTAGAACTGATTCCTTGGGTGCCCAAGGAGAAAACCCAAGAGAATACTATTAAAAGAGTCACTCTGCAGGTGAGTGTTTAACCAGTTCTAGGTTATGTAACAATGCGTCAATCTTGGTTTGCTCATTTTCATCACTGTTCTGAAGTAAGAAAAGTCCTGATTGTGAAATATAAGCTTAAGTCTTAGGAATAAAGAGCCAAGAGGTCTACTCTTAGACTTCCATAAAATATCAGACATAACAAATTAATCACAGTAAATGAAAGACAGCATATGTAAATATACAGTAACATGTTAACATGGAGAAGCTGCAGGACAATCAGAAAAGCTTTACTTTTGTTGAAAATAATGTAAAATGAAGGAAAAGAGTTACATTATAGGAATGTTTCAGAGGAAGGAACCATATATACAACAGTCTCTATCAGAAACATATATCTAAATATAGCATGGAATAAAGTTCCATTCATTTCATGGAGGGCAATGTAGATCTGGAATTTCACACTAGACGCAATCAGTAAATGGACCTCTTTCAACATACACTTCTCCGTAGAGAATTTATATCATTACCTCCAATATCTACAATTAATTAACTTGAATTAAAAATGCAATTTAATCTTGGAGAATAAGGAATTAAATAACCATAAAACATCAAATTCAAAGAAAAACAAGCAATGGTTTTCAGTCTGTAGATGAACACATAGCATCATTAAGAATCTGGTCAGCTTTCTTAATTCTAAATAAAATGCAATTAATTAAGGAATAACATAAGGTAAAGATGGCCAATGACTTGTGACCCTTTGTGCCTGCTATATTAAAGATCAATCAGGAATCTCAGGGACACTAGGAAAATACTCATTGTCTACTTGCCAACAAATTATATAAAAATTAAGATGTAGTAAGCAAAGAAAAGCTGTTTTCATGTCAAAAATACCTAACTAGATATACATTATCAATGTTCACCAACATTAAAATAGAGAAGAAGGTTTATGGGACATATGGGGAGGGGGGATCCGGGAAAGGGGAAATCATTTGGAATGTAAACAAAGAATATAGAAAATAAAACTATTAATTAAAAAAAAGAGAGATAAACAACCCTTACCCTATTGGGAAATCGACATCATCACCATGGGCTGTCATGTGATAAAGTCCAAATTTAGCCAGTTTAATATGACCCTACAATGTAAAGAGAAAGTCAGTATGAAATACCTTAGTACAGTTACCAATAAAAATTGTCATTATGTTTTATAAATAAGATATATATATTATGCAATCCAATATAATATTTTTGAAGATCTACTTTATGTGTATATATGCATGTCTGAGTACCACAGGGTACCCAAAGACACTAGAAGAGGGCATCAGATCCCCTGAAACTACAGTTGGCTACAGTCATGTGAGCTGCCTCGTGTGGATGCAGGAAATAGACTCAAGTACTGTTGGCAAACAGCAAGTGTTCTTAACCACAAAGCTATCTCTCCAGGCACATCCATATAGTATTTTATTGAAATACTACTATTTAAGAATTTATAAACCGTTGTGATTATACACAGAATCATCTGGCAGTGTTTAGTATGCCGTACACTCATTACATGTGTGTAAAACCTTGTGGGCACATGCATACATGTATACTAATATATATTAAGTGTTTAGTCAGCGCTGGAGATGACCCAGTGTGGAAGAGCACCGGTTGCTCTTGCAGAGGACCCAGGCTCAGTTACTAGCATTCCCACGGCTGCAAACAAGTCTCTGTAACTCAGTTCCTCCAGACCTAGCACCCTCTTTTGGTCTCTGGGCATCGGGCTTGAGTACGGGGCACAAATAAATCTGCAGGCAAAAACACCCATAAAGTTTTATATAAAGTAAAAATAAATATTTTTTTTAAAAAAGGTCAAATCAAAATTTCCTTGGACACATTTGTCACTCACATTATCAAAGCGTCAAGACTTTTTCTTAACAAAGAGAAAAAGGTAGAAGTTGTCATTTTTTAAAATCTCTGATTATAATGTTTAATAGGAATTTCACAAAAAAAATTTTCCAGGGGCTTGAAAGATTAACTGTGAAACAGTATTTCTCTTCTATTTATGGTTGTGAGCCCAGTCTTTAATGGTTGAGCCATCTCTCCAGCCTGTGAAACAGTAATTCTTAGTGTGAAAAATTTATAGTTGAAAAAAACAAGATCAAGGTTTTCAAGAACTTGTTAGATTTCTAGTTATGTTTTTATTGCATAATAATAATAATAACAGTCATTAATATGAGCTCAATTAAAAGGTAAGCATAAGGTCTATGTCCCCTAAAATGTTCCCTTTCAGACATAGGTTTTCTTTCTGTAAAGCTGGCTGGAAATGTGGCTTGTCAGCTCAGGAATCCCTCAGCATTACCCACTGCACTGAAAGCATCCTTGCTGGACACGACAGGGATGCTTCACGGCTATGAATCAGACAGTAATGAGTGCCGCTCTCCCCTTCGTGAGTTCTAATCCCACAGAGTAGCCACATTAAATGATGAGATTTAGAAAATAATTATATAGAAATAATTGTCCCCAAATTACTCAGAAGCTATTTCTATACTTATGGGAAAATTAAATTATGATTATTCAACAAAATATGCCATTTTGCTATCCATTAGTATACGGAGGGGATTACTACATTATTAATCTCTGTAAGAGTTCTAGTAAAAAAAATAGTAATCCCACAGAAAGAGGGGCTAGATGGGAGCAGATGGCAGATGAGACCTATGAAACGGGAAAGAAGGAAGAATAAAGCCTTCCTCTCTCTCTCTCTCTCTCTCTCTCTCTCTCTCTCTCTCTCTCTCTCTCTCTCTCTCTCTCTTACTGTATCTGTCATGTAGCGGGAATCAAGCTCAGCTCACAGAAGACAGAGTGAGTGGAGAAACTAAAGCACAGAGCTAGAAACCAAACCAGGGCGTGGTCGAGAATAATCCATCGATAGTTTAAATTTGTTCTATCTGCTACAATCTATCACTTTCATACAGTCTACAAATATTCTCAAGACACATTGTAAGTCTATGTCTGATTAATGGAGGATGTTAGTAGTTCTCATTCTCAAGCAATATAAAAGCATCTATTATTGACTGAAAATTACCTTCCGATCCAACAGGATGTTATGAGGAGACAAGGCCCGGTGCACCATGCCATGCTTGTTCAAGTACTGCAAGCCCTCAAGTACCTCATATGCTATGCACAAAACTGTTGAATAACTAAAAAGAAAGCAAACGTCAAAGATCAATTACAAAGCAAATTCAAAGTCCCGTCCCCGCTTGTTTGAAGGAGTAGGATGGGACATAAGAAAAGAATTCAGACAGTGAAGCTTTACTGTGCCTCTCCTTTCGAACAAAGTGGAACAGGCACATCTCAAAAAGAGTACACGTCTACATATTTTGGATTTCCAGATTTCAACAAAATGGATGTGATATAGAATCTTACAGTTTAGGCTACAATAAAAACTATCTTTGTTTCCCCAGGGAAAAACTTGAATTTGGGTGATTTATAGCAAACTGAGATGCACTTGCCACTGACTGGCTTGGTATTTTAACAAATTACTAGTTTTTTTAAAAAACATTTGGGACAAATCAATAAAAGCCATGTATTCTGTACAAGCTAAAACAACTAAGTCCATGAAAATAAGATGTATTTTATCCTATATAGACATTACATATTTCATATCACCCTGCAAATCATTCCAGTAATTCATGACTTACCAAACACAAATTTTCAATCTTGCCCTATCCTCTCTATGTCAAATCTCACAGAAATGCCCATTTTCCTCATCATTTCCTATCTCTCTTCCACTGTTTGTCCCTGAGTTTCTTTAATATATACAGAAAAGTACAAAGAAATAATTCAATTCAACCTTCCAACTATCAATGTTAATATTTTCATAGGAGGTTTTTTTCTAGCCATGTTTTATTTTTTAAAATTAGTATCTGAAAGCAACCACAAAAAGTATGTTTAAAAAGATTCATAAATATTGAGGCAATAGTAAAGATTGGATGGAATCATTGTTTTTCATTTTTTTTTTTTTTGCTTGGTTTTTGTTTGTTTGTTTGAAACAGGGTTTCTCTGTGTAACAAATGGCCCTGGCTGTCCTGGAATTCACTTTGTAAACCAAGCTGGCCTTGAACTCACTGAGACCTGTCAGCCTCTGTTTTCTGAGTGCTGGAATTAAAGACCTGTGAAATCATTAAGAAGTTATGAACAGAACAAAAAGAAATGAAAAAGGGGAAGCAGCAAGTAACTGTGATGACTGACACACACTAATTATGTTAAAAGCCAGGGCCCAGCCCTGGCTGGGACGTGGTTCTGAGGGAGCTGTGGCCAAAGGACTCTGAGTCGAGTGCTGGGTCCAAGCTCGGGACAGCTTTCCAGACTGATTCTTCTTTCTTCTGCTCGAGACCATTCTCCAAGCAACTGTCTCTTCCTATTCTTAAAAATTCTCTGAATAACTCATCTGCTGCAGTTCATCCCTTCTCCTTCATCTCTCCTAAGCCCAGCACATTATTTTTAAAACACTACAGAAGAATTCAGATCTGCCTAACAGGCTGGGACCCCACCCTGAAGTTAGCATTTCTATCAGCCCTGGGCCTAACTTTGCTCAGGGGAAAGCTGACCCTGACTTAGGAATCTGCAGGCCCTTGCATACTTAGCTGCTTGGGATCTCTGGTTTTTATCTCCTTCCTTAGTCTCATTCTGACAAGTTGGCTCACCATACAGCTGCTTTTATTCCTTTAGATTTGTGAAGCCCTTCATATGATTTATATTTCATTCTTATATTTTGCATGATTGATAAATTATGTATATATCTATGTATATACATACATACATACATATATATATATTTTTTTTTAAAAGATTTATTTATTTATTTTATGTGTGAGAGTACACTGTCACTGTCTTCAAAGACACCAGAAGAGGGCATTGGATCCCATTAGAGATGGTTGTGAACCACCATGTGGTTGCTAGAAATTAAACTCAGGACCACTTGAAAAGCAGTCAGTACTCAACCTCTGAGCCATCTCTCTAGCACCCAATATTATATATTTTTTTGACTCTTGTTTTTTGAGTTATTTTGCACAGCCTCAGGGGCTGTCACAAAGGTTCCAGCACTTACCATTTCTCTGAGACATCAGACACATCTTCACTTCCCAGTCTGGTGCTGTCTCTCTCATGGAGTCATGAACATTAATGGGGAGGAGGTTCCATGAAGGATGGACGTAAGCCCTACACCTACAGCAACCACTAGACACTCATGCTGGCCCATGCCTACTGGGTCATTTCATCCTATCCCCACAAAGGCCATCCCAGACTCTGAAGTTAAATGTTAATCATACTACTTAACCATTAAAAGATAATACACAGAAGCATAAGGAGAGCTTGAGGTTATGCTTCTCACACTAATTTAACTATACATTTACATGGTAAATGGTAAGCTATTAGAATTAGACCTCCATAAGACTTAATTTAAAATAGTAAGCGAAATACATTTTCTTTAAAAAATTATTACTAAAACTTGACCCTCTTTCCCAAATTAAAAGTACAAGAAAGAGCAAAAGTTTAGAACGTTGTAGTACTTTTTTCTCTTGCCCCCACAAGGACCATGGGCTAACAGACCGTCATGCCAGGCATGAGAACCCCTCCATGCTGTTGGTGCTGGTAGTCCAAGTGAGCCCCAAACAGCATAGGCTTTGTTGCTTCCCATGACTACTTCTCAGCAGTTGAAGGGAAGCCCTTAGATCTGAAGAAATAGCACCCTTGGATCACAGGACTTGGACCACTAGAACTGATCTAACATGAATGTCTCCTTCCTGGGATCTAGCTTTTACTACCAGAAAGTACTATGTCAGCTGCCAAAGGAGGGACACACTAATAGTCCTACCCAGCTGTGACATTCCCAAGAACCATAACAACCTGCACTGTAAGATATATGTAAAGGTGCAACTCTGGATGGTAGTCAGCAGCTAAGTGGCCGTAAGGACCACTCAATGGAGGAAAGCCATGTCTAGTACTGAAAACGTAGCCAAGTCTCTAGGACTAGTGAGGATCTTAGAGGAGAATCTACTACCTCCACCTTGCTAGACCAGCATAATTCCTCAATTACATTCTAACAGGTATCTTCGCACCAAGAGATGAGTGTGGTTCTCACTCCACATATAAAAATTCTTCTCTCTACAGCAAGTGGAAACCATTACAGAAACTGGATAAAATTCAGAGATGGTTGGAGTGTGGGAAACTTTTGCCCAATAAATACTTCTACAGCTGCTGCATCTAGGGCTCGGGGAATATTACTAAGGAGGAGATGAAAAGATTCAGAATAGCAGGAAGGCTGCTGTAAGGCTGACCTAGAAAGGACTGCATGAATAAGACCTGAACAACAACATATCAATGGACATGCTAACAAGGAAGGGGGAAATCTCACAGGATCCCACCCCTAGACAAAGAACTACAGGCTAAGAGAGGGAGATTTAGTGTCTCTCAGAGATGAGTGCCTTTATTAGTTATCTAATTTAACAAAGCTAGCCCTGAAATACACACATATCAAGAGTGCACTCAGCAGGCTGGATTTACACATTTGTGCATATATTTATATATAACAATAATAATTTTTTTAAAAAGAGTTTTTTAGTTATCAATTTTATAGTAGGGGATATGGTAGGGGCTGAAGGGAAGAAAGGAAAGGTAGTAAGTGATGTAAATATATATTCATTAAAATGCTCAAAAATTTTTAAGTGAAAAAAACTTAATTTAAGCATCTCATTTGGTTCTATAAGTCAACTTTAGCTCCTCTTCTCTCTCTCTCTCTCTCTCTCTCTCTCTCTCTCTCTCTCTCTCTCTCTCACACACACACACACACACACACAGAGCACACACATACACACACCTTTACAGTAACTGAAATGTCATCTTCAGCAGTGACACTAGAGGTCCTCAGCTGCATAGTATTTCAACACAGACTTCGCTCATCGAATTGGAATCAAATGTTTACAGTGACTGTTTTCATTAAACCAATTTTGAAACAGTTTAATACAGAAGACTTGCTCTACTTTTTGTAGTGTGCTGCTGGTGGGAAGACCAGGGGGCACACCAAGCAAGTGTAACATTGGATTAATGTTACAAGGAGACGTCAATGCCAGATGGAACTATAGGGTGTAATGCTCATCCTGCTGTGCTTCAGCCTTGCTTTAGTCTAAGGCTTTCTTGTTATTTTCTTATCTTTTCTCTTTGGAACAGGTTTGTTTACTCTGAGATAGTTTATAGAAGTAAGTGACTTAGAAATATTTTTTGGATAGGGCTCACAGTCTGGAGTCTCAGAAGAGATTTTGTTTAAACAGTAAAACTTTGATAGTTTTGAAGTTGGAATAAATGTGTTTTATAATATGAGACAGCCACTAGTTTAAACACTTGGTAACCAGCTGGGATAACTATTTCTTGGAGGCAGTAGGGATATGTAGTGGCATACTGATCAATACATAATCCTGCAATACCTGGGTAAATTATAAATTAGAATAAGTTTTGGAAGAGATTCTTAGTTTCATTTCCTGATACAGTGTTAAAATACTCTGACAAAAGCAACTCAAAGGAGGAGTTTTTCTGACACTCAGTTTCAGACTTTAGTCCATCATGGCAGGAAGTCACAATTACAGCCTGAGGGAGCTGGCCATGTTACAGCCATAACCAAGGCAGAGAGCAGTCAGTTAATGCATGTGTGCAGGCGCCCTGCAGTCCAGGTCCCCATGCCCAGGGAAAAGTGTGTGTCACTCTCAGGGGTGTGTCCTCCTACGTCCATTACTGAATTAAGATAGACACGCACAGACATGCTCAGAGGCCCTAGTCCCAGGTGATTTGAATTCTGTTAACTTGACAAATAAACCACCAATTCCCTCAGCTATCTGCAATGTTTCCAAGAATAGATTCTATCAGATTGCAAGAAATAGAGGCAAGGCAAGAGAACCAGAGGTCAGGGCTGCTGAGATAGATTTGGGAATCATTCATATGGAGGTGTTAACTAAAACCACACATGCTATTTCCTCAAATCAATGATCCATGATATTTCTAAAGGTCACTGCATAAACCAAAACACAGGTACTGTGAGCAAACCAAGGAGGAAACAATCCTAGACTATATAAATTCAACATGTTTCTTCACCTTATAAAAATCCTAATTCTTTCCATATATATATATTCCTTTGGTTAAATTTTCTTGGTATCAGTATGAGGTAAAAAATTAATGAAGAGGAAACTGATGAATTATGATGTAAAACAAAAAAGGAGAGAAAAAAGGCATTGGAGATTAATGCTCAAATAATACTGCAAAGATATAATGTTTAAAGAATGCCTCCTATACTCTCAAGATAAAAAGTTCCTCAACATATAACTTTTCAATATTTCTTAGTTTTATAAATTCAGAATCAGAGGACAAGGTGTTTTTAATGATATGCTAATACATTTAGAAGTTAATATTTAATTTTTTAAAATTATGTGATATGTGTATAACTATATATTGGCATGTTTACATGTGAATACAGGTGCCCAGAGTGTCCAGAAAAGGGTGGCCCTGGAGTGACAGTTATAGGTAGTCATGAGCCACCCAGCACGGGTACTGGGAACTGATCTTGTAGCCTTTGCAAAAGCAGTACTGTTTTTAACCAGTGACTCAATCTCTAAATCCCAGAGAAAATAGTTTTCAAAACTGAAAGAGAAAACCTTCTTTGACTACTGAACTGGGGTATTTATGCTAAATTAAGCAACTCCTTTTTCCTGAGATTCACATTTTGAAATGAAACTCTGACAAATTAACTTTCAAAGAATATTTGTAGAAGATATAAAAAATACATCCTCTGTGGCTAAGTTGTTAGGCTGGACATATTTTACAACTCAGCTTTTATTTTAAAACAACTGCAGCTGAATGCTGTAAATTTTGAATGTTACTAATTGGCAATGAGAAAAAAAAAACAATAAATTCACTTTCCAACCTGAACACTAGGTAGCTTTTCTCTTCAACAAATAATGAATTTTCTAAGGTCAAAATACACACAGAAAACACACTCTGCTTTGACAGCAGGAGACTCCAGAACTGATTTGCTATACTTGGAAAATGTTCCAAACGTATCTTGCTTCACTCTGTAAATTTATATGCACTAGACTGCAACTAGTGATCAGTGATCAGATAATGACCACTGCCTGATCAAAATGGATCCAGCAGATCCATTTCTCTCTCAAAGACATCAGTGCGTCTGAAGCTGATGCCATACCATTCTATTAGAGCAAGTGTGTGCATTTTTAAAAATTAAGAATTTTATAATTCTTATAATGCTTATTTGTAATTATAAAATTTATAAATCTGCACTCCCCAACTTGCCTGACATAAAATAATCAGCAAAACAGTGTTTTAATATATCTCTGAGAATAAAGAAAAATACCCATTCAATAAACATGGGTATTTTGGTCATTTTAAATAATTTATTTAAACACACTAAAGTCTTTTATTCTGCCATAGAAAATCATATAAAAAGGCATCTATGAAAACATTATTGTAAACACCATACATAATAGTACAATGCTGAACAGTCTTCCTTAATATCTAAAATCTAAAATCTAAAAACCAAAGAAACATGACCATCAATAATTATATTACAATAATATAAATCATACCAACAAAAGTTCAATTTTGTGAAACTGAATCAAAATCAAGAAAAAAATATAATGACTTTTTTAGAAAGGAATGTTAACATATTTTAGTTAATGATAATATGATTGCTTAATTAGAAAATCTTACGGAATCTGCAAAGGAATATGAACTAACAATGAATTTTCTTTAGTGGGGACATAGAAAGAAAGCCTTTATTGATAGTATACATTTATATTGTTTCATATTAGCAACAAAAATAGTAAATAAAATATAATTTCATACATACTCAACATCAAAACAAAATATTTGGCCTAAATTTAACCCCAGGAGTTGTTAATGCTTTCTGTCAATGTTAAACCTGTCAAGAACAGACACAGGCCTATGTGACAGTCTTGTCTCATGGTGCATGCTTCAGTGGGTAATATCAGCCAAGCAGCCCAGTCCCATGCAAAGGATGGATAGCTCTCATAGCAACCTTGCTATTTTGGTTACTTTGCAATTACCCTGAGGACATCGCAGCAGGTAGTTGCAGAGGACTGCTACAACCATGCTCCAGACAGGACCTTCCAGACATCCAGGAGCCTGGGAAAGCAGAAGTCTAGAGAAGACAAGCAGCAGTGAACTTAAATACCCTTCAGCTACTTTCAGCCAGTTCAGAAGGAAGCGGCTTTCCTAGTGGCCCAGCTGCTAAAAAGTACAACCTTTTATTTGCAGAAAAGAGTGATCCAAACACCTCTGCCACTTCACACTGATTCTGGGGATGAGTCAGCTTGGCTCAGCTCTGGAATCAGCTAGGGGAGGCCTCCTGCTTGGCTCCTAGTAATGCAATATGAAGCCCAACAAAAGGCTTATCTTAATTTTGTTTCTTAGTTTTGGTTTTCACTTTGCCTATTTTTGATTGTTATAAGCAAACTGAGCTGGGAACACAGGCATGAGAGAGCTAACAGACCAATCAGAAGCAGCAGCACCAGGAGGAAGAACAGAGAGACCCAGAGAACTGCTGGGGGCAGGGACATCAGGGGACGAGGGTGTCAGTGATGGAATACAGGGAAGGTTGTGAGGGACCACAAACGAGTGCGGCCCCAGTGGCTGGCAGAACCATCTGAGAGAGCCTTCCTAGGCACTGGAGATCTGTAACTGGCCTGCCAGACACAAAGGATCCCTACACCCTAGGCCATGAAAGGAGCTTCAGAGTCCAACAGATGAGGCCCAGCCAGGGGTGTGACTTTCCTGTTGCTGCTGCTGCTGCTGCTTAGAGCTGAGGTTTTCAGTGTCTGCTAAGTGCCAGGCTGCTGGCAATCAGAGCCCAGAGCAGGGAGCCTCTAAGCGAGCACTCTAAGCAATTCCTCTAAAAGAAGGCTCAGGTCAACCACCTCGGTATTTGGTGTTTCTTCTTTGAAATAGTAAGTGACCTTGACCTCAGGATAGTTTGGAGTTTTTCCTTGTGTATCCTCTCCTAATCTTTGCCACTAAGTTTGAGAACTCCACAGGTTCAGAGGGATGAGGTGAAAAATTCCAAAGTCATAAAGACTCATGGTAAATAATTTTTGTTAGTTTAATTAGCTTTTAATTTACTTTACTTAAACATTAAGTCTTTTATGATTTAAAAATAATTTTGAGTAAATGCATGAAAATTGTTTTTGTAATAAAAAAATTAGATAACATTATTCGGGCTAAGGCAACATAAATTTATTGAGTTGCTGAAATAATTGAATTATACTTTATTATTAAGTTCTAGCCAACTCATGATTACTAACTCTGCCTTGTCTTCAACATGGAATTACTTAACAAAGATCACTGTTCACCTTGGACTATCACTGTACATTGAGAAGCTACCACGGCCCCTTTCAGAAAAGTATTCTGGGCTAGTAGAATAAAGTCTTAGAACTAAGTTGTCAAAGTTCTATATGTATACTCCATTGAGGAATTTTCTCAAGTACTTTGTAGAATGAACAATGAATTTCTATGAACCATGTGAATTAAAGTACTTAAAGACCTTTCCTGAATGTTATCATTACAGAACATTAAAAGAAGCCAGAGCCCTTCAGTCTCCAGTCAAATGCTTCTTTGGTTGCCAGTTTCCACTTTCATCTCTTTGTCACGGATTCCACAGTACCTCACAGGTTTCCTTTCTCTTAGAAGGTCTTCCAAACTCCGCTCACAGTGCTCCGCCACCACCACTAGTCTTTCTGAGAAAAACAAAGCAAATCCACTTTATAATTAATACACTTTAATAACAAGAGCATATGACCCTCTAAAGTTACTAATATGCAGTACAAGAACAACATTTTAAAGTACCATTTGTTTTCACTGTGTGCACGTGTGACTGGTCTTCCTAACTTCTATCTGGCCCCTTCTTCTCAGTCTCTCCTATATGTCAGCACTCAGTCCACCCAAACTGAAATGCTACCCATCTTCTGCATATAAGTCATTAGTCTTCTTATTGTATTTTCTCCTCATCTACTACTTAGTGCTAGGGATGAAAGTTCCTACATTCTATCCTGGAACTCTCTTGGATGACAGACCTCTACAGCCTACCTTTGGCTTCAGTATAGAACTCACTAGCCAGCTGGCCTTGGAGTTCATACACCATCCTAAAAAGCACAAAGCCCTGCATTGAATCACTAGCACTTCATAAACCAGGGTGGTGTCACATGCCTGGAATTCCAGCGCTGAAAGGTTGAAGAGGAGACAAGGACTTTCAAGGCTTAAGGATATAGCAAGTTAGAGGCCAAACTGGGATATACTAGACCCTTGTCTAAGAAAACAAACTAAAAAAGTCACTTGCAACTCAAGAGAAACAAACAACATATACATATTCCTTTTCTTAAACCCACATATAGAGTCCTGCTATTTGATCTCCCAATTGCTTCCAGAGCTATATAGTTTATTTCATCCACTGCAATCTGAGTCTAAGTTAGCATTATCTCTTTTTTTAAGTTACCACACAATCTCTTAACTATTCTTTTCATCTAATTAGGGTCCTCCCACATATTTTCACTCTAAAGCCCAAGTGAAAAGATAATAAGTCAGAATAAGGAATTCCTTCTCTAGCTCCTACTATATGTCTATTTAATCAGCTTTCAAGCATTCTCATCCTTTGTGGAATTACACTTGGGTTCCCATATCTGAAACAATCTTCATCTAAACCATTTTGGTTGGTGGTGGTTTTTGCTTTTATTGTTTTTTTTGTTTTGTTTGTTGTTTGTTTTTGTTTTTGTTTCTTTTTTGAGACAGAGTTCTCTGTGTATCCCTGGATATTCCGTCCTTAAATTTACAGTGATCAGCTTGCCTCTGAGACATCTCCCAAGTGCTAGGATTAAAGGCTTGTACCTCCACTGCCCAGCTCATCTTAACCTTTTAAAAGAACATTTGTATTACATTTACTAATTTACTATTCTCTCTGTGCCAGTTTCTCTTCAGGAGAAAGGAAACAATAATGTCCATATCACAGCACTGTGAGGAGAGTGAAATGAATTCGCAGATAAATAGGACTGAGAATATCTTCTGGCACAGAGCCTGCACTGTGAGCTTTGACTATTGTTCAAGATTCAGGCCTTAGTAGGCAGGACTTCCTCAAGGGATTTCTGGTTCCCCAGAAATGGTTCACTACTCTTATAATAAATTCTACATGATGCTTCTCTGTTGAATTGCTAGCTTTAAAAATCTGCATACAGTTTTACTTAGTGCCATTCTTCTCTACTTAGATAATATGATTTGTGAAAGCAGGAATCATATTGGTCTTGTTTGGAACTGCAATACTAGTGTCTACAATTCACCTAAAACATATAGGCGCACACTCAAATTATATATGTTAAACTTTGGCATGGCAAGACAGTGCAATGGTTCTTCACTCTGTATTCTTGATGAGGCCATTTCAGGTTTAACTAAAATTTGATTCCCTTGATGGAGAATACCACTGAAAATTACCCAACTCTATTCTAAGAACTTAACGTCAGAATGCTCTAGCTAACTTATCTCACCTTCTGTTAAACTGCCTGCTTGTGCAAGCCTTCCAAGCTAGTTAGCTGCTTATCTTAGCTTCTGTCAAATTGCTTGCTTACGTGAAGCACAGCCCAACCCTCCTCCCTATCCTACCCTCCCACTCTGAAGCTGAAGGCCAGGATGAATATGGTTTTCTGAGGATTGCACCTATGTCCTTGAATATAGGCCAGACAGCTGGAAGGGAGATTGGCTATAAACTATGTCTACACAGTCATTTCTTGTAGGCTCCCCATAAGAAAACAAATTAATTAGAGCAAAGGCATAATGGGAAAAATTAGAATAACAGTCATCTAACCAGATTTGTTCTGTGTTGAGAAGTACATGCTTATGTTCTTACTAATATAATACCTTAGTAGTATTGAAATTCATATACAACAAAACATCAGGAATTATTAAAATACACATATTTCATTAATCAGCCACTTACAAGTGGATAAGCATAAGTCTTTTTGTTTATAAGAGACATGCATAGCATCTGGTATTAGGCTTCCTTTGTAAACTCCTTCAGTATCTACCAAGGTTCAAAGTTCTATATTAGTTTAAACAGTTTTAGTAATGTAGAGCCATAACCCATAGCAGACCATCAGCATTTCTCCCAGAGGGAAAAGAGTATATACTGGAAAACAGTGCTGGGAGAGAGCAAGCCTCACAGGAGTGTGGACAGGCTTGTGAGTGCAGGGAGGACCACCACTACTGCACAGAGGAACCCACTCAGAGGCCTCAGGACACAGGAACCAAGTAGCTGCCTGGGACAGGAGCCTTCCAATTTCAGTCTGCACCCAGAGCTGATCCTAGGCCACAGAGCTACATACACAAAGACAGTCAGGAGAGAGCTAGTCTCCCAGGAGTGCCCACACACCTTCGACCACCACTTCTCTTCAAATTCCTGGCCCAAGAGGGACCTGCTCAGTCAAAGCCACAAGGACACAGGAACCAAGGGCCAGCTGGGGACAGGACACCTCTGGTTTCTGTCTGCACCTCAGAGCTGACCCTGGACCACAGCTCTCTATACCTAAATTCCTACCAGAAAGAATTGGTCTCCCAAGAGTACTGACACACTAGCTTGCAGGACAAACAAGCCACAGTCAGAGACAGCAAGACCAGCTAACACCAGCGATAACAGCAGAAGGTAAGTGCAACAACATAAGCAATAGAAACCAAGGATACTTGGCATCATCAGAACCCAGTTCTCCCACCACAGTGAGCCCCGGTTACCACAACATGCCAGAAAAACAAGACTCTGATTTGAAATCACATGTCATGATGATAATAGAGGACTTTAAAGACATAAATAACTCTCTTAAAGAAATACAAGAGAACACAGGGAAACAGGTAGAAGACCTTAAAGAGGAAACAAAAAAATCCCTTAAAGAGGCCACAGCGCACTATCTCCAACTGGCGCAGGAAGACCCAGCTATAGACCCAGCTGCGTGGAGGAGACAGCCAGCACAACCTGCATCCAGAGCTGATAAGGGCCACAGAGCTACAAGCCCAAATACAACTACAAGAGAGTGGGTCTCAGCCGCCATTTTTGCTCCTGTGTAACAGAATGGTAGGCAGGTATCACCAGAATAGAGGATTGCTTGAGACACAGTCCTCCAGTACTCTACCTGTACCCAGGAACTTGGCAGCACCACAGCAATTTGTGCCAGGGGAAAGCAGGTCACCCAGGGTTGCTGAGATAGGCCTGCAGGCACACAGGAGGGACAAGCTCCAGCCCAACTAACACCAGAGATAACCAGATGCCAAAAGGCAAACATACTAACAGTATTAAGCTAACAGTAACTAGCAGCTGCCATTGATAACAGTAATCAAGGCTATATGGCAGCATTCGAACCCAATTCTCCGACAACAGCAAGTCCTGGATACCACCAACACCAGGAAGGCAAGATTGCGAATTAAAATCACAGGTCATGATGCTGATGGAGGGCTTCATGGAGGGCTTCAAGAAGGACATAAATAACTCCATTCAAGAAATTCAGGAGGACACAAGTAAACAGGGAGAAGCCCTTTAAGAACTAAGGGAAAACATAACAAAACAGGTGAAAGAATTAAACAAAGCCATTCAGGATCTAAAGAAGGAGGTAGAAGCAATAGAGAAATCACAAAGGGAAACAACTTGAGACATAAAAAACCTAGGACAGAAGTCGGGAGTCATGGATCCAAGCATCAACAACAAATTGCAACAGATAGAAGAGAGAATCTCAGATGTAGAATATACCATAGAAAGCATTGATACAACAGTCAAAGAAAATGAAAAATGCAAAAAGCTCCTGACCCAAAACTTCCAGAAAATCCAGGACAAAATGAGAAGACCAAACCTAAGGATTATAGGTATAGAAGAGGGTGAAGATTTCCAACTTAAAGGGCCAGTAAATGTCTTCAACAAAATTATAGAAGAAATCTTCCCTAACCTAAAGAAAGAGATGCCCATGAACATATAAGAAGCTGACAGAACTCCAAATAGATTTGACCAGAAAAGAAATTCCTCCAGTCACATAATAATTAAAACACCAAATGTACTAAACAAAGAAAAAATATTAAAAGCAGTAAGGGAAAAAGGTCAAGTAACATATAAAGGTAGACCTATCAGAATTACACTGGACTTCTCACCAGAGACTATGAAAGCCAGAAGAGCCTGGGCAGATGTCATGTAGACCCTAAGGGAACACAAATGCCAACTCAGACTGCTATATTCAGCATTTCTCTCAATTACCATAGATGGAGAAACCAAGGTATTTCATGACAAAAACAAATTTACACAATATCTTTCCACAAATCCAGACCTTCAAAAGATAATGAATGGAAAACACCAACAAAACAAGGTAAACTACACACTAGAAAAAGTAAGAAATTAATCTTCTTACAACAAACCCAAAAGAAGATAATCACACAAACACAAAAATTACATCAAAAATAGCAGGAAGCAACAATCACTATTCCTTAATATCTCTTAACATCAATGGACTCAATTCCCCAATAAAAAGACATAGACTTACAGACTGGATTCTTATACAAGACCCAACATTTTGCTGCATACATGAAACATATCAGTGTGAAAGACAAACACTATCTCAGAGTAAAAGGCTGGAAAACAATTTTCTAAGCAAATGGTCCCAGGAAACAATCTGGAGTAGCCATTCTAATATCCAACAAAATAGACTTTCAACCAAAAGTCATCAAAAAAGACACAGAAGGACACTTCATACTCATCAAAGGAAAAATCTACCAGGAAGAATTCTCAATTTTGAACACCTATGTCCCAAATGCAAGGGCACCCTCATTCATAAAGGAAACTTTATTAAAGCTTAAAGCACATATTGCACCCCACACAATAATTGTGGGTGACTTTAACACCCCACACTCCTCAATGGACAGATCAGGGAAACACAAACTAAACAGAGACACAGTGAAACTAACAGAAGTTTTGGACCAAATGGATTTAACAGATATCTATAGAACATTTCATCCTAAATCAAAAGAATATGCCTTCTTCTCAGCACCTCATGGTACCTTCTCCAAAATTTACCATAAAATTGGCCACAAAACAGACCTCAACAGATATAAGAAGATCGAACTAATTCCATGCCTCCTATCAGATCACTATGGAGTAAGGATGGTCTTCAATAGCAACAAAAACAACAGAAAGCCCACATACACATGGAAACTGAACAATGCTCTACTCAATGATACCTTGGTCAAGGAAGAAATAAGGAAAGAAAACAATTTTTTTAAAAATTTTTTTATTCAATATAATTTATTTACATTTCAAATGATTTCCCCTTTTCTAGCCCACAACTCCCCGAAAGTCCCGTAAGCTCCCTTCTCTTCCCCTGTCCTCCCACCCACCCCTTCCCACTTCCCCGTTCTGGTTTTGCCGAATACTGCTTCACTGAGTCTTTCCAGAACAAGGGGCCACTCCTCTTCTTGTACCTCATTTGATGTGTGGTTTATGTTTTGGGTATTCCAGTATTCTAGGTTAATATCCACTTATTAGTGAGTGCATACCATGATTCACCTTTTGAGTCTGGGTTACCTCACTTAGTATGATGTTCTCTAGCTCCATCCATTTGCCTAAGAATTTCATGAATTCATTGTTTCTAATGGCTGAATAGTACTCCATTGTGTAGATATACCACATTTTTTGCATCCACTCTTCTGTTGAGGGATACCTGGGTTCTTTCCAGCATCTGGCTATTATAAATAGGGCTGCTATGAACATAGTAGAGCATGTATCCTTATTACATGGTGGGGAATCCTCTGGGTATATGCCCAGGAGTGGTATAGCAGGATCTTCTGGAAGTGAGGTGCCCAGTTTTCGGAGGAACCGCCAGACTGATTTCCAGAGTGGTTGTACCAATTTGCAACCCCACCAGCAGTGGAGGAGTGTTCCTCTTTCTCCACACCCTCTCCAACACCTGCTGTCTCCTGAATTTTTAATCTTAGCCATTCTGACTGGTGTAAGATGAAATCTCAGGGTTGTTTTGATTTGCATTTCCCTAATGACTAATGAAGTTGAGCATTTTTTAAGATGCTTCTCCACCATCCGAAGTTCTTCAGGTGAGAATTCTTTGTTTAACTCTGTACCCCATTTTTTAATAGGGTTGTTCAGTTTTCTGGAGTCTAACTTCTTGAGTTCTTTATATATATTGGATATTAGCCCTCTATCTGATGTAGGATTGGTGAAGATCTTTTCCCAATTTGTTGGTTGCTGATTTGTCCTCTTGATGGTGTCCTTTGCCTTACAGAAACTTTGTAATTTTATGAGGTCCCATTTGTTAATTCTTGCTCTTAGAGCATACGCTATTGGTGTTCTGTTCAGAAACTTTCTCCCCGTACCGATGTCCTCAAGGGTCTTCCCCAGTTTCTTTTCTATTAGCTTCAGAGTGTCTGGCTTTATGTGGAGGTCCTTGATCCATTTGGATTTGAGCTTAGTACAAGGAGACAAGGATGGATCAATTCGAATTCTTCTGCATGCTGACCTCCAGTTGAACCAGCACCATTTGTTGAAAAGGCTATCTTTTTTCCATTGGATGTTTTCAGCCTCTTTGTTGAAGATCAAGTGGCCATAGGTGTGTGGGTTCATTTCTGGATCTTCAATCCTGTTCCATTGATCCTCCTGCCTGTCACTGTACCAATACCATGCAGTTTTTAACACTATTGCTCTGTAGTATTGCTTGAGGTCAGGGATACTGATTCCCCCAGATTTTCTTTTGTTGCTGAGAATAGTTTTAGCTATCCTGGTTTTTTTGTTGTTCCAGATGAATTTGATAATTGCTCTTTCTAACTCTGTGAAGAATTGAGTTGGGATTTTGATGGGTATTGCATTGAATCTGTATATTGCTTTTGGCAAAATGGCCATTTAAACTATATTGATTCTACTGATCCATGAGCATGGGAGGTTTTCCCATTTTTTGAGGTCTTCTTCCATTTCCTTCTTCAGAGTCTTGAAGTTCTTGTCATACAGATCTTTCACATGTTTGGTAATAGTCACCCCAAGATACTTTATACTGTTTGTGGCTATTGTGAATGGAGTCATTTCCCTAATTTCTTTCTCAGCCTGCTTATCCTTTGAGTATAGGAAGGCCACTGATTTGCTTGAGTTGATTTTATAATCTGCCACTTTGCAGGATTAATATAGTAAAAATGGCCACCTTGCCAAAAGCAATATACAGATTCAATGCAATCCCCATCAAAATTCCAACTCAGTTCTTTATAGAGTTAGAAGAGCAATTCTCAAATTCATCTGGATTAACAAAAAACCCGGGGTAGCTAAAACTATGCTCAACAGTGAAAGAACTTCTGGGGGAATCAGTTTCCCGGACCTCAAACAGTACTACAGAGCAACTGTGTTAAAAACTGCATGGTATTGATACAGTGACAGACAAGTAGATCAATGGGATAGAATTGAAGACACAGAAATGAACCCACACACCTATGGTCACTTGATCTTTGACAAAGGAGCTACAACCATCCAGTGGAAAAAAGATAGCCTTTTCAACAAATGGAGCTGGTCCAACTGGAGGTCAGCATGCAGAAGAATGTAAATTGATCCATTCTTTTTGTGTTTTTTTGGATTTGGTTGTTTCAAGACAGGGTTTCTCTGTGTAGCCCTGGATGTCCTGGAACTCACTCTGTAGACCAGGCTGGCCTCGAACTCAGAAATCCGCCTGCCTCTGCCTCCCAGAGTGCTGGGATTACATGCATGCGCCACCATGGCCCGGCAATTGATCCATTCGTATCTCCTTGTACTAATCTCAAGTCCAAGTGGATCAAGTACCTCCACATAAAACCAGACACACTGAAACTAATAGAAAAGAAACTGTGAAAGACCTTTGAGGACATGGGCACAGGGAAAAATTTCCTGAACAAAACACCAATAGCTTATGCTCTAAGATCAAGAATTGATAAATGGGACCTCATAAAATTACTGAGTTTCTGTAAGGCAAAGGATATTGCCAAAAGAACAAAATGGCAACCAACAAATTGGGAAAAGATCTTTACCAACCCTATTTCCAACAGAGGGCTTATATCCAAGTTATAAAAAGAACTCAAGAAGGCAGGCTTCAAAGAGCCAAATAACCCCATTAAAAATGGGGTACAGAGCTAAACCAAGAATTTTCACCTGAGGAATATCGAATGGCAGAGAAGCACCTAAAGAAATGTTCAACATCCTTAATCATCAGAGAAATACATATCAAAGCAAACCTGAGATTTCACCTCATACCAGTCAGAATTGCTAAGATCAAAAAGTCAGGAGAAAAGAGGTGTGGGCAAGGATGTGGAAAAAGAGGAACACTCCTTCACTGCTGGTGGGGTTGCAAGCTGGTACAACCACTCTGGAAATCAGCCTGGGGGTTCCTCAGAAAACTGGACATAATACTGCCAGAGGACCCTGCTATACCACTCCTGGGCATATACCCAGAGGATTCCCCAGAATATAATAAGGATACATGCTCCACTATTTTAATCGAAGCCCTATTTATAATAGCCAGAAGCTAGAAAGAACCCAAATGCCCCTCAATGGAGGAATGGATACAGAAAATGTGGTATATATACACAATGGAGTACTATTCAGCCATTAAAAACAATGAATTCATGAAATTCTTAGACAAATGGATGGAACTGGTGAATATCATCCTAAGTGAGGTAATCTAATCACAAAAGAACGTTCATGGTATGCACTCACTGATAAGTGGATATTAGCCTAGAATCTTGGAATACCCAAGACACAATTCACATATCAAATAAAGCCCAAGAAGAAGGAAGGAGAGGTCCCTGGTCCTGGAAAGGCTCCGTGCAGCAGTGTAGGGCAATACCAGGACAGGGAAGTGGGAAGGAGTGGATTGGGGAACAGGGGGAGGGAAGAGGGCTTATGGGACTTTGGGGGAGGGGGAATCCAGGAAAGGGGAAATCATTTGAAATGTAAATAAAGAATATATCGAATCAATTTTAAAAAAATCCCTTAAAGAATTACAGGAAAACACAACCAACCAGGTGAAGGAATCGAACAAAATATCCAGGATCTAAAAATGGAAATAGAAACAATAAAGAAATAACAAAGGGAGACAACCCTGGAGATTAAAAAAAAAACCTAGGAAAGGCATCAGGAGTCACAGATGCGAGCATCACCAATAGAATACAAGAGATAAAAGAGGTTATCTCAGGTGCAGAAGACACCAAAGAAATCAGAATCAGATAAACATTGACACAACAGTCAAAGAAAATGCAAAATGCCAAAAGCTCCTAACCCCAACCATCCAGGAAATCCAGGACAAAATGAGAAGACCAAACCTAAGGATAATAGGTATAAAAGAAAGTAAAGATTCCCAACTTAAAGAACCAGCAAATATTGTCAACAAAATTATAGAAGAAAACTTCCCTAACCTAAAGAGATGCCCATGAACATACAAGAAGCTGACAGAACTCCAAAATAGATTGGACCAGAAAAGAAATTCCTCCCATCGCAAAATAATCAAAACACCAAATGTACCAAATAAAAAAAAGAATATTAAAACAGTAAGGGAAAAAGGTCAAGTAACATATAAAGGCAGACTTATCAGAATTACACCAGACTTCTCACTGGAGAGAATAAAAGCTAGAAGATCCTAGGCAGATCTCATACAGACCCTAAAAGAACACAAATGCCTACACAGACTACTATACCCAGCAAAACTATCAATTACCATGGATGGAGAAACCAAGATATTCCATGATAAAACCAAATTTACTCAATATCTTTCCACAAATATAGACCTACAAAAGATAATAGATGGAAAGCGACAACACAAAGGACGGAAAACTACACCCTAGAAAAAGCAGGATAATCTTCTTTCAACAAACCCATAAGAAGATAACCACCCAAACAGAAAAATAACATAAAAAAATAACAGGAAGCAACAATCACTATATTTTAATATCTCTTAACATCAATGGTCTCAATTTCCCAATGAAAAGGCATAGACTAACAGACTGGATACATAAACAGGACCCAGCATTTTGCTACATAAATGAAATGCACCTCAGTGTCAAAGATACATACTACCTCAGAGTAAAGGGCTAGAAAACAATTTTCCAAACAAATGGTCCCAGGAAACAAGCTGGAGTAGTCATTCTAATATCGGATAAAATTGACTTTCAACCAAAAGTCATAAAAAAATATAAGGAAGGGCACATCATATTCATAAAAGAAAAAATCTACCAAGACGAACTCTCAATTCTGAACAAGTATGCTCTAAATGCAAGGACACCCACACTGATAAAAGAAACTTTACTAAAGCTAAAATCACACATAGCACCTCACAAAATAGTTGTGGGGGACTTCAACACCCCACTGAGATCAATGGACAGATCAGCAAAACACAAAATAAACAGAGACACAGTGAAACTAACCAAAGTCATGGACAAAATGGATTTAACAGATATCTATAGAACATTTCATCCTAAATCAAAAGAAGATATCTTTTTCTCAGCATTTCATGGTTCCTTCTCCAAAATTGACCATATAATTGGTCACAAAACAGACCTCAACATATATAAGACTGAAATAATCCCATGCCTCCTCTCAGATCACTATTGATTAAGACTGGTATGCAATAGCAACAAAAATCAACAGAAAGCCCACATACACAATGCTCTACTCAATGATAACTTTATCAAGGAAGAAATAAAGAAAGAAATTAACCCAAGAGGTCCTACTCAATATGGTTGCCAGTCTTAGTTGGTTATCAGCAGGATTTGCTTGGACTGGTCTGGACTGGGAAATCTTGCCATTGAAAGGTCTTTCCTTAGATGCTCTAACTGAAATGCAAGGGGGTATGAGGGGTAACTAGTAGAACATGCAGGAGATTAGAGTATCAGTTGATTGTTGGGTGGTATGAAAACCTCTAAGATTCCCATAATTTTCCAACATCAATACTGTTGAAATGATTTAACACATAAAAATAGTGAGCACAGCTACCCACTGGACTGAGCACTGGTGGAGCTCTAAAAAGGACCAAAGGGGCTGAAGGGGTTTGCAGCCCCATAGGAGAAACAACAATATCAACCAACCAGTTCCCCCAGAGCTCCCAGGGACTAAACCACGGATCAAGAAGTACACATGGATGGACCCATGGATCCAGCCACATATGTAGCAGAGGATGGCCTTGTCAGACATCAACAGGAGAAGAGACCCTTGGTTCTATAAAGGGTCGACGCCCCAGTGTAGGGTAATGCCAGGACAGGGAAGCGCAGCAGGTGTGGGTGGGTTGGTGAGCAGGAGGAGGGGGATGGGATAAAGTTTTTTCAGATGGGAAATGAGCAATGGGGATAACATTTGAAATGTAAATTAAAAAAATAGTGAGCAAAAGTTAATTTTAACAATTAAAAATAGAACTTGTTAGAGGTGCCTTACTGGGCTTTTTGCAAATGCTGCTAACTATCTACTATGGGGATAGTTACCATTAGTCTGATGGTTATCTTTAAGCCAACTATAATAAAAAATACCCTTTCTTCCAGGATTAGCCAGAATTAGGTTGAGTGACCATACAATGCATTAGCTCAAGCTTTCATGTAATATACAAATGGAACACATATAGTGGCCCTGACTATAGGTGTCTTAATTATTATATTTGTCACATGATATCATAGTACATTCTGGTCAGATCACACACAAATTAACTAATTAAAAAAATAACAGTTAAGCCGGGAAGTGGTGGCACATGCCTTTAATCCCAGCACTTGGGAGGCAGAGGCAGGTGGATTTCTGAGTTTGAGGCCCCCCTGGTCTACAGAGTGAGTTCCAGGACAGCCAGGCCTACACAGAGGAGACTCTGTCTCAAAAACCAATAAATAAATAAATAAATAAATAAATAATAAATAAATAAAGTAACAGTTTAGAGTAGATAATTGATATCCTTTATGGAGAAAGGAAGCAGAATACAATATATAGTTAGCAACATTGATGGAGCTAACAGTTTCTTCAGGTGGACTATACATTTGTAGACTTCTCATAGGTCACAGCACAGACGTACTTCCCTGACTTTACACTGTCAGACTTGTGCTGAAATGTGGAAGTGCAGCTGCTGAGGCTTCAGGGTGTTATTCTGCCACAGAAGGTGAAGGATGTGGAGTGCTATCTGTTTACTTAGAGACAAATACCCTTAGGATGGACCTATATTTTATTGTAAGTTTATACAGTTTCAAAGACAGTGTCATTCAGTTCTGTCCTCCAAATACATTTCCTACAGAAAGAAACGCTTAGTCTTCACCAGAAAGATTAAGCCAGGCCAGATCATAGTAATTTTTAATAATAATATTTGCTCAATCAATAAATAACTGACAACTTTATATCATAAAAAGCTATAATAAAGTAACCTAGTGTGATGGTTTGTATATGTTTGGCCCAGGGAGTGGCACTATTAGAAGGTGTGGCCCTGTTGGAGTAGGTGTGACCCAGATTAAAGGTGTATACCACCAAGAATGGATCTGGGACTTGCCCCAGGCTGACCTTGATCTCAGAGGTCTCTTTGTCTTAGTCTCCAAGGATTAAAGGAGTGTACTACCTTGCCAGGGCCTAAGCTTTTCATAGCCACTATGCCTCAAGATCTCCATGCCAAGATCCAGGTTAGAAACTTGTGTCTTGCAGCCTCAAGATCTGGGTCACAGGTGAACCTTCCAATTCTGAATTGTAGATCATTCCAGATATAGTCAAGTTGACAACCAGGAATAGCCACTACACATAGATTTCAATATCTCTATGTATATTTATATTACAAACACATCTACACCTGTGTACACACATGTACATGTGAGCTTGAAACACCAAATATAATCATCTACTAGAATTGCTATTTTTATCACTATTTTCCCCATTTCTCGCACTAAGTTTTCTACAAGTACCTAAATATTCAACATATTAAGTATACAGTGGAGCTTTACAGTATCAAGGGACCAAACAGTCCACACGATGTTGATATGGCATTATTATACACTTACAGTGACTTCTAAAAGTGCTTATCAAGTAACAATTCATTATGGTATGTCTTAGTATTCTACTGTTTTGTATTTTCCTCTACAGTACCATGTTCTGCCTCAATTTTCTTATCTATAAAACAACACTGTAACTGTTCCTACAGTAGTATGATAAAGATTTTTAAACTGCTATAGTCAATGATTCTCAATCAGTGGGTTGTGACTTCTTTGGCAAATCTCTATCTCCAAAAATATTTACATTACATTTCATAACAAAAGCAACATTACAGTTATTAAGTAGCAACAAAAAATAATTTTTTTGATTGAAAATTATTCAATCAGTATAATGAGAGCTATTATTACAAAAGATTATTATGCTCATAGCCAACAAAAACAAAATATTCTCAGAGCAAATACTTTTCTGAAAAATGAACTATCCAATTTCAAGTATAGCCTAATATGCTTCCCCCCCCCCAAAAAAAAAAACAAAGAAAAAGTAAGTATTTATGAAGGTCTTTACCATTAGGTAGAAAAATATGAAATATATTTTATAGAAAAAAATGCCTGACTATTAGAAAGCATAAAGGTTTGGCTTTCATGTATTTTTCTATCTCCACCAGCACAGTCCAGTACAGAGGAATATTGTTGTCACAAGACACACACACTTTCAACTACTTTAGTTCCATAAAAAGCAACTGTAACAGTGAGATAGTAACGACTCTTTCACTTCAAGTCAGTCAAACTTGAAGCATAAAAAGCAAGTTCATGACTTCTTGTCATTAGATATTGACTCTGTATTTCAAACTGTATCTTGAATTGAAGCAGTGAACATAGCATACAAAAGAAAAATACTTACCATGCTTTCCCCTAGAAATATCCACATATTGGCACAGTCTGGGATGGGTGATAGTCTTAAGGATTTGGAATCGACCTAAAATTTTGATGGAATTTGGCGTGAGAGGAAGTCCATTGCTTCCACAAACATCATGTGGAAGAGATGAGGCAAAGAAGGTAAAGGCACCCATTTCAGCATCCTTTAGAGGAAACATTTTTGGAGTCTTGGGTCCTCTGAGATGATCTAGAAAATGAGAGAATTTTATGACAGAATGAGCTAACATTAATCCAGTGAGCTAACATCATTCTCACTTTAAAATTAACAGTCAACATGGAAAAACAAAACAACCATGCCACTCTGAGATCAAATATTTTAAAAAATCAAAGTTTAAAAATATAAAGACAACATATAAAAGAAAAACACCCAAGCACAAGTTTATATTGCAGCTCAAAATCAATTTCAAGCATTTTCAATAGCATAAAAAAGAAAAGACTTAGAAGATTTCAAATTCAATTACACCCGCGACTGAGGAGGGATAGCTTGTGGCTTTGCTGCTCTTCTTGTTTTGTTCTGCTTTGTTTTACTTTTAAATATTTACTAAATTTATTTATTTATTTATTTATTTAATGTAAGTACACTGTAGCTGTTTTCAGACACACCAGAAAAGGGCATCAGATCTCATTGTGGATGGTTGTGAGCCACCATGTGGTTGCTGGGATTTGAACTCAGGACCTTCAGAAGAGCAGTCAGTGCTCTTATCTGCTGATCCTCCTGCCTCGGTCTCCTTCAGCACATCCTATCAGCATGTGCTACCACACCTAGCTTGTTTTGCTTTGGTACAGGATTGTTGTCTATCCCAGGCCGGCCTGGACTTGCTGTCCTTGAACTCTTAATCCTCCTGCCTTCACCTCCCAGGTACTTGCTTACACACCTGCACTACCTAGCAAGGCCATATCTGTGACTTATAAGTTATGAGGAAATCTGATACTGTATTTTCATATTAGTGAAGTTCCTCTTACTAAAGCTTGACTACCTACTGTCCTCCTAGTTGAGCGACTTTAAGAAGTGACTACAGTGTATACAAAAGAGCAACGTCACAAAATCAGTAGCAAGTATATAAGTGTGTAGCAAGGAAAGGTTAACATGGCCTCTTCAGATTCAGGGCTTCACCTCTGAGAACCTGGACAATGCTAAACTGAAGTCAGAAGAAAGTTTAAATTTAGAATGGTGATGTGAAATACTGAAGTACTAGAAGAGTCATTTTGACCCAATATACATGGTCAGTCATTTATTTTCCAAATAAAGGAGGAAAATAGATAAAGAAGGGAGGAAAAAGGGAAAAAGAAATGGTAATGAAAAAGGAAGATAGAAGAGGAAGGAAAGTCAAGTGAGTGGGGTGAACCTAAATTATAATAACAGCTTCAAACACTGGGAAAAGAGAGAACACTCAGGGCAAGAGGGGGAAGGGGAGCTGGGGAGGAAGTGCTAGATTTTAGAACTGCTCATACCCTAGTAAGGTGGAGCTGTCCTAACAGGCATCTAGTCAATAAGCTTCTCCAAATGCATGCAAGCACCTGGGAGATGAAGGCAGGAGGATTGGGAGTTCGAGGACAGTGTGTCAAGGCCAGCCAGGGATAGAGGAGAACCCTGTACCAATGCACAACAAAACAAAACTTGACTTCTAAACACTGAACTAATGGGAATCACTGGGTGGTTTAGAAGAGACTACAGTATAAAGACCAAAATGAATATTAACTGATATACACACATAGCTCTGATGGCATCTGAAATACTTTGTGTGAAATGAAAAATTCAACTATATCTAGAGATTTGAGAAAATATTATACCAGTTATATAATGAAAATAGAAAGTAACCCATCAGAAGAGTAAAGATTAATGGCCAATAGACTTCCGAGAAAATAAACAGATCCCCTGGTAATCAAAGAATTACACATTAAAGTCACACTAGAATTTATTGCTACAATAATCATATCATCATGTGCTATTAAAAAAATCCACATCAAACAGTTCAAGTTGCCATACAAGAAGTACCATGCACATACCTATTATAAGCACATTTCTCTAGGATATAATTTAATACAACAGAGGGGATAGACAATAAATGTAAAGAAACAATAAAATTTATAGAAGAGGTCTGTAAGAATAAACACAAAATAGAATATATCCAGAAGAACTAAAACATCATTTGCTTAACAAAAAAAGCCACTGAATTCTAAGTCAAATACGTTCAAGGAGAGGCAAATGGTATGGGGGCTTCTTGGTCTGCCTTAGAAAAGACTAACGACCATAAATATTTTCTCCAAAGGGAAACCGAAAGGCAAAAAACAGAGGAAGGGGTTTTGAAAAGGAGAAAGGTTAAAAATATATCCAAACATACAATGTACAAAATCAAGCACACTTACCACTGGAGGGAAAAAACAAACTTGAATTATCTTTGATATTATAAAATACCCATAGTCATGACATTAAAGGAAGGAAAAGATGTGGTCTAGCACACTGTGTGGGTTGCACTGAGAAATGATTATAATTCTCTACTACTGTGAACCTTGGCTTTTTGGCATATATATTAAACAATACACTTAAGAACTATAACCAATCTTGACAATGTATAAGTAAAAGTCGTGCTAAGGAAAAAATGCAGGTGTCCCTAGACTACACTAGGTATTAATGATAGCACTATTCGATAGACTTCATCAACTAATTAGTCATAGCTCTGTTTACAGTTACTTTCAAAACTTAAAAAGCCAAGTACCCATAGACATATGCATTTGATGAGTAACCAGGAGAGAAACTCTAGACTGCCTCAATCTGGTTTGGGGACCATTTTGGCAATTGAAATAAATGTATGCTCTTTATAATAAAAAGGTACACCCATTAGTGCCACCACAGATCAGTTATGCCTATCCTGTCCTGGAAAGGGTTCTGATGCACACCACTTCACATCCCATTCAAAATCCAGACCTCAGAACTTTCTCTGTAAGAAGCCTTTAGAGCACAAGTCTCTTCTGTTCATTAGGAGTCAAATAAAATCTCCCGTAGACTTTCAGAACTAATGGACTTGGAAACTTGGTAACACAGGTGAATTTGTTTTCTGTGGTGATAGAGGCACTACTATTGTCATCATAATAAAGGAGTCAAAACACATCCTTAAAAGTTCTTGAGAAAATAGTTACGACCACTATTTCGAATCTTGTAGATACTGTAGGCTAGCTTAAGTCAATAGTAAAACTACCAGAATTTTAATTTCTTATTCAATGAGTATATCCAAAATTACCGAAAATTATATCTAAATACCAGGCTTGAAGTCGTAGGAAAGGTGAGACATAATCTCGACGTTTTAATATCTAATTTTTACAGTGATATATTGGATTTTCAGTTATAGACATTAATAACATACGAATAAAAAATCAAACAAGTGTTTATGATTAAATAAGATAAACCACGAGCAAGCATACAAATTTCAGTATCGCTCTACCTCTCTGGTGTGCATGAAGCTCACAGACAAAACTAGACACGCACACATGTGCTCACACTTGGTGACAAGAAGAGAGTGAAAAATGAAAATGATGAGGTAAGAGATTACAAGACGAAAGCCGTGTAGGCAGGCAGATTGGCTTGGAAAGTTTACTCTGGGAATACTTTGAAACTTCTATGCTAAGTCTGATGTTTTTGTCGCGAGACTACTAAGGACCACAAACATGGCACGCACCTTCAATGAACAAGATACAATATAAATTCTGAAAGAGCTTGGAGATGACTCAAGAGAGTCAGAATGTTAAAAAAAAAGAAGAAAGAAAGAAAAAAGAAAAAAAAAGAGGGGTAGTGAGGAGACTTTGATTTTATCCTGAGTCAAATCCTATTTGCATTTATAAGATTTGGTGAACTTGTGCTTCAGGGAGAAGGAAGTTTGGAGACAAACACAGCAGCAAGCAGCTCCACAGGTTGGCTCTAAGGGTTCTTACAGAATGGCTGGGTCACTCGCTGCACCTGATTGCCTTCTAGGTCCCACAAGCCCCACCCATTACCACATGGAAAGCTACAACACAAGAATACCTGCCTGAATCTGGGGGAGCAGAGGTTAGGGGGATGAGCTCCTAAACGCTGTAGTTGTGGCTGGCAGTGCTTAGTGGGCCGTGCTCTGCATTTCAGGCGCGTCTACAAGAAGCCGCCTATGGAAGGTGACAGCCGGAGCCACACACCTCGTTCCGCGCGGGCCGCCCAGATTCACAGCTCAGAACCTGGAGGTGTGAGCACGCGCCTTGCCCCAGTGACAGCTCCCAGCACCCCCCTCCCCCTCCTCCGGCTCGGCCAGTACTCATGACGTCATATCTTCGAGACGCAACCCCTAGGGAAGGCCCCCAACTTCCGGCCGCCTGTCTCGTGCCCAAACAGACAACCAAATGTAGCGAGTGAGAAAGAGGTGAGGGAAGATTGGAGGGAGGGAAGAAGGTAATGGAAGATGAGAGCTCAGTGTGGTACAGGAAGAGAACGGGCGTAGGAAAGCAGATGGCTGATGAGCGGTGAAACTGAAACGCTCAGGCGTTTGTCAGGGACACCCTCCTGGGTCCTTTCTCTCCGCGGCGGACTGCGGGAAGCCGGCCCTTCGTTTACCTGGCTGAGGCTGCTACGGAGCTGCGGTTCACCGCTTCATGTGAGTGTCACGAGAGGGTCTGAGCCAGATAGGTAGCGATCCAGAATTATTCTCCCTTTCTCACTCGGGAAAATGAACCTGACCTTCCGCCTACTAGTGGGAAGCGTGGTCCTAACCCTCACCCACGGGCGGTGAGAAACTGGAAAAGCTTGGCCCCTTTTGATCCAACTTAGTTTTGGAAATGAATACATGGCCGAGGGAAAGAATGCTGCCGGAGGCATGGGGTGAATTCATTAGCTTGCTTCCTTTTAAGTGAGAGTGCAAAGGATTTCCAGTGTTTGTAGGTGAGGACGGACTGAAGAAAGTAATTCATTGATTCGGCGATAATAGAAACGCCAAGCTACCACTATACTCCCGGGAACAATTTAGTTATTGGGTAAATATCCGTAAATAAAGTAGGAATAAACAAAACGGACAAAAATTCCATCATTGCCTCTCGGCTAGATTTATTGTTGAAGTACAGCACTAAAAGTAAGGTGAACAGTCCATATTTTAATATTGATATATTTATGGGTATGTGTTCATGCCCGACTTAGTTTTTTGTGCAAAAGTTGTATGGAGGGTAACCGCGGAGGCTAAAAAACATCAGGTCCCCGTGAACTGGAATTACCTGTGCTTGTGAGCTTCAGCGTGAGTGAACTTGGGATCCTGGCAACAACTTTTTAGTGTTTATATTTTATACTTAAATTCTTTAAATTATAAGTACTGAACAGAAAAGGTATTAAGCAGTAAAGAAAGGTAGATTATTTGAGGTGGTAATGTTGCCAGACAAGATTCTCAAGGATGGCTTTCTAGGAAGGACGTGACACAAATGAAATTAACAATACAGAAAACCTTCAAGAAGTACAGTCATTCCGGAGGCCAAGCCGTTGCTAAGGTCATGCAACAGAAACTTGTCAAAGTATCCAGGAGGCTTACCAAGACCTGTGAGCTCAGAACTGAGAGGAGTTCGTGATCATGGGGAGTGCAAGCCATTGAAGGTTTTCATGGCCAAGTAATGTTACCCAGCCTCTTTTTTCTGGGGGCAGAAGTGAGAAAGGAGATCAGTTAGGGGGCTTTTGTTTTGCCTTAAGGAAACAACAGTGGCTTCAATAAAGGTCCTAAGTGTCCAGTCTTGCCTTGGGGATCCCCAATACACATTCACAAGGGAACTATGGATGGCAAGTTTTATTTTAATTAATTAGGCTTTAGGAAACCCTTTGAGTGAATTGTGTGAATTTCAGAATGACACACATAAGTTAAAATCACAGTTTTGCGGTTTCAACACGTATACTTTCTCCTAGTGTATAAAATGAAGCCGATATCTTACACGGTGAAGAGTAAGTGTCAATGTTGTGATGCCATCCATTTGTTTTTGTTCTTTTTTAAAAAATGATTTATTTATTGTATGTGTATGGGCATACTGTAGGTGTACAGATAGTTGTGAGCTATCAGGTGGTTGCTGGGGATTGAACTCAGGACCTCTGCTTGCTTTTGTTCTAATTTGCATTGGAATTGGAAGTAGTGGAGGTGGTGTAGTTGAAGAGATGGGTTAACTTATTTTAAAACTGAAGGATAAAAGATAGCTCACTGTGCACTATGGTAGTCACAGGAGGCCTAGGTATGCCTTTTACATTTTATGTATGTATTCTACTGGGAGAAAAGGTTATTAATTAACAGTCATAATATTATAAAAACATGGATTATCCTTTCACAGTAATCAATCTTTTAGCTACCTTCTCCCCTCATCATCATCATTTAATATCTCTAGAACTTACTGTGTCCTCATCAGTAAAGAGAAAAAAGTCTCTCCAATAAGGGGATAAAAATCTAGAATAAATAGGAACTCTCACCAGAAATAGTCTCAGGTCTTCTATGGGTTTCAGCAAGGCTCGGTTTAAAAAACTACCAGTGGGACTAATGTTAGTTGCCACACTATAGTTTGAGTGTTTCTGAAGTATATTGTTCTCATATTTAATTGCAATATTTACTTGTCCTTAACTTCTGACATTTGACACGTGTTCAATACCAGAAGGTCTAAAAGGTACCACGATGCTCTCAGAGTACAATAACTTGGAAATTAGATTATGAAGCAAATGGGGGAAATGTTTGGAAGGTAAGATTGGAGATGAAGGGAAGAAGAGAAAAATCATTACTATTAATTCTGAAACATTATTCTACATTTACATATCTGAAAACACACTGGGTGTGTTTTTAAATAGTCGACGTCTCAAGACCACCCTGGACTGCCAGCTGGTGACATAGTCTTCATTGTGTCAATTATGAATAAGTCCTCATAAATGTTAGTCTTGTTCTGTTGTGTGCCATGTTGGTATTTAGCTTAGTGAGTATAATTTCTATTTTATGTATACTTTCAGTGATTGTGACAGAGTCAAAATGAAGTTACTGTGTATTCCGAAATACAGGAAAACAAAGTAGGATTATAAAGCAAGACTCTAGGCCTAAATTTACAGGTTTTTCAGTGAAATAATACATGTAATATATTAGAATGGTTACAGGTTGTGGTCCATCTAGTCCATCAATGGCTATCTATTAATGAAAGGTCCAAGAAGTTCAGAATTGTTCAGTTCATGAGACTGGATGTTTCAGATGGTCTTTTCTGCTCCCTTTTTTTTTCTTGCTCTCCATGAAGTTCTTTTATGAGCAGGTACTGTTCATACAATGAAGTAGTAAATCTATTTTAACCTCATATTTCTAACGAGTTACCATAGAAACTAAGTAAACATCTCAATACAGGCAATACAAGCTGCAGTAAATGCTAATGGATGCTGTTTGCTTCTGGTTCCAACTGTGATTAAATTGGGAAATGCTAGATAATTATGTTTGGGGAGATTACAACATGCTCATAAAAGAGCTAGCGCGAGCATCAGATGCACTTGGGTTTCAATCCTCATTTACTACCTGTCCTACCTGGGAAAGTTAATTTAATTTCAGTTGTCTTCTGTTATAATGGAGTTGAAATATTCATAAATGATTCATGAACTTAGGCAGCAACTAATAAATATTTTACAAGTATTATGTTATTTCTATTATCATGTATGAGAAGTATGCATATCAGCATAATAAAAGCTCTGAACACTAAGACTTTTTAAAATAATATTTTTATTTTAATGGGCGCGTGCATGCCTGCATTTATGTGTGTGTGCACCATTATGGGCATGCCTGGAGCTTGCAGAGGGCAGAAGAGGGGTTCAGCCTGGAACTGGAGCTCCAGGTGGTTTTGAGTATCCATGTAGATACTGGGAATTAAGCCTGGCTTCTTCAGTCCCCAGGAGACTTAACATTTTAAAATGAAGCCTGAACTTTGTACTACAGTAAAACCACTGTGGGGTGACGAACATAAAGTGGCAAGATGAGCACTACATTAACAGGCAAAGGTTTAAGCTTTCAGCGTTGTTAAAGTAGCACCATCTCCCTAAACAGAACATCTTTATTTTCCCACCAGTCTTCTGTGTTTCCTTCTTTTGTTTGGAAACTTAGTGAGTGGTTATTTCCTCTCAGTGGACACGTGAGGCAAACTCAGGGCTTGTAAAAGATCATGGGCATAAATTACTTCTAGGAAGCTGGCACTCAACCAATGAGAATTAATAGTGTCAAGTTGGCATGTCATTTTATTATTAACCTTGGGTGACAAGGGTAACCCTAAACTGCGTGGTGATAATTTGTGATTGCAAGAAGACATAGATATCAAATCCTGAACAACTGTGTCCAGGACACATGGGAAGAAAAAGCGGGAGAGCAGGTGAGAGCATCCTAATATTAATTCAGTGAAACAAGGAGAAGTTGGTCACTCAGCCTGTTAAGTGTTTTTCACTTAAGGTTCATTGACTAACTACCTTTTCTAAAGAATTGTATTCTTCTACCCTTATTATTATTATTATTGCTAGAAAACACTAAGAAAAACAGAGGTATCCGCTACCTTCCTCCTTGTTGCTGTGATTAAAACATTGACTAAAAGCAACTTAGCTGAGGAGTAATGTTCCTTCTTCTCCTTTCAGGTAGCAGGGAAGTTGGAGCAGGAGGAGGGTGCCTATAGGCTAGCTCTCCTGCTCTCCCTCAGCAAAGCATTCTTATGATAGCTCAGGACTCCCTGCCCAGAGCACCAGTGCTCCTTCAGGGGACTTCAGACTACTGTCCACCCTTTCCTTCTGTCTACTATACTTCCTCCAGGAGTTTGCTCAGTAAGCCCACATCTTCAGTTTCCACAGTCATATGGCAGTTTCTGTTTGCTGAAGAGTAAAGGATGCAACACTTTCAAATGCCTTCCCTGTATTCCTAAGGCCGGACAGTTCAAATAAATTAAGCTCCCTGTTAAAGTCACAAAGTTCTGAACTACCTTAGTGATTGACACAGGATGTGACCAGTCTGTAAGCTGCAGTTTAAGTATGCCCTTAAGAGGTCAGAAAAATCATTAAAATAGTAAGTAGAGAGCTGCAGCGGCAACAAATTCACACCGCCCGGCAGCTTGCTGTGCTCTGAGCGGCTTGAGATTAACAGGAGGCTAACTGCATGCTCTCTACAAACTCTTCCTTAGCCATTAAAAACACAGACAGCAAAAGGAGTTTGTAGAGAGCATGCAGTTACCTTCCTGTGGCATGTCTAGGCTGAGCACCTGTCGTTCTTTCGCCCCATGCCACCATCAGCTTGGTACACAGTGCTTTGTTGGCGCTTGTGTCATCCCATCATATATGTACTTGAGGATATTTTGAAGGTTGATGCTCTTGTGAAAAATGTAAACATTTTTGAATATTTGTAATGTAGGGTTGGTATTAAATAGGCTTTTCAAATAATAAAGCTTTTCTTTATTATGAATTCTTAAAGAGAGTGGTTTTATTCCTTGAAAATTGGTATTTCTGCAATACTTTTGTCTTATTTATCACTATTTGTTTCTTTTTAGCTATAAATTGGTGGTAAATCAGGTAAATAAGAATATTTTATATTAATAATTTTTAGTCTTGGTTTTGAGTATGTTTATCTCTGCAACAGCCTGTTTAATGCAGTGAGTTAATCTCTAATGCGCACTTAAGCATTTTACTGTACCTTCACAATACTTTTCCTTTAGATTTATTATAAAAATTCAGCATGTGGGTGCTTGTTATCAGGTAAGGCTAGTGCTGGCCTGCTTTCTAGGGTTATCTCCTGTCTCTTTTCAAGATGGCAGCCATGCCTCCCAGGTATCTACATGGGTCATATGACAAGCACTTTAACCATTGAACTACCTCCTCAGGAGAAAATGTTTTTTCCTCAGGTTGCTCTCAGCATCCTGTAAAATAAATGTTTGCTTTCTACTTCCACAGTATATTCATTGCTTTCCATTTTTATTTAGGATTTTCTGCCGATTCTGGGGAAAGATGGCAACTAATGATGCTGTTCTGAAGAGGCTGGAGCAGAAGGGCGCAGAGGCGGATCAGATCATTGAGTATCTTAAGCAGCAGGTTGCTCTTCTCAAGGAGAAAGCAAGTAAGGATGTTTCAATGCTCTAAGGAAATGTGCACAGGAAAATGTGTACTGTGTAAATTATAACTTGATCATTTTAATTATGGCTTTTAGATTGCCTTAATTATGAGTATAAAAGTATTCTAGGATTATGATAAATTAGAATTGATCTATAGTAAATGTCCTGTTTGCATTGTTATGATAAAATACCAAAAGCAACTTGAAGAGGAAAGAGTTTATGTCACCTTATAGCATACAGTTTATATGATGGGGAGTCAGAGCCGGAACCTGGATGCGAGGACTGAAGCATAGGCCGTGGAGGACCGCTGGTTACCGGCTGCCTCAGGCGCTTTCTTACACAACTAGGACCACCTGACCTGGGGAGCCATCACCCACAGTGCATTACGCTCTCCCATATTAATTATTAGTAAAGAAAATGCCATGCAGAACAGTCTGGTAAGGCTTTTCTCATGAAATGCATTCTGTTTAAAAGAGTCTTAACTTGTGCAAAGTTGACAAAAAAAACCAGGGCAGTAATTATATAATTAGAGAAAGTAATAATAGTGTTTTAGGCAGTCCTAAAAGAAGAGTCTATTATTTAGAATAGTTCTTATATTATTAGAGGTTAATAAGTTAGATTAGGGAAATGTAATGAAATCATGTAATAGTTACTCTGAACTTTTAAAGACTAAAATGTGTAATTTTCATATTTGTTGTTCTTTGAGGTTTTTGAGAAATTAATGCATCTACTAAGTTTCTTAAGGATTTGATCTCATTGATTTATGTATTCCTCAATAGCCATTGTTGGTGCTATAATTAAAATTTTAGATTTACTCTAAGAATACGGAATGTGGGCTAGGGTGTGACTTGGTGGTAGCCTCATATAGTGTTTTTGGGGCCTTGGGACCGATCCTGACACTGAAGAAGAACAAGGTGAATGAATGAGCCATGAATGAAAGAGAGCAAATGGACACAGAGTACTCAAATTTTCAGATGTGATAAAAATGCTTTAAAATGCATTGCATTCGTATATGTAGTATCTAGGGTTCCAGTGAGAATAACTTATTTATGTGGTTTATACTCAGAAATATACAATTGCGCGCACACACACACACACAAACAAACACACACACATGGTTTTTTTGTCCTACTTTCTGTTTTATAGATTTTTATCTAACTGTGATCAAATATATACATGGTAGGGAAAATGTGTTCACTATATAAATTGATTTCCTAATAAATTCCAGAAATAACTTTGTTGTGACTACCCAGAATAATTCCTTCTGGGGGATCATTACCATGTGCTGTATTGTTTATCAAATCCTTAGAGAAAATAGAGAAATAATATTTCTGGGGGGCTGGGGAGATGGCACAGTTGATACATTGTTTATCATTCAAGCATGAGGATTTGAGTTCTGTCACTAGCACCCACATTACAGAGCTAGCTACAGGAGCTTATTATCCTATTACTGGAGTGACAGAAGGATCCTGGGGCCTACTAAATCAGCCAGTCTAGCTGAATCTATGAGCTCCAGTGAAAGGCCCTGTTTGAAAAAAGAAAGGAGAATTGCTGTGGAAGACACCTACTCTGACCTCCTAGCCTCTGTAGACGTGCGCGCGCGCACACACACACACACACAACTTTTTTGTTTTATAGATTTTTTTCAAAGTAACTGGATCAAATATATACATGGTGGGGAGAATGTGTTTACTATATAAATTGATTTCCTTGTTTTGAATCTGTAAATCACTATATTATTTACATTTTCAGAGAGTAGGTTCTGTGGAACCCAGTGTCCCAATGACTACCAATAGATTGTTAATAATATTAACAAATAGTATATTGTTATAAAGCAACTGGCCAAATATTCGTTTCTGTCGTGACCTCAGCTGTAGCGGTACTTTATAATATTCAAATAGGACATTTGAAAAACGCTTTCTAACTGAATTGATTCTAGTTTTGCAGGCAACATTGAGAGAAGAAAAGAAACTTCGAGTTGAAAATGCTAAACTGAAAAAAGAAATAGAAGAACTAAAGCAAGAGCTGATTCAGGCAGAAATTCATAATGGAGGTGAGTATAGAGGTGTAGGGTTCTTGCTTTCTTTACATTGGTTATCTTATTATTTAAGCTTTTCTGTTTATCCCATCATCCTCAAGTCACTCCTGCTGTGCATTCCTCGACTGTACAGGGAGAAGGGAGACTTAGAACAGGCAGCTGACCGCATCTGAGAGCGTGGAAAGTGGTGGGTCTGGTGATGAAAGCCGTGCTCTCCCTTTCTTGAACTTGACCAGCCTGCTGTGCTCTCGAGTCCCTACTGAAAATACAGCAATAGGGATTAGTTTACAGTCACTAAACTCATACAAAGCATTGAGTCACGTGCTTTGTATCTAGTTGGAAGATTTGTCACCAGGTGTGCTCACACCTGTGACCTGTGATCCAGAGGCTAACTAAGGATGATTATTGTAAATTTGAGGCAATCCTGGGCTACCAGATAATTTCCAACCCATCCTGGCTTCAACTAAACCCTATTAAAAAGTATAAGAAAAAAATTGTCTTCAGCTATCTTCATTTTATTCTCCAAGACAATGAAACTTAGAGATATGAAGTTACTTGTTTTAAAAAAAAAATCAAAGAACTTCTGTTACCCAAGTTACCCAAATAATTATCAGCTGGACTACAAATCCTAAATAAAGTTAAAATTCTATTGACATATTTAAAGACTTCCTCTCTATTCTCTTGTTTGTGCTGGAGTTGGGAGGGCTTCACATGCTTGTGGAGGCCAGAGGTTCCTGTTGAGTTATCTTTGACTGCTTTTCCACTTCTGACCAAGCCGGCTCAGTCAGTCAACAAGTTCTCCAGTGCAGGAATGAGGATTAAAAAGAAAGAGACAATTAGACAAAACTGCCGCATGACCCCAGTTAATTCTGAGACTGAAGGCGCGTTTAATAATTTCCAATTCACTTTTATACCAATTTAATTACATGTAGTAATTAAAATCAATAGTAGTACAATCCGGAACAAGCAAGACAGTAAACACAAAATTGCCAAGGCTGTAAGCAAAGACCCACTTCACTTCAGAGACTGTTGTTTCTATGGGCTTGCCCGAATGACTGAAATGCCAGAGCCTACTTCTTTGTCCTAGCCTACTTCCTTATCTAAGCCCAGAATCTTGCCTGAAGCTTGTTTCTCTCACTCCACCCTGATAAAAATTCCTACCATAACCTACTTCCCTATTATGCCCTAATGTCAGATTCCTGCCTGAAGTCCTTATCCTTGGCCAATGTCAGATTCCTGCCGGGCAGCACAGCACCCCAATAAGGCTCTCTACACACTTCATTCTTTGGGGCAGGATCTCTAATCAAACTAAGAGCTTGCCAAGGTGGCTGTCTCACTAAGCAGCTGGCCTGCTGACCTCCTGTCTCTGCCTACCTAGTCTGGAATTAGAAGCTGTCTGACCCAGCTTTTGGCATTCTGTGGGTTCTGGGGATCTTAACTCCAGCCCTCATTCTTGCATGGCCCACACTTTAACCACTGAGCCATCTCACCAGCTCAGGGAAGCCTTTCTCAATACTGGCTTCTTTTGACATTCTGTCAACATATTATTTTGACTATTGTACTAATTCTTCCCTTAGCTAAATAAAATAAGGGGGAAATCAGTGAAGTATACTTCAGCTCTCAGCTAGATAGTCTTTGTCAATGGAGAATTTGAGACTGGTGAGTATTTTCTAAGACTAGTAGAATTGGAATGTAGCTATGGAATTAAAAAGATAAAATTCTAACAATTTAAAACTGCTTTTCATTTCTGTCAATTGACTTACGGGGTTTTCCAAGCTCACTAGTAAGATGCAAATTGTTTTTAATACATTAAATAATTACTGAAGTACTTTACCTCTGTAAATATTCCTCCCTCCTTCCCCCAACCCCCACCCCCAGGAAGAAAGAAGACACTAAGATTGCAGAGAGTTGAAGAAGTTGTCAGATGCATGGAGCTAGAGTTCAGGGTAGTAGTGAGCCGCCTGGCATGGGTCTGAGGACAGAATGCAGTCCTGAAAGAGCAGCGGGTGGTGTTAGTCCCATCTGTAAACAGCAGGAGTTTGAAAAAGTGTTGAAGACTTTATGTCCATGATAAGTGTTAGGGACTGTTTTTCCCTGTAGTCTTCTTACTGTACTTACTAATGAATAAATAGAAATCAAATCTTGTGTCGTTAGTAAATGTTAAAATAGACTTAATTTTTTGATAGATATTTATAGCCTCAGATAATGGATACTTGATAGTTATATATATGTTTATATATATTTATAATATATAATTTTTCTCTTAAAAAAGTGTTCATATTTGTCATGTGCAAACATTGTTCCATTTTTTGAGTTTAATATAGGTGACACTGTTCTTTTCTGTGATTCAGTGAAGCAGGTACCTGTTCCATCGAGTACTTCACTAGAGGCTAATTGCACTGTTTCCAAAAGTGTGATACAGTCTCCATCAGTAACAACCACTACCTCTTCTGGTACAAAAGAGCAGATCAAAGGAGGGGGAGGAGAAGAAAAGAAGGTAAAAGAGAAGACTGAAAAGAAAGGTACTTTTCATTATTGATTTTGTTTGACTTTTGACTGTTTTATCTGATAATATTAATACTTTTATGATCAATAATGGTATCAGAAAGTCCAAACATTTAAAAGCTAAGAAAAAGAACACTCTCATTGGGATTGACTGCTGAAGGATATACGGGTGTTGATGCCATTGAGAGGATGAAGTGAGTTATAGTATGCAGAGAGATCAGCATAAATAAAGGCAGAGAAAATGAGACGTCTGAGTAAACCTGGCTGTGTGTCTGGAGTTCCATCCAAAAGAAGTCACAGGTTAAGGTTTATAGTCATTTAGAAAATACAACAGTGACATCCGTCAAAGCAGAACATCTGAACTGAGGCATGGCAATGTTAAGAAACTGGTAAAAAAAAAAAACCAACATGGCAGAAGGTCTCACATCTGCTTAGGCAGCGACTGAAACACTGCGGCCGGCCTACCTCTCCCTTTCCCCATAGCCAGGTAACCAGTGAATTTGCAGATTCTTGTCACCAACTAAGTCTAGGCTTCAAGTGTGCTTTGATTGTGAGAGGCCACATTGTTCAACTTCAGGTTCTTTGTTTCACCGGTGCCTGCTATTGTAGCTTTTCAAGTAACATCTGACTCCATTTAAGAGATTTCTCTTTTAAAACTGTTTTATAATTCAGTTTTAAGTATGTCTCCTATTTATACTTATAATCATTTACAATTTTTTGGAAAATGCAAAATGTCTGAGTGCTTTATGAATGGACATGTCAGTTCTTGTCAGTCCTTTTGTAAATAAATACCATCAGCCTTTGTTAGAAGCACAGAGCCAGTGGAAGCCAGTCAGCATCGAAACAGAAAACAGTCCTTTGGTTCGATCTCACAAATGTTGCCTGGCCTCTAGTCTCTCTGACTGTCAACCTGACGCTTTGACTGGTCAACCTAGTCACTCTGAGAGCACAAGAACACGAAGCCTAACTGGACTGTGTTCAGGACACTTCTGTCCAGTGAATCATTCTGTGAAGGTGGTTCTGTGCTGTCTATACATTGTAGCCAAATCTAAATATGGTTGTTGAGCATTAAAATAAAAATATGGTTATAAATGTATTGTTATAGTTTATGATGCAGGATAGTGGATTGTATAATCTATAACACAAAGACAAGATAATTTTGATACTTTTCTATTATGTATTTTATTATAGAAATCTTTGCTAGTCTATAATGGAGAGCAAGAGATTAAACACTGCCCATATTTAAGCAGCTGTGTCCCTTTCATAAACTGCTGTGTGTAAGGGTTGGCATTCTATCACAGACCCCTTTCCTCCACTGCACAGTTGTTGCAGTATAATTCCTATAATAAAATAGAATGATCAAAACAATATGCTACCTTTTTTTAAGATACAGTTTTTTAGAGAATTAGCCAAAGCCGTATAATGGTTTTAGGACTTGAATGTTAGGGTTTTGTTTTTGTTTTTTTATGCCTGGATTCATTAGCACTGATACCAGATGCTTCTAGTGATTTTGTTTGTTTTATTTGTTTTGTTTTGTTTTTAAAGATTTATTTATTATTATATCTAAGTACATGTAGCTGTCTTCAGACACACCAGAAGAGGGTAGCTGATATTAAAAATGGTTGTGAGCCACCATGTGATTGTTGGGAATTGAACTCATGACCTTTGGAAGAGCAGTCAGTGCTCTTAACCACTGAGCCATCTCTCTAGCCCATTTGTTTTATTTGTAATGCTTGCATATTCTTAACCCCTAGGAGAGAAAAAGGAGAAGAAGCAGCAGTCAGCAGCAGCAGCAGGTGCTGACTCTAAGCCTATCGACGTATCGCGCCTGGATCTTCGAATTGGTTGCATCGTTACTGCCAAGAAACACCCCGATGCAGATTCACTGTACGTTGAAGAAGTTGATGTGGGAGAAGCAGCCCCACGAACGGTCGTCAGTGGACTGGTGAATCATGTTCCTCTAGAACAGGTGCTGTCCCACTAAAGAGACTGCTGCTTACGCGTGCCACTCTGAATGTTACAGGAGTTTCAGAATGATTACTTAGTTGGGAGCGAGAGAGATGGCTCAGGGTAGGAGCACTTATTGCTCTTGGAGAGGACTGGGTTGGACTCATAAAAAAGAGTTTAGATGAGTTTCAAAAGATGGAATATAAAACCACCACAGAGTTTAAAGGCTTGTGATATAAAATGAATCCAGCAGGACAGAAATTTACATCTGTTTGTGTTCATGTGTTAATATCTGCGAGTGTGGTGGTGTATGTTCCTTAGGGTGGAGGTCACAGGACAGTCTTGGAGAGCCCTTGCCTTCCACCTTAAGATAGTCTGTTGTTTACTACTGCATGCACATAGGAGGGCGGTGCCAGGATGTTTAGGATATCTTTCATAGTGTTTAGTTATGTGAAATTTCCCATGAAAACACAGTTGATTTCTAAGAGATTGTGGTTGTCTTCCACTCTTCACTGCTTTCTCGAAGAACTGACAACAGTCCTTAGTGTGTATTTATTCTGTGTAGCAGGCACTCAGTCTACAGCTTCAGCCTTGGTGGTGGTGAGGTAGAGGGAGGTCAGCTATGGCCGGGATCTATCATTATGGTATTGGGAGGTTAAGCTGATAGTGAATAGTTTTTTGTGTCCTAAAAGAACAAGAAGGACACTATTATTTCTGCCTAGAGCATTATTGTTTTATGCTGCTGGTAATGTGAGGTTTTATTTCTGATCTGGACTGTTGTGTACTAATTTTAGCCCTACCTTAACATGGGGCGGTTCAAGGATGTAATCTTCCATCTTCACACACTCATTCCTTTACATTTTTACTACCTATTTATCTGATCAAGAAAAGACTGAGTTTTGACTAATCCATGAAAGAAATTTAGTTGTGAGGAGGAAGTCATATTTTAAAATTCTAACATTTCCTTTTCTCTTGTAATTTTGGCATTCAGCATGTGCTTTTGAGAAAGCCTAGCTACAGTTTCTATTCTGTGTCCAGATACTAATTATCATTCAGTAAACAGAAAGCTGGGCATTTAGAATATGTAAAGGAGTTACAGTCTGTTCACTGAACTGTGCCCTTGCATGACAACGACTTTAAGATGAGATTCATACTCTGTGATGCCACCCACCCTTCCGAGCAGTGCTTCCTAACCTAACTGGTGGTTCTGCCCTGGTGCCCTTCAGCTTTAAAGCCCCCATCTCAACAATTTGATTCTTATTTCTCTTCCTTCACTTTTGAATACCACATTCTTGAAAAATCAAAGGCTTACTTTAAATCTATAATAGCAGTGGAAAGACTCAGGGCAGCGTTCAGTTTGCTCTTTCTAAATGTCATCCATAGCGAGTCGATGGCATTTGCTCCTCTTGGCATTTCAGGGCCCTTGTAAGGCTACGGCTCAGCCTTGAGATGGCGTTACCTCTGTCTGTACTCACTCTTCTGCTGCTTCACTCTTTCATCTCGGATACTCCTACCACTCCTTCATATTTCTAGATACAAGCGAAGCACTGTTCCATACAAAAGACAGGGAAGCAAGTTAAAATAGGTCAGTAGAGAGAAAGAGAGGTGACTTTGGAAGGGGGAAAAAAGAAAAACTTATTCATAAGAAATCTGCTTTTTAAAGTGAAATTTGCTTTTTTATGAATATCAAAATGTAAGTGAATTGATAGCATTAGGTAGAGATAAGTACCAGGAAGAAATTAAATACACTAAATTAGGTGGAGATGATACTGCCACTAAATTAGGTGGCGATGATACTGCCAATTTATACAAAGTGAGATAAAAGTACTTTGCGGAGAAAGAGACATTTGAGTAAGATGTTATGAAGTGAAGTGATCAAGTCCCATGTACTGTCAGGCATCAGGGCAGTCTGGTGCAAGTGAGACGAGGAAAGAGTGGGGAGTTGTGGGAGAAAAGATGGAGGTGCTAGATGACAGGGTCGTAGACGTCATTACAAAGAGTTCAGATCCAAGCAAGGTGAGGGAGGGCCATTGCGTTTTGACCTAAGGAGTTAAGAGCTGCATGCTTTGGTGGGATTGTTCTTATGGCTTTCCTGGAGGGTGGGTGCGTGATAGGCCAATGAAGACTTCTCCATGCTTAAAAAGGGCTTAATCTGACACATGTATGCACACCCCCCACATCTATTTTTTTTCTTTTTTCTATTTTTAAGATAGGGTTTCTTTATGTAATTTTGGCTAATCTTACCCTTAAAAAGATCTTCCTGCCTCTGCCTCCAGAGTGCTGGGAATTAGAGTGTGCTACACTGAGCTTTTCGTAATAAGTCTTCATGGAGTTAGTCTTTGTATTTTTTTTTTATTTCAAGCCAGGGTTTTTCCATGTACCCATGCGTGTCCTAGAACTCACTCTGTAGACCAGGCTGACCTCGAACTTGACACTTCTTACCTCTGTCACTCAATTGCCGGGGTTAAAGGCATGTGGCACAATAACCAGGTTTAGATTCCTTCCTTTGACATCCGAACTTTTTCTGTATCCTTAAAAGTTAGATTCTTAAAGAGTCCTAGAAAAAAGAACCAGCTAATCCTAAACTGACTCATATGGAAGAGCTGCACAATGGTCATAGCCATTGAGCAAGGTGGTTTATATAAACATTCGTCTAAACTATGCATTCAAGACAGGACTAGTAAGCATTCTGTAAGGCAGAAACACTTGCCTGCACCATTTGTCTGTTACATTTTCCTAAAGAAAATGAGCAGCTACCATTAGATCCTGAAAAGACTGCGTTTCTTTATTTCACATACTATCTTACATAGATTTGTTTTTTATAAATTGTTACAATGTAATATTTTCAAGTCCCTGGAAAGGGGGTTTTATTCATAAAGGTATTCAAGTCATGTTTTAATCATAGAACTAGAAATAAACCTTGCACCTAATTTATTTAGAAAGCCATCTTATATCCAAGATACATCTTTTATTTTTTTTCCCTGAGGCTGTAATCTTGTTTTGCTTTGATTAAGCCTAGAGAGGATTGGCATAATCTATTAGTTGGGAGAAACGTTAAGACATTTCAACTCTGGAGGATAAGGAATTTCTTTTTAACTTTTAACAGATTTATAGCTGTATCCCCCAAATGTTAATCGTGATGTGTACAATGCTTGAATTAAACTGCTAGTTCCTTTTTAAGTAAGAATGGGCTGGGATTTCGCTGGGAGGAAGAGCGCCAGCAAAGTCTATACAAAGTCTAGGTCAGTCTCCAAAACTGCTAAAAGAAAAGGAGAGAAACCTTGCATAGTATTAGAAATGGCCAGGTGTATAGAAGCAAAAAAGTTAATGTAAGTAGGTTCACTTATTTTAATTCTAACACCTAAATAATTTACATACTTACTGTAGTTTCTTGTGACAACTCCTAAATTCAATGTGTTTTGGCTAGTTTTTTAATGAAACAGAGGGTCAACTTTATACATTTCCAATTTGTTGTAGTTGAAATTTTATATTGAGCTGGTTCACTCACTTATTTATTCTTTCAGTAAACACACTAGCTGTTCTTCCAGAGGACCCTGGTTCAGTTCCCACTGTCCTCATAGAGACACATAGAGACATATAGATATGACTATAAATAACTCCAGTTTGGTCTCCACAGACACCAGGCTCACAGGTGGTATACAGATGTGTTTGCAGGCAAGCACCCATATACATTTGAACAAACCTAAAATACCCATATATGTTTGAGAATAAAGTTTTCTACTGTTGTGTTCATGCCTTGCCAATCTGAAAGACTGTGTTTTTACGTTTATGTAAGATACTCTTTTTATGTCTTTTTATGTTTGTGTAAGACTTCATAACAAAAAAAATTTTTTTGATACACAGAGACAGGTATAGCCTTGAAGACAGTCTCCTTTGATAAGTAGAGAGCAGGTGTGCTTAGAGTATTCTATACGTGATTATTCTAAATCTCTGTACACTCTTTAGTCACACTTGTGTTCTACACAGATGCAAAATCGGATGGTGGTTTTACTTTGTAATCTGAAGCCTGCAAAAATGAGGGGAGTGCTGTCTCAGGCAATGGTGATGTGTGCCAGTTCACCAGAGAAAGTGGAGATTCTGGCCCCTCCCAATGGGTCCGTCCCTGGAGACAGAATTACTTTTGATGCTTTCCCTGGTAAGTACTAATAATTATTTAAATGATTTGGGAATCAGCTTTTAAAGTGTTTATAAAGCTTAGAGGTTAAAACCAGTCCTGTGTGTATATATCAAGGCCTTTCATAGAATTAGCTTAAGATAGCACAGTGAGCATAACGTCATGTGTTACATGAAGTACTGCAGAGGTTCTGTCTCATGTAAAACACTCATGTTCACACACACCTACAGAACACTGTGACATGGATGTGGATCAAGTTATTGTGCTGTAAAATCACTTTAGCTGTAGATGATAACACAGAGGCCATCGATAGAAAATAACATTTCATTTATACAGTTTGCTCTTTTGAGTATAAATGATCCTGAGACAGCTGGAGTATCATAATATAAGAGAAATAAGGAAGGTTTCTTGTCTTGCTTTATTACATTTGGAGCTCCCATCTCATCTATAAGCCAGGCCATCCTCCTGCTTGCTCCTTACGAGTATTGGAATTTCAAGTATGAGTCACCTATTAAAAAATAGGTCTTTGAAGCAAAGTAAAGAATGCTTGCCAGATGTAGAGAATGCTTATAAAAGCAGGAGGCAGGTCAGCTAGCCTTGTCTCCGGAGGAGCCCTCTATAGGGAGCAGCCTCCATGCCATAGCCATGGTCATCCCAGAGGAGAAAGCTACAGGGGACACTGTCCGCACACACTGTCAATATCCATCCTGGGGAAACACCCCAGCCCTCAGCCCCAGAAGGCTTTGACACTCCATGGAACTATGGCATTGGGGTTACGCCCATGTTGCAGCACATACTCACCCAGGACCTCTTACTAAGGGCTTCCTGCATTCCCATGCATGGATATGTCATGAACTTAGTAGATGAGAAACCATTATAACCTATGCTTTACGATTTTTCTTTTTTTGAGCAAATCCCGTTCTGAATGATTAAAGGAACTTCATTGGCTTAAATTCTGAGAGCATAATTTTCACCCCCTTCAGTCCCACAGTATTGGAGCATTTCCTAAGACCTCTCGCGTTGGAGTAAGCTGTCACACTATATGTTCTTCTAACATGAAATCATTTAGGAATTCACCAAATTTGAATAAAACAACAAAATAATTTTTTTCTTTTATCATTTACAGTGTATTGAGAAAAAGATGAATAATCCCAATTGACCTTTCCATATTAACTTATTGCCTTATTTATTATTTGAACCCCTAAGAATTGAACTGGGTGGAGTGTGGTGTAAAATGTCCTCCCTGGGGGCAGACTTGAGTTTGAGGCCTGCCTAGGATATAGACATAGTGCTTGGGTGTGGGGGGGTTGTTTTGTTTCGTTTTGTTTTATTTTGTTTGGGTTTTTTTCAGGTTCTATCTATCATATTTATTTATATTTGGTATCATAAAGTCAAATATTTAAAAGCAGAAAAAAAATCTACTTTAATCATCTTTTTTACACATTTGAAAACTGGGCCCAGTGAAATTTAGTGGCTAGCTGATGAATTCTTGCAGCTCTTTTATTGTCATGATAAATATTCATTTCTTTATCTTGGAGTTATTCACTTACCAGGTGAATAAGTCTAGATTTTGAATCCATTTGTATTATCTGCCTGTCACTGGTTGGGAAAGGCAATATTTCCTGAGTTTCTTACTGACCTAGCTTTCGGGGTGCTAGCAGCCCAGCATGGATGTCTTGCTTTCACCATGTTCTTGAATTCTCTGCATTTACCTGGCTGTCTTCATGTCCATGCTTCATGAGTGTCAGTCTGGTATTTCTTCCTCATTCTCTTCTTGTTCATGAAGCTCTTACTGTCCTGGAAAAGTTACTATTTATATATAGAAGCCTAAACTTTAATATATGAGATTACTTAAATAGTTTTATCACTTAGAATATGCCTAACTACACTGAATAGAAATAACTGGTCATATTTGGTCTGAGTACTTCTCTTACATATGCTTCCATACCAACTACTGCTTCTGAAGCAGTCAGTCTCGTAAGTAACAACACTTTAAACCACTCGCAGTCAGCTGGTCTTGGAGTGTTTTGTCTTGTTTGGATTTTTCCACAAGATGCCTTAACTATCCGTGGTTTATATCTTTGTGGGTTTTTATATTGTAAAGTGGACGGTATCCCCTGGAACGCCATCCACCCTGCACTTGACATGTTCAGTGTGTGAAGGTGTGCTTTAGACATCACTGGGGACTCAGATCTTTGCATTCTTATTTTGCTTTTTAAAAAGTTTCCCAATTACCTAATTTTTCCTTTTGCAAAGCTAAAAACTCTCATAGAGCTTAGAAGATGCTGCATAATATGTGTGTAGTAAGAACTAGAACAGTCAGTCCACCTAATGTTTTTTAAATATTATTGAGGGCAGCTATAAATTTTAGTATTTAAATATAGTGACTGGTCCCTAAAGCTTAAAGTGAAATAATTGTAAGGCAATTCTGTAGCCAGGAGTCAAGGGTCGTGATAGGCTTTGTTTTAGATTGGTTTGAGCTTTTGTTTTTCTGACACTGCAGTATCCATGAGCTAATAATAAATTTCTAAATTGCATCTAGAAATAGAAATTTACATTTAGACTTTTTCAAGGCCATGCTTAAATATATTCATAATAAGCCTTAGTAATAATAATTAATAATCAGCAAGTATAGATTTAGCATTTGAATTCATTTTATTCTTAAAGTCAAATTTAACTGAGTTCAGTTTCTCTTCTAAAAATCCATTTGATTCAGGTTTCCTTCTCTACTACTTCTCTGCTGTGGTTAAGGAGATCCCCATTACTCCTGGAGTACCATGCTGGGTTTCAGGCTCTTTAACTCATTGGATCCTGGCACCATACTCCATTGGTGGTCTTTCTTTGCTGGGGCACCTCTGCATCCTCTTTTGGTGGCTGATCTGTTGTGAGTTCTCACTGAGAACCTTACATTGGACTTTAGACCATTTGTCTTTTCTTCACAAAGCCTTGATCATTTCATCAGTTATGTGCCCAGACACCTAGGAGACTTCTTTGCTTCTATGTCCCAAGGAAGAATATATGTTCCTATCTTTAAAAAAATATTTACTTATTTTGCATGTGTGTGTGTGACTGTATGTGTACAGCATGTGCATGCCAGTGGCCACGGAGGCCAGAAGAGGACATTGCATCCCCAGAACTGTAGTTACAGGCCATTGTAAGCTACCAGCCAGGAAGCCATGAGTAATGGAAATTGAACTTGGATTCTCTGTCAGAGCAGCAAGTGCTCTTACATGCTGTGCCATCTCCAGCGCTCCATCTAGCCCCTTTCTGCAGCCTTTTCTCTTACAGTGTAGCCTAACATAATGTCAGAATTAGCCCTTCTTCAGTAGGCAGGACCATGTGCTGTTCTTCGTGCTGATCTTTGACATATGTTTAGCAAGCTCAAAGGATTTGCAGTTTTTAGTTTGGAGAACTTGTCAACATCATCAAGTTTTTGGTAGCTATGACAAAAAAGAAGAAGGTTAGGAAACTTGTCTAGGAAGTGACAAAACAAAAATGAGAATAGACTTCTGTAAGACAGTTTATTTTTAAAAGACATTTGAAATGCTTCCATTTTTTACATTTTAGTGTATGCACGCTTATGTGTGTGCATGTGTGTGTGCAAGTACATGTGTGTGTGTTTACCAGCAGTGTGAATGTGGACATAACTATTATCAATTCTCTCTTTCTACCATATGGGTCCTGAGGCTCAAGGTTAGGTTACCAGGTACGAGTTTTACCTGATGAGCCAATAATATGGCTCAAAGTTTATTTTTCTTCTCATTTCCAACTAGTTTAACACTCCATTGGTAAAGCTAAAGATTAACACCAAAATCAAGACATCAACTTTTGTTGCTTCATCTTAAGGCTGCTGTGAATCTGGGTCTCTCTGCTTTCTGAACACATTATCAGTTTGACAGTGTCTTGGTAGAGACACTTGGTGAAATTCAATGCATACACCTTGCTAAATAATTTCTTTGCTGTAGTTTCCAGCAAAGATGTTTGAGATGCCCACTTCTTACAAGATTAACCTTTTATAGTGACTTAGAAACAAAAGGTTCTAGCCTTGCAGATCTAAAGGGAAGTGGGATTGCTTTTTGTTGGCCTTCTTCTTTAGTCTGTACTGTCAAATGGTCTGAATGAGAAAGATCCCTTCTTTGGCTCTAGTCAGCTTTTCAGTTATACTTTCATAGCATCATTCAGTGAGCCATTCTGGCATGTATTATATACATAAGCATGGTTTTGCTTTTTCTTCTTAGTTTTTTAGTCACCAACAGGCAGACACCAGAGCCAAAAATTTTCTCTATTTTGTGCTGTGTGTGTGTGTGTGTTGTGTATTGTGTATAAAGAATAAAGTATTTGCAGTAATAGGTAGTTCTGCTTCCCTATCAGTAGGTAGAAGAATTATTTGGTCTGTTACTTATCTTTAAACTGAAACCAGAGATACTTTACTCCTTATGTGTCTTCTGTTGATTCTAAAGTACACATTATCAGTTATCGCAAATAGAGGGATTAGGCGTGATAACCACTTATTTGAGAGTCATTTGTTTTCTTTGTAAGCCACAGCATGGCATATCAGGAGGCCCAGTGCTAGCTGTCCCGGTGGAAGGGCTCTGATGGCAGGCATCTCTTCCTGCCTGCTGCTGTTGTGACTGGGCAGTTTATCTTCTCTCCTTCAGTTTCTCAGTGGCAACAGCATTTGTTCCTAGTGTTTAGAAAATGCTGCTCTTGCCTTCTCACTGTTTCTTTTCTGTCGTGCAGGGTGTATGTCGTGCATGTCATACCTCTGCCAGGGGTGAAAGGTCAACCTGTCTAAATGGGCTCCCATCTGCCCAGGTTTTCTCTACACAATGAAATGAATATCTTACAACTTTCTTGAGTAATTTGGAGCTGGAGATGGAGCTTAAATGCTAGTGTGCTTGCTTAGCGGTTATGAAGCCTTGGGCTCAGCCCCAGTACTGCAGTAATAAGAAGGAGGATAACTTGAAACAAATTATTAAGCTGTATTGCCTGAAAAAATATTTAGTGTTCCTAAGGAAATGATAGTAACAATTTTATTTTACCAATCAAGAGTATAGACTGCTGACATGAGAATAAGGTTAAATGTAAGGATTCTGATTAAGGCTAAAAATCAAACACTGTCAGAACTCACGAGAAGCCTGTTTCCGGAACATGTCGGGGGAATCTGGGTGTTAGTTATGTAACTGTCTGGATTTTCTCTGAACAGGAGAGCCCGACAAGGAGCTGAACCCGAAGAAGAAGATCTGGGAGCAGATCCAGCCTGACCTGCACACCAATGAGGAGTGTGTGGCCACGTACAAAGGCGTTCCCTTTGAGGTGAAGGGGAAGGGAGTGTGCAGGGCCCAAACCATGGCCAACAGTGGGATTAAATAAGTGCTCTGTAACTGGAAGACAGTGGCGAAACCGTAATATCAATAAAGAGGAGTGAGTTTATCACTTACAATAAAATATGGCTTGCTTGTTTTTTGTGGGCTTTTGATTTTTTTTCTAATCTTGCTTTAAGTCTATTTTTTTCAGATACTTTGTCACAGCAACAGAAAAATAAGAAAAGCTTGGTACCCAGAGCTAGGGTCACTGCTATGAATATGTCTAACCATGTGTTTTAGAAGCCTTTGGAACTGGTCTATTAAAGACTTTAAAGATGTAGTGTATGCCGGATAGAAAAACCCTAAACTGAAAGGAAGAAAGTAAAAAAAAGGGGGGGGGCGGGTGTTCTGCGGGGACCCCAGAAAACCATGAACACTGATCAGAATGCAGTCAGTAAAGACTGTTGACCAGGTTTCAGACAGGAACAGGAATTCGTTTGGACTAGAGGTCATTCCTGTTAGATGGGACAAAGAATTTATTAACATCCTGTCCACCCCTGAGATTTTATGAGTTAAAGGGTTATTTTAAAGGTCATCGTACCATGGATGTAGTCTGGGTAAAGCTGACTACATTTATAGCAGAAACCATAAACAAAGTTCAACTGCTAAGTAAGATTTGAATAATTTTCAGGTTGACCAGAAAAGACATTTGAGATCATAGAGGGTGTTATGAAAAGTTCCTAGCCATTAAAAGATGCTGAGAACTTTGTACTAGTAGGTTCTTTGAGGCCTGTCTCTGGGGCTGCCCAGACCTTGTTGCAAGAAGTGGTTTGAGATTTAGAGCCTGCTCTACAGAGCCACCTAGGCCTGTGTGTCTCAAATTGTGGGTCATGATCCCTTTGGGGGCTGAATGACTTTCACAGGGCTCACATATATGATAGTCTCCATATCAGGTATTTATATTGCAGTTCTTAGCAGCAAAATTACAGCTACGAGGTTGCAACAAAAATAGTTTTATGATTGGGAGGTTACCACAACTTGAGGGGCTGCATTAAAGGATTACTATTAAGGTTTCAAGCCCCTGACCTAGGCAGATATTTCCCCAGAATTTCAAAGTACTTCGAGGCCATTGCAGCCATACAAGGGGTCCCAGGTAACTGATTCTGCTAGCAGCAGATCTTTGCATTGTCCCCTTGATGATAATTTTGAAGACACAGAGAATGCAAGGGTTGTAGGATTGCAGAGATTTCCACAATGGTTGTAAGAGAAAGATTGTGAGAAGAGGTACCTTGTAGCACGGCCAAGATCGCACAGCACATATCCCCTAAGAGGTAATCGAAGTGACAGATGTATTAGAGACCCCAGGATGTTAGAAGTGACAATTGTGGAATGTCTACCGAGGAAGCAGAGACAGCCCAAGAAAGCAAGCATGTGGCTGCAGCTGGCGAGGCCATAGAGTAGGAGCTGCTCAAGCACAGAGCCATTTCCACTACCCCATTACAGGCTCCTCTGACAGAAGAACTGGTGAACTGTGAGCCCCTCTGGAATTAGAATGTCCACATGAGATTTGCCTTTTGAGCATGCTCTGTTTATTCATACAAACATTCCTTACAATATTATGCTATTGCAGTATCTCATGTAAACAGTTATCTCAGCAACTGGAGATGGACAGCAAATGCTGCAGGCTTCGTGTGTGAATCCTCTCTGGCTGGCTCCTTAACACATCTTGCAAGGATTGCATTATATCAAGTCACACAAAATGGCTTCACTTGTGCTTCTCACAGTACATGTTCCTGGACATGGTGCTGCTACAAGAGTTGAAGTTTGGCCTGTTGGGTTTGAATCTTGCCTTGCTCAGATTCTTGCTTGCCCTTCTTCCCTGTTCAATGAGTATGCTTATCATTTTGCCTTTCCCACCATGAGAAATACACACGTCATCTTGTAAGTTTTATAGAGGCCAAGAGTTGTCTTAAGTCAGTGAAGAAACTTGGTATCTTTAATCATGATAGAAGTGTAAAGATGGTTAAAGTTGTGGAGATGAGCTGAATGTGTTCATCTTATGATGCACGGAACCCTTTGGGAGCTAAGCATGGAATGTCATAGCGTGGGTCTGGATTATCCCTTACACATTCAGATCCCCCCCCCACACACACACACACACAAGTGCTGGGATTAAAGGCATGCACCACCGCCCAGCCACACATTCAGATCTTAAAGGCTTGATCCCTAATGCAGCATCACTCAGGCTAGGCTTTGAGGGAGTGATTATCCTGAGAGCTCTGAATAATGTATCGATGAGTTTATGCTAAATGGATCTTGGATATGGTGGAAACTAATGGGTCTAATTGAAAGAATTTTACAGGGGACATGCCTTTGAAAAGTATATCTTGTCCCTGCCACCATGAGAGCTCCCTCACGAGCACATACATACATATATATGCATCCTTTGTGACAACCAAGAGGTTGTTCAACCTGCTCTGTTACGCCCATCTGCCCAGACGTTATGCCTCATCACAAAAACACCAGAACAATTTGGATGTGAATTGAGCCAAAAAAATCTTCCTTCCCTTCTAAGAGAGCTGAGAAAGAGAGAGACAAGAGACAGACAGGCAGACTGGGTTTGGCATGGGCTTTTGAAACCTCCAACAAGGCCATGTTTCCTAACCCTTCCCAAAGAGTTCCACTGAGTACCAAGGCAGCCATCTTCGTTCAAGCCCCCACACTCCACTCCCTGGTCCCCATAAGCATATGATAAATGCAAAAAGCATTCCTCCAACTTCAGAAGTTCCCATATTCTTTCAGACTTAAAACAGTTTCAAAGTCCAGAGTCTCCTCTGAGACAAGGCAATATCTTAACTGTAGCAGTATGTAAAAGCAAAAGCAGGAAGTAGATCATATATTTCCAGTATATAATGACTCAGAATACTTATTACCATCACAAAACAGAGGAAAGGGAGCACGGTAAGGGACTACTGTACCAAAGCAAGTCTGTAACCCAGCAGGGAAAACTCCAAATTCTGCTTTGCTGACTGCAACACACCTTGCTGTCTTAGTTACTGTTCTATTGCTGTGAGGAGATGCCATGACCAAGAATTTAAAAAGACATTTAATCGTGACCTTGTTTATAGTTCCAGAGGGTTAGGCATGGTACTGGCGCAGTAGCCTTACTGGTCTGCAGGCGGTAGGTGGAGGAAGAAAGACCTGGGCCTGGCATGGGCTTTTGAAACCTCAAAGCCCATCCTTAGTGACACACCTCCTCCACCAAGGCCACACCTCCTAACCCATTCCAAACACTTCTACCAACTGGGAACCAAGTATTCAAATATATGAGACTATGGAGACCATTCTCAAACCACTACACCCTTCTTTTTCATGCTTATCCCCAATGTCCCATATTAATATCACAATATAAAACATAAATAATCTTAAAATTCCCAGTCTTTAAAGAATTCAAACACTTCAGTAAGTTCAGTCTCTATAAATTGTCTCTCTAATATGTCTTTAAAAGTCCTAACTGTGGGCTCCTATCAAATCAAAATTAAGACCCAAGAGAAGAGAACCAGAGCACAGGCACAATCAAATCAAAGTAAAAAACCAAAATCCAATAGTGTAGAAAGTACAATGCCTGACATCTCCTACCTACTCATGATCATCTGGTCTCCAAATGGCCTGGGCAGCTCCGCCTGTCCAGCTTTCTTTCCATCAGTAGCACATGCAGCGTGTCTCAAGGGTCAGGATTAGGCTCCGGTTGTCTCCAGTCCTTAACTATTGCTGTCCTTCGTAGTTGTCTCACAGTTCTAACGTTTTCAATATGCTGGAATCTCCACTGTGGCTAAGGCTGAACCTTCAGCAATGGCCTCCCTTGGCTGGATTTTTAGGAAGCACAGTGCCAAGACTCAGCTCTTCTCCACCACTCTTTCATGCCTTCAAAATCAGTATCACCTGGGTGACTCTTACACCTTACTAAATCCAGATACCAGGTAGTAGCCATAAGCCCCTGTAGACCACAGCTACTGTGTGCTGACCTCAAGTAAATATTGCTAGAAAATTCTACTGTGACCTCTTATTTTTAAGACTTTTTTATTTATTTTATGTATATGAGTATTCTACAGCTATCTTTAGACACACCAGAAGATGGCATCAGATCCCATTATAGATGGTTGTGAGCCACCATATGGTTACTGAGAATTGAACTCAGGACCTCTTGAAGAGCAGTCAGTGCTCCTAACAGATGAGGCATCTCTCCAGCCTGCTGATCTCTTCATGAGCACCAATTTCTTAGTTCCAGATGACCAGCACGGATTGTCCGACTAAAGCAAAGTCTTTAGCAATTTTGGTCTCTTGTTAATTACAGCTGATTCTTCAACTCCAGCTGAGCAGAGCCAGAGATTTGCAGAACAAAATAGTACATGATTTACATTGGTAGTCTTTACCTCTTTTTGAAACTTCACAGGCCAGGCTACATCTATAGTGCTTTCAGCATTTTTAATCTTCCAAGCTCCCACAACAGCCCATTAAACTCTGAGGACTCCACTGTTTTGCCAGCCCCCAATCCCCAAATCCTACACAATCTTCCCACCACATGGTCAGCTGTCACAGCAACATCCCATTATCCTGGTATCAATTTCCATTGTTTGCTTCTTCTTGATTACTGTGACAAACAACCAAAAGCAACTTGGAGGAGGAAAAGTTTATTTGACTAATGGATTACAGGGGTGAGAGTAGAGTAAGGCAAGCATTTTAAGGCATGAACCAACAGAGATCATGGAGAAATGTTGCTCCTTTAACTCCAGTTCCAGGAGATCTGACACTCTCTGGTCTCCATGGTTGCCTGAAGCTGAGTGCACACACTTAAGACACAGACAGACACATATAATCTTAAAAAATGATACATCTTTTTTTAAAGCATAAAAAATAAAACAGCATGCCTGAACTTATGTTTGATTGCTGTGACAAAATATCCATGGTAATCAATTTGAGTATTGTACCTTACTACTTAAAGTCAAAGTCTACCTTGTCCAGATAGCTCCTTGGAGCTCAGCACAAGATGGAGGACTCCCCTCTTCTCTGTCTGATTTGGGGAGCCCAACTCCCATCCAAGGAATGTCACATAGTCCTTAGCAAATCTATGAGTTCAGCTTCCTTTCTGGGTAAAAACCTGCCAAGCAATTATCTGGGATTCCTGTAATGCTTCTCCATATAAATGAGGCATTTCAATATTTTAAACTCCAGCCAATGATTTTACATTCACCCTGAAAATTCCTTCCCGCATTCCAATGTTCATATATAAATCTCATGCACCCCAATCAAGTGTATGTGCACCAGCTGTTTCACTGAAAATCTAAGAGAGCTGTTTCATTGAGAATCAGCTAAAAGAGCTGAAGAGGGAGCGCTCTCTACAGAGGGAGCTCTATCTACAGATACCCCCTCTGTATCTGTTGATCAGAATATAAAGTTCCAGCACCATGCCTTTCTATTTTCCACCATGATGATCATGGACGGACAATCTGAAACTGTAAGGAAGTACCGTCCTTTATAAATTGCCTTGGTCACCATGTCTTTTTACAGCAATAGAAGAGTATCTAGGACAAAGGGTTATAGTTTAATAGTAATGTATTGGTGTGTCAAGTTGACAAATGGTCAATTACTCTCTTTGTTTTTATGTCAGTTTATCACACTCTACAGTTATCTAGGAAGAGGAATCTGAATTGAGAAAATATCTCTTATTGCCTGCACACAAATCTATGAGGCATTTCTCTGGAAATGACTGATTGGGAAGTTCTAGCCATGAGGAGGAAGCCAGTAGGCAAAAGTCTTCACTGGCCTCTGCTTCAGTTCCAGCCTCTAGGTTCCTGTGGGTCTGTCCCCAAGAAAGTTAAATGGTCTCTCCCCTAGTATAATGATAGGGGAAACATTGCTTTTCCTCTCCCCAATTTGGCCAAACTTAGCAATTTCTGTTTTCCAATTTCTTTTGAAATATGAGGAAAGAAAGGGAGTGGATTATGACCCTAGTGGCTGGTAACAGAGTCGCTGGGTTCAAGAAAGATAGATGGTTAAGATGGATAGATGACCTGTAATAGGAACAACTCCTTTGGGGCATGCCCAATAACAGATGAAACCTAGTTGATAACCCTAAATGTTTTAACAGTGAAACAGAAAAAAATCTCCATAGAGCTCCATGTTCAGGCACTAGCTCAGTGGGACAGGATGGAACAGCATGCTCTCATCCATTTGTTGTCCTTTAGAGTTGTGCATTTTCTTCTGAATATGTCTTGGCAGTGATGATTTGTAGGAGTTAACTCCATAACTATTTGGAACCCGGAACGACGAAATAATTACTGATTTGAAAGCAAGCCATCTGGATTTTTTTCAGAGTGTGAGTTAATTAGGGAGCTTGTATTTTTCACTCTAATGTATCCCTTGTTTGTATTTTGTTCTTTCATTCCCCCCTTCTACCCCACCCTCCTCCTGACAGGCTCTATTCCCAGTTCTCCACATCTCATGTGAAGTGTTCTTTTTTGCCTTCATCATCATCATTTACTATCTGGTGAGCTATTGTCCTTAGCAACAAGAACCAAACAACCCTGGGACTCAGGAATCACAAGGAAAATGAATAATCCTCTTTGATGAGGGGTGACTGGTCTTCTTGCTTTCCCTTGCTATACGATGCCCATGAAATTATCCAAATATCAGTTCATGTTTGCTCCTCTGCTTTCAGGGCCTTTCTGGCAAGGCCACTCTGGACAGAGTGTTACATTTGTTTTTGTAAATTGCCTCATTAGAATATTATACATCCCCATAGAGAAATGCATTTGATATATATATCCCCTTACGATTTTAGCCCTAAGATTATATATTTGGCTGATCCTGGTTCATTAAAACCCTCTCAGATTTTCACACCTGGGAAATTTGGAAAGAGCAAAGAAGAGTCATCCAAAATCAACACCATGCCTGAATTCCTCTTTTAGAAGACCGATGGAAAAGGCCAACTAAAAGCCACTTTCAGTAAGTTAACGAAAGAATAATTGTGGTTGAAGTAACTTCTTTCTATAAGCTTCATCTTTCATGTGAAAAGATAACACTGTATTCTTAAATAACAGGTATATTAAAAACAGAAACATCCAAAGCTTGTAAAAAGGAAACTTATTTTTAAAACAAATTTGACCATAGCAATACTGTTATCAGGGCCTGGCAGTCCTCTGACCAGCTGCCTTTATTGAAACAAACCAGGAGGGAGAGAGCAATTGCTAGAGGAGAGACTTTTTTTCCAGCCCTAATTTGAGAAAATGGAATAGAGACCATATGCCCCGTAGGAAAGGAATTCCCATTTTTAAAGGGGGGAAGTGGTTCAAGGAATCTTCATGCTACAATAGATGGGGATTCCTGCTTAAAGCTCTCTGCTCTCCATGGGGACTTCCTTGAAGGGCAGGGATGACTGATTCTCCTCCTCAGCTTTCCAGGCGCTTGTACAGTCTGCATCCATATTAATATGCTGAAGGGTAAAGGAAGGCTGTCCCATCCAGTGAGGGCACAAGTATAAAGGGTTAGTTTATAAGTCAGTGATGAAGACTGGTGGATCTTCTAGGACTTTGGTTACTTCCTGGTTCTTTCTCAACTGAGGCAAACTATTACTTCCTACTATGGCCCCTCTCCTTTATACATTTATTTTCATCATTTCTGTAATCTTTAGTATGATCTCTTAGAGTAATGCTCAGCAATAGTGGTTCTCTCTCTCTCTCTCTCCCTCTCTCTCTCTCTCTCTGAAAACAAAATATGACGTGTCTAAAAGTTAGTACTCTGGTAAAAAGAATCAGTTCTTTAAGATAAAATGCAGAATACCCATAAACATGCTCTGGGCCTGGAGAGATGGCTCAGTGGTTAAGAACATGGGCTGCTCTACCAGAGGTCCTGTGTCCACTATCCAGGACATACATGGCTGCTCACAATTGTCTGTAACTCCAGTCCTAGAGGATCCAACACCCTCTTCTGACCTCCGAGGGCACTGCATAGATGCTGTGCTTGAACATACATGTAGGCGAATCATCCACATACATAAAATAAAAATAAAATCTCCAAACAAAAATTAAAAAAAAAAAGAACAGTGTGAAGAAAGGTCTCTAAAATGAACCCCACCTTTGACTGAACCTTCTGTGTGGCTGATGAACTGCTTAGAACTTGAATGATGTGAAGAGTTGGAATGTTGCAAGTCCAAAGCCAAACTGGGTCATTCTTATCCCAATTCAGAAACTATTTATTCTCCTCAGTGCCAGGCTTAACATCTTTGTTACCATTAGGTAAATCCTTTGGAAAGTAGGAACAGTCCTAGTTTTCAACCAACCAATGGGCTCAGATTGCTGCCGGTAGCATCTGAGGCTCATGGTTGAGTTCCCCCTGCTTTGCTGTAACTTAGCTGCCTAGTGCCTCCCTCCACTATGGTATCTGAAAGTGCCTTGACTTCCGATGTTCTCCGTTTTGTTACCATAAACACATTGTCCAACTGTTATCACCTTGGAACATGGCATTTGGGTTATGAATTCTGCTCCTGGGCCAAGGTCACTCACATTAGGCTTCATAATAGAATATCTCTCAGGGATGCATTTTGAGATGGCAGTTGTGGGAATTTTGCATCCACAGTAGATTAAAAAAGAAAAAAAGGAAAAGTAGATATTGAGTCAGAAAATATTCATTGAGTCTCTATAGATATTAGATATAGTTCTAATATAGTATTAGAACTGGAAGGTTTGGGGGCCATCACTAAGGTCCCCCAAAAAGTATATGCTAATGTGTCTCTGATCCCAGTTTTTAGTAGCAACAAGGATACTATTATATGAGTTCAAAAAAACACAAAGTTTATTATCCTATGAAATTTGAAATGTTCAAAGAACTTTCTAGTCTAAAATTCAGCAGTAATCTGTTGTCATCCAGATGAGGCTAACATCTAGATCCAAAGAACACAAGCAAAGACTGCAAATAACAGACTAATAGAAAAGGCAGCAGAACACCAAGGAACAGCGACAAAAATGCCATTTATTTTGCCCAGAGCTAATCCTGCTCACATGGATCTCTTGAGAGTTGCAATTATGCTGGGCAGTGGTGGTGCATGCCTGTAATCCCAGCACTTGGGAGGCAGAGGCAGGTTGATTTCTGAGTTTGAGGCCAGCCTGGTCTACAGAGTGATTTCCAGGACAGCCAGGGCTATAAAGAGAAAGCCTGTCTTGAAAAAACCAAAAAAAAAAAAAAAAAAAAAAAAAAAAAAAAAGAGTTACAATTATCTCCAAAAATGATTAAGACTGTGGTTAAACATAGGTACTGTCATCCAGAAAGAGGTGCACAGCTCAAGCACAGTAACCAGAGTTCATGTCAGTGACATGTAAGAGTCAATTCCCCATTCCTAACAGACACCTTATTTCCCTCCATTCATTACGCTGATATGCTTGGAATTTAATAGTGAGTATGCATGTACCCAAAGTAAATGAGGGAAAACATTCACTAGAGACATTGAGGAAGATGAAGACAAGGGGAAATAGCGGTAAAGATGAAAGTTTCTAATACTGAGGCGGAGTCAAGAGTGGAGGGCCAAAGGAAGGAGTCAAAGCAGAAAATAAGTTTTATTTGAAAATGCATAACGAAATTTAATATTGTGCATGCTGATAATTTTTAAGATAACATGATTGGTAAACTATGAGGGCCGTTTGGCTTAAGTAGTATACAATGGCTCCTGAAACAAATGGGAAAGCCCACAAAAAGAAGAAGTCTGGGGTTGATTGTCTCACAAAACCTAGTTGTATGGGGAAAAGAACCATTCCTAAGATGTTTTCTGTAGGGGGGATGATAGAAACAGAAAAGAAGAAGGAAGAGATGAAGGCATTCTGCAGATCTTAGCTCCACAGTTCAAGAGCTCATCAGTGAGATGTTTCTTGGTTGAATAAATAGTTGTTTCTTTGCTATCAAGCAATAGTAGAAAACATACTCGATTCCCATTCTGCATATGAGTTATGGAAGAACTTCCAAAAAGTTAAAGAGAAAAACAGGATAAATAGTAACATTATCACATTAGAAAAATTAGAACAAATGACAGGAAAATGCAAGACATAACAGGCACACAAAACAAATAATAAAATGCCAAATGAGAGAAGCACCCATGCACTTACACAAAGGAGATGATTCAGTAACAATATTATTTGACAGAAGACAAGTATATACCAGAACTACAAAATAAAGGTAGGAAAGTATTTAAAAAACCAACCTGATAATATCAGGAAATCTTCTAAAAAAAGAAAAAGAACATAGAAAACTTGAACTTCTAGGTATCAAGGAGTGTAGCAAATCACAGAGTTGGAGAGATCCCTGGTGCTTCTTATTCAGCTCAGTATAACTAGTGTAAATGATGACATATGTTTTTCTCTCTATTAAAGCTGCTCTGTATCACATATAAGAGATGCATGCCCACCAGTTTAACCTCCCCCACCACCAGTTAACTTCCCAACACCTATCCATCCTTGGCTGCTTTGGTTTCACCTTTACAAGATTGGACCTAGGGCCTTGTGCAAGCTGGGCTACATCCCTAGCTTGTCTGTGATGTCTTTAAAACTGACCAGAGAAGTACAGAATTCCCAACATTTAAAAATGATGATGACGATGAATTTAATAAGGCAAATGCTTATTATCCTAATTTAATCATTATGTATTATATAACAAACAATGAATTACTACAATACAATATAGAGATGCACACATATTATATATCAGTTAAGCATCCATTATAATTACATCTTTCTTGTGTTGACAGCAATATAATAAAATGATGGGAGAGAATTAGGGTTGTGTCTTTGTCACTGCCCATCTATAGCTGACTACCTAACAAGTAGGAGGCTCATGGCTAACTTAATAAATATTATCTGTGCTAGGGTTCAGATAATAGTAGCCCTTTGAGAACTGTTTTCAGAGGAAACCTATCAGTTGCAATCCTATTTTTAATGGAAATTACTACATACTATCACAGTGAGAAAAATAAAATAAACCATGAATTCTGGTATTTACAGAAATGCAAACAAATGAGTCATTACTTCATAGTCAAAACTGCAGTTATAGAGTGCTCTGATAACTATTATAGGATTCACTGAGGGATTTGCTCTGAATTTTCCTTAATATTTATAAACCAAATGGGGCTATCAGGTCTCTCTAAAGCAGAAAATAAAGCTAACATGGAGTCTTTATCACATGACAATTCATTTAATCACTGGAATAACTATGGAGAGCATATTTAAGTATACATTGTGTACACGGTGTACATGAGGAAACATACTCTGGCAAGGTTACACAATCTTCCTTTTCTTGCATCAAGACATAAATAAATCTCTAAAAAAGAAATAAAGTTTATTCATTCACAGTTATACTCACAAATACAGTTATGATCTCATATGTTACAGGAAATTTTGTTCCATTTTCACAAGGTACACAGCCAATGAAACCAGGTTCCAAATCAGGAAATAGCCTTATCAACATCTCTGCCACTACCCCCACAGGATCCTTTTACTTCGCTGATGTCCAGCACTTCTTCATACCAGAATAGTTGTGTTGCATTAGTCTTTGACTGTTACTGACCATTATACAAATGGAGTCATTGAGCGCATTTTATGTCTGGTTTCTTTCTCTTTGTGTTGTACTTAGAAAGTTGATTACTAATATTACAGGTGATTGAGTTTGTTCATTCTCACACTGTATATCTCAGTAGGTTAATATTCCACAGTTTGAATATTATTCTATTAATGAACATTTAGATTGTTTTCAGTCTTTATGATGAATGGTACCACCATAAGCGCTCTTGTATATGCTCATTTGTAAATGCATAAATGTATACTTTTCTGTTGGATAAATACCGATGAGTATAATTCTGATATCATGAAATCGTGAATCGTTGATATTAGTTTTTGTTTACTATTTTTTTTCCAAAAATGGCTCAATGGCCACACAGGGAATTATCATGCCCTATATTCATGTGAAGAAATGCAGATTTTAAAATCACATTTCTGATCCTGATTAATACCCAGTGCTCTTTTCTTTCTATGTAAAACTAAGAACTTGAAAGTGATTCTCTTTTATAAATTCCATGATTCTTTCTAAGATTTTAATTCTCTGTTCACTACACGAGTTTCCTCTTTCGTACAGGAAAATATATCTGTGCTGAACAGAACTTAGCAGGGTCAACAGTGTGTCAGAAGCCTCACGCAAATATTCCTCCTCACTCAGCCCAGCCTCTTCGATTTTTTCTGCATGGGTAAAAAGAACAGCCGTGTAATTCTTCCAGGAATCTCCCAGAAGTTCCTGAAAGAGAAAGGAGTTAAATGACTATTTGCCTTGGACTCTATTCCTCAAAAAATGAGCAAAGTTGTTACTAAAGTCCAATGTCATTAGCCAACAGATCCATGTGTCATGGTATTTCTGAAAGCTGATATCTGAAATGGGAAATGACTGTGAGCTCAAGTGTTGTTAGCACATTAAGGAAGATGAATGGGGTTTCTGAACAACAACAACAACAACAAAAAGGCCTTGGTTCTCTGTTTTACTTTGCTGTTTATAATTGGTATGCAAAGGCTTAATGCCGCAGAGCATCTGGCTACAATGAATGTGGTATGGCCAGCACCCAGTGATTGTTTTTACTTTTTCCACAACCCTGCTAGAGCTACCCAATTCCTTTTTTTGGTGGTACCTTGAGCAAGGCAATTGCTACAGAATCTATTTTTTTGGATGTTCTATTATCACCACTAAAATATCTACTAAGGGATTAAGATGACATAATCTGGCTATGCTTTATTGATTAACCAGATGACAAGTAACGGAAAAGCTAAGATCAAAATCTATTTGGTGAGTTGGAACAGCTACACAAGGTTACTGTAATCCTCATGTTCCTCTTGCCACATGTCTGGAGTCAAAGGCAATTTATCAAATGGCTTCTTTTAATGTGCTTGAAGAGCGCTGAAGACGCTTGTCCCTTTGTTTAGTGATATGTGCAAGTTGGTTGTGCAATAAATTCTTGCTTGATGAGTGAAAATTAGATGATAGAAAGCAGAAGCCACGGCATGTGGCACATTGCTCAAGCGATACAAAAGGCATCTAGGAGTAACCATTTAACTCTTGGATGCTTCCAAATTTACAAGAAATCATGACCAAGTGACAGGAAAGTCACATTTTTTTCCTTCTATATGTGTCTATGACTGAAATACTTACAAAGATGCTACTGGTTCATAACACTGTTTTTTAAAATACAAAAGGCCTGTGAATGAATATAGCAAGTTAGCAAGGACTTCTAGTAATCAGAAGCAAGGAAGCAAACATGCAAAAATGAACAATTGATATCAGATATTAAGCTTTTTAGGTGAGTAATCTCTTTTCATCTCCAATCTTCCTCCTGACTCCCTCGTTTCAGTTTGACTTGTTTTGGTTTGAGTCCTTTGAGGCAGATTCTTACTATGTTCCCCTAGCTGATCTCAAACATATCAACCCTGCTTTTGCCTCCCTAATGCTGGGTTAGAGGCAGGCTGCTGCCATGGTTGGCCATAGATAACTTTTTGATGTTCACACGAATCTTTGCCATAATACTATTACTCGTCTCAGTGTGGCATCAAAAATTGACACATGAAGATGTTGAATTATATTGTGGTCATGTTTTTATTAAAATAGTCTTGGGAATGTATGTCTTAATATATATAACAAATATATGGCTGCTATTTATTATGTAAGGAGAAGAAAAGAGTTGGGGGAGAAGGAATAAAGACAGAGAAGAAAGAAAAGCATCAGGACAAAGTATGTCTAACATGAAAATAGAAGAACTCTAAGTCATGGATTTTAAGTCATAGATAGCAATGGCCATGTCTACTAATTACAGTCATGAGAGCAACCAGGCTTTCACCAGAGCCATTTATTTAGGCAAATGCTACTGAAACCTAGCAGTGACTTCTTTGAAGGTAAACTGTGTCTGCATTATCATGAGAGGGTTTCAAATGAACATTGGGAATTCTCAACAAAACCCGCTAAACATTTTGGAATTATGACCCTCCTCATTGAGTCAAATAGCAGGCTCAGTTAGCTTGGTTTTGAGGGTTCAGTTCTGAATTTTATTCTCTGGGACACAATCCTGTACTTCTGGGTTTGATAGTTCCCTGTGGTGGATTTCCCACAGACTGCTTTCTCTCTGTACTCAGAACAAATCTCTGCAGGGCTGAGTCCATCTGTCTGCTCTTACCCAATCAGAATCTGTCTACCTGCACCACAGAATTTAGTGTTCCCCTAAAATGTCCTGCTTCAAGAAAACATGAGCCGAGTTTCCAAGATCAGTATACTAGAAAGCATAACAGTAAATACATTAGTAAATGTAATAGGGAATTCACAAAATGGGCATCCTTTCTCACATTCTCCTGTGCTTTTAAATCCAAGTCCATGAGAAAACTTGTGTTTGCACTATTAAAAGTCATAACTCTGGAAATGTAAGTCTCCATATGATTCCAACATCCCACAGAAGATGATGGTGGCACGTCAAATCAAAGGACATTTGTGGGACTCTGCTGTGCTTGCAGTGCATTGTACATGTCTCTAATAGAGAGAAGGCACAGGCTGCAATGTGAATTATGAGATTATGAGTGAACTGTGTCCTTCCCCTAATTAATCTGCCAAGTCCTAATCCCCCATTCCTTAGGAGGGGACATTATTTTCAAAGAGTGCCATAAAGATGTGATTAACTTAAAGTCATTACTAGGTTTACTCCTGATCTAACTGTATTAATGTCCATGCAAAACAAAAATTTGAACAGAGACACAAATATAAGGAGAAGGTGAGGGCCCTGAAAATAGTCACGTGCAGCCAGGAGAAGCCTGGGATACATTGTTGGCTCCCCAACCTCACCAATTCTGTGATTCCAGACTCCTTACCTCAAGAACCAAGAGACAATAAATATCCATCATTTGCTACAAAGGAATTAACATGGCCCTGCAAGATGGCCTAGGGGATAAATGTACTTACAGTTGGAGCCTGCATGTCTGAGTAATAGAAAAGGTTCCTTAAGAGAAACAGTGTTCTCTTCAAGAGAGCAAGCTTTCCAGCCTGGGTAGTGACCTAATGTCTCAGCTCAGCCAGGCTAGGGGACTACCTGCTGGAAGGCTCGCCTAAGAAATGTTAAAAAAAAAAAAAAATAGGTGCAACCATTTTCCCCTTAATGAGATACTGTGACTTTCCTTCCCAGAATCCTCCAGAATCTCACTATCTCTTTGGAAAGTATGCTTTCCCTAACACTTTGAGTTTCCCAAGCCTTTAGGGCTCTCTTACTTTTTCTTTAAAGGATCCGTCCCTACCAAGTGGCTGTTTTCCCACCATGTGTCTGACTTCCATACCTGCATAAAGAGCAAAGGGTGTGGCTTTTCCCTTCTCTCCTTCCTTGCTCTTCAAACAGCTGCTGAGATTTTCAGCTTACTCGCTCTGATTACTTTTTTTTAAGTAATTAAATTGTCCTTGAGCTTTCATTTGAACCCATTCTTAAATTATTTTGGGGGGACTAAGAACCCCACGGAGGGACTTGGATTTCTCCTGTAAACATCAGGTAAACAAATTTCAGTATCATGATGACCTAAATTAGGTCCTTAGAAGCCACATGAAAGCCAATCCTAGTTGTCCTCTGATCTTCACACTTATGCTGTGGATGTACACACATGTACACACACACTCAAATGCAGGCACACATGCACAATGATGATAGATAATAAAGTTTTAAAAAAGAAATAACAACTGAAGAGTAGGGATAGTATGCTACTGAGGTTTTATTTCGACCCAGGTCCAGCGTCCGATCTTTGATCACACGCGTATCTGAGAGTTCTCACTTTAGAGCCTCAGTCTACTACTCCTGGACCACACTAATCGTCATACTAAAATGTACAGGTTGGTAAAGAACTGGCCCTCTTAGCCCCTGAGCACTACCAAATTTACTATTCTGTTCTGATAGCTCCTGTTAGATCAAATTTGCCATTAAATATTTCTGAATACTCGCCAAAATAAAGGTCCACACTAAAACACCGTTTTTTACAATATCGCTTAGCAGAATGCTTTTCTTACTAAGCTAATACTTTTAAAAGTAACTCTCTCAGTTCCTGGTTTCCTGCAACAGCATGCTTCCTTCTTTTTCCCCCCTTCAGGCTGTTCTTATACTCCAGAGCTAACTCATTCAGGATTAATGAGTGGTGGCACCAAGAGCCCTGCCACCCACAGGCCCATGTGTTCAGCCTCTGGGAAGTTCTTACAGACTGATAATTTTTTATGAAAGGATACTTACCTCTTAAACTGTGAGAGAAATTGCACTTTTGACTTACTGCCCAAACCAGAAAAGAATGGCTGATTTACTTTCTAATCTTTAGATTGGTTTTTGGCCAGGAAATAGTTGAATGTTTGAACATAGTGTCACTTGGTGATAGTCACCATGTCAGAGGCCAAACATGTTCTCTGTGGACTCAGACACTGAACAATCATGGTTGATCGATGTCTTAAAAGAAGTTAAAGAGCAAAATAAGTAAAAGAAATTTATCTGGTGATAATAATTTAGATATAGTACTAAGTCAACTGGAAATGCTACAACCACGGATTGTCTGGTTTCACAGTGCTAGTGGGTAGGAGGCCATCTCGTCCTTTTGGGACAGGGAGTTAGGATATAAACTTTGTTTTCCAGGAATCGTTCATTTTCTCAGGACCTCACCAGCCCTGCCCCATTTGTTTGTGGTTGATGAAATCATAGCATCTGGACCTTTTAGGGGGAAACTTTAGAAAAAAGCCAACAATTACATCAGCTGAGAAAAAAGTTATCAAGGAGAATAATAAGGATCATACGTGTGTGTGTGTGTGTGTGTGTGTGTGTGTGTGTGTGCTATTCCCTTACTCTCATTCCACTTAAGGTGACAGTTTCTTTCCAGAGAGTCAAAATTTAGTGATGACATCTCAAGTCAGATTCAGGGAAGAGTCAACATTAGAAAGCATCTATCTAAATTGCCTCATTTTAAAGATGAGAGTATTAAGGCCTTGAGGCTTAATTAAGTGGCTCAATTGGAAGTCACATGGCTGATTACCAGCAGGCCTGGGCCTTTAAGAAAGGTTCCCTGACTGCCAGAGCCTTGGCTAACAGTAATATAAAATGATAATCCCCACAGCTAAACACTTATGGTGTGCCAGTGTCTCAAAGGATTTACTCCTGCCAGGCTCATGTCAAAATCTGAAAAGAAATCTGAGTTGAGTCAGATATTTTCAACACCTACTGCTTTCTAATGGGGTTCAGAGGAGTTCTGTGCCAAAGGTCACCGTGCAAACAAGCAGGTAAGAAGGAGTCTGAACATAAGTGTATGTAACAGACGCCATGTTCTTCATCTCTGTGATAAGCCGCGCCTTGCTGTGGTTCACTTGGATGGGTGAGCATCTCAGTGCGGAAGAGTAGCAGTTATAACAGGGTCACGTTGCCGTTTTCAGTGGCTCTCCTATAAGGTGAGCCCAGTGCTAAGCATGTCAGATTTACTACCACTAGAAGTCTTTAATATCAATAAAATCAGCATTCTTTGTGACTATGAATTGAAAACCAATAAAGGCTAGTAACATTAGGCTTGTCTTTGAGTAAGTTTCAACTGCTAAAAGGCCCATGAGGTTGGTCTGGTACATGCAGACCCATCACTAGCATATTTTTGTGAGCATATTGTATTATGAGCACCCACATACAATATCAACAGCTGAGTTGTTGATTCTAAGCCAAAAATAATCTATTAATTTCTTTTTTTTTTAAAGATTTACTTATTATATGTAAGTACACTGTAGCTGTTTTCAGACACACCAGAAGAGGGCATCAGATCTCATTAAGGATGGTTGTGAGCCACCATGTGATCACTGGGATTTGAACTCAGGACCTTCGGAAGAGCAGTCAGAGCTCTTAACCACTGAGCCATCTCTCCAGCCCCAATCTATTAATTTCTTAAGCTTGCTCAGTCACAACAAGTATACTATTTATGACTGATTGTACAAAAGAATACCAATTCTACTCAGTTCATAGTTTCAGTTCCTAGATCTACCTTGTCGCCCTCATGCCTGCTCTTTATTGGAGGAGAAGTCTGTATTATGCCTTCTCTGATATATTTATGGATTTTCTTTTTTTCTTTTTTTCTTTTTTTTTTTTTTGGATTTGGTTTTTTTCAAGACAGGGTTTCTCTGTGTAGCCCTGGCTGTTCTGGAACTCACTCTGTAGACCAGGCTAGCCCTGAACTCAGAAATCCGCTTGCCTCTGCCTCCCAAGTGCTGGGATTACAGGCGTGCACCACCACCACCCGGCTGGATTTTCTTTTTAACATTCAAATAATATTCCCACCAACACTCAACACAAGGCAATCCTTCCCGTTCCCGTTTTGGAGGATACAACTCACATCTCTAAATTATTATGGAGCTAATATAAATAAAGAAGACTATTATTTGAAGCACATTTGAACGTGCTTCCATTGTCATAGCTGGCAGCCTATGACTCCTCTGCAGAGTATTAAAGCACAAACCAGGGGACAACAGAAAAGCACGGGAAAGATGAGGCCGATCCTTCCATGCCAGGACTCCTCCCTTCCCCAGAAAGGAAAAGACAGTTACTCCATTCTCCTTGTTCATCAGCCGAGGAGGAAAATAAATCCAGGATAAGCCTGGAACCCATGGACCTTAACAACCTCTAAGACATCTGCTCTTGGCCCTGTTGAATATGAAGACATCTGGCGGCTGCTCCTGATCCTGGCCGCCATGAACAACGGAGGCACCTTCAGGAAGAATGTCATAAGCATTAAGTCTATGCCTCAGAGTCCATCATTGGAAGACAAGAGGTGCTCCACACAGACAAGAGGTGCTCCACACAGGTCTACAATCACTCCCGGCAATCATTCTGAGTATGATAAGCTTTGCTGATATTCAGAGAAAAAAAAGAGAAATTATTTATTCTATTAAAGAAAACCAAACAAACAGGATCTGAACTTTGTTTCCACCTATGTCATGTTGGTCTTCAATCCCTGAGTCCTAGACAGTGACTTACGGAAGGCAGCTATTGGAAAAAGCTATGCAGAGACCATCACCAAAGACAAGAGACATGTATGAATTAAATTAGACTGTAGGATTATAATGTTCTGTATGCTGACACTAGAAGAATCTATTTTCAAAATATATGATATTAAAATCCTTTTGGACTCAGCATAGTGTACTATAGAGAACAGGTGGACACCTCTGGAAAGAGTCAAGATGGCTTCTGAGAAGCAGGTATTTATGAATTTACTGATTTTTTATATAAAACAGCCTTAGAGAACATTAAATCTGTACTTAAAATTATCCTGTTATTTGGGTACAAGTGTCCTGACAATTTATAACAGAAATGCTTTGAAATACAAGTTTTATAGAATGGGGAGCTGCATGGTGGCTTTAGATTTCACATTGTAACTTAATTGCAACCATCTTGTTTACTGTTGACAACATGACTTGACACTTTAGGAGTTGCATGGTAAAGTTTTTGCTCTTGTTGCCCTGACTTTTCCACTGCTTCCTTATAATTACACACATGGTTTTCCCCTAAACTTTTAAAAACACACATAACCCTTGAGAAACAAACCTTGTGTCTGCCATTTGTGCCAATCTTTTGTCTTCACTAGCGACAGGGGGCTATTCATCATCTATACTCAGTGACCTCTTTCTATCATGGGGTCCAGCAGTTAAATTTGGGTAGAGCTGTGTACAGATCAATGAATGATTTCCAGGAATTGAATGTGATAGTCTACATGGGCCCTTTTACTACACTCTTTCTGGCAGTATAAATACATCCACTCTTTATTCCTCCTAGCTGTGGGCATGCCAAGACCTCCTCTCTCGACCCTTTGCTGGACTGTCTAATGAACAAAACCCCCAACTTAGCAACTGGTGATAAGTGAACAAATAACCTGATAGAAGCAAACAACAACATGTACCATAGAGGCTCTGCCTAAAGTCCTGTGGTTGGTGAATGGAATGAGCCTATATATGAGTGCTGTGGCAGGCAAACATGGGAATCACAGGTTTCCTTCCTGTGAATCATGCACAGTTTTCCTGTGACATTTGCCATGATGTTAAGTCTTTTGTCACTCCTCGTGCACATTACACTGCTTAGACAGTTAACATGTTGTCATTTCTGACATTTATTTTTCCTCTTCTACATTATGAGCTTTTTGCAGTTAGGCTTCCTGTCTCTGAAAGTGCTCAGTGCCTAGGTGAAAATTGTCAGTGAACACTGATGTATTTGTTAATAAATAATAGCAAGTTGTCCTCTTGATGTTGCATGGTGTGTGGACATTTCAAGATGAGGTAGTGTTGAACCTCATGATGTTGCATGGTGTGTGGACATTTCAGTTGGTAGTGTTGAACCTCATCTTGTTTTCATAAACCTATACAAAAACATGGAAATGCGGATATACATGAGATGCTATGTCAATAGTCATGGAGGAGTCTGCGTTTTCAACAAGTTGCCAGCTGATCCTGGTGTGGATAGTCCAGGGATCACACTGTACAAACGTTCTCAAGTTCAAGGTTCTTAAGGATTTAAGGCTTACCTCCTGAAAATCAGTGTCTAAAAATTTCTGTCTATGACTGATTGTAGAATAATTGACTGCATTCCTCTAAAATAGTGGTTCTGGAGTAGTGACTTGCAAACCCCCCAGGATCACATATCAGATATCTTGAATACAGATATACATTAAGATTCCTAACAGTAGCAAAATTACAGTTATGAAGTAGCAATGGAATAATATTATGGTTGGGGTCACGACAACATAAGGAACTGTATCAAAGGGTCACAGCATTAGGAAAGTAGATAACCACTAGAAATTACAAAAGAGAACTCCTGGAAGAGAAATCTCTTTTACTGACTATTGCTATATGCTAACACCTTATAGTTCAAGTATCTTTTGAACCAATTTCTTCCAAGGCCTTGCCTATGAAGATAATACCCCCAGGTGGGTTGCTGCCAGCATAACCGCATCTTTGTATTACCTGAATCAATTGGACTGAGTCAGACGCTTCCTGTCCGAAAGGCACATCTGCTCTCTGGACCAGCAGAGCAAGATGGAGACCCTCTTGTCCAAAGTGATGCGTCAAGGCCTCCTTCACTTCCTGTTTTACACATCTTGTGCTCAGCTTGCTGTGTGGATACCCTGGAGTGTCCAAAACCTGTATCTGCAGGCTTATCTCTTGTCCCCCTCGACGCATGAAGCCACGGAGGTGACAACTGCGGCCCAGGCTGCAATCTTTTGTTATGGAGCCTGGAGAAAAACTGCTGTAGAAGTCAGTACTTCCCAAAAGAACGTTCCCAGCAGAACTTTTCCCACTCTGAGTCTGGCCAAAGACAGCCAAATTGATGATCATCTTGTTGGTGTTTGTCATAGCTGTGGGTAAACAGAGGCATCACAAGGAGAGTTAGGTATCTATACTTACCCAACATAAAGCCTCTGACCTGACCTGGGATATTTTGTGAACAGTTGTCCCTCAGTGTCAATGGGGGGTGACTTATTGCCCCAGAACTTACCAAAACCTGTTCATACTCAGCCTACTTATATAAAATGTGGTAATATTTATGTAACTTATGCACAGCACCCTTTATAATACTCTAAACTAGTGGTTCTCACCCTTCCTAATGCTGTAACTCATTATGGTAACTCTCAGCCATAAAATTATTTTGTTTCTATTTCATAGCTCTCAATTTGCTATTGTTATAAAATTTAATGTAAACAACTCAATATAGAAGATATATGATATGGGACCCTTGTGAAATGTTCTTAGAACCCCAAAGGGATCAAGACCTACAGGATGAGAACCACTGCTCTAAATGCTATCTAGATTATATTTTGTATAATTCTAACAGTAAAATGTAAGCACCATCATACTTTATTGTTTTAGGAACAATGACAAAAACAAGGAAGTCTGTATATGACCAATATAGACATAATTTTCTCTGAATATTTGCAGCCTATGATTGGGTAAATCTACTGATTCAGCATTCACAGATGAAAAGAGTTTCCTGTGCTACCTGTAATGAGCTTCCTCCTCCTTTGTAGCAACTGAAGCAGTGCTGTGTGCTCCACTCCTGATGTCTCAAGACAGAGTGGGGATTGGGACAATAGTAACTCATAGTGGGGACATAACAGGAAACCAAATAAAAGCAACGAAGTTCTAAGGAAGGACTTATTACAAGAAAAGGAGGGAAGGGACAAATCCCATGAAGACAAGCTCACTTAGTGGGAACATCTTGGTGCCCTGCTACAGTGGAGGAGAGAGTTGAGAACTGAGATTACGGAGTTCAGGAATCTATGGAGAGACTTTAAAGTCCACTCAGTGTTGAAGACACCGAGAGACAGAACAGAAAGAAACAACCAGTTCAGCTCTCTTTTTCTCTCTTTTCTTAAATTTTCAATTTCCCAATTTTTTGTCTATGAGTATTTTGCTTGAATGAATGTATATGTGCCACATGCATGCTTGGTGCCTACAGAGGCCAGAAGATGGGCCTTGGATCCTTTGGGACTGGAATTAAAGATGGTGGTGAGCTACCGAGCATGAATGCTGGAATTATACCTTGGCCTTCTGGAAGAACAGCCAGTTCTCTTAGCCATTGCAATATTTCTCCAGGATCCCCTAATCTTTTGAGACAAGAGTGTCACTCTTGCTCAGGCTGTCCTTGAACTCACTATGTAGCTTGGACTGAAGTCACCTGCCCCAAATGAGGTGGTCGCAGGCATGAGGCGCCATGTCCAGCCCATTCAGCTTTGCTTTATTCAATTTAATTTTAAATATGAGACAGAATAAAAAGAGATTTTAACATAGTTAAAGTTGTCACTTGTGTTTTTTAATCTTAGCCATTCTGACAGGTGTAAGATGGAATCTCAAATTCATTTTGATTTGCAGTTCCCTGATGGCTAAGGATGCTGAACATTTAAGTGTTTCTCAGTCATTTGCGATTCCTCTATTGAGAATTCTATGTTTAGATCTCTACCTCATTTTAAATTGTTTGTTGAGATCTAGTTTCTTGAGTTCTTTATATATTTTGGATATCAACCCTCTGAGATGTGGAGTTAGTTGATAAAGAACATTCCTCAGTCTGTGGCTTCTGTTTGTCCTATTGACAGTATCTTGCTTTACAGAAGCTTTTTTGTTTCATGAGGTGGCATTTATTAATTGTTGATCTTGGTGCCTGCACTATTGATGTTTGGTTCAGGATGTTGTCTCCTGTGACAATGGCTTCAAGAGTATTCCCCATTTTTTCTTCAGTGCATCTGGTTCTATGTTGAGGTCTTTGCTCCACTTGACCTTGAGTCTTGTGCAGGGTGATAAATATGGGTCTATACACGTTCTTCTATATACCAAAATCCAGCTAGATGGAACGCCACTTGCTGAAGATGTCTCCCCCTATTGTATAGTTATGATTTCTTTGTCAAAAATTAGGTGACCATAGGTGTGTGATTTATATCTGGGTCTTCAATTTGATTCCATGCATTAGCATGTCAGTTTTTATGCCAATATCATGTGGTTTATATTACTGCAACTATGAAGTACTACTTAAGGTCGGGGAAGGTGATACCTCAATATATTCTTTTATTGAATAGGATTGTTTTAGCTATCCTGTTTTGTTTTGTTTTGTTTTTTTTCATATGAAGTTGAGTATTGTTATTTCAAGGTCTGTAAAGAATTGTGTTAGAATTTTGGAGGGGAGTGTGTTGAATTTATAGATTGCTTTTGATGTGATGGTAATATTTCCTATGTTCATCCAACTGACCCATGAGCATTGACCCAACAAACAATCTGGTATAGCTATTCTAATATCTAAAAAATAGATGTTCAAATCAAAATTAATCAAAAGTGATAGAGAAAAACACTTCATATACATCAAAAGGAAAATCCACCAAAGTGATATTTCAATTTTTAACATTCATACCCCTAAGGCAAGGGAATTCATATTTGTAAATATCACTAAAGCTTAAATCACACACTGAATTTCACACACTAATAGTAACAGACTTTTATTCTCCACTCTCACCAATGAACAGGTCATCCAGATAAAAACTAAACAAAGAAATAATGGAGCTACCAGATGTTATGATACCTACAGAAAATTTCAACCCAAAACCAAAAGAATATACCTTCTTCAGCATCTCATAAAACATTCTCCAAAGACCACATACCCAGTCTCAAAGCAAGTGTCAACAGACAGAAGAAAATTGAAATAACCTCCTGTGTCCTATCAGACTACCACAAATTAAAGCTGGATATTAACAAGACCAGGAACAACAGAAAGCCTATAGATTCATATAAACTGAACAACTCGCTACTGAATGACTATGGGATCAAGGCAGAAATAAGGAAAGAAATGAATGACATTCTAAAACTGAATGAAAATGAATGTACAACATACCCAAATTTATCAAACACAATGAAAGCATTGATAAGAGAAAAGTTCAAAGCATTATGAGCATTCTCAAAGAAATTGGAAAATGGATGGAGCTGGAGAACATCATCCTAAGTGAGGTAACCCAATCTCAAAAGATCACTCATGCTATGCACTCACTGATAAGTGGATATTAGCCTAGAAACTTGGAATACCCAAGACATAATCCACACATCAAATGATGTCCAAGAAGAAGGAAGGAGTGGCCCCTGGTTCTGGAAAGGCTCAGTGCAGCAGTGTAGGGGAATAACAGAACAGGGAAGTGGGAAGGGGTGGATGGGGGAATAGGGGGAGGGAAGAGGGCTTATGGGACTTTCGGGGAGTGGGGAGCTAGGAAAGGGGAAATCATTTGAAATGTAAATAAAGAATATATCGAATAAAAAAAAAAGGAAAAAAAAAAAGAAATTGGAGAGGTCTCATGTTAGCACCTTAACAGCACACCTGAAAGCTCTAGAACAAAAAGAAATAAACATGCCAAATAGGAATAGATGACAGAAAATAATCAAACTGAGGGCTGACATTAAAAAAATAGAAAAAAATAAAACAATGCAAAGAATCAATGAAAGAAAGAGTTGGTTCTTCAAGAGCATTAACAAGATAGACATTTAACCAAACTTACTAAAAGACACAGAGAATATCCGAATTAACAAAATCAGAAATGAAATAGGGGACAAAACAACAGAAACCAAGGCGATTCAAAGAATCTTTAGGTCATACTTCCAAAAACTGTATTCCACAAAATTGGAAAATCTAAAGGAAATGGATAATTGTCTCAATCAATATCACAAATCAGTCATTAAAAGTCTCTCAACCAATAACAACTCAGGCCCAGATGGTTTTAAGCACAGAATTTCACCAGACTTTCAAAGAAGAGCTAATACCAATACTCCATAAACTATTCCACGAAATAGAAACATAAGGAACATAGCCAAGCCAAACTCATTCTATGAGGCCATAGTCACCATGACACCTAACCCTCACAAAGAAGGTTCAGATCAATTTCCCCTATGAAAATTGATGCAAAAATACTCTGTAAACTAATTGCAAACCAAATCCAAGACCATATCAAAAAAGTCATATACCATGATCATCCCAGAAATGCCCAAGTGGTTTAACATATAAAAATCCGTCTGAGTAATCCACCATATAAACAAATCACTGAAAGAGAAAAGTCATATGAGCATCTCATTAGATCCTGAAAAAGCCTTTGACAAAAATCCAATGCCCCTTCATGTTAAAGGTATTAGAGAAATCAGGGATACAGAGCATATACCTAAACATAATCAAAGCAATATAGAGCAAGCCAAGCCAATAGTCAACATCAAACTAAATGGAGAGACACTTAGAACAATTCCACTAAAATCAGGGATAAGACAGGGCTACCCACTCTTTCCTATTTGTTCTATATAGTACTTGAAATTCCAGCTAAAGCAATAAGTCAACAAAATGAGATCAAGGAGATAACAAATTGGAAAGGAAGAAGTCAAAGTATCACTGTTTGCAGATGATATGACACTATACATAAACAACCCCAAAAATTCTACCACAGAAGTCCTACAGCTGATAAACACCTTCAGTGAAGTGGCTGGACACAAGTTTAACTAAAAAAAAAAATACCAATCAATAGTCTTCCTGTATACAAATGACAAACAGGCTAAGAAATAAATTAGAGAAGTTTCACCACTCTTCACAATAGCCACAAATAATATCTTGTTATAACTCTAACCAAGTAAGAGAAAGAACTTTATAATAAAAACTCAAAAAACTTTGAAAAAGGAGGTTGAAGAAATTATCAGAAGATGGAAAGCCCTCCTGTGTTCACTCGCCATTTTCATTGATTTATAAGTAAAGCTGCTGGCCAACTGTCACATGACCTCAGTGACACTTTAACTGGTAATAGCTGTTATTTTGTTTGTGATTTATAATTCTGTTACATGGTGTTAAGTAACCCACGTTTCTCTTGTTCTCTAAGGTCCCCCTCCCCCACAACCCCAGGACTTCCAGGTCTTATCGTAAACACCTTCAAGGAAACAAACAGTTGAACAATCTGTAGGTAGCCGATCATGCAGCTTGTTCGATTGTGTCACGGCATCAAGTTGCCTTTCATTTCTGTTTAGTCCCGATCACATATATATTTTAAACCCACTTACCCCTTTTGATCCTAGAGATGTATTCTTTAAAGACTTCCTTGGAACCAGTACAATTTATTCTTTGAAATGAACTTTGGTCTCCTGACTGTGAGGTACTAGCCGGGGACTGATACTGCATCCTTTTGCTTAGTTAATCTGTCACCAGACATCCTCTTTATAAGTGATTAGCTGTCTTCTAATCAGAGCTTACGTATGTAATCTGACAGGACTATCCTTTTAATCAATGCTTCCTGAAACTCATATTTCCAGAATAAAATTCTGAGTGTGTTTCTAATAAGTAACAAGGTACCCAGAGCAAAAGTATGAAACATTCTTAGTGACAGTTAAAACTTTACCATTTTAATGGATAAACCCTACATCACTTCTTGAAAAATGCTAGTGAAAATCCATGTGTATACTAATTTACAGACTAACAGTAATAAATCCACAACCTCAAATTCTTCTATGAACATTCTCTAGGTTATTTCCATATATTTGAAATGTATCATCGTAAGCTGTTCAAATCTCCTGTGTGCTCGAGGACACCCAGTGTCATAAGCAACTACTGATGACGTATTTATGGTGCCCAATGATCTGTAAGTTGCCATTAAATAGCTTTTCTTTAAAACTGGTTCTGTCTTGATATTTAAAATCTCAGATTTGTCTTCCTCCTCTTGTTATCGTATAGCCCAGACTTCCCCAAACACATTCACATCACATGTGAGATAGAGAAATGTCTTTGTAGCTACATTCTAGTTCTTCCTTACAGCTCTCGAGAAGTCTATCGAGTAGTACTTCTGTGAAGGCAATCTGGAGACAGCTGGGAGTTCCTCTTCCTGCATGGGTCTGACACAGTAGAGTTGCTAATGAAATCTACCCTTCAGGAGCACTAGTTCTCTTGAATGAAGCAACAAAGAGCCTCCCCCAGGTGGCAGTAGCAGCATGTTCCCTCAGAAGGAATTTTCAACCAGAATTTAATTGCTACCTCAAAGTGTAAACTGACGTCCAGCAATCTGCAGCATCATGTACCCATTGTAGGGTGGATTTTTTTTAAGTGTAGGAGCTAGCGGGCCTTAGTTTCCTTGTTCCTTGATGGAATGCAGCGGTCACACACAGGCCCATATTTTTAAACCTCTTACCTTAGGGATGAGTGTTTAGGTTATTTGCTGAATACAAAAGGAAGGGATAGAAAAGGAAATTTGATGTTTTTAAAAGGACCATTCACAAGCATAGTTATAAATGTCACTGAATCTGTAGATTTTTAGACACATTGTCTGATGCTATGTTAGATTTTGTGGATTTATAGGAAGAAAAATGACAAATGTTAAACAAATTGTCTAGCAATATTGTTGTTTTCCTTGCTGTTTGCTTCAGATCAGGGTAAAAGAACAACTTGAAAAAGTACCTTTTCACTGATTTTATTAACTATGCTGTCATAGGACTAAAAATGCATCATCCTTAATTAGGTGGTTCCAGGATGTGTGGTAGAAAGCAAAAATTAGCTACTCCATGTTTAAAAAAAAAAATAAAGTGGATCCTGAACAAATGAAGTAAAATCAGGAAAAGCAAGGCCAGCCTGCTGGAACTGGCTGAAAGAGGAGAGCCCAGCAAACAGTTCACACCAGGAGGGGAAGGGCCTGTGGCTGGGATAGGGAGTTCAGCATTACAGCCGGGAGAATCTCCTAAACTGGAGCATGGAAAGAACTCAGAACTCAGGCACAACTTCAGAGCCGAAAGGGCTAATGTTCGACTTTTAGTCCTCTGCACTTGGGGGATGCAAAGCTACCCGTTTTCATAGTTTCCTTATGTGAGGGCTTTCTATTTTTATTTTAATTTTAGTTTTTATTTTATTTTACTTGGGAGAAATTAAATTTCAGGTCTATCTGTATATTATCTCAGGATATATACAGATAGACCTGAATCTATGGTCTGATTTGGAGATGGCAGTAAGACATGAATAAAAGCACATCAGAAACGGGAGGTCTCTGCTGTAAGAATGCATATATCTCTCTGTGTTCATGTGTATACAGACATATGAGCAAAGCTTCTAACTTGTCTACATATTCAATAAAATTCCACATCTTTATCAAATGAATGTTGTTGTAAGCAATTCTTGCCAGACAGCAATTTGATTAATAAGTGAGCTTACAAATTAGTAAACCTTCATTTTCATTGGTTCAAACCGAACCCTCTGCTTTGACTAAATTCCTTTTTACAATAAATAAGACCCATAGAAAATAGGTAGGCCAGGTTTTCTACAATGGCCTATGCTTTAATCTTGGCCAGAACTACACAAATTTGAACATTCTCTCAGCTGACCAGAAGGCCAACTGTGATTTGGATGACATGGTCCAAGTTGGTTTTAGAATAAGGAATCAGATCTTACTTTTATTGGGACACCAGTCAGATGTAATATACTAGACAGATAATCTTAATTTGAATATTGTTGGAGCAATGAAGACTTTTCAGGTTTGGACAGGACCACGGGAATGAAGCCTTCAGTCCAAACCATGTTTTGTATGTCGTAGCTTCTGGCATTCCGCTCCCGCCACAGATCAGTCAGGATGTTCGGATTTAGCTCTGTTGTTATTTGTTTGTTTTTATTTCAAACAGCTGTTCATCTTTTCAAACTATAAATATAGTGCATATTTTTCAAAGTATTAAACACAGAAAGAAAAATTACTAACCTACAGGGAAGCAGAATTACTTTTGGATATTAATTGCTGGGGGACCAGGAGATACCGACTCCTTTGGGGGACATTTCTTGTTTCTTGACAGTGCCCTCCTTCCATTTACTGCTCTTCTTTAAGAAACTCTTTTGCAGTGAGAAGCATCCAGGAGGGAAGAAGCCCTGGTCTTTGAACCTTGTGGACGCAAAAGCAGTTTTTGGCAATCACTTAAGTCACACTGCTTTTTAATATACTATTGCATTTAGTTTTATAATACTCAATATTTATGAACTTTAATTAATCAGATTCACTTACAGCACTATATATTTAAAATGTTTATTATTTTACATCTGTGGTGTACATGTGTGTTTGCATGTATGTGCACATATCTACAAGAAGGCTACAAGTGGAAGTTGCTCACTGTATTTCCTTTGAAAGGAAGGCTTTGGGGCTCACCATTTCAGCAGGAAGGGCTGGCTCACAATGCACCCCTACCACTGGGGTTGCAGGCTCACACCACCATATCTTACTTTGCAAACACAGCAAAGCTCATGAATACACAGCGCTTTTCCCAGGAAAACATCTCTCTATTCTCTGCAGCTCTACTTGTTTTCTGTTTATCCTAGTTTATGCTCAGGAATACACTACCCTCTTAAAAGAAATTAGGAAAAATTCTTTCTTCTGTGGAGCTTTGTGATAATTTATAATCTATACCACATATCCTCAAAAGACTTATAAATGGGATCTCATAAAATTACAAAGTTTCTGGAAGGCAAAGGACACCATCAAAAGGACAAATCAGCAACCAACAAATTGGGAAAAGATCTTCACCAACCCTACATCAGATAGAGGGCTAATATCCAATATATATAATGAACTCAAGAAGTTAGACTCCAGAAAACCAAATAACCCTATTAAAAAATGGAGTACACAGTTAAACAAAGAATTTTAACCTGAAGAACTTCGGATCTTAAAAAATGCTCAACTTCATTAGTCATTAGGGAAATGCAAATCAAAACAACCCTGAGATTTCACCTTACACCAGTCAGAATGGCTAAGATTAAAAATTCAGGAGACAGCAGATGTTGGCGAGGATGTGGAGAAAGAGGAATACTCTTCCACTGCTGGTGGGGTTGCAAATTGGTACAACCACTTTGGAAATCAGTCTGGCGGTTCCTCTGAAAACTGGGCACCTCACTTCCAGAAGATCCTGCTATACCACTCCTGGGCATATACCCAAAAGATTCCCCAGCATGTAATAAGGATACATGTTCCACTATGTTCATAGCAGCCCTATTTATAATTGCCAGAAGCTGGAAAGAACCCAGGTATCCCTCAACAGAAGAGTGGATGCAAAAAATGTGGTATATATACACAATGGAGTACTATTCAGCCATTAGAAACAATGAATTCATGAAGTTCTTAGGCAAATGGATGGAGCTGGAGAACATCATACTAAGTGAGGTAACCCAGACTCAAAAGATGAATCATGGTATGCACTCCCTAGGTGGATATTAACCTAGAAAACTGGAATACCAAAAACATAATCCACACATCAAATGAGGTACAAGAAAAACGGAGGAGTGGCCCCTTGTTCTGGATAGACTCAGTGAAGCAGTATAGGGCAAAACCAGAACAGGGAAGTGGGAAGGGTTGGGTGGGAAAACAGGGGGAGGGAAGGGGGCTGATGGGACTTTCGGGGAGTGGGGTTCTAGAAAAGAGGAAATCATTTGAAATGTAAATAAAAAATATATCGAAGAAAAAAAAAGAAAAAAAAAAGAACAGAGGAGTGGCCCCTGGTTCTGGAAAGACTCAGTGCAGCAGTATAGGGGAATACCAGAACAGGGAAGTGGGAAGGGGTGGATGGGGGAACAGGGGAGGAAAGGGGGCTTATGAGACTTTCGGGGAGTGGGGAGCCAGAAAAGGGGAACTCATTTGAAATGTAAATAAAGAATATATCAAATAAAAAAAAAGACTTATAAAACCCCCAAGAAGATAGCTGAACTGAACAGCCTTCTAGAACTGATTCTTGGACAACTTAAAGTAATTTGACCCTTCTTGCATACACTCTGGTGATTTGTGGTATACACTTATTTTAGTGACATCTTAATATTTTTTAATGTTTAATTACCGTTGTTTCTAGAACTGGTTCTCCACTTTTGTTCAGAAGTGGCTAATGTGTTGAAGTTGAGTTAATGTGTTGAGAGATTATATTTACTTAACAAGAAATGCTTTCTTTGTGTGTAAACACAATTAACTTTTGTACCTTTAAAGTTTGAAATGGATCTTTCGGGGAAAGACATGTATTAAATTTGCAACCTGGTTCCTTTGGTGTGTGTGTGTGTGTGTGTGTGTGTGTACGTGTGTGTACACGTGCATGTGTGCAATTTATCTGTACACATAAAAAGAATTTTTCTTTTGTTCTTCTTTCCTTTCAGCTATTTTGATGGAACAGGTAAAGCAGAAAGTGAAGGAACTGTAGAGTTTTGTAAAGAACTTGTTCAAAGATATTTTAATGTTGATAATGATGTGCTTGACTTCTGTTTGGTACCCATCTTCTTGATTTCAGTTTTTGCAATCATATAGGCCCCAACACACAAGCAATCATAGCAGCAATATTAATAATAGTAATAACAAAAATAGACTTTATGGAGCAATTACCATGAGGCAGGAATGGGCTAAGTGTTTTATAAGCATTTTTTTTTTTAACTTCAGATAACAAGTATGTGTTGTAGGCACAATTGTCATTCTAGATGAAGAATCTCTGGAAAAGACTCCTTCCCATGTCACAGCTTAGTGGTAGAGAGGGATTCAGGAAGTACCCCAAAACTATCATCAATTACTATTGTTAAATCCCACCCCCTGCTGATTTGGTACTAAAGCTCTGTAGTCACAGCCTACACAGTTCATCACATCCTGCTTGTCAGCCAAGACTCCACAGAAATTAGTAAGTGTGATTTACAAGTCAGAGGCAGAGCAAGCCAGAGAGTGGGTGGGAAGTTTTCAGAATGGTTTTCAGGCACTTGCTACATGAGCTAAGCACAAAGAGACAAATGCTAAGGTCGATGCGTTGTGTGGTCTGTGAGAGATGAGGTCAGTATGTAACGATGAAGTGGTAAATTCTGAAAAGACATATGATAGTTACATAATTCCTAAAAGGTGAAACAGAATAGGTCTGGATAAGAGCTGCTATCTGTGCCAAGTGTGATTATATGAAATTGAAGTCATTGCTTTACAATAATACTATAAAATTGCTGGGCTAAAAAAGAAACCATGGCCCATCATATTTGGGGAAACGCATCTGAAACATATTGTTGCTTCAGATGCAGTGGAAGAGTTGAATTTCACCTTCCAGCCAGATGGGGAAGGCATACAGGATATTAGAAAATGGAATAAAGACTGTGTTCAGACAGCTTGATAGGAAGCTTTACTTGGCCAGCTGAATGGTGAGAAACAGATTACACATGTCAGGGAAGAACAGCTTCATGACCCATGGTGGTCCTTCGTATGATACTAATTTTATCTTCAGTCCTTGGTTGTACTACTTCTTTTTAAGGACTAAGTAAGGTATTCTTTAGAGCTATTGCTAAATTCTGTGGTGCATATGAAATTTACTTTATAATCACAGAATAAAGGATGATGTTTAGAGATGTTCTGTTAAATAAATATATAGATGGATTTACATCCTGGAACCGTAATGAAGTATCATGGCCGGTATTCACAGCACACAATGTAAGAGAATCCATCTTTTCTTTTCTTTTTCCTTTTTTCTTTTTTTGCTTGTATACCTTAAGGACAATTATTCATTGTTATTTAAGTGAATATATTCTTGAAATAATTTTATTTGAAAAGCAAAACAAGATACAAATGTTTGTTACAGCTTATGTAGGAACTGTAGATACCAAACAAGCTGTGGAGTTTTTTCACTCCCAGCGTATAGAGGAACAATTAATTAATAAATATAAATCATAATGTTGAGTGGCTGCTGTGCTTTGGGTGTGGGATTTACTTTCTGGAAATCAAAATGTGTGGCAGAGTAAATTATACAGAGTTTAATTGTAAATCTGTATTCCCAATCTTGTGTGTGTTCCATAAGATAAAAATCTTTTTTAAAAGATTTATCTATTTGTCTACTTATCTATCTATCTATCTATCTATCTATCTATCTATCTATCTATCTATCTATCTATCATCTATCTATCTATCTGATGTACATGAGTACACTCTAGCTATCTTCAGACACACCAGAAGAGGGCATCAGATCCCATTACAAATGGTTGTGAGCAACCATGTTCATAAACATGCTCAGAACCTCTGGGAGAGCAGTCAGTGCTCTTAACTGCTAAGCCATCTCTCCCCGCAAGATAAAAATTCTTATCAAAACTAAAACGAAACACACTCAGGTTTAAGATCATGTTTATCACTCAGTGGGTAAAGGTGCCTGCTGGCAGGCATGGTGAGTTCAGTTTAATCCTGGAAACTTAAATTGTGGAAGTTGAGAACTGACTCCTCTGATCTTCTCCTCCCCACAATGAAATAAAATAAAATGTAAAACAAGACAAAACATGACAATAACAAAAACAAACAAACAAACAAACAAGCTAAAACCCAAAGGCTTCATTGCCTTGTTTTTTCCCTTTTTATTTTTACCATGTGTAAGCAGTCAGACACTTAAATAAGTGGATACTTGTATGTGGAGGCATAGTAGGGACATACGTAGAAAACTGGCTAAAGAAGTCAAGAGCACTTCCAAGCCCGTCTTCTATAGATAAGGAGAAAGAACGATTTACTCCACTGGACCGCTGTAGGTCTGTAGGTCGGGAAAGTGACCTGGAATGTGTTTTACAAAGTCTTTCAGAGGTAGATGCAAGGCTTGGATTCGGCTTTGTTTCCTTCAGGGCTCGTGATGAAGTCTGGTCCCCGCTTCGCCGTGGCATGAGCAATCTGGGGGAAGAGACCTCCTCAGAGCAATGAGGCTTTTCTTGAGTGAGTTTTCATGCTTGTGGGATGGGGTTAGCTATCTGGCCTTTTTGCTTTTCCTCTGTGGTGCCAGCTTGTGTCCTTCCAACCTCCCTTTTCCTACTAAAAAGGATGAAGGCAAAACTCTCATTATCCTGACTGGAATGAAAACTCATGAGCTAAAACAAAGCTTTTATTGTACATCAGCCAGACCTGGGTACTCTGTTATAGGGAAAGAACAGAAGGAGAAGGAGGAGGAGGAGGAGGAGGAGGAGGAGGAGGAGGAGGAGGAGGAGGAGGAAGGGAGGAGGAGGAAAGGGAGGAGGGGGAAAGAAGAGGAGGAGGGGGGGAGGAGGAGGAAAGGGAGGAGGGGAAAGAAGAGGAGGAGGAGGGGGAGGAGGAGGAAAGGGAGGAGGGGGAAGAGAAGGAGGGGGAGGAGGAGGAAGGGAGGAGGAAGAAGGGGAGGAGGAAAGGGAGGAGGAGGAAAGGGAGGAGGAGGAAGAGGAGGAGGGGAGGAGGAGGAGGAAAAGGAGAAGGGGGAGGAGGAGGAGGAGGAAAAAATAGTGCAAGTTTAGTATATATTTGTTGAATTCATCTTTACAATATGACACTTTAAAACCAATTCTCTTCTAGTCTTAAGGTCATCCCAACCTATATATTCATGTGTCCTTACAAGTGAGACCATCATAAAAACTGTAGTGGAAAGGAGTAAAGAGAGGATGAAACTGGCTAGATATTATATATTGGGTTTATATATAATTTATATCTCTACAATAACTTTTTAAAAATGAAATATAGTTGAAAAGTTCTTCTAAGTTTATTTAAACTGTGCAGACATTGCTTTAAATTTCCCCTGTAATGCTAAATGAAATGGATATGCTTTATTTTCTCTCTCCAAAGTGGGTTCAGTAAAACTTTATGGGACTAGTCAAATAACATATATACAAGAACCAAACTACTGATGTCGAACCAGAGGCGTAATGCTTAATGCATAGAAAGCATATGTAAACATTCACTTGGAATAATTGCTCTAAATTCCTCCACTCCCATTTGCTACTTTGTGACCAATATACTTCCATGAAACCAGGCCTGTGTAGAAATCTTCATGGGCTGTGTGTTTCCGTAGGCCAGAGCCCTGATTCCTTAGTCCTAAATCTGATCTCTCTTGGCCATTTCCTGTTATTTCCCAACCTCTTTGCACTGACCAAACCCAACTCCTGTTTTTCCCCACTGGCTGTAAAAACTCAAAAAAAATTCAGTGTCATATAAAAGACATAAATCTGTGATTAAAACTCAAAGTACAAGAATAACGCATCATTTTTGTTCCAGGATTCCCAGACAATTCAATGGGAGAGTCTTGCAACAGCAGCAACAACAGCAACAGCAATAGCAGCAGCAACAACAACAACAACAAAATCTAAGTAAGTCTTGGGTTGTCTTGGCATTGCCTTTAATCTCAGCACTATGAAGTCAGATAGCAAACATGGATGAATTTTGGCCAGTATGGTTTACATGGTGAGTTCCAGGCAAGCTAGAAATACATAGTGAGACCTTGTCTCAAAAGCAAAGAATGAAAAACCAAACCAAACCAACCAACCAATCAACCAACCAGGTTGTAGCTCTATCAGCAAAATTGATTGGATATTCATGTACACACAAATGTGAACAAACTTTAACTCTTATTTTATATCATAAACAAAATCGACAAACATTGGATCATAGACTTAAATCAAAACATAAAACTATGTAACTACTTGAAGAAAGTAAGGGAATGCATCCTTACAACTTCTGCCTGGCCAATGGTGTTTTGAATGAAATTATAAGCACATGAGTGATAAGGAAAATAAGAGATCAGACATCATAAAAGTTAAAAATATTTTGCTTCAAAGACATTATCAAGAAAGGGAGAGAGTAACTCACTGAGTGTGAGAAAACTAAGTAGCCCAGATCTAATAAAATAATTAAATACAGAATACAGGAAGAATTATTATAATTCAATGACAAAAATTCGAATAGAGCAAAGAATGTGAACAGATACTTGCCGGAAATGAGATATCAATGACTGATAAGGACATGAATGGATGTTCAACATCATTGCACTATGTAAGTAAAAATCAAATCCAAAACAGATACCAGACAATCTCCCCAAGATGGCAATAAAAAGAAACAGATAATAGCAAGTGCTATTAGTGATACAGAGATATTTAAACCCTCCTATATTTCTCATGTTGCTGAAGCCAGTTTTGTAGCAATTTCATGATTTCACAAACTGCTAAGTTCAGGGTTACTGTATAATCTAGTAATCCACTCTTGATATATTCAATAAAGATGAAAATATTTGCTCATGCAGACCATCCTATATGAATATTTACAGTTGTGTACTGATTGCAGGCTCAAAGTAGAAACAACCTAAATGTCCATCAATTAGGTTGATTAGTTAATTGATAAAGTGAGATGCTCTTTGGGATTTGGCATATTTATCAACAGCAAAAAAAAAAAAAAAAAAAAAAAAGGACACTGATACAGTATTACCACACAGATGAGTCTTGGAAACAGTATCTTACGGCAGTCAGGAAGGGTCACATATTTAACTATTTCATTTATACGAAATATCCTGAATAAGCTAATCCACAAAGAGGAAGATTAGATAGTTTCTGAATCAGGGATAGGAAGGGACTAGTCAATGGGTATATACTTTCTTGTAGATTAATATCCTAAGGTCAGATAGAGGTTATGTTTTCATGACCATGAATGCATTAACATCTATAGAAATATACACTTAAAGTGTCTGATTTTAAATTGTTGATGAGCTCATCTGTCAATAAATGTTATTAATAAAGGGGATAAGCTTTAAGGGAAATCATGTATTTTTCTTATTTGCTTCAATACTCCGCTGTAGTTACATCTTCAATGGAGACTTTCTCATCTGTCTCCCAGGCTTTTGTGAATATTTTTAATGATAATTTGTATGTGCAACCACTATGCTTGGTAAGGGTTTTATAATTTCCTTTTGCAGTAACACATGGCAGTTATTTATATACCAGCATTTCTGTCTGATTTTAACATATTCAAAAGCAGGGTTGGGAGCCCAAGGGGACGGCTGACACCAAAGAGTCTGTGTTCCAGACTCAACAGCATGTACACACTGTGAACTCAGGAACACTGTGACAGCATACACAGGGTCTGCACAGGTGTAAGTCAGACAGTATCCCAGCCCCAAGAAGGAGAAGAGGACCCAAGCTCCCAATGTCAGCCAAGAAGCTATTTCTGTCTGATTTTAACATATTCAAAAGCAGGGTTGGGAGCCCAAGGGGACGGCTGACACCAAAGAGTCTGTGTTCCAGACTCAACAGCATGTACACACTGTGAACTCAGGAACACTGTGACAGCATGCACAGGGTCTACACAGGTGTAAGTCAGACAGTATCCCAGCCCCAAGAAGGAGAAGTGGACCCAAGCTCCCAATGTCAGCCAAGAAGCTATCTCCAACTGGCATCTGCTTGCAAAGGAAAGCATAGTTTTAAGCAATGGAGTCTCACTGAGAATATTATCCACATTAAGAGAAGGTTCATGCCCAGCAGCTGATTGCCAACACAAAGTGAACTCAATGGTGTTTTTGTAGACTTTTTGTCTATTGTTTTGTTTGTGTGTTTTTTATAATCTTACTGGAATTTTGCTTTATATTATGATTTGTGATGTTATATTTCCATAGGTTTTGTTGCTGTGTAGCTATGTATTTGTGTTTCCTGTGCTTTCCCCTTGTAAATTTTGTGTTTAAATTCTGGTTTGTTTGCCTGTCCGATTGTTTTCTAGAGAGAGAGGGAGAGAGGAAGAGAGAGAGAGAGAGAGAGAGAGAGAGAGAGAGAGAGAGAGAGAGAGAGAGAGAGAGAGAAGAGGCATGGAGTTAGGTGAGTAGGGGTGGGGAAAGATCCAGGAGGAGATGAGAGAGAAGAAACAGTGAGCATAATATGTTGTCTGAAAACAATCATTTTCAGTAAAAATGCAAAAAAAAAAATCAGGATTGATGTGTTAGAGTGCTTTTTTAAACTTTCATCTTATTTTTTTATAACTATGTTCTGTACATGTCAAGGGAATTGAACATACTATCCCAACACATGCATATAGCAATGGGTTGAGTTCATAACCCCTGGAAGGAATCAAATAAATGTTTTCTATATCAGTGAAAATATTATAATTAACTCCCATGATTCTTTCTCCCTTTCTTAAACTATTAGTTAATACTTTCCCTTTGTGTCTGTGAATATACTTAGTATTTACTATTGTCCTCATTAAATAACTTTTAATGCTCTTGTCACTATTGAACATTTATTGATATGGCTTTAGGGAATACTACAAGACATAGTGTGCATATGGGAAATATGTGCACTAATTTTTAAATAACATTAACTACCGAAGGGAGACCTGTGTCTGTGAGATATTTGGCCTCATTCAACCTCTTGGGCTTTGGACAAATTTACACATCATTGGACCTTGACATTTTTATTTATAAAATAGAAATAAAATTATATTGTGTATAAATTATGATATAGTAGTTGAATTTGGTTAGTCAGGCACAATGACTTTATATATATTCCATAACTGCCATGCAATATTCTATTATATACAATATAGAGCCATACATATCTATGTATGATGATAATTTTTAGATAATTTTTAAAATACATGAGTGAAGACACAAACACACATATGCACACACATTAACTATTCTGGTCAATTTGCAGTTTATTTATAGGCTAGGAAATAAAACATTGCAGTTTTATTATGTCACACCAACATTTTGCATATTTCTCTTTTTAGCAGTTAAATTATAAATTGTGTTAACAATATTATTCACAATATTCTTTCTGTTTTGGAATTTGCTTGGAAAAACTGAAGATCCAGTTGCTATTACTATGTCAGCTGTGTATGACAGAACAAAGCAAGAGTGAGGACAGGGCAGAGCGACCTGAATGAGCTCTCCATTGTCAACCTTGGAAGTAGCTTTTAGATTTGTGGAGCATCAGTGACCTTAGAGCCAACTGATTCTAATTCAGAAATTGTGAGAGAAAAGCTGGAGTGGAGAGGCTGGGAAAGAGGCTTGTGTATTTATTAAGCATCTCTTATGTAGCATGCACTAAGCTACTTCAAATTTAATCTTCACAATAACCCGTTGCAGCAGGTATTATTATCTTATCTATAAAATTATAGGATTCTTACATTATTTGTCCCAGTTTATTTACCCAGCATTTGAACTCCCAGTTTGCCCTAACGTTATTTTTTTTTAAACTGGGTTATGCTGGGATAGCAGCAGATGCCACACATACACGAGGTGAATGATGAGTGTTAAGAAAGGACTCTACAAAAGCATAGAGAGATTATTGTTCCTCCTATGGGGCTGCAAACCTCTTCAGCTCTTTGGGTCTTTTATCTAGCTCATCCATTGGGGACCCTATACTCAGTCCATGCTCCAATATGCAATAAGGACACATGCTCCACTATGCTCATAGCAGCCTTATTTATAATAGCCAGAAGCTGGAAAGAACCCAGATGTCCCTCAATGGAGGAATGGATACAGAAAATGTGGTACATTTATACAATGGAGTACTACTCAGCTATTAAAAACAATGAATTCATGAAATTCTTAGGCAAATGGATAGAGCAAGAAAATATCATCCTGAGTGTGGTAACGCAATCACAAAAAAAAAAAAAAAAAAAACCCTCACACATGGTATGCACTTGCTGATAAGTGGATATTATCCCAAATGCCCAGAATACCCATGATACAATTCACAGACCACATGAAGCTCAAGAAGAAGGAAGACCAAAGTGTGGATACTTTGATCCTTCTTAGAAGGGGGATCAAAATACCCATGGCTCACAGCCAACCAATGGTCTGAGCATAGAAAGGAGATAGAGAAATGGTCTAAGGAGCTGAAGAGGTTTACAGCCCCATAGGAGGAACAATAATATGTACCAACCAGTACCCCCAGATCTCCCAGAGATTAAACTGCCAACCAAAGAGTACAGACCCATGGCTCCAGCTACATATGTAGCAGAGGATGGCCCCGTCGGACACCAGTGAGAGGTGAGGCCATTGGTCCTGTGAAGGCTGGATGCCTCAGTGTAGGGGAATGCCAGGTCAGGAAAGTGGTGGGAGGGGTTGGTAAGCAAGGGGAGGAGGGATGGGATAGGGGGTTTTCAGAGGAATAATGAGGAAAGGGGATAACATTTGAAATGTAAATAAAGCAAATATCTAATAAAAAATTAAAAAAAGAATCATAGGCACAGACTTGAGGAGCCTAGAGAAGATGTTGTGGTGCTACGGAGTTAGCCAGAGTAAGAAGCAAAGTCACTGGAGGGGTAAAGGGTGCTCTGAGAGCAGTCATTACAAATGACAGTGGCTTTCAACAGAAAAACTGAAGATAATTCTAATCCAAACTTCACTTCAGTCATTTAAAAACCACGACAGCCTCGAGCAGCCAACATCCAGACAACCTGAAGGTGCATGAGTAACCCTAGTCGATATCTGCAGACCTTCATAGTTCACTACCTCAGATGCAAGGCAATAAAGGTTCATGCCCCCAAGGCTGTGTGGGTTTGGTTCCATAGCATTATTGTAGCAATAGATAACTAATATACCTCTTCCCCCCCCCAAATACATCTGACACATAAAAATGTTGTAAATGCTTATTAAAACAGAACCTCTGCATGATAAATTATTCCTTGAATTGCACATCAGTATAGTTTTGTGTTATAATTTTAATTGAACAACAAATTTCTAGATATGAATATTCTGCAAATATTTCAGATGAGGAACTACTGTGTACTCTGGGGAAAAGAAGGTTTAGAGATACAGTTTAGAAGCTGTCTTCATAAAAGCAAAGCCAAAACCAAATTGTAGCAACAGTTATTGAGTACAAATCACATGTCTGGCACAATATGGAAAGTTGGAATAGAGCAGCAAACAACACAGACACGCTCTTTCTCCTCAGGCAAGACCTACATAACAAAGAAAGAACTCCAAATTGCAATTGCTGGTGCAGAAGAAACGAGCAAACAGCTGAGCCACAGGGTCCGTGGATGATGCAGGATATATTCTGGACTTGGTGGTCAGAGAAAGCCTTTTCAGATAGGGTAAGAAGACAAGCCATCCTGCCACAGAGATGCACCCCGTATAAAGGTTCCAGAAGAGGCAAAGCTTGAATATGAAGAAGCCATAAAAAGTAGTTCTTGGGGGCTGGAGAGATGGCTCAGTGGTTCAGAACACTGACTGCTCTTCTGAAGGTCCTGAGTTCAAATCCCAGCAACCATGGTGGCCACAACCATCTGTAATGAGATCTGATGCCTTCTTCTGGAGTGTCTGAAGATAGCTATAGTGTACTTACATATAATAAATAAATAAATAAATCTCTTTTTTTAAAAAAGTAATTCTCCATGGGGAGTGGTGCATGGAATTTGTAAGGATGACGGTAGAAAAGTAGACAGTGTCCATACCCTTGGGTGAACAAAGGAGTTTGGATTTGGATTCTAGGCCCAGTGTAGGGATCTAAGCAAGGATATATAAGACACAACTTAGCAGTTACATTTGAGGGTTATGTTAGGGAGGGATATTGTCTACATGTAACTAGGGTTGTGAGAACACTAAAGTTGGTTTCCAGTGCATTACACCGAACATCCTATTTCCACCTACTAGGGTCACTGATAGTGGATGAGCAGATACTGTATCTTTCTGATGAGGATGTTGGGAAGGCAGGGGGTGGTGTTCAGACTATTGTACATTTCTTATGAAGCAGTTGGGTCACCAGCATTTAGTGGCACATTGGCACTCACTGAAAGTGGGACAGCACTGCCTTTCATTGTCATTCTTGGTCCTCAGCAACTCAACAACACTAGAAAAACATCACTCTGTTGCAAAACCTCACATATAAAAAACCCAAAGCTCTGAAATGGAACAAGTTATCCGGAGCTAAGAGAATGGCAGCCAGAATCACGAGTCTCAACTTTACACAGGAACCTTTTCTGTTCAGATTCAGAAGATTCTCCTAATGTCCATTTGCTTTCAAACGCACTGTGCTTCTAGCTCTTGAGAAACAGCGTCATTGTCTCTGTGCCGGGACGCACCCGCATCTGTCTGTCTGGAAACCATGTTCTGCGTGCCCTAATTTGAAGAACTCTTTAAGAAAAAAAGAAATTGTAAGAACTGATTGTAGTCAACATTCTCATAATTTGTAAGGTCTTAGTTTCTAATCCCACTGAAGAGGAAAAACTGTACTCTCTGTTTCAAATTTGGATAATTGAATAGTGACTTATGTGCAAATTGACAGTGGTTGTCGGAAAGATTTCCATCAGACGGATGATTAAAGCAGTAAGAGTTGATTTTCTTCTAATTTAATCTCTCCTTTACGCGATTTGTCAATCACAGCAGCTTTTTTTGATTTCCTCTGAAATAGGTGGGAAAGCTTTTGCCAAACCCCTTCCATTGTTTTGTAAGTAAAGTAAGTTTTTGTTGCGGCAGTAGTTTTAAGAAGGGATTTTTTTCTTTTGACTTTGTATAATGTGTCACGATTAAAGTTCAGACGTGTTTATCATTCCTGCTTTTTTTGATAATACTTCCACTTACTAGATTTGACTTTGAGAGAGTGTTTCATTATGCAGCTTGCGCTGCTGATCATGGACCCGTGATCCCCCTGTCTCAGCCTCCCAGGTGGTGGGATGACAGACGAAAGCCACATGCTCAGCATAGCAGAGCGGGTGAAGACAATACAATAAGAAAGTTCTGGTAGCGTGCTCAGTGGCTTGCTTGCATTCGGGTCTTGAACCAGTTAGTTCATTTTCTTCAATTCCATCCTATAATGTGTGCCAGAAGTCTCAGGTTTTAGCTGCAGAGTCGCTGCTCGCTCACAGGCTATGGAAGCTGAAGTAAATCACCTGCCTTTTCTGGCCTTTGGCTTTCCCCACTAGAGAACTTGAGAGCCAAAGACTGGATATTTCTAAGGTTATTTCGAGTTCAGAATTTAAGTTGCAATATTATGGAAAAGTGACCATCCCGGGCCGGGCTCAGGAACTACTGAAGTTTGGCAGGTGTTAAGCTGTACAAAATTGCAGTGTCTAGTGAGCATTCATAGAGGAGAGCTACAGGACAGACAGTCCGAGTCTCACCAGGATGCGTGACCCTAAGTCAGCTGATCCCAGTACCTAAGAATCCGACAAGGGAACGAAGCCACTGGTCTCTCTGTTCGGAAATGATGGAGGAGAAAAGGCCTGCAACCATTTCGTGGCTTTTGCTCCCTCTCTTCCCGATCCTCTCGGCCCCCTGTTTCCTGCCCGCAGCCCATCAGTGTCCCCACTGATGTAGGAGAACTGTCAGCTGCTGGCGGTTAGTGGCAAGGCTGGGGTTTTGCAAATGACCTCACCTTGTTTTGAATTTCTGTTTTCCATCTGTTTTTGGCAAACATTGCTGCATTTTTAATAAGTCAATCCACTTTTTAATATAATTGATGAGCATTCCACTCTCGTTCCAGTTCAATATGGAGATTGTTTTGTATTGAGGAACAAGGACGGCTGGCTTCTTTCCCCATAAGGTCCCAGTGGTCCCGATTGCCATTCATAACAACGTTGCAACTTAGCTTCTTCTTTATCCCCACTAGGAGCCTTTTCTGCTCTATTGCTTCTCTCTCTCTCCCTCCTCTCCTTTCCTCCCTTCTCTTCCTCCTCCTCTTCCTCCTCCTCTTCCTCCTCCTCTTCCTCCTCGTCCTCTTCTCTCTCTCCCTCCTCTCTCTGTCCCTCTCCCTCCCTCCTCTCCTTTCCTCCCTTCTCTTCCTCCTCCTCCTCCTCCTCTTCCTCCTCGTCCTCTCTCTCTCTCTCTCTCTCTCCCCCCCCTCTCTCTCTCTCTCTGTGTGTGTGTGTGTGTGTGGTGTTCTTTCCTGTATGGATGAAGATGGGAACTGTGGATAAATCACCAATGGGCGAAGGTAGTTGTCTCTCCTATCTTGAAATCCTTGCTACCTTGATGATCCACTACTTTCTCTAGCAAGGAGAGCAGAATGCTTAGCTTTAGCTAAATCTTTTATTATTATTATTATTGGATATTTCCTTTATTTACATTTCAAATGTTATTCCTTTTCTCGGTCCCCCCCCCCCCGCCCCAACACCCCTATCCCCTCTGCTTCCCCCTGCTTCTATGAGGGTGTTCCTCCACCCGCTTTCTACATTTATTTACTGAATTTCCATTTCCCACCACTTTCTCCCTTCCAGCTTTCAAACCTAGCTGTTCAAGATAGAAGGCACAAAGGTTATGCGCCGGCTCTTATCTGCTGGGTGTCTGCCTAGAAACACTGAGAGGCAAATCAGAATCAGAGCTTAGCAAGAATTATTCCAGATTCTCTAAAACCAGTAGAAGAGAAGGTATCTTGTTTCAGCTGTTTTACTAGTTCCACCTTCGCATCCAACAGGAGTCCTCTCTCCCGTGCATCTTTACTGTTTGAACCTGAGTCCTGCCGTTCAGATCTGTGCTTGCTTATAAACCCTGCCTACGGGGTTTACATGTTCAAAGCCCACTGCCACGGGGCTTTTAGTGTTTAAAACGATGACTTTGACAAGGAGCTAAGTTTCACTCCTTTATCCCTGGCATGAGATCTGAAAGTGTGGGTTTATTTTCTGATGCCTGGACGTCTTCCTTGTCCTTTCTGTCCGCTATGGTAAAACTTACCCTTCAGGTAACCTCTGCTGAAATAGTTTTGTTAAACTTTCCACCTTACTCCAAGGCAGATTAAATGCCTCTTCTGAGTTCTTCCAATTAAAGCCAGGGCATAGATTTCAGGAAGTGCGGAACTGTGTTACTCTACTGTCTTTGGTTTTCCCGTCCAGCTTTCTCTTAATCATGAGAGCCTTGAAGTCAGAAGTATAGTACTTGGCAATATAATACACAACGAATGAACTTTGGATGAGTGAATAGCATTATTATATCTGTAAAGAGGTGCCAAATTCAGTTACTTTATTACTCTCAAAGTGCATCCAAGACTAAATTTTGTTATATGCTAAAAGAATAAACGGCCGTGACAGTTCCTTAGACAATATTTTCAGCGTAAGGAAATGTTTCTGTAAACAAGCATCCCTGGGTTCAGTTGCTTGTGTCTGAGGTTCCTTGTCAATCATGACGTCGTGGAGAAAGGTCAGTGAGCATACACTGAGCAGCTTCGTGTTCTCACAAGCTCACGGCTAATAGAAACTTGTTTAGAATTCAAGGGTGAGGCCGCGAATTTTAAAACTCCAGGGATATAATGAACACTGAACACGCTGGATTTCTGAGTTCTCATTGATCTCTCCTGCTCCAAAGAAAAAGGTTTTCTTATTCTGAGTGACAGTCAGTTACTGTGGAATCACTAGGGTAGTAATAGAGTAGAAAACACACGCCAAAACAAACACAAACAAAAAATCCCCAACAACAACAACACAACCTACAAACACCCATGCTTTCTCTGTTTTAATCAGTCTTCACAAAGCTTAATTTCCACATGATTTTATTTTATTTTGATGATCTTTTTCCTCACTCAATGTTGTATTTAAAGACAAAACATATGCTGGAGAGACAGAAAACAATTTTCTGTGTGTGTTCCCACGTTTTGTTTTTCTCTATTGTAAAGTGAGCATATGAAACCATTTGGGAAAATGGAAAGGAAAAAAAGATACTAAGTCTGAGTCTGTGCTATGTGCTTCCTAGGGTATTCTTGTACTTTTCTCTCCTTAATTAGGCTCAGATTTAAAACAAACGGAGTTTTTCACAAACAACAACAATAGCATTGTAGGCACAAGCAGATACACAGACACACAGAGATAGGGTAAGTTATGTGGGCTCACCTTTTCTTTTGTTCCCTCTCCATGTTTGTCTAAAGGGAATAAAAATAATGATGGTGCACATTTATGTTTTTCATACTATAAAAGTGACTTTTAACCTTGCATGTTGAGTTATTTTAAAAGCAGCTTCCAGACTGCATTTATCATACCCTCAAATGAGAACTATTGTAATACAGGCTTTATCGTGGCCCAAGTTTCATTTTTGTTCAATTTCAGAGGCTATCTTTGATACCCTATCTTCATAGGACAATCTTTGATAATTAAATCTTTGAATTGATCTTTCTTCAATTTTAAATTGTAACTTGCACATACAGCTTAACCATTTTACTCAGGTTCTATGTGTGCCGTGAGTGATATGCATATAACACAGAACATACAGCTTAACTATGTTACTCATGTTCTATGTGTGCTGTGAGTGATATGCATGTAACTCACACATACAGCTTAACCATGCATCTTACTCATGTTGTATGTGTGCCTTGAGTAATATGCATGTAGCATGGCACATACAGCTTAACCATCTTACTCATGTTCTATGTGTGCCGTGAGTGATATGCATATAACACAGAACATAGAGCTTAACCATGCATCTTACTCGTGTCCTATGTGTGCTGTGAGTGATATGCATGTAACATGGCACATACAGATTAATCATGCATCTTGCTCATGTTCTATGTGTGCAGTGAGTGATATGCATGTAACATGGCACATACAGCTTAACCATCTTACACATGTTCTATGTGTGCTGTGAGTGATATGCATGGAACATGGCACATACAGCTTAACCATCTTACTCATGTTCTATGTGTGCTGTGAGTGATATGCATGTAACATGGCACATACAGCTTAACCATGCATCTTACTCATGTCCTATGTGTGTGGTATTATGCATATTCCCATTGTTATGCAAACATTTTCCCCATCTATTCATTCCTATATCAGTTTAGCAATGCTACTCCATTATCTTGACCTCCCCATTCTGTTATTTTAATCTCTTTGCTTTTGACTATTTTAAGATGCTGTATAATTTAAGTGACATTTATCTTTCTTTGGCTGGCTTACTTAGTCTAATATCATTGAGTATATGTCACAGAGTGCTGTTTTGAGTTCTATCTCATTATATATGGATAGTACATTTGTTTTCTTTTTTTCTGTGTATTCACTTGGCTGCTGGTATATACTTGGGTTGCTCCCATGTTTTGTGTACAGTGATAATGCTACAATCACCACAAGGTACACAATTATCCTTTGGAAGCCCTGCTTTACGCTCTCATCTCTTCCTTGGAAGGTCTTCTATTGGTGGTGATTTTGTTTTGTTTTGTTGTTTGTTTGTCTTGAATGAAATATTGTTATGGGAATGGGAAGATTAAGGCTGGGTCTCCTTAAGAATAGCTGAGGACCCAGTGTGTGCTAACTAAAGAGATTTTTTCTTTATCTCTGAGTGTTGAGGATTTCTCTTTGGGAAGGAGGAGCCCTTGTTTTGAAATTTAGATCCTTTTTCTTTCAAGTGTTCTTTCTGTGTCATTGTTCTAGTCTTCCAAGACTCCTATTTGATGGTGTCCCATATGCCACTGGACTCTTCACTTTTATTTATTTTTTCTCTCTTTTTTCCCCATATGGTAATTTTGCTTTTTAATTATGTTCACTCCATTCTACCCTTGAACACACTGAGCAGCATTTTCTGAGAGGAAACAGTTGATCAAAGGCTTGAGCACTCTATTTTGTTTTTCTATGGCTGTTTTACCCCATCCCTTTCTCCCGAGTCACTCTTTTTCTGGAGGTAATTTAGATTTATCACCGTACCTAGCATCTTGAACTTATAGAGCAGTTCCCTCCAAGATTAAACCTTCAGTCTTGGAAGGAAGCTCATTAAGACACAGGATGTTACAAGATATTCTAAGAGGAGGTGAAACTCATAGGTACTCATAGGGAAGTACCTTAAATTTAGAATGTAACATCTTAAAGGTTTCAGGAAATCCCTGAAACCGAATAGAATCACTAGGCTCCTCCCTCCTCAAGCATAAATAAACTGTTAAGACCAGCTGAGAGACACTCTCAGATCACCTGAGCTGTAGAGAAGAGGCTTGGCTCAGTTAAGTTGCCTGTAAAAAGCAGAGACCAAATGAACCACATCAAAGAAGAGATTAACTAAGTTACCAATAGAGACAAGAGCACCTGAGTTACCTAACAGAGATACTTTCCAAACTTTTAAGAACCTGTAAGTTGTGCGGTTGTCCCAGATTGTCACTCATGTTGGAGTAGTGGATATGCAGCTGTCTTTGAGTCACTTTTGCTCCAGTAAATAAACCGTCAACCACATTCTGCTAACTAATACCATTGGTGTGCTAACTAACACAAGTGTTTCACCATGTTTGGCTTTAGTGGTATTTCTACTTGCTCTTTTATTGGCTTCCTCTCTGAGGTGAGTAAATGTTTGCTCCCTTCTCCCTAGAAATAGTGTCACACAACAATGGTAAGAGGTCAAAACTACTTCCAAACAAGCTGAACCTCCAATGACAGATTATTGTACTACATTCCCTAAGATGAGAATGTAGGCCACACCCTGAAACAGGTACTATCATCTCATGGAAATGTTCCATTAAGAGGACACTGAGATGATGACTTCTCCATACTACCTCACAGAGTCAGAGTGAGATAATGATAAGCCGTATCACTGATCTGAGCCAGATAGCTTGATAGATGGCAGTGTCAAACCTAACCCTCTACCCACATTTTCTTTTCTACAACATCATTCCGTGCTGGTTAATTTTATGTCAACTTGACACAAACTAGTTATCTGAAAGGAGGGAACCTCAGTTTAGAAAATGCCTCCATGAGATTCATCTGTAGAGCATTTTCTTAATTAGTGATTGATGGGGGAGTGCCCAAACGATTGTAGATGGTGCCATCACAGAAATAGTGACCCTAACAAGGACAGTAGGATATTACTGTGACATACCTGACCATCATGTTATTTTCAAGAGCACTGGGGAGAAGTTTAGGTCTTGGGTCTGGAAAGGGTATTGAGTGTTGAGAGTTCAGTGGACTGATTTGTAGGAGTTTGGAAGATAAGAATGTTGAGAGCAGTGCAGATTATGGGGGGCTGGCTTGGGAAGTTTCAGAGTGAAGCAAAGACTCTTGTGGGTCTTTTGTGTGAAAAATCTGGGGAGTCTGGTTAGCTGGAGCTGAAGAATCAGTTGTGGTTAACAAGAAACCAGAACCTCTAAACCAAATCCTTTGCTTAGCTGGACAATGGATGCTGGTCAGGTCTGGGTGAAGAGTCAACTGTGATTAAGAACAGACTAGCTTCATTGAGATGAAGTCTTTTGGGAAATATTTCCTCAGGTCAGCACACAGAAGCTATATTTCATAAGTGGCCAAGGTTTTGCCTCATAATGGCAGCCAAACTTGGTAGTATAAGAGTCTCCCAGGTGGTAAGGGTTTCGAAGGCTTGAATGGGTCATGGAGCACAGCTGAGGATTGGCATTATGTGGCAGGGATGGGGTCCCAGAAGAGAGCCCAGAAAAGCCCAGAGAGCTATTGGTAAAAGGGTAGCCCAATTGCAGCAAGGGATCCCAGAAGTTTTGAAGATGCTGGTACCCTAGGAGGACCACCAAGAAGTACAGCAGAGATGGAGTGGAGCCAATGGGAGCCTAGAAAACAGACTGTGTGCTGCAGAGGGCAGAGCTGGAGAAGAAACCCACGTCCCTTGGAAAGCCAAAAAGATGATAAGTGAATCCTAGGCATTAGACATTGATTCATTTATACTGTTGAAGTTTAGGTTTGCTCTGTTCAGATTGTGACTGTGCCCTGGTTCTTTCTTCCTGAAGTGAGAAAGTATTAAATTCACTTCTGATTTTATAGGAACCCACAGTTGACAGATTTCGAATTTTAAAAGATTTTGAATTTTAAAAGAGATTGGCTATTTTAAAGAGACTGAATTTTTAAGTGTTTGAATTTTTAAAGACCATGGGACTTTTAAAATTTAAAATGGTTACATTCTAATGTAGATATTAATTTGTTTAATATTAGGGAAGACTAAGAAAGAAAAGATTATGGCTTAACGGCGATGTGTTGTGTGTCACATTGACACAAATTCAGTTGTGATGGCAAATTTTATGCCCACGTGACACAAGCCACAGTTATTTGAAAGGAGGTGACCTCAGCTGAGAAAATGCCTCCATGAAATTGTGCTATAGGTAAGCCTGTAGGCCATTTTTAAGATTTGTGGTTGACAGAGGAGGGCTCCGCTCATCATGGATGGTGCTATCCCCAGGCTAGTTAGGTCCTAGGTCCTATAAAAAACAGGCTGAGCAAGCCATGAGGAACAAAGTCCTTATCCGCATCTTCCATGGCCTCTGCATCAGCTCCTGCCTCCAGGTTCAAGGTCTGCTGAGTTTCTGTTCTGACTTCCCTCAATGCTGAACACCTATAAACCCTTTCCTCCCCAAATCGCTTTGGTCATTGTGTTTCATCACAGCAAAAGTAATTCTGAGATACATCCTTTGAGATAGATGTGGGGTCATTAAACCTCGTCATCTATTCTTTCTGCTGTGGCCAAACTGATTAAAGCTTCCCAATTTCCGGTTGACTACTGCTGCTTTTTTTTTTTTTTTTTTTTTTTTTTTTAGCAATGGATGTGGAGCAGGTGGCTGAGTCTGCCTCCCTGTGACCCCTGGGGCTACTGCTGTCTCTCTAAAACTTCAGTAACAAATTTTGTCATTGTATTTTTTAGTTAAATATTTTTGTTTTATTTTGAGTCAGGATCTTACTGTGTAATCCAAGATGGCTTGGAATTATGTACAAGCTGACCTTGAACCCGTGACAAGCATCCTGTCCCAGCCCTCTATGTGCTGAGATCATAGGCCTGGGCCTATGTCAAACCGATAGCCTTTATTTGTTTCAGGATTTCCTAGCTTCCTATGGATATTTTCCTTTTGCTCCTGCACAGTAATTTTCTTCATTTTATGGCTTCCTTTAGTTCACTAAAACTTTATAAGAATTGTTCTAAATCCTGCCTGTTAGGTGTGGCATGTAGTCATTCCTAAAGACTGGCTACGGATTCCTCCTTCATTGAGTGGGTCTCAATGTCCTCTTTCATTGTAAGCACTCTGATGTCTTCTTGTAAGTAACTGGACATTTGAACCTGTGTTGTATCTGGTTTTTAGTTTATCTTCCTTTCTAGGATGTCTTTTTGGCTTGCTTCTTATTGCTTCAAGAACGGACATGAAGTTTACACTTTAAGGTCAACATAAGCCTTTAGCAAATCTGCGCCTTTCCCAACTGAGCAAAGGTAGCACTTTTTTTTTTTTTTTGCCTCATTTATAAAGATGCTTCCAATAACTCTGACCTTAATGTCTGCTTCCCCAAAGTGTTTCCAGGAGAAAGGGAAGGTGGTCCTTGAAAGACCCCGTGCATCACTTGAGCTAGGTCGGGGAGGATGATGCAGCCCGTGGGGAGAAGCTAGTGTAGCTATGGCTGCCGGCCTCTGTGCCTGCCTTTCAACGAGTAACAGTGAAATAGCAGCAGTCAGGGGTCAGAATACAGATCTCGGCAGTTACACTACAGGGTCTTACTGCAACTCTGGTTTCCACAGCTGCCTGTGAGGTTTTCAGGGAACACATGCAAAGTCACCTGCCTCTGTGGGTGTGGAGTGAGCTGCAGCTCTGAGAAAAGCTAAAGTAACTCAGTCACAATTTACTCTAAATCTTCTTTTGGAGTTTTTTTTCTTTATGGTGCATGTGAACGTGTGCATGCGCACACGTGTGTTCACACGTGCACATGTGAATGCCAGAATATAATATTGAGTTTTATGTCTTAAGCCCCCCTCATCCCCAACCCTTCCTCCTCTTCCTTCTTCTCCAGTCTCTTACTGACCTCACACGCGCCTTGTAGACTTACCTGGCTGTCTAGCAAACCCTAGTGATCCACCTGTGTCCACCTCCCAACGCTGGGATCACAAGCATGCCACCATGTCAGGTTTATTTGTTCGTTTGTTTGTTTGCTTATATGTGGGCCCTGTGGCTTAAACGCAGGTCTTTGTACTTGCAAGTCAAACGTTTTATTGGCTTAGTCACGTCTCCAGCTTACATTTGGAAGTTTCAAGCCTTCAATAGGCTTTTGAGTCAAAAAATATTTTCTTTTTCTGGACCCTCAGCTAGAAAAGAAGAATCAAATCATGAACTGTATCCTCCAGAATATAGGTGTAGGGCAACATTGGATCATACCTTGGTGAATTAAAATATCTTGTTCCTGTTATATGATGTAGTAGTGACTGGTATTTCAGAGCCATTTATTTAAAATTATATTATTCTTTTATATATTACATCTGGACAGCAGTTTCCCTTTCTCCTACCTGCGCCCCTCCCCCCCAATCTACTCTTCCATTTCCCTTCAGAAAAAGGCAGGTCTTCCAGGGATATCAGCCAAACAGACCATATCAAGTTGCAATAATATCAGGTATCTCCCTTCATATTAAGGCTGAACAAAGCCCAGTAGGAGAACAAGGGTCCCAAAAGCAGGAAAAGGAGTCAGAGACAGCCATATTCCCCCTGTTATATAAGTTCCACGAGAAGACTGCGCTACACAACCCTAACATATACAAAGGGACCTGGGTCTGACCCTTGCATCCTTCTAAATGATATAATTTGGATATTTTCTTTTCATATGGTAGCTGAGAAACTAATAAAAAACATGGTGTCAGCAACAGAAAGGGAAAAAAATGTGTGCAGCAGACACGTTCTATGGTGTCATAGTTATAAACAACATAGTTGTGCTTTGAATTCCTCTGTTCCTTGTCTTGCCCTGCAAACTCTTTACCTTGCACATGCTACCTCAGTGATGCCATCTGCCATGCCATGATAGCCAGGAGACCCTCACCTGAGCTGCGCTGGTGCAGGCTTCCATGAACTCAGAGCTAGCTAGCACTCCCCGAAGACAGGGCAGTTTGTGAGCTCTGTGTGCACTAGGGGTGGATTATGAATCGTGATTCAACTTTTCCACTAAAGGGGTATACATAGTACCAAATTCACTTTATGCAAGTCATAGGCCACGAATAAAGAACACTTTTCAACCTTTCATATTGAGCCATTTGGGTCCCCAAACACTGGCTGAAGAATGTGAATTTTGAGCACTATGCTTAGCAGAATAAAGTTGAAAGAAGTTACTTAGGGAATTGTACTTATGTAAGAAACATAGTTTCTGTAAGGCAAAGGAAACCATCAAGAGGACAAATCGGCAACCAACAAATTGGGAAAAGATCTTCACCAATCCTACATCAGATAGAGGGCTAATATCCAATATATATAAAGAACTCAAGAAGTTAGACTCCAGAAAACCAAACAACCCTATTAAAAAATGGGGTACAGAGTTAAACAAAGAATTCTCACCTGAAGAACTTCGGATGGTGGAGAAGCATCTTAAAAAATTCTCAACTTCTAGTCATTAGGGAAATGCAAATCAAAACAACCCTAAGATTTCATCTTACACCAGTCAGAATGGCTAAGATTAAAAATTCAGGAGACAGGTGTTGGAGAGGGTGTGGAGAAAGAGGAACACTCCTCCACTGCTGGTGGGGTTGCAAATTGGTACAACCACTCTGGAAATCAGTCTGGCGGTTCCTCCGAAAACTGGGCACCTCACTTCCAGAAGATCCTGCTATACCACTCCTGGGCATATACCCAGAAGACTCCCCACCATGTAATAAGGATACATGTTCTACTATGTTCATAGCAGCCCTATTTATAATTGCCAGATGCTGGAAAGAACCCAGGTATCCCTCAACAGAAGAGTGGATGCAAAAAATGTGGTATATCTACACAATGGAGTACTTACTATTCAGCCATTAGAAACAATGAATTCATGAAATTCTTAGGCAAATGGATGGAGCTAGAGAATATCATACTAAGTGAGGTAACCCAGACTTAAAAGGTGAATCATGGTATGCATTCACTATTAAGTGGATATTAACCTAGAAAACTGGAATACCCAAAACATAATCCACACATCAAATGAGGTAGAAGAAGAAAGGAGGAGTGGCCCCTGGTTCTGGAAAGACTCAGTGAAACAGTACTCAGCAAAACCAGAACGGGGAAGTCGGAAGGGGTGGGTGGGAGGACAGGGGAAGAGAAGGGGGCTTACGGGACTTTCGGGGAGTGGGGGGGCTAGAAAAGGGGAAGTCATTTGAAATGTAAATAAATTATATCGAATAAAAAAAAAAGAAAAAAAAAGAGTAGAGCGGCGGTGGCGGTGGCAGTGGTGGCGGCGGTGGCAGCAGCAGCAGCAGCAGCAGCAGCAGCAGCGGTGGCAGCTGGTCCAGCGGAAGGGCCATCAGCAGTGGAACCAAGAAGCCACATCAGAACTCGGCCTCTTGCCAGTTACGAGAGTCTTTCCACCATCTTGGATCTTGGGCGCCAGAGAAATCAGACAGACTGAGGTACGCAAATATAACCCAAGGCCAACATCGCGGGGGGTGGGGGGGGTGGGGGCGGGGATTAGTGTGCAAACCCAGCCAGGAGGTTGTGTGCCCTGCCCAGCGTGAGCTCTGCCATTTTGACTATGGGACACCAGAGAGTTCTAACAGGCAATAAATAGGAAATGCAGAAAAAACTTAAAGAAATGCAGAAGAACTTGGGTCAACAGGCAGAAGTCATGAAAGAAGAAACACAAAAATCTCTTAAAGAATTACAGGAAAACACAAACAAGCAAGTGAAGGAACTGAGCAAAACCATCCAGGATCTAAAATCAGAAGTAGAAACAACTAAGAAATCACAAAGGGAGACAACTTTGGAGATAGAAAACCTTGAGAAGAAATCAGGGGCCATAGATGCAAATATCAACAACAGAATACAAGAGATGGAAGAAAGAATCTCAGATGCCGAAGATACCATAGAAACCATTGACTCAACAGTCAAAGAAAATGCAAAATGCAAAAAGCTTGTATCCCAGAACATCCAGGAAATCCAGGACACAATGAGAAGACCAAACCTAAGGATTATAGGTATAGATGAGAATGAAGATTTACAGTTGAAAGGGCCAGCAAATATCTTTAACAAAATTATGGAAGAAAACTTTCCCAACTTAAAGAGAGAGATGCCCATGAATATACAAGAAGCATACAGAACTCCAAACAGACTGGACCTGAGCAGAAATATCTCTTGTCACATAATAATCAAAACCCCAAATGTACTAAACAAAGAAAGAATATTAAAGGCAGTAAGAGTAAAAGGCCAAGTAACATACAAAGAAAGACCTATCAGAATCACACCAGACTTCTCACCAGAAAGCTAGAAGACCCTTATTCATAAAAGAAACATTACTAAAGCTCAAAGCACACATTTCACCTAACACAATAATTGTGGGGGACTTCAACACTCCACTCTCCTCAATGGACTGATCAGGAAAACAGAAACTAAGCAGGGACACAATAAAACTAATTGAAGCTTTGGGCCGATTGGACTTGACTGATATTTATAGAACATTTCACCATAAAACAAAAGAATATACCTTTTTCTCAGCACCTCATGGTACCTTCTCCAAAATCGACCATATAATTGGTCACAAGACAGTCCTCAACAAATATAAAAAGATCGAACTATTCCCATGCCTCCTATCGGATCACTGTGGTGTAAGAGTGGTCTTCAATGGCAACAAAAGCAACAGAAAGCCCACATACACATGGAGGCTGAACAATAATCTACTCAATGACACCTTGGCCAAAGAAGAAACAAAGAAAGAAATCAAAGACGTTTTAGAATTTAATGAAATTGAAGGCACAACATACCCAAATCTTTGGGACACAATGAAAGTAGTGCTAAGAGGAAAACTCATAGCCCTGAGTGCCTCCAAAAAGAAAATGGAGAGTGCATACACTAGCAGCTTAACGACACACCTGAAAGTCCTGGAACAAAAAGAAGCCAATTCATCCAGGAGTAGAAGACAGGAAATCCTCAAACTCAGGGCTGAAATCAGTCAAGTGGAAATGAAGAATCAATGAATCCAGAAGCTGTTTTTTTTTTTTTTGAGAAAATCAACAAGATAGATAAACCCTTAGCCAGACTGACCAAAGGGCACAGAGAAAGTATCCAAATTAACAAAATTAGAAATGAAAAGGGGGATATAACGACAGCAACTGAGGAAATTCAAAAAATCATCAGATCCTACTACAAAAGTCTATACTCAACACAACTGGAGAATCTCGAGGAAATGGACAATTTCCTAGACAGATACCAAATACCAAAATTAAATCAGGACCAAATAGATCATCTAAACAGTCCCATAACCCCTAAAGAAATAGAAGGGGTCATAGAAAGCCTTCCAACCAAAAAAAAAAAAACAAAACAAAACAAACAAAAAACAAAAAACAAAAAAACAAAACAAAAAACAAAACAAAACTGCAGGACCAGATGGCTTCAGTGCAGAATTCTATCAGACATTCAAAGAACACCTAACACCAATACTCTTCAAACTATTCCACAAAATAGAAACAGAAGGAACACTACCTAATTCCTTCTATGAAGCCACAATTATGCTGATACCAAAACCACACCAAGATCCAGCAAAGAAAGAGAATTTCAGACCAATTTCCCTTATGAACATCGATGCAAAAATACTCAATAAAATTCTTGCCAACCGAATCCAAGAACACATAAAAATGATCATCCACTATGATCAAGTAGGCTTTATCCCAGGGATGCAAAGTTGGTTCAATATACAGAAATCCAACAATGTAATCCACTACATAAACAAACTCAAAGAAAAAAACCACATGGTCATTTCATTGGATGCTGAAAAAGCATTTGACAAAATTCAGCATCCTTTCATGCTTAAAGTCTTGGAAAGAACAAGAATTCAAGGCCCATACCTAACATAGTAAAAGCAATATACAGCAAACCGGTAGCCAGCATCAAACTAAATGAAGAGAAACTTGAAGCAATCCGACTAAAATCAGGAACTAGACAGGGCTGCCTACTTTCTCCTTATCTTTTCAATATTGTACTTGAGGTACTAGCTCGGGCAATTAGGCAACATAAGGAGGTCAAAGGGATACAAATTGGAAAAGATGAAGTCAAACTATCATTATTTGCAGATGATATGAGAGTCTACTTAAGTGACCCAAAAAACTATACTAGAGAACTCCTACAGCTGATAAACAACTTCAGCAAAGTGGCAGGTTATAAAATCAACTCAAGCAAATCAGTGGCCTTCCTATATCAAAGGATAAGCAGGCTGAGAAAGAAATTAGGGAAATTACACCCTTCACAATAGCCACAAACAGTATAAAGTACCTTGGGGTGACTCTTAGCAAACATGTGAAAGATCTGTATGACAAGAACTTCAAGACTCCGAAGAAGGAAATAGAGGAAGACCTCAAAAAATGGAAAAACCTCTCATGCTCATGGATTGGCAGGATTAATATAGTTAAAATGGCCATTTTGCCAAAGTAATATACAGATTCAATGCAATACCCATCAAAATCCCAACTCAATTCTTTATAGAGTTAGAAAGAGCAATTCTCAAATTTATCTGGAATAACAAAAAACCCAGGATAGCTAAAACTCTTCTCAACAACAAAAGAAATTCTGGGGGAATTAGTATCCCTGACCTCAAGCAATATTACCAAGCAATAGTGTTAAAAAGTGCATGGTATTGGTACAGTGACAGGCAGGCAGATCAATGGAACAGGATTGAAGATCCAGAAATGAACCCACACACCTATGGCCACTTGATCCTCGACAAAGGGGCTGAAAACATCCAATGGAAAAAAGATAGTCTTTTCAACAAATGGTGCTTGTTCAACTGGAGGTCAGCATGCAGAAGAATGTGAATTGATCCATCCTTGTCTCCTTGTACTAAGCTCAACTCCAAATAGATCAAGGACCTCCACATAAAGCCAGATACTCTGAAGCTAATAGAAAAGAAACTGGGGAAGACACTTGAGGACATCGGTACAGGGGGAAAGTTCCTGAACAGAACACCAATAGCATATGCTCTAAGATCAAGAATTGACAAATGGGACCTCATAAAATTACAAAGTTTCTGTAAAGCAAAGGACACCATCAAAAGGACAAATCAGCAACCATCAAATTGGGAAAAGATCTTCACCAACCCTACATCAGATAGAGGGCTAATATCCAATATATACAAAGAACTCCGAAGTTAGACCCCAGAAAACCAAATAACCCTATTAAAAATTGGGTACAGAGTTAAACAAAGAATTCTCACCTGACGAACTTCAGATGGTGGAGAAATATCTTAAAAAATGCTCAATTTCACTAGTCATCAGGGAAATGCAAATCAAAACAACCCTGAGATTTCACCTTACACCAGTCAGAATGGCTAAGATTAAAATCTCAGGAGACCGCAGATGTTGGCGAGGATGTGGAGAAAGAGGAACACTCCTCTACTGCTGGTGGGGTTGCAAATTAGTACAACCACTCTGGAAATCAGTTTGGCGGTTCCTCAGAAAACTGGGCATGTTACTTCCGAAAGATCCTGGTATACCACTCCTGGGCATATACCCAGAGGATTCCCCAGCATGTAATAAGGATATATGCTCCACTATGTTCATAGCAACCCTATTTATAATAGCCAGAAGCTAGAAAGAACCCAGGTATCCCTCAACAGAAGAATAGATGCAAAAAATGTGGTATGTATACACAATGGAGTACTATGAAGCCATTAGAAACAGTCAGTTCATGAAATTCTTAGGCAAATGGATGGAGCTGGAGAACATCATACTAAGTGAGGTAACCCAGTCTCAAAAGATCAATCATGGTATGCACTCACTAATAAGTGGATATTAGCCTGGAAAGCTGGAATACCCAAAACATAATCCACACATCAAATGAGGTACAAGAAGAATGGAGGAGTGGCCCCTGGTTCTGGAAAGACTCAGTGTGGCAGTATAAGGCAAAACCAGAACAGGGAAGTGGGAAGGGGTAGGTGGGAGAACAGGGCAAGGGAAGGGGGCTTATGTGACTTTCAGAGAGTGGGGGACCAGAAAAGGGGAAATCATTTGAAATCTAAATAAAAAATATATCGAATAAAATTAAAATTAAAATAAAAGAAACGTTATGAGTAGATAGTGGGTCTATGCATATGAGAGTATTCAATTTTCTTTTGAAACATTGTCTCGTTTCCCAGACTTTGAATGTCCCTTAGCTGAGGATGACCTTGAACCTTTGATCTTTCTGCTTCCATCTTCCTAGTGCTGGGACTACAGTCATGTGTCCCCATGCTTGGGACTCTGTCCGAGGTAGAGGCAAAAGGTACTTGATATAACGGGGGGTGGGGGTGGGGGGGACTATTTCAAAAGTGTGTGTGTGTGTGTGTGTGTGTGTGTGTAGGAATACTAGCAAAGTGCTTTGGGAATCACAGAGAAAGGAGAGTGTAGCTCTGCAGTTCTGGCTATGAGGAAGATAGTTAGGACCAGTGTTGTCATACAAATCTATAATCTGAATACCCAGAGCCCAAGACAAGCGTATAACCATAAGTCTGAGAGTGCATTGGGCTACAAGGAGGGACTGCACAGTGAGATTCTGTCTTAAATCAAGCAAACAAAGAAAAATGAATGCTGTGTGAGGAAGCCCCTTGTAAGGAAGAGCTGGCTTGCATGGCAGAGCAGGGCTCTAGCAATACTTTCTCAGTTGGAACACAGCGTGGTTAAGGACACAAGTGACAAGAAGGACAGCAAGACTTGGACAGCAAGTAGAAGGAGCCAGAAACTCAGGCTGCTTTTGTGAGGAAGAGGTAAAGGAAGGAGAGACCTGAGATGTATGTGTGGGCGCTGGGATCTGATGTGTCCGATAAACCAGCCTAAGGAGTTCAGTTCTGTCTTGAGAATTGGAAACTTCTCAGTAGTTAAATTTGGATATATATTTTCTGAAGGATAATCAGAGTAAATTTAAATATGGAATGAATCTGGTTATCCAGAGCAGGTGATTGAAATATTTAGCACCAGATTTGATCACAAATGTGTTTGAATACACGAAACCAAACTTGTAGACATCATTTCTGGCTGCGTTGTAACTTTCTTATATACTCTTGTAGTCCTTCTTCAAGAGAGAAGCCTTGGGTAAAGCAGAGAACTGAGTGTGTTTAAATAAAATCGAAAGCAGAGAGCATTCTCAGCATTTGCCATTAGGATCACATGCCCCACAAACCAGCACCATGTCACATGCAAGAAACAGATCTGAGATTCTTTTTTTTTTATTCCATATATTTTTTATTTACATTTCAAGTGATTTCCCCCTTTCTGGCTTCCCACTCTCCCGAAAGTCCCATAAGCCCTATTCCCCCATCCACCCCTTCCCACTTCCCTGTTCTGGTATTGCCCTATACTGCTATACTGAATCCTTCCATAATCAGGGGCCACTCCTCTGTTCTTCTTGGACATCATTTGATGTGATTGATATGTTTTGGGTATTCCAATTTTCTAGGCTAATATCCACTTATTAGTGAGTGCATACTGGAAATCAGTCTGACAGTTCCTCAGAAAACTGGGCACATTACTTTCAGAGGACCCTGCTATATCACTCCTGGGTATATACCCAGAGGATTCCCCAACATGTAATAAAGATACATGCTCCACTATGTTCATAGCAGCCTCATTTATAATAACCAGAAGCTGGAAAGAACCCAGGTATGCCTCAGCGGAGGAATGGATACAAAAAATGTGGTATATCTACACAATGGAGTACTATTCAGCCATTAGAAACAATGAATTCATGAAATTCTTAGACAAATGGATGGAGCTGAAGAACATCATACTAAGTGAGGTAACAGAGATTCTTCATAAAAGTAAATATCTTGACTTATGCACAAATCATGGAACCAGGCGCCTCATTCACTCAGGCCAGCAGAGACTGACTGATTTGGAATACATTTTTCAATTAAGTGTATTCTTTCTTTTTTATATTAGATATTTGCTTCATTTACATTTCAAATGTTATCCCCTTTCCTCATTACCGCATCTGAAAGCCCCCCACCCCAGCCCTTCTCCCCTGCTTACCAATCCCTCCTCCCACTTTCCTGACCTGGCATTCCCCTACAATGGGACCAATGACCTCTCTTCTCATTGATGAGAAGATGTCTGAAATGGCCATCCTTTGCTACATATGTAGCTGGAGTCATGGGTCCCTCCATGTGTACTCTTTGGTTGGTGGTTTAGTTCCTGGGAGATCTGGAGGTACTGGTTGGTTCATATTATTGTTCCTCCTATGGAGCTGCAAACCCCTTTGGCTCCTTAGGTCCTTTTTCTAGTTCCTCCCTATGCTCAGACCATTGGTTGGCTATAAGTCATGGACATTTTGATCTCCCTTCTAAGAAGGATCAAAGTATCCACACTTTGGTCTTTCTTCTTGAGCTTCATGTGGTCTGTGAATTAATTGTATCATGGGTATTTCAAGCTTTTGGGCTAATATCTACTTATCAGTGAGTTCATACCGTGTGTGTGTGTGTGTGTGTGTGTGTGTGTGTGTGTGTGTGTGTGTGTGAGACTTGGTTACCTCACTCAGGATGATATTTTCTTGTTCTATCCATTTGCCTAAGAATTATGAATTCATTGTTTTTAATAGCCGAGTAGTACTCCATTGTGTAAATGTACCACATTTTCTTTATCCATTCCTCTGTTGAGGGACATCTGGATTCTTCTGGCTATAATAAATAAGGCTTCTATGAACACAATGGAGCATGTGTCCTTATTACATGTTGGAGTGTCTTCTGGGTATATACCCAGGAGTGGTATAGCTGGGTCCTCAGGTAGTACTACATCCAATTTTTTGAGGAACTGTCAAACTGATTTCCAGAGTGGTTTTACCAGCTTGCACTCTTTACCAATCCTATATCTGACAGAGGGCTAATATCCAATATATACAAAGAACTCAAGAAGTTAGGCTCCAGTGAACCAAATAACCCTATTAAAAAATGGAATACAGAGCTAAATAAAGAATTCTGAGCTGAGGAATACTGGATGTCTGAGAAGCACCTAAAGAAATGTTCAACATCCTTAATCATCAGGGAAATGCAAATCAAAACAACCCTGAGATTCCACCTTACACCAGTCAGAATGGCTAATATCAAAAAACTCAGGGGACAGCAGATGCTGGAGAGAATGTGGAGAAAGAGGAACACTTTTCCATTGCTTGGTAGGATTTCAAGCTGGTAAAACCACTATGGAAATCAGTTTGGCGGTTCCTCACAGGTGTAATTTTTTTAAAATGATTATCTACTTGTTTTTATTTTATACATATGAATGTTTCACTTGTACTGTATCTATATTGACCACTAGAGGGCATCAGATCCCCAGAAATTAAAGTTAACTGCCTTGTGAGTGTAGAGAACTGAATTGAGGTTCTCTTCTCAACCAACAAATCCTTTTAACTACTGAGCTATTTATCTATTCCTCAGATTTACTCTTAAAAAACCAATTAATTTTTTAATTTAAAATTACACACAATTTATTTTTAGAGTAGTCTTTCCCCTTCCTCAAATCCTTGCAGATCCTTTTCTCTTTACCCACCCACTTGATGTTCTTTCTTTTTCTTTCTCTATCACCCTTCTCCCACCAAATAAAATCAAAACAATCAATCAAGCAAGCAAACAAACAAAAAAGAAATACATAGAAATAAGATATGACAAAATTAAAACAATACGAAACATGCACATAAAACCATGGAGTATTTTCCTATTGGCCAACTTCTTCTGGACATGGGGCCTGTCTTAAAGTATGGTAGATATAGCCACTAACAGTCCATTGGACAATCTGATGTTTTTCTCTCAGCAGGTATCAATTGCAAATAACCCCAGGGTTAGAATGGAAGCCATGTCTGCTTCCCCTCCTTAGTACTGGAGCGTGTGCCGTCATAGGCTCTATGGGTTGGTATGATTTTCATTCCCGTTATGCCTGGGAGAGGCTGTTTCCTTGGCAGCTTCTATTTCTGGCTCTTACCAGGTCTTTTTACCTACACATTTTTTTTTATAGCTTCCTAAGCTTTGAGAGAGTGGCTTGATAAAACCCTCAGTGCTTCGAAGTTTCCCATCTCTGAACATTATCTACTTGTGTGTGTGTGTGTGTCTGTGTTTATTACCATACCCTGCAAAGGAGCATCTCTAGTGTTGAGCAGTGTTCTGATCTATGGGTATTTCAATGTATCATCACATCAGAAATTATTTTATCTATGTTTCTTTAATGGAATAATAGTAGTAGGTTTTCCCATAGGGCCCATGATCCATCTATTCTGTTTATTGGCTGCCTTAGCATTTTTAAGTATGGGTTCCATTTCATGGAATCGGCCAAATATAACTTAAGAAATGGTTTTAGTTACCCCCATAACATTTGTGCTGTGATTGTATTAGTGTATTTTGCAGGAATGTTGCTGCTTTTGGTCACAAGTTTTGTAGCTGAGTGATATTGATTAATACTTTTCTTCTTTAGTAGTCAGTGTACAAAAGGCCATCCAGCACCAGGATTTCTTCATTTTCTATAACATAAGTTGTGTCTTCAGTAATAGGGCCTTATCTGGTAATGGATAGTAATCAATAGCCTTGTAAATAGTCTGTGATGTTTGGGGGTGTCTATGACACCCCTTTTAGCCAGTGACTCAGCAACATGTAACTCATACCTGGCACTGGAGGTTTTAATTGGCTGCATGACATGTGTAATTGGGTTATTGTCTCCCCATTATACAGTGACTTCATTTAAATTACTTTCATATATGTATGTATTTTTATTTATATCTATTTTAGGAAGTTTCTGCAGTAGGGGGGTTATAGGGCTTTTCACTTTGTCCTTTGGTGTTTGACTCTTTCCATATTCCCTCCTTTGCTCCTCTTTCCCATCCCTCCCTATTTAACACACTGTCTCCATTCCTATTTTCCCATTGTCTCTCCACAACACTATATTCTATGGTCCTATTTCTCCTTCCTTAGAAGATTCCCTCCTCCCACTCTGGTCCCATACTAGTACCTAAGTTCTGTGGTGATGTAGATTAAAACACTCCCTGAATTTGATAGAACAGAAAGTACGGAGTACAGGAGTGAGCTTGCTGGCACAGGAAAGGTCTTTCTGAACAGGGTATCAATAGCACAGGTTTTAAGATTAACAGTAAGTGGGACCTCAGGAAATGGAAAAGCATCTCTGTAGCAAAGGACAGCATCCTCTGGGACATGTGGCAACTAATAGGAAAAATCTTTAGCCATTGTTTATCTAATATAGGGTTATCTATAATATATACTGAACTAAAACAATGAACATCAAGAAAAATTAACCCAATTGAAATAGGGTTCAGAACTAAGCAGAGTTCTCAGAATATTAAACACAAATAGTTGAGAAACACTTAAACATGTTTATTTAAAAATATTCAACATCCTTAGAGACCAGGAAAATGCAAATTTAACCTACTTTGAGATTTCATCTTACCCAGTTACAATGGCCAAGATCAAGAAACAAATGACAACATATGCTGGCAAAGATGTGGGGAAAGGGGGACAGTTATTGATCACTGGTGGGAGTCAAGCTGGTACAGCCACTATTTAATCACCTTGCTGGTTCCTCAGGAAGCTGGAAATCAATCTACCTCAAGATGCAGCTATCTAACTCTAGGGCATACAGCCAAAGACATCTACATCCTACAACAGAGGCACCTGCTCATCCATGCCCACTGCTGTTCCATTCATAAGACCCAGAAACTGGAAACCGCATAGATGTCACCAACTGATGGGAGCACGATGAGAAGTCACTACGTTTGCACGATGGGATATTTATTATTCAGCTGTTCAGAGAAAGGAAATTGTGAAACTTGCTGGTAGATGAATAGAGCTTGAAAGGATCATTATTAAATATTAAATTAGATATGTCTGTTTAAATGTAAGCTTAAGTAAAAACAGAAATGACTCTGGAGAAACCTATATCCTTTAAGGCTCTGCCAGTGCCTGACAAATACAGAGGGGGACACTCTCAGCCAACCATGGAACTGAGCACAGGGTCCCCAATGGGGGAGCTAGAGAAAGGACCCAAGGAGCTGAAGGGGTTTGCAGTCCCATAGAAGGAAAAAACAATATGAACCAACCAGTACCCCCAGAGCTCCCAATGACTAAACCACTAACCAAAGACTACACATGGAGGGGCCCCTGGCTCTACCTTCATATGCAGCAGAGGATGGCCTTGATGGACATTTAAGGGAGGGGAGGCCCTTGATCTTGTAAAGGCTCAATGCCCCTTAGTAGGGGAATGCCAGGACAGGGAAGTGGGAGTGAGTAGGTTGGTGAGCAGGAGGAGGGAGGAGGGGATAGGAGGTTTTCGGAGGGGAAACGAGGAAAGGGAATAACATTTGAAATGTAAATAAAGAAAATATCTAATAAAAAAGAAAACAAAAAGAACTAACTATATAACAGGTCAATATTATGTCTAAATACTCCCAAGTTGTTAACGTTTTGAGAAATTATTTTATAAGAAGGCTTTCTAATATTTTATATTAGAACAAAATATGCAAGTGATATAAGGTATTTCGTGAAAATAGTTTTTCTTTTGCCTTATCACAGCAGTGAGGAACTTAGGTTTTAGGCATGGGTGGCAGACTGGCGAGATGGCCCAGCTGGCATGGAGCTAGCTGCCAAGCCTGGCCATGTGAGTTCAGTCCTTGGACCCCACATGGTGAAAGGAGGAAACTGACTCCTTTAAATTATTTTCTGACCTCCATATACATGCCTGTAGCATGCAACCCCGCATACCAAATAAGTTATTTTTATAAAGAATATCAATTACTATAAATACTTCATTAAATACTTTGAAATATTTCAGTAGTGACTGGTACACTAGAATAATGGTGATAATATTTGGTTTGGATTTCTGATTATAGTGGAGTATTTGTTGATGAATTAGGTAAACAAAAGGTGTAAATTTCTGTTCTTTACAATAACAATTGAATCAAGGAGCAAATATATGATTTAAAATTTGGTATAAACTGATAATTTCATCATACTGTAAAAGTTCAATCTGCAAAATAAGACAGGATAATGTATTTGAATGAATTTTTATTTATGTTTGGATCCTAGGTAATATTTATTTAAAAGAATTCATTAAATTCTGATGAGCCTAGCCCTTTGGATTAAGCCTGTAAATATACTCAAATTTATTTCTGTCATTTGGGCAGATACCTATAATACACATATATTTATATAAAATTCTGAGGTTATTACTATTGAAACCCCAAACCATGAAACTATTCTTACATTCTGCATGGGTAACTTTTCGAATACTCACTTGCTAATATCATTTTAAATTATCATGCCCTGGATGGTGGCCATGGGAGTTGCAAGTTCAAGGACTGCTTGGAAAAGCAGGGAGACCTTACTTAAAGTACCAAGAGGGCCAGGGTGTGGCTCACTGGCATGGCACTTGCCTAGCATACTTTAGGGCCTGGCTTAACATTGAACAGCGATTGTGTTTTATTATGTAGTGAAACTGCATTAAACTAATGAGTTCATGTTTGGTGGAGGGAATGATTACCCTAGAGTTCTGGGCCATTTGGGAAAACTGTTGTATATTAGTTATTTTGACATTGCTGTTACCAAAAACACCCAACATAGCTACCTTAAGGGAAGGAAGGCTTATTTTGTTTTATAGAGCCTGGGGGATTTCAGTTCATCACAGAAAGGAGGCCATGGCCGTGGGGGTGTATTTTTTGAAGCAGTAGCCTCGTGAGACAGCGCTCTCTCATCTTGGTGGGCAGAGAGGCAGAGAAAGCAGATTGGAACCAGGGCAGGTATGGCCTTCAATGTCTGCTCCTCAATGATCTACTTTCAAACAATCCCCAGCTCCCAAGGGACCCAGAGATTCCTCAATAATTCTGCAAGCTGGAGACTGACCATTCAAATGCAAGCCTGTGTGGAACATTTAGACTCAACCCATAATCCATAGCATAGTTTAAGACATTATAGATTAATCACAGTGGTGGATAAGACAGTGGTGCTTATAAATATAGCTATTCCCTGAACGCAGGGAGGAATCAGTATGTCAAGCCATTAATTTAGTTCTATAACGTCCTCTAGGCTTGACTAAGTTTTTCTACCCCTTTGGTCAGTAGTGACAATATTCTTAAGAATATTAATATTAATATTCACAATACTCCTCGTTTGCCCAAGGCTAATTTTGTTTTTGTCATTTTTACTGATACAGAATTCCATGAGTTTGAAAAGAGTTATTCTCTGATATAAACCAGGTTTAAAAAATCATATCTGATACCCATGTTTATTTATTATCTCCTTCAGGAAGAATAGTGACTCACAAGATGTCAGCATTATGTCATGCTGGTGCTGCCTGGGATACAGCCACTGGCACATGACAGACACTGCCCTGAGACCTGGGACTTCTTTTTTTTTTTTATTTGATATATTTTTTATTTACATTTCAAATGATTTCCCCTTTTCTGGACCCCACTCCCCGAAAGTCCCGTAAGCCCCCTTCTCTCCCCCTGTCCTCCCACCCACCCCTTCCCACTTCCCTGTTCTGGTTTTGCCAAACACTGCTTCACTGAGTCTTTCCAGAACAAGGGGCCACTCCTCCTTTCTTCTTGTATTTCATTTGATGTGTGGATTATGTTTTGGGTATTCCAGTTTTCTAGGTTAATAACCACTTATTAGTGAGTGCATACCATGATTCACCTTTTGAGTCTGGGTTACCTCACTTAGTATGATATTCTCCAGCTCCATCCATTTGCCTAAGAATTTCATGAATTCATTGTTTCTAATGGCTGAATAGTACTCCATTGTGTATATATACCACATTTTTTGCATCCACTCTTCTGTTGAGGGATACCTGGGTTCTTTCCAGCATCTGGCAATTATAAATAGGGCTGCTATGAACATAGTAGAGCATGTATCCTTATTACATGGTGGGGAATCCTCTGGGTATATGCCCAGGAGTGGTATAGCAGGATATTCTGGAAGTGAGGTACCCAGTTTTCGGAGGAACCGCCAGACTGATTTCCAGAGTGGTTGTACCAATTTGCAACCCCACCAGCAGTGGAGGAGTGTTCCTCTTTCTCCACATCCTCTCCAACACCTGCTGTCTCCTGAATTTTTAATCTTAGCCATTCTGAATGTCTTTAGATGGCAGAGGCATTTCTGCCTCTGCTTCACCCCCTCATGTTGTACTCCTTGTATGTCATCTCATGTTCCATTGTTGGGATGAATCTTGTATCCCAAGTGAAGCCCGTCTTTGTTCTCACCCTTAGGAGAACCTCTCATTTTGCTGTCTTGTATTCCCCTGACTGTTAAGACATATTAAGCCAATTTCCTCCTGTTTGGTTCTCAAGAGGAAGAATAGCTAATTAACTGTTTCGGTGAAGTAATTCATTAGATTTCTTTTTCCATGGTACATAATAAAGCATGTCTTTGCTTTCATTTATGTCTTGACCAATATGAATTTCCTGTCTGTTTCTTAAAAATGTTGAAAGGATTCACTAACAATTATACATGAGTCTTTTTTAAACATCGTGGAAGGAAGTTACACATAAACACAAAATTAGAAATGAATATTTGAGTGGCTATTTAAATATATTTTTTTCTGTGCTCCACAGTCTATTTCAGATGCCAGACTTGAAAGATTTGTTTTTTAATTTCTCAGTGTGGGATCTCTAGGAATAGTGGATTAAGCAAAGGAGATAAAGTCTATAGTTTTCCATTCCCTCAAAGGGTAATATCTATACTGATTTCAATTATATCGAAATAATACCTAGATTTTTTTCCCTTTAGACAGAACTTAGTCTTATTTTTGAACATTATAAGAAATGTTATCTCAGATACACAAAATCAGAAACATATGCTCCGGGACTAATACTATTGCAGTTTTGAGAGGTCAGCTACAAACTCTCCATAAAGTTTGCTTAATTTAAAATGAAATAGAAACAGCTGTTGTAAGGAATGCAGTATATAAGCTCTGATTTGAGGTTATATTATATTTCTCTTATTAATTTTAATTGTAAATTTCAAGAGAAAGAACTTATTACAGAAATAATATAAAATCTGATTTTTGAACATGTTCTATAACCAGACGAAAATAGTACATACTATCGTAAAACCCAATTATGGTCTCTTTTGCCTCCCTTTGCAAAAAGGGAGCATAATGGTTTTCTGGAATGGGGTATAAAGCATGTAGGGAAACCAAGTTGTTTTTCTTACTCTGTGCTCTTCCAGTCATTCAACACTCCTGACACCAGATGAAGAGGGATTTTCCTTACACAGCAAGCAATCCCCTGGTTGATTTTCCAGAGGTCACCATCTGAGTGTCCCTGAATTCAACTTTCACAGTCTCTACTTGGAGATAATGGGAGATCCCACAGGCTGATGGCTCATTGTGGCCAGACTGCCTTCTACTCTGGATGTCAATTGTTAAGTACAGATCAAAACCTGATTTTGATGAAGCAGGTATGAGATAAGGTTTTCCATGATGCCCTTCTCCTGGGGTCTTGTGAACTAACTTCCTCTCTGGCTTTCTTTCTCCTTTCCTCCTCTTTTTTCCTTTTTGTGTGTACAATGTGAACAGCCATGTGCACATTCACGCATGTGAAATGTGTATGGAGACACTGAGGCAATGTCAGGTGGCAACCTTTGCCTTCCATTTAGTTTGAGGGTCTGTTTTGTCCCCCCCACCACACACACACCAGTCTAGTTAGCTTCAGATCATTCTATTGTCTCTGCCTCCCATCTCTCTTGAAAGTTCTGAGAATACAGTTGATCATGCCACATGCAGGGCTTTTACATGAGTTCTTAGGATTTGGACTCAAGTCCTTACACGTGTACAGCAGGCACCTTTACACACTGAGCCATCTCCCTGCTAGGTTCTGTTAATTTTATAAAGTGGTTCACATCATTCAAAATGACATTGTACTTGTGTTTTTCAGTTTATTACTTAAGGAAATAATAAAGGATTTGCATGAATATCCAGATGCAGAAAGAGTCCTGGTCTGCAAGGGTCCTGAGTGGAGGTCTGACCCTGGTGAGTTGAAACGTACCGATCTCTATCCACACAGATATCTTCACAGTCTCAGATGGACTTCAAACCCCATAGTCTAAGAACTTCTTTGGAGGCTTCCTGTAAACACAGCAGATTACTAACTTCACTTCCAGCTCTTTCCCTTCCTTTGAATAGTGGGACTTAAACTGAAATCTCCAAGTTTAGAATATTGGAGTTCCTCGCACCTAGTTCCATGCAGGAGCTCCCTAAGAGTTGGCCCATGGTGGAGCAAAAGGTACTCTCATTATCTAGGATGCTGTAAGGAATTTCAAAGACCAGTATAGAAAGGAGCATCAAAGCCCAAACAGAGCAAAGACCATGCTAGCACCACTGTGCTGGAGGAGGAGGAAGAGAAGGAGGGTATTAGCAGCTCTGACTCATGGACTGGGGCAGAGATTTGCCCATCACTTCCATCCACTGGGTTCCAAGGGTTTAGAAGCTCTGATAGCAGGGACTGGAGCAGAGACTAGTGGGGGTATTTCCTACTGTTGCACAGTAAGTTATTTTGGAGTTAATATTCCTCCCAAATAGATTACTATAGTGGTTTGAATGATAATAGCCTCCGCACGCTCATACATTTGAATGATTAGTTTGTAGTTGGTGGAACTGCTTGGGAAGGGTTAGCAGGTGTGGCCTCATTGCAGAAGATGTGCTTCTGGAGAAACGGTTGATGCTATATGCCTGCTGCATAGGTATGTCCATCCACTTACAACATAGAGTTGTTTATGCAAATTATTGAGCACCTTTCTAGTAATTTACCTGTGGCTTAAACCTGTACATCCTTGTACACCTTTTGGGTTTCTCTAAGGAATCCCAATGTAATCTGCATGGTGAGTCTATTGGTTAGTTATCATCTTCTTTCTGAAGCTTCTAGGAACTTAGACTTAGTTGATCATCTTAGTTTCCTCTGTGACATGTTTTCATTACTTCAAATCCCAAATGTTAGCTCTCCTCCTAATCACTTACCCTCTCCACTCAGACTGCTTTGTCAGCTGTTTCCTTCTCTTCTTTTTAAAAATTTTTTTATTGAAGTTAGAATATAATTTTAACATTCCTTGCTTTTCTTTCTTCCACCCCTTTCCACACCCCACCTTGTTCTCTCTTAAATTCAGTCTATTTTTATTATACATATATCCTGTTCAGTTCATATAAAGTTACTTGTATGTAAATGTTTTTGTTTTCTGTTGAAGTGGCATTTAAAGTGAATCTCTGATCCCCATTTGATATGGCCCAGTTTCATAACTAGAAAGGCTATCCATAACAATGAGCCACTTGTGTGTTTTTAATCCCCATTTTCTCTGTAATTCTAGATTCATGCATAAAAATCTAATACTTGCCTTTTTAGCTACCAAGAGACATTCACAAAATTAGTGTGCTCATTATTCAACTACAGCTATTTCCTTACAACTGGCCTCCATCCCAGCCTTACTCATTCCATACCCAGCAATCAAACAACTGGGGAATCCTGTTCTTTCTGCCCTCTGAATACATCCAGAACATCAGACTATGGCCACTTTAAGAATTACTTTGATAGAACCACCTTGGCTTAAGTTGATAGCTGCTCAGGATACTAGGTGACAACCTTTCAAATAAATTCATTGTTTCCAACTTGTTCAATGCTATGCTTGCTTTTCAAGAGCACAGTGATCTTATGTAAAAAATAGGCTATACCATGGAACTTCTCCAATCAAAAATCTTCATTGATTTCACTTTTATTAAGTTGTAAGACACATCACTTTATAATGGTCTGGATGTAACATAAGGATATTTTGTGTCCCATATAAAAAATGTGGTGCAAGTTCCTGTGGTCTTGTGTGACCTAGGTCTCTCCTGCTAATTCTTCGACCACTTCAGTTTCCATCTTTCTCATTCTGCTGCTTTCTCTGATATTTCCTTACCACTGCAAGAAAGCTCCTGACCAGTTTCTTATTTATTTTTATTTTATATGTGTGAGTGTTTTTCCTGCCTGTATGTGTATGTGTGTGTGTGTGTGTGTGCGCGCGCGCGCGCGCGCGCGCGTGTGTATGTATTGCATGTGTGCAGGGTACCTATGGAGGCTATAAGAGGTCATAGGATCTCTTGGAACTAGAGTTATGGATGGTTGTAAACCATCATATGGGTTCAGGGAACCAGATCTGTGTCCTCTACAAGAACTGAAAGTACTCTTAACCCCCTGAGCCATCTCTCCACACCGTCGTCCCCCTCCCTCCCCCCCCCCCCCCAACTTGGACTTTTGCACAGGCATATCCTTATACCTGAAATCCTACAGATACCCACATCAACTCCCTTCTTCAAGTCTTTCTTGAAACATGAACTTCCCAGTGAAACTTTCTTTATTCTACTTAAAATTAAATCTTGTTCTCTAAACTGGTATCATGGCCTTTTTTCATTTGGAGACAGGGTTTTACTATGTCGCCCTGGCTGAACTTAAACTCTCTGTGTAAACCAGGCTGGCCTCAGATTCACAAAGTTCTGCTTCTGCCTCCCACATTCTGGGAATAAATGTATGTGCCACCATACCTGGCTTCTTTATCATTCTCCAACTTCATTGTATTTATCTATTTTCATATTATGTGTCTTGTTTGTTGACAGGAACTCTAAACATGTAGTCTGCAAGATCTACCTGGACAGAAGCATGGTTCATGGCCAAATACTGCAATTCTGTATTATCCTCATTTATGGCGTTTTCTTTTTTCTTTTTCTTTTTTTCTTCTAAGATTTTGTATTTTATGTATGTAAGTACACAGTTGCTCTTTTCAGACGCGCCAGAAGAGGGCACCAGATTCCATTACAGATGGTTGTGAGCCACCATGTGTTTGTTGGAAATTTAACTCAGGACCTCTAGAAGAAGTCAGTGTGCTTAACTGCTGAGCCCCCATTTAAGCTATATTCTAACACACTTCCTCAAGAAATTATGACTCTTGAAACTTTTTTTAGACATAAGCTTTAATCTTGAAACTTCTTTCAAGTAAGTTTATATAGTGACTTTCGTATTTGTTTTTGTCTTCAAAACAAATTTCATTTTATTATTTTGTGGGAGTGTTCTCTCTCTCTCTCTCTCTCTCTCTCTCTCTCTCTCTGTGTGTGTGTGTGTCCACCTTTATCTTACTTCTTGGGATGTACAGGTTTCCAGGTATATGGCAAGCACACCCTTACCTGCTAAGCTACTTTGCTGGCCCTGGATGTCACTTTTAAGTGAAGAATTTACTACTACAAGAACTGATGAAGAGCGGTCAATATCAGCCAGACACTGTGGAGCACACCTGCAATCCTAGCACTGGGAGGATAGGATAGGATAAGAGGAATGTGAGTTCAAGGCCAGCCTGGGATACACAGTAAGATTCTGTCCTCATAAATTAGTGAATAAATAAGCAAACAAAGATGCACGTGAATCAAGTGCAGCGTTGGAGAATGGTGCAGATGTCGGCCTTCTTTCCAAGGTTAGAGAGGGGTGAATGAAAACAGAAGTGGCTGTGCTTGCTCTCCTGACTACAGCTCAGGACTCCAGAGTCCCTGTGCCAAGTAAGCAGGATAAGATCGTGCTAGCTAAGTTGTTTGTTGGGTTCAATAATCACATACAAAACCCCAACTTGGTCCTTTTCAATCATCTCTTGAGTACTCTGTATCTCTACATGCCTGGCACTCATGACAATTGATATAATCACTGTAATATATTCTGAAAAACTAACAAAAGCTTTGAGATAAATATACAGGTTTCATATACTGTACTACAGTCACATTTCAGCATTAAGTAAAGAGAACCTGTTGAAAAATAAAGGAGAAAAATGAGAAAGAGGAAAAAAATAATAAAAGGAAGTTGGATTAAAAGGACCCGTCTACATAAACATTCTCTTGCTAACATAGTGTAGCAAATTATATCATGAAGCAGAGGCCCAGAGGGAAACAGAATGTTTGCAGTATTCTGCCACGCCTTCTGTTTAATTGACTTAGGAGCACTAATGGCCATCTATAAATACTCTTTCTCTGTGATAAATTAAACTAATCATTGCTATACCAGTGTATCGAGCAACTCAGCCAAGCATGGCTAGATTAACCAAGAAGATAAACAGAATCATTTTCATTTTGAGGATGTTTAAAGATCTGGAAATTATCACGGAGGTCCATCTCCTGGAATCTAAAAGGCCAAATGGTCTCAGGAAGCTATTCATTCTCAGGGGATGATTCCAGGGATTCGGATTTAATCACACGGTGATTACCCACAGTCGGGAAATGGACGGTGACATTTCCTCATTTGGTGACTTGATAAGTCTAGTGAGAGCTTAATGGGGAACAAATTAAATTTGCCGGGTGCCATCAGTGGAAATATTCAAGGCTCTATGTTACAGCCACTTCTCCAGGGTCATCAGAGATGATGTGCTTCATTACCCTATTTATTTCAATTCTCTATAAATAGAAGCTTAAGCACACACAAAGAGCAGTCATTTGTAGCAGAGGGGTATAAATGGCCATATAAAATTTAGCCATTTATCACATTACAGATTTTATTAGACTGTTTGCTCCTGAGACTTACTGGGTCCTGGGAACCTGACTGAGGCAATTAGGAAGTGAATAACAGCAGGCAGGCACACAGGCATGGGGCTGCATCTTTTTATAAGACAATTCACTGTTTGTGCCTAAGCTATCTAACTTTCTTGGGTACACAAAGCCTAACCTCTAACTATAATGTTAACTCTATCTCATTGAGAAGGCTCCCATAGAGATGTTAGAGTGGTCAATGAAAGGCTTCAGGAGTCCATATGAGGCAGGCATCAAGGGGTGTAGAACCCAGCTGGAAGAAATCTCCTCAGATGAAAGGCATTCTAGAAGTCTTGGTGACAAAAACAAACAAACAAACAAAAAAAAAAAAAGGGCAAAGGGACAGTTAAAAAAAAAAAAGGTGAGACTGCTGGAAATGTTGAGGACCATAAAGAGAAGAGGAGGACAAGCAAACTACAGCCTAAACCCAGGAGGTCCTGGAAAAGATTCAGGGAAGTCCAGAAGAAAGAACCTAGCAGGAAGCATCAGAGTTGACAGCAGAGGATGAGGACTTCAGCAAACACAGTTTGCAGTTTCTGAGGCCAAGGGTTCTGTTACCCAGAGTCAGCTCCAAAGATCCTTTCTGCCAGGCTGTGGGGCAGCATCAGTGAAAGCAGCAGTAGAGTCAGAGTAATGTCATCCTTACACTTTCTGGAAACTTTTTTCTTCATTGTATGTACATCTTCTGCTGTGCAGTGCTATTCAAAACTGCGTACCTTCATTTGTGACTTGATCCAAGTAAGAGGAGGAGGAAGAGGGCAATGTTTTCTGACTCCATATAGTTTTCTTTGAATAGCATTTTGTCTTGCATTATGACTGAATAATATTCCATTGTGTGTGTATGCATACATACATACATATATATTATTGTCTCCATAGTTGTGCCTTATTTATTTTAAATATTTTGATAATGTCATGTATCTGTACTGTATTTACATAATTTCTGCATCCTCTCATCTCCAACTCCTGCAATGTCTACCCTCTCAAATACATTGCTTCTTTTTATTTAAGCATTATTGTCACACACACATACATGTGTGTGTTCATAGGTATGTATATCTAAAACCCACTGATTCCATTTAGTATGACTTGTATATATTTCCTGTTTATGGCTGACCACTTGGGCTTGGATACTTTATCAGTGGACATCTTTCAAAAGAAAATGAATTCTCTTTCTCTCAGCAGCCACTGGTTGTCTATAGTTCTTCATCTAGGGATGAGACCTTGTCGGTGTTGGCATGTTAACTGGTGTTAGCATTATGCAGGTCTTATTTAGGCAGCCGTATACTTGATGTAAGGGGTATGGCTTCCCTGCCTGTCATGTTTAGAGGATACTACTAAGAAACAGGTGACAGAGTGGCCTCTGGCTCTTAAAACTTTTTCTCCTCTCCCTCCAAGATGCTCTCTCAGCCTGAGGGGTAATGCCTGCACTGCAGTTGTATTAGTTAGGGTTAGACACCACAGTCAGTTATTTTCTACCAAGTAAGTTAGACAAGTGCCGTATCATTGACATACATCCTTAGCTTTAGATGATCTTGTTTAAGTGACAAATTTTGTCCGTACTGTCCTTTCCATCTCTGATCATTTCAGGTAACTCCCAGGGATACATTTGTCTTCTAAACAAGCCAGATCCTAAGGCTCAGTTACATGTGTAGGTAGCTTAAGGTAGTGTTGAGATAAATATTCAGGCTTAATATTCTACTCCCCATTCACATTTCAGCAACAAATAAAAGAAATTGTTTAAAAAATAAAGGAGGAAAATAAGAAAAGGGAAAAACAGTAAGAGAAAATTGGATTAAAAGGATCTTTCTACATAAGCACACTCTTGCTAACATAATAATTTGTGACTGCTACTTTTTATTTTTCCCTGTGACTAAATAAAATTCATATATATATATATATATATACATATATATATATATATGTGCCTATATAGGCATATATATGTATGCACACACACGTGTGTGTTACACTCCTCTGTCCATTTCCATTTATCTTTTAATGAACACCTTACTGACCCCACATTTTAGCCAATGCAAATAATGTGGCAATCAATAACATTCTTTGGTTATATATCCAGAAGCAGGAATGGGATAGAACAAGTAGTTCTGTTAGTATATTTTTAAAATATTTAATCCCTTGAGAATTTCATATAATACATTTTGATTATATTCACCTCTACTCCTTTCTCTAACTCCTCCTTATTCCACTCCACTGTTGCCATTTTTCTCTCTCTCCTTTATTTGCTTATTTATTTTTAGACATGTTCTCACTATGTAGCTCTGGATATCCTGAAACTCACCATGTAAGCCAGGCTAGCCTTGAACTCACAAGAGATCTGTCTGCCTGCCTATCAAGTGCTGAGACTAAAGACATGAGCCACCATGCCTAGATTGATTCTCCTAAAAAATAATCTCTTGACTCCAACTCATGCTGTTCATACTCTCCTGGGTATGGGGCCAGCCACTGGAGTGTGCTGTACCTTTAAAGGAAATTGATTCTCCCTCTCCCATTGACTATATATAGTGACTAACTTAAAGGTAGGGGATTGTGGCACTCCTTCCCCACGCTCCATGTTAGACTCTTATATATTTTTTAAAGATGTACTTATTTTGTGTATAGGAGTATGCTGTCACTGGCATACCAAAAGAGGGACAGGCATTGGACCCCATTATATATGGTTGTGAGCCACCATGTGGTTGCTGGGAATTGAACTCATGAGTCTGCAAGATCAGCCAGTACTTTTAACTGCTGAGAGATCTCTCCTGTCCTCCATGTTAGAATCTGTATAGGTTGGATCTTATGCAGGCACCAACAGCAATTGTGAGTTCACGCGGAGTGATTCTGTTGTCTAGAAACCACTGCCTTGCTCCAGTCTTTCCCCACTGCTAGCTTTTACAGTCTCTCTCCACTTTCCAGTGGTTTGTGACCCCTGTGTGCACCTATAGATATCTCATTTGTGGCTGAATACTCAACTAATTCTCAACAGTAATTGTCTGTACTTTGACCAGTTGTGAGTTTCTGCATTAACGACTATCGACTGCACAAAGAAACATCTGAGATGAAGTGTGAAAACTCATAATCTTTGGGAAGGGAAATATGAACTCAAAAAGCAGATTGATACTATGTCCATTTAAAAGGGAAATAGTAGTGCTTGGCCAGATTTACAGTGCCAGGCATGTGCCATTTCCTCTGGAATAGGCCTTATATTCAATCAGGCAGCTGTGCCATTCATGCTGATATCACACCCAGGGCTCTATCTCGCCATGTACAGCGGTTCACAAGCTCCACCGCTGAGGAGTTTTGATATTTTGAGGCAGTGCACACCCACTGCAGAGTGTGTGGCTCATTTCCTTTCCCTCATGTTCTTGCCAGCACTTGCAATGTTTATTTATTTTGTAATACCCAGTCTAGTGAAGTAAGATGCTGTTTCATTTGCATTTGCCTGTCTGTCAGATTTGTTTTTTTTGATTAATTTATATTATTTTTTAATTTTTTATTAGATATATTATTTATTTACATTTCAAATGATTTCCACTTTCCTGGTCCTCCCCCCAAATCCCATAAGCCATCTCCCCTCCCCTCGTTACCCAATCACAGCCTCTCCTGATTCCCTGTCCTGGCATTCCCCTACACTGTGGTGTTGAGCCTTTCCAGGACCAAGGGCCTCTCCTCTCTTTGATGTCCAACAAGGCCATCCTCTGCTGCCTATGTGTCTGGAGACTTGAGTCCCTCCATGTGTTCTATCTGGTTGATGGTTTTTTTCCCTGGGAGCTTTGGGAGTACTGGGTGGCTCATGTCATTGTCCCTCCTATGGCACTGGATTTGTAAGCCATTATTTAAAGTAGGCTGCTGGATGTTTCTTTTTTTTTTTTTGAAAAGCGTGTTCTTTTATTGAAAAAGGAAGTAAAAAACATAGTGAGTGGTAGAGGAGTCAGGTCCAGAATTGCACTGTTCTTTGTATGTAAATTGTACTTGGAGATGGAAGATTGAATGAGATTGCCCAAGAAAGATGTCTACACTGATACTAAGGCATGCAAATGAGTGCAGGGTCACAGCACATTGGCTGTTGAGCAGAGTGGGGGGAGTCAGAAAAGCAGCCTTGGCAGTTTTGATAACAGACTAGGGAGGAAAGCTACCAGGATATAGCATCAAAACCAAGAAATAAATATTGTAAGGAGCGCTTGGCCAACTCTTTTGAATTCTGCCGAGAGTTGCTGTAACATAAGCACATCTGGCTACCTGGAAGCATTAATATTTATGATAGAAACTTTCCCCACTTCTTAAGCTTCGTATGTAGTTAGCTCGGACTGCATGGCCTAGCTTTTCCTGGTGGAACCCACCCACATGCCACTCTCCATTCCATTTCCCATCCGATGGGTGCCAGGTGCTCTAAGGACCTATAGATTAGTCTTGAGTCTATATGTCTCTGAGACAAATGGATACAAGAGAGATTTCGTCCCAGAACCTTTGCTCTAGATTACCTCATGAGCAAGAATAGACAAGGTCATCGTGACAGTGAATCTGTTGTTGAACTAAACACACTATAAATAAAAGGGTAACCCCATCAGCAGCTTGATAGGATCAGTAGACTCCGGAATCAGACTGGAGATGATGTACACCATCCATGTGCTTTTGTGGAGACAGTTCTTACATCCACAGCAGCTGTTGTTACCTGGAAAATTTGAAGGTCTTGTTTTTACCATTGTTTGTAATAAACCCTTTCTGTGCATGGGAGTGGTCAGATGAAATAGTAGACTTATGACACCCTGTTTTCTTCTGATATTAGCTTTTCATTTTGACTAGACTTTTGACTTTTCATTTGACATGAAGAAAATGTGGCAACTGAAAGGTCAACAACAGATGGGCAAATTCATAATAGTAAGCAGTGTGCTCAACTGGTGAGTACTCTAAGGTGTAGCCTCTCAAAATGTCTGACGAACCCAGCAGGAGCAAAAGCTGGCCTGGATATATAGAAAGATCTCTCTCTCTCTCTCTCTCTCTCTCTCTCTCTCTCTCTCTCTCTCCCTACTTCCCCTTCTCTCTGCCTCTGTCTCTCTGTCTCTCTGTCTCTCTCTCCTCTCCTTTCCCCTTTCCTTCTCTCTCTTTCCTTCTTTCCCTTCTCCCCCCCTTCTCCCTCCCCCTCTACATCACCCAATGGAGAAAACACTATTTTTTCATATATCTTCATTCAGTGAAACTCAAAATGACAGACAAACTTACTATATTTCTTTCACTATAAAACTCCAGATTTTCATATATTAACCCAAAGAAAATCAAGGCATATCACGTTCAGCATAATTAACAATTTGCTTTAATTCCTTTAGTGTCAGCGATTTTTCTCTTGTATTTAAAATAATGGTCTTACAAATCACGGAGTGTTTGTATTTTCTCTATTACTTGTACCTAAAGCGATGGTTGTCTTTAGTTATCAGCACACATATTTTTTTTAAACCAAAAATATGCAATTTAGATTCACAGAGTGAAGACCATTTGCTCTACCTTTTCTCTTATTGTCATGACATGTTTGGGTCACAGCTGTAAATGTTAAGTACTGTTTTGGTGGAGCTTGGTCCTCCATATTGGAAGTCTCAGCATCCCCTGCAGCAGTGTATACACTCCCATGACTCTGAAGTAGCATCACTAGAATTAACAGTGGCATTTCTGGCTTCCACATATGTCATCTTTATTTTAAAAATGTCTCACTCACATCCTCACCCAGACCATTTAATATTTCTCTTCAAAAAGAAACAGATTTCCCATTAGCGTTTCCCGGAGAACTCATTTTGGCATCTGACAATGCGATGATGTGACAGAAAAGGGAAGAAGTCTTCTGCAAGAGCCGGGACAGTGGCCATTAACCAAACAGCTCGGAGAGTGTGAATACTGACTTCTTAGCATGGTGAGGGGGGATGGTAAGTTTTCCACATTCTCACCTCATTCTGTGATGACTTCCGAGTCTTATGTTTTCACACGTGTGAGGCAAGAGGGTTTGCTCACAGGAATCTGTTCACTTTAGACTTCAGCTTTAACCATGGAGGTGACGAATTGTACCAATCTGCATGGGAGGCCCACTCTAGTTAGGAGGCATGGTGGATGCAATATTTTGGTACTTATATCTGGTTTGGGGTTAAGATAAGTCTGATTTTCTAAAATTGTATGATATAACCATAAACAAACAAAAATAAGTAGATTAAAAAAAAGAAGAGGAAAACCTATCCCCCTTTCATCAATACCTGCAAACCTATCTTCTCACATCTAAGCTAGAACTCAAATGATTGTCTGCAATGTACCCTGTCTTAGCCTTCCTCACTTAGGGGCATCTGATGAAAATAGTTCTAGAGAGACAAAAGAGAGTCAAATTTGTTGAGAAATCTCTGGTGAAATGGCATTTTGGGCATCTGGTGTTTCTGACTAGGAAGAAAAACGCAGTGGGTGGTAGGGCAAAGCAGTTTACAATGCTGGTTGGGAAAAGGAGATGGTAACTTAAATATTTAGGCTAGCTATAGAACCCAAACAACCCAATACTCGAGTATATAGTAAATTCATTAGATTCAGAATCGGCATAGTGAGTATTCGAGAGGAAAATGTCACCATCATGTTTTCTGTTAGTTATGGTTTCCTTAAAATGTTTTAGAATTTTGGCAGATTAGTGATTTTAAAAGTCTGTGGGTTTGCAAACGTTAGTAGAACAGGTCACGGGGAAGAGTGAAGAAAGACAGGAAAAAGAGGAGACAGGATACAAAAATTAAACACATGTCTGTGCTTAATAGAATCAAGCAGATAGCACAGAGAGGACAGGGCACCAAAAGGGAAACGGCTTTGTGCCAAAAGTTTGAAAATTTAGTTCCGGATTAAAGAGCTGAAATGCGTACTGATGTGAAAATGGAATTTTTGCATGACAGGGACTCTGTGTCACTGTCTACTCGGGAAACACAACTTCACTTGGTTTGAAATGCTCAGTGATCACTTTGAATTAAAATAAAACGGAACACAGATTTTCATGCTGCCTAATGAGCTATTTCTCATCACGGTTCAGCCAAGCGCATTTCCTCCCTTCCATGGATGAGTTGGACGCAAACATATTTAGGGCATGTGCTACAGAAGAGCTTCAAGCCTCAGCTCTGGAGCTGGGCAGCTCTTTCTGAGGCTATGCTGTCCGATGGTCCTGTATACTAGATAACAACATCAGCCTCTCAAATATGTCTCCTCGTGGCACTAAATATCCCTTGAGAGGAAACAGCCGCCACTGGTTGAGAGCAGCCTCTTTGCCAGAGGCAGGTCGCGGGAAGCGTTCACTGATGACAGGAGCTAAGGAGATGAGGCAGAGTGTGCGAAGAGCTGCACTAAAATAATAGATAAGAACAAACAGAGCAAAGGAGAGTTTTCCCGAGAGTCTCGGGACCGCTGCAACATCACCCCACATCTGGATGGTTAAAACAATAGAAATTTGCAATGTTCTGTATCGAGGATCGAAATGGGAGTGCCAGCATTTCTTCAGGCTGTAGGTGAGGGAATCTACTCCATGCAGTTCTTCTCTATTCTTGTGTTGCTAGCAATCTTGGTGACTTTTTTGTTGGTTTATTTATGTGACATCCTAGTCACGTGTTTTGGAAGCGTGAACTTCATATCCACCTGGGCAACACAACTCACCGCAAGGTCTGAAGAAGAGAAGCTTACTTTTGTATTAGTCTAGAGGAATACTTACAGGGAGGCTCTGGAGCACAATGGAAGACTCAGGTTTATTGAGGACATAACTGTCAAACAGCAAAGATAGTGCTCAAGTCCCATCTCTTTATTTAGAACCTCTCTAGACTGTAATATGCAGCTGAAGGAAAGGATGTGTATACTCTTCGTGGCTTTCGCATGTTCATGTGAGCACAGTGGGAGGCTAGACTCTGCTTCCCATAGATGAAGGGCTGTAAACAGAAGGCAATTAAGATGAACCATAGGCAGGATCCTTCCTCTGTTTGTGTAAAAGTAGGGTATAAACTTACAAAGACAAGGTATTCTACAGCCCTGCTTACTAGGGAGAGCAAAAGTTAGCCACAGAAGGTGGCTGACTGCACAGAGTTGTACAAGAGGAACGACTTTACAAGCTCTGCAAAATAACCTCTAAGCCTAGATACTCAAACTATTGCCTTTGTCTTGCTACCTTACTAAGAGTTTAATGTCTTAAGACACCATTCAAGGTTTCCTGTCTGACAAATACTCATTTCTTAAATGTTTTTATATTGATGTGAAATATGCAGTTAATAAACTAAAATTTGATTTCTCTTGTTACCTTTCTTTAATTACAGTGGTCTGTTCTGTTTACTACTGGGTTTAACATTGAGAAATTATGTAAGTAGCAGGTAGCACGGTTATTTTAAGACAATTTGACAGAATTTAAAAACAAACCCCCAAACAACCACATCACCACTGCCACCAAAACACTAAGACTATTGCAAAAGTATGATCAGAGTATAAGGAGATCAAACTAAGGCTGTGGAAGCCTTAAATTAGTAGCTAAACAGGATCTTGATATATTCATTTTAATTAGGAGAAGGAGTAATTATTGGCATAAGAGACACTGAAGATGTGGAGCTCACAGTCTGTGGCATTAGAAAATTAGCATGATATTGTACCCAGTAGGTGCAGCTTTTCCATGAAACTACTACATAGGGTAAGCTAGAAGTGATAAATGTTCAATACCCCCTCCATCTGAATCAATTGGTGAGACCCAACCCAACCTCTAACTTTTACACAAACAGAGGATGCTTGACTTTTAGCCACTGCCTTGTGTTCTTCTGTACCATTACCAAGCATATAGATAATGAAGGGGAAGGATGGATCTTAAAACCCAAATTAAATGTAGGTAGAACACATAATATAATCTAAAGGTATATTTTCTCCTCTATATTATATTATTCCTAAAAAGGAAAATGTAATATTTATTAATCTGGGCAAAACCAAACTTTTTATTTAAAGAGAACTACCTGCTTATTTAATTAACTTTATTGGTTCTTAAATCAAAACATCAAAAATATTCTACAGTGGATCAGACGACTGTCAATCCACAGCAATATCTGTCTCAGATTTAGAAGCCTGGTGTACTTTATGGAGTAACAGTGACATTTCTTGCATTACTATAGTATGTGTGGATTGCTTCCTATGTAAGGGCATAAGGCTGAAGAGGAAAGGGTACTGCAGAAAGTCAGATCATCGTGGGCCTCATCCCACTTCCTAAAGTCTGGAAGACTAACATTAAGGTAAATTAATTTCTAGTGTTTCAACTGTGACACTGGGGATCTTGGCACTCTTTCTAGGTAGGCAATCTCATAGGCTCTGATTTCTTTTGTTTTGAGTATTTTTTCATTCCTTAACACATTGCCTTTATTATATATCTGCCCTATATTTTAGTTACTTTTATCGCCACTGACAGACTATCTGACAGAAGTGACTTAAGGGAGAAAGGACTTAATTTGGCTCCTGATTTCAAAGCACACCTGTGCATCTCGGTGGCAAAGATGCAAGCTTATGGTATGGTTTGTTTAACTCTTGGTGGATCATGAACTAAACCGTTTGGCTGTCACTAGAAGCAGATACAACATTCAAGGCTGGATCCCAGCAACCCTCTTCTGCTATACAGATTCATGTTACAAAGGTTCCATGATGTCCTAAGACAGAGCCACCCACTAGAGACCAGGTATTCAACACGTGAAGCTGTGAGGGACATTTCACATATAATGCACTGTTTCTATAGTTCCTAAGAATAACTATGTTGAATGAAACTGTATTGGTGGGGAGAGGTTAAAGAATGAGAAAGGCAGCCATCTGCAATGGACAGTTTCTGCTGAGATGACAGGTAAACCAACAGAGACATTCTAAAGACTCAACTCTGTGTTGGCTTAACCTTGTTCTAGCTTCTGGTTTCTATGTAGGCTCTTCTGTCTTCTCAAAGCTTCCTAGTCCAGCTATTCCCTCTCCTTCAGGTCATAGTTTTGCTCTCAGATAATGATCCCCTTGCTCATTTTTTTTAATTTTTAAAAATTTTCTATATTCTCTTTTTACATTCCAAATGATTTTTCCTTTCCCAGTTCCCCCCTCCCTGTAAGTCCCATAAGCCCTCTTCCCTCTGCCCATTCCCCAATAACCCCCCTCCCATTTCTCTGTCCTGGCACTCCCCTACAATGCTGCATCAAGGCTTTTCAGGACCAGGGCCCTCTCCTTCCTTCTTCTTGGGAATCATTTGATATGTTAATTGTGTCTTGGGTATTCAGAGCTTCTGGGCTAATTAATATCCACTTATCAGTGATTGCATTCTATGTGTATTCTTTTGTGATTGGGTTACCTCTTTTAGGATGATATTTTCCAGTTCCAACCATTTGCCTAAAAATTTCATGAATTCGTTTTTTTTAACAGTTGAGTAGTATACCATTGTGTAAATATACCACATTTTCTGTATTCATTCCTCCATTGAGGGACATCTGGGTTCTTTCCAGCTTCTGGCTATTATAAATAAGGCTGCTATGAACATAGTGGAGCATGTGTCCTTATTGCATGCCGGGGAATCCTCTGGGTATATGCCCAGGAGTGGTATAACAGGGTCCTCTGAAGTGTCACTCCCAGTTTTCTGAGGAACCACCAGACTGATTTCCAGACAATTCTTACCAAACTTTTAAATGAGGCTCATTCAGTTATTTTCATTATTTTATTTATTGTAATTATTATAATTTATGATTATGTATGTGCATAGATTCTGTGTTTAGCTTCTGTCTTCTCTGACTGTAAAGTCCTAGTGGCAGAGTTCATATTCAAACCCGCTTTTAATCTGTGTCCCAGCATTTAGTCCAGTGTATTTCCCATAGTAGATTTTTCCCAAATGAATAGAAATAACCATCCTTTTACGCAGCTGTGTAAGTACTCTATCACAAAGACTCAGGTGAGCTTATGAATATTTGGATGTAATTATACCATGGACAATTATTGTTTAAGAATTCAAGTAAATAACTATTAGACATTTAAATGCCAAGGAGTAAAAGGTAGACAATTTCTCTTGCATAGGATCTACCTCATAGAGACATCCAAGAAATGAACAGGTGAAATACACTATAAAAGGGATGCCATTTTATTATAAACAATAAAGCAAGGAAACAGTAAGTTAATATATTTATTAAAGGTTATCATCCTGTGGTGTCACAGAAACCAGAGATCTTGAACCAGACCAATGACTCATTGCAAGGAACATTTGCAGGTGAAGTTGTGAGGACAGAGGGACACACTGTGGGACACACTGTGACATAGTACAGCTTCCGCAATGAGATACTTTCTATGCTTTCATTTGTTGTTGTTATTGTAGTTGTTTGTGTGTTTTTTATTGGGGGGAGGTTGTAAGGGCAAAGAGCGAATATGAAGGGGTGGGGAGATGAGCTGGGTTGGCATATATGATGTGAAACTCACAAAGAATCAATAGTAAGTTAAAAAAAAGATTATCATCCTGAACTGGGGCTTCACAGCTTTAGCATTACTGACACTATTTTAAACAAAATAACTCCTTGTCGTGAGATATTTTGTGTATCAGATAGTATTTAGCAGGGTCCTTGGACACTGCTCTGTGGATTTCAGGAATATTCTTCCAGTTGTAAGGATCAACATTGGTCCAGACGCTGCTGAATGATCCTTGAGAGAAAAAATATATATATACACACTGAGAAAAGTAGTACTTCAGAATTGTTATTTTTTTTTAAAAGGGCAAATTAATCTTAGCAACACAAAACAAAACAAAACAACCCGGAGACTTGTATGATCCAGTATGCCATTTTGCTATTTAAATTACATTGTAAATCTCACAGGGGAGTTGGCATTATCTGCGTTTCACGTGTTAAGGAGAGCAAACGGAATGCTGGACCACCACACAGAGAATGAGGAGCATAGAATGCCTCTCTGTTCTTTCATTTCAAAGTTTGCATAATGACCATACATCTGTTGTTTTGTTGTGTCTCACAAGGAGGACTTTAGAACAACCCTGAGCTGAAGACCTTGGGGTCTTCAGTGAGGCTCTGGGAGGTGGACTATTTCAGCTTGGTTAGAACTTAACTCCCAGGGCTGAGGGTCATCCCAGGGATTTCAGGGTTCTAGGACAAGCTGTTTTAGTATTCTCAGGCCTGGGGGGGTAGTTTCCAGGGGCTTAGTGGTTAAGAGCGCTTGATGCTTTAGCACAGAACATAGGTTCAGGTCCCTAGCCCTTGCCAGGTGGTTCATAATCATTTTAAGTTCAGCTCTAGGATATCTGACACCATCTTCTGACTTCAGTGGGTACCAGGTACAAAAGCAACACACACACACACACACACACACACACACACACACACACACACAGTCAAGATACCCACAAAACAAAAATAAACAAATCTTTTTTAAAGAAGAGAATTGCTTTTTTTCCCCCAAATCCTGTGTCAAACACCTAGGGCAGTGGTTCTCAACCTTCCTAATACTGTGGCCCTTTAATACAGTTCTTCATGCTGTGGTGACTCCCAACCATAAAAGTATTTTGTTACTACTTTATAACTGTAATTTTGCTACAGTTATAAATTGTAATGTAAAAATCTGCTATGCAGAAGAATGTCTGATACATGACTCCCCCCAAAGGTTGAGAACTGCTGGCTTCAGGCGGTATTGTTCCTGCCTACTTTTGCTTTTTAGTATATATTTGTATAGATAGTGACTTCTGAGTACGGAATTGATCTTGGTGTGTAACATGGTTTCAGAGACATCCCCTTTGCATATTACGTTTATTTTGCTTTCTACTGAATCAACATGGGCTGAACATGGGGCAGGAAGACAGAAATGAAGTGGCAGAGGGGAAAACACACACAATCATTGAATAGGAGAAACTGAAAGAAAGAGATAGAAATGACAGACAAAAGAAAAGCAGACAGAAGAGATTCCCAGAGCCACAGAGCCATGCAGACAGAAGTCCAGGCTGGCGTGGAGACAGACAGACCGCACCGCCAGGCTGTGGGTCAAGAAGGAACTGAGAAATGCAGCGTTGGTGGGAGGGAGGCTGAGAGACTCGAAAGGCTCCTCAGAGAGAGGGAGTTGCGAAAGAGGGAAGGAGACGGACTGATCACTCTGTAGAGTTTTGGCCTGTCAGATTTCATGATGCCTCAGGCACTGTTCAGCCAGTTCAGGATCATTTCTTTTGCTTGAAAAAACAGGGAGTTGTCTGTATAGTGTACTGTAAGAAATCTCCCACTTGTTCCGACGACTGCGAGCCCCCCGGAGAGCACTGGACATGAGAACCCTCATTTTCCTCTCTCTCACCTTTGGTCCCCTTCTCCATTTCCCTCTGGCCCCACAAATCCAAGTGCAGCTGACTTTATATGTGAAGAAATGTTTAGAGCACGACAGGCAAGCTGCAAGCAGCTGTGTGAAGCTGGAGTGGGGACGGGGTAGCAGTGAACACGGCATTTGGGAAGGCCTCAAAAGGTTTCTCCCCTAGGACCCTTCTGACCATTCTTCACGTCTGCCTTGAGGTACATAGTATGGAGGAAGCTACTATCCAATATAGCATCATAATAACAGAGAAACCTGATTACACTGGGAAATGGGGTTAGGGTTTGATCCGCATAGAATTCGATACCTCCCTGTGGGTCACATGTCCAGGATCCACATTTCCTAACTTGCTTCTCAGATGATAGCTAGAGCAAGCCGTGGTTTCAGCCAGACTGAGTGTGGCTGATCGCGAGTACACACAATAGCTAAGCTTCAGGTGAGACGCTGAGCTGACACTTAACTGAGAGGAAGTAGTTGTCACCGTTTATGATGAAGATACTATCTTAATCTATAGATAGAAGGCTATGCCTTCTGTCTATCATGATGCTAAAGTAAAAATAATATAAAGGACCTGTCAGGAGCATGGTTGCCAATGAAGACAGAGATTCAAACCACATCATGACAATCATGACACTGATGTGTCCTAGGAGGGACAGCACAGAACAGATCTTTGTAGCTTTCCTGTCAAACAACTTTCCAGGATCATATAGGTTTGAGATACTTGTTGCACTCTGTGTTTTGGTGGTAATCCCGTGAGTAGAGAACCCTTAAACTTGTGTTATTTCCACATAGGTCAATATCAAGTAAGTAATATTTTGGATAGAAATTTTTGTGGACATTTCTAACAGTTCCAGGAACATCATTGTGTAGAGCGAATAGTTAGTATATGGTAAGGGATATGACTTATGGGTAGCTCACTCAATAAGTGTATGTGAGCAACCGAGTTAAACATCCATCAAAAAACAATAAAAATCATCCAGAGAACTCATAAGAGATATCTACTATCCAGCTTAGTAGATGCACATTGTATATTTTTGAAGAAATGAATGGGATAAAATAATTAGTGCTAATTTTAAAGATGTTACTGTTGCATGTGATAATTATAAAATTATCTCCCTAGGTGAAGGGTAAAAGGCTCCCAACTGGAAAGTTGTCTTTTCTGAGGAGTGTTTATCTTATACAATTAGAACCAATGGGAAATGCTCTAAGCAGTGAAATGCTGGAGATATAGGGTGCTCAAGAGATTAGCAGATGCAAACCATATGTGACTGCATAAGAAAGTAATTCTCAGTAACTGGGAAGTCCTCGGATGTCCCCACAGACCGGAGCAAGTCCTACTTCCCAAGTCTCTTTATTTTGGATTTTCTCCCGAAGTGAAAGTTTCTCTTTCCTGTAAAATTCAACAGCATGGAATACAGAGCCAGGATTCCAGAGAACTCTTATGTTGTTTGGAGGGAATTAACCTTCCCTAGCATGTCATCTTTAAATAGGACATTTTATCAAATTCTGCCACCAGCAAAATGGGATAGGGAGTGGTATTTCTTCTAGAAGTTGGGCTTGCACTGAGGTAGAATGGACCTGATTGTGTTCTGTAGTTTTAAGATAATTGGATTCTTGAAGAAATGAAGTGTGCTAAAAGTTAATAGATGCTTAGTGACTCTCTCAGACTTCCTGTATTTCATTATGATCTGAGAGGAATCATGCGAAAGTTCATCAGAACAACTCTTCTTAAGTATCTTAAGGCCTTTGTTGTTTGGCCTAAAGAGTATGGTGATCTGTGGTCACCTGACTGTTTAGGAAGCTACTCTGTTTACAGCTCCCCAAATGTCTCATTTTCTCAGAGGCTACATTATCCTGGCTCTTTGACATGTTGGATGGACAGGGATGTTTCGAAATGGCTCCCAGAGCATATCTATTTTAATTTAGAAATTGCTAAGCAAACAGAGGACGTAAAAAAAAAATGAACAGTTGCTCCCTGTGTTAACACAAGCCAAAATAAGACTCACCAGGGTCACACTGCCTACAGTTTCATTCAATGACCTTGTTATTATGCAAAAAAGTTTGTTAAGGCACCGCAAAGAAGAGGCATTATGTTAAAAGGAAGTTGAGCATTTTAATTTACAGCTATGTGAGTTGTAATTAAAGTTACATTAAATTAAAAGTTAACTTATGGAATTTTATAATAATTTATAATATATGCTTCAAGTATCTTTATAGTTCTAAAAGAAAACTTCTAAGAGTATGTGTTTTCATATTATTTTTTTAAAAAGCCATCCCTTTTGTTTAGATAGCACATAGCCTCAGCTTTTACTGAGCCTTTCCTAATTTGTGAAAGGCATAAATAAGATTTTAAACATGTTGAGGGCAATAAGGGCCTGATTTTATGGATCAACCTTGATCCATATTTAAGGATTGCACTGTGACAGGTTATCGATGTGTCGGCCCTCTGTCTACAGATGTTCTACCTTTTCATCATTGCTATTCTCTAGAATCTTCTCCCGCCAGCAGTCCCCCCTTCCGCCCCCACTCCCAGTAGCCCATGTTCTGTATAGTTCTGCTTCTGTATAGAACCTTCGGAATCCTTTGAATGGCTTAGTAGGATCCAGCTGGCTTGGCTGTGGCCTGCTCTTTCTACTGCAGCAGGACTGGATACCCTTCTGAATTCACACTTGGAGCTGGGCCCCTGGCTGTGGTGGTGGGGTTGGGGGAGGGGGTGATGGGGCGATGCCAGTGCTACAGGTGCAAGGCTAGCACGTGAGAACACGGATTACCTGCATTTCTGGTTATTTCAGTCTTCAGTTGGTCATTTCGTACAAGGAAAGGAAGCAAAATCGGTGAATAGCTCTTCTCTTTCAGTTTCAATTAACCGAAACAATCAAGCTTTTATTCATTTATTACTTATTTATTTTTGCATTTAAGGGCTATCCTAATCTAGTACAGCCCTGATAGATCTTTTCAGAGGAAAGGCTGAGTCCTTCACTTCGTTTATAAGAGAAGCTTCTTTTACAATGGACTGTGTGCTGGAACTCAAAGGACATGGAAGAAGAAACCATCTGGGAGGAACTGTTCTTGAACAAATCAATGTATGACAGTGAGAAATATCTGCGGTTTTTTTGATTGAATAACTTTAACTTTTGTACATTCATAAATATGAGGTGATTTACTTCTAGTTTCCACAAGCAGGAGTTTTTAACATGGGGGTCATGACCTATTTGGGGGTTGAATGACCCTTTCACAGGGGTCGCCTAAGATAATCTGAAACGTCAGGTAAAAACGCTGTGATTCATAACAATAGTAAAATTACAGTTATGAAGTAGCACTGAAAATAATTTTATGGTTGTGGGTCACCGTATCATGAGGAACTATATTAAAGGGTCACAGCATTAGGACGGCTGAGAACCACTGGCTTACAGGATGCTACATGGAACTTTCAAACTGTGGAATCATTGGCACTATGGCATTTTTGTCTAAGTTTCAGCCTGCAGTTACCTGGCAACAGCCAGGTGTGCCTGACTCATTATAAAAGCAGCTAGTTTATCCTTCACTCCCTACTGCCCTTGCCTTCCTGCTCCTCTATTCTATACTATACCTTCCTGTGGCTGGTCCCTCAGAGGGAGGGATGCCTCAGCATGGGCCTGCAGAGGCACCCCTCCCCCCATGCCTGGCTACATATCCACCAAAACATATTCCTCCTTTCTTTATCTTTTTATAAAACACAACAACTACTCTTCTAGTCATTGCTCATAGTAATTTTGCCTCATTAGAAAGAGAGTGACAAATCCAAGACATTGGACTACCCTTTGGTCAAGAAGAACAAAAGCCAAGTCGGGATTGGACTGACTTCGGTGGAACCGTATCTTGCTTTAATGAAATGTCTAAAATCCTAGCCTTATGCTCTTTGGGTTTACCAAGTCTTATTTATGTTTATGTTGAAAGGCCTCTTCAACTCTGAATTTGTGAACTATCTCATAAAATGTATATAAGCAGATCTTAATTTGTTTGAAAGTACTTTGTGTAACTCAATTAGCTGAAGCCCTATCATATGCCAGGCATGGCTCCTGCTATCTGGAAATCTATGTGAGGAATAGGTATGGCAGGGTGACATTAAGTTGGTTTTATTTTTTTATTTTTTATTTTTTACTTTTGCATTGTTGGAGCTGCACAGGCAAGTGGATTTCCTCATGACCTAAAGTTTCTCGGGCTGAGGACATTTCCCAAGGACATGAACTCAGAAGAACATGCTATGTCCCCTACCAGCAGTGTCGCCTGCAAATGTTCTCTAGTTATTTACTGTGTTGTGCAGTGAACTAATTCCATTGGAATAGGGAACACTTTGTCTATCCTGCGTCCTGCACATTGTTTTTTTTTTTTTTCCTTTTTTTTTTCCTCGAGTCGTGAAGTACCTTGTCACAGGAGGTTAATATCGTGAGTTTCTCTGGATGGTCACAGTCTGTCAGAGGCAAAGGGGGACCATAATTCTGGGAAGGCAGCAGTCCTGATAAAGTGAATCAATAAAAACAGACAGTTCTTGCTTTCTCCCACACATTGCCAAATTGTCAGCTGTATTCTCCATATCCTGCTCTTTAAACACATTAATTATCACTGTGCTGACTGACGCCTTGGGACACTTATGCCCTGTAAACAGGTCTGGTCTTCTTTGCAAACACACTGCGAAGGACCCCTTGGGTTCTCATGCACTGCTGTTCTTTACCGAACATTTGTTCTCTGTAAACCACAGACATGGCCGTTTTCCTTGTTTCCTTCTCCCGTGAAGGACAATAATATAGACATACGGCTCTCGGGGAAAATAAATAAGTGTGTCTTTCCTTCTCCCAGTACTGTTCCACTTTACTGGACAAATTATGTCCCTCTGTTGCCCCTTGGAGAGAGTCTTAACGTCACCCGGGGAGGGAAACCCTTTGGACTTATTTATTCCTCTCATTAATGTTGGATCTGCAAGGCACGTGTCCACTTTTGCCACCATTGCTGTCGTCAGCAGAGCGAAGCCTAGCTCCACCACCTGTGCCACCATGGTGAGATCGCTTCTTGTGCGCTTCTTGTGCCAAGGCAACAGAAGCTGTTGCTATCCTGATCACAAGGGACCCGAGAGTGGAGTGCAGGAGATGCTGCACATGCGCATTTGTTAACAGGAACTCACTTCTGCAGGACGAGGGGAAGCCTAATCCCATGGACGTATGCTTTCAATTTTTCATTGAAATTACAATCAAACAAATTGCCAGCACACATTTTTCTCTGTCAGATGTTTCCCTTATGGTGGATTTGGAGGACCCTTGGGCCGACTTTTGAACTTCTTCCTCTGCCAGGGTCGCCACAGACTCTTCTCTTCAGTCTCAAATTAACTTCATCTTTTTCTTCAAGAAGTGGATACATTTGATATACAGTAGTACCTGAAGGAAACTGTCTCTTCCACACTGACTTTGGGCAGGTCCCTGACGGAAAGGATGACATGTTACTGGCTCTTCTTCAACCCTCTGTAGGGAAGTCACGATGATAAAAATCGCAAAAGCCAAGAGCCTGCAATGTCCTGATTTTCTAGCACTTATTAAAATCGTATTTATCAAGGTTGACTCTTGGCTGCTGCTTGAACTGGCTCTCTGGACGGAATGGCTTTTAGACGCTGCTTTGGGAGCAGGGGACCCTGTGAACACTGCTGGATAAGGTCGTATTGGAAAGGGCTGCACTGTTTTTAGACTCTCAAAACCACAAGCTTCTCAGGAGAGCTGATCCCAGCCTGGAAATCATCCCCCAACCCCCTTCCCTTTCAGCAGGCCATGTCATGGAGAGCAAGCAAATGGTAATAAAGACCATTTGTTTTGATGTTTGGTTCCACAGCTATGTCCTGAATGGGTGAGAATTTACATCAAAGAGGCTGCGAAGACCCTGGGACTTGACTGTTTTTGTTTTTAGCCCATCTCCAAGCAAAGGTGTGATGGAGTAGATTTGCTCTAAAGCCAGGGTCACTTGAGTCTTCTGGAAACTGTCAAATGTTACTCTCTGGGCCAAACCTTGCCTTTGCAGGTGCTGTTTTCCAGAGCGACCATCTCTTTCAAAGTGACTATATCTGCTTTGGTGGAGGCAAGGTGGGTCCCACAATCAAAGACAGTTAAGCTACTATTGATTCTGCATTCGGCCGGAAGATTGTTCTGGTGAATACCTCATAGTGCACAGAGAATGTTTGAGATGGAAGTTAGACGGCATCAGCTGTATGCTTTGTAAGTGAGTACAAGATAAAACCCAAGGCTTAGGCCCCATCTTCATTTTAATCTTCAAATAAGGATGAAAGCTAGGTCTCTCCCACATCGATGCTTCTTCCATACAAATTCTACTCAGCCGTCTAAACCACTGAATCTCAAGAGTGAATGAAAGTCAGAATATCAGTAACTCTGCTTATTTTAGTGTTGTTTTATGGACTAAGCGAAATTCTTGATTTTTGAAATTTCTTTTTCTTCAAATACTACTATGTGATTGAATAATACTGAGAGGAGACTACAATGGAAATCACAAAGATGAAAAACTTGGTTTTATTGCCCCCGATCTCATTACTTCATAGAAACGTTCACTCTGTCCCATGTAGGCATCAAAGAACCTTTCTTTCATACACTGGAGCAGGAGTTGGGAAAACAAATATAAAAGACAGTTTCTGTCTGCCTTCAAGGATATTTTTCTTCTTACTAGTAAAATAGATGAGTAAATATTTCACAGCTTGGATAAAATTTTGCAAGGTGGAAAGACATTGGGGAGATTTATCAGGGAAGTGTTTTAGTGTTTTAGACATAATTCATGCAAAGGGTGAATAAAAGGGGCATAGGAAGGTTAGGAGAGGGGGACAGATGACAACAGCATTCAAGGAGAAGTGACTTCAGAGGCTCAGGCACATTTCTGAATGCCACGATGCTGAGGTATGAGCGAAAGACTGTCCCTGTAGCGTCCATTGATAATTCATAGTCACAGAGAAGAGTTGTCAGAAACCTGTGAAGACGTCATCTTTATAGATTTGTGCTAGTGTCTGAAAACCATACACACTAAGGGGGCAAACACTACCATTGGATTAGAAACAATGGCAACAGATGAACCCCTGTCACAATCACCACCTTTAGATACTACAAACAATGATGCAATCACCACCCAAGGTAGCCACTAAGCTCAAGTCAGCACTACCCTGTAATGATCCCCCTCCCCCACTTTGGGGCAGGAGCTAAGATTTCTTCCGGAAGCTAGGCAAAAGGGAGCATGATAAAAACTGCACGTTGGCCGGGCGGTGGTGGCACACACATGTAATCCCAGCACTCTGGGAGGCAGAGGCAGGTGGATTTCTAAGTTCGAGGCCAGCCTGGTCTACAGAGTGAGTTCCAGGACACCCAGGGCTACACAGAGAAACCCTGTCTTGAAAAAAATCCAAAAAACAACAAAAAAAACAAAACAAAACCAAACCAAAACAAAACACTTGCACATTGCTCACAAAGGCTGCAGTAAGAACAGAGAATGATTAAGGGTTAGGACAGCATAGTTTGGGTTGTTGAAGAGGATGAATACAAAGGCTTACAGCTGTGTTTAAGATAACCAGGGTAGACAGATAAAAGGAGAAACAACATTTTGGGCTAGCAATCACAGGCCACCTCTCTCCTCTTGCCTTATGACCCTTGAAGAATATATGTTAAGCACTATTGTCTCTTTATATATCTTTGCTTCCATCCCAGCTAATTGTGACAGAATTGATTGTAAGAAAAGAGGGCTTCTAATAGGAAGTTCCTCCTAGGAAACCATCCCAGACCAAGAGCTAAGTATGAGGTCACTAGAAGAGTTTATGGCTTCATCTTGGTGCCTGTGATAGAGGTAACTCTGCCATGGTAAAGCTACAGCCAGGGCTACAGAGTATGATCCTGTCTTAAAAATAAATAAAAGAACAGAATAGAACAACACACCCACCTGATTAACAACACTTCAGATAACTACAAGAGCAGAGGGTAATAATGCTGGCCAAGAGACTCACAGCTAGCAGGCACACAAGGTCCAAGCTGGCATCAAAGATGGAAGGAAACTTTATCAATCCCTAACTGGGTGGGTGGATCACGAGTATTGCACCGTCATCTCCCTGGTAGACCAGAGGCATATGCAAGAATTTGTGGCCCCTCCATTGGCTTGACACATGATAGCCAGAAAATTAACTAGCTGCAGCAGAAATTGCTCTAGCCTTTGTACAATTTCTGCCCCAGATAAAGGAAATGTCACATTTTTTTTTCTCTCCTAGAAAGCCCTTCCAAGTCTCAGGAGTTTCTCCTACCTAATTTCTCACTTTCACCCATAGTTGACTCTTATAATTCTGCTTGCATACTTTCAGAAAAGACTGCACCATTAATGTTTCCTGTTGTGAGACAATGAACTTGGAGCCACTGCCCCAACTTGGTCTTTGATGACTTTGAGTGTCTGGCATCTTAGGTCCCTGGGTCATGCATAATTAGTCTATAACAAATTGTGCTGTACTGGAAAACCCAGCACCACCACTGCAAGCACTGATATCACTACTAGCATCTAAGGACAGTCATTAACAGTACCACTGTCCACCAACCCTATCACTATGACTGTCCATCACCAATGTTTAGTTCACTGTGACTGTAACACCATTCCTGTCATTAACAGTAGCAACCGCCACCATTCCTTTATTATTTTTTTAAATTTTAATACATATTTATTTTATATATCTGAGTGCTTTGCCTTCATGTACATCTGTGTACCATGTGCATGTGTGGTTCCTCTGGAGGTCAGAAGATGGCATGGTCATCAGATTCACTAGAATGGAGTTACAGATAGCTGTGAGACACCATGTGGATGACTCAGACTCAGGCACACTGCAAGAACAAGGAAAGATCTGCTGAGTCATCTAGTCCCAGTCACTCTTGTTTTTATCCCTTGTCCTTCTGCCTATACCTCGCATTTGAGCTTTCACATGGGCTAATGATCAGTGTTGGAACTCAGTACTATTTGCCAACTTAGGAGAAAGTCTTGTGAAAAACATTTTCATAGTGGCTAAAGAGAATTATTCAATTTCATACCAGAAACTTGAATTTTAATTGAATTCTTTTGCAAAGGAATGCACCACTACCTTTAGTAAGGTATATCACCACATAATCTGGAGTACATGGAAAAACATTTGAAATTTCTTCTTTAGAGGGACTTGAAGGATAAGAGAACACAATGTTTACCACGAAGATGATCTGACATGGCTCCAAGTCCTAGCTTTGCCCCAGGAAGTCTGTTCATTCCAAAGACTCTAAGTCAAGGCTGAGAATAGCAATAAGTCCACTAATAAATAAGAGGTCTATGGTTAAAGGTCTGTGGATTCTGTTAGTAAAGAATACAATTCCAATACAATTCCAGTAGATGTGCATTCAGGGTCAATAATGGGGGCAAAGAAGTCCACATGGATGGGGGGGGGAAAGCTTTTTGAAAATTCTTCCTAGAGTTGAATTCCAGAAAATTGTGTCTTAGAATAAATCTGGAGCCTTCTACCCCCTGGAAGAATCACATATTTTGGGTGAATATAAAAAATCATAATCACAGTTTTCAAAACAAAATGTTGGGTCACTTTTGTTTTTATTTTTTTGTTTTTTGTATTTTGTTTTTTGTTTTTTTTGTTTTTTTTTTTTTGACACAGGGTTTCTCTGTGTAGCCCTGGCTGTCCTGGAACTTACTCTGTAGACCAGGCTGGCCTTGAACTCAGAAATCTGCCTGCCTCTGCCTTCCAAGTGCTGGGATTAAAGGCATGCGCCACCACCACCTGGTTAAGTCACTTCTAAATTGTAATGGAGGGGTCAGTTGCTGTTCCCTGGCTGCTCTGTCATCTGCTGGCACTCATTCATGCTGTGCCATAACTATCTCGTGATTGCTGTCCCACTGCAGAATGGATATGTGGATACTTTGCAAGGAGCATTTGCCTGAAGCTTGTTGCCCTTGAAAACAAGTGTAAGCTGAGAGTGGCATCAAAGAATGACCATACTCTGGTGGATATATGCATTGGATCCATGAAAGCATTGGAGACAGATCACTAGCTGGGTGGTGAGAGGCATGGCAGAAAATGAAGCTGAGATTAAGCGCCATCTATTTGTCACAATGTTTTGGGTAAAATATGAGAGTGAAAAGACATGAATAGAAGGAGGAATCATATTCAAAGGGAATAAGTAGCTTGCAAAGTCAAAGGATTAGAAAAGAAGATGTAGCTTGTTCTAGGGATAGCTGGAGACATGAGTAGGTGGGAGGGTTACAGTAAACAGTAGGTGCTAAAGGTATATGGGAAATTTAACATTAAGGAAATTATATCTGTTAACAACGCCCCTCTGCAAAAATAAACTTAAACTCCCCTAAACAACCAAACTTTCTGGGTTCCTTTTAGAAGATGAACCACCAGAAGATCATGGGAAAATAAAAAACCATGACTTGCTAAGAGTTAAGAGGGTTAGGTCTTGTTTTGGAACCAAGTCAAATGAAAATGTAAATCTATGACTACACTCAAGCTTGCTGTGGAGAATTGTGTGGGGGCTGGGAATTTACAGAGGGGATTTCTGTTCTGAGGTGTTGCCTTTGCTCCTGTGGGATTCAGATCTTTTAAGAGCCAAGAGAAATATGGACCATTATGAATTGAAGCTCTCTTAAAGGACATAAAACTCTGGTCTTACTGATGACCTCCTGAGTGAACAACATGGAGTCAGGAATCGATGTAAAAAAGCAAGAGGAGTTTATTGTTTCAACATGTTGGGGTCACCCTGAACTTGGAAAGCAAGAACAGCCAGGCACAGCCCATCCAGGGAACTATACAGTTCTCAAAGCAGCAGCTATTAGGCACTATGTGATTGGCAGAACAGTGTGGCTTTTAAACTGATTGGTCTTTAGGGAATAAGGTTGAGGGAGCCCCTACCTGCAGGTGGCCAGTGACTGGTCCCTCTTCCCTGTGGTCTTAGGAATGTACTTAACCCTCTGTTCTGGAGGGGAGAGCTCCCTATATTCTTTATGACCTTTCTCTTTCAGGAGGAGAGGGGTCTGGTGGAATTTTCCAAAGTTTCTGAGCTGACCTCTTCAAGGGCAATGATGGAATTCCAGTCTGTGTATATTTTATTCATGTTCAATTACAGAAACCAAAACAAGGAAGGAGACTCAACGCCTCTGGAAGGATTTCATCCTGAGAAAAATGGGTCCATAGTTTAAAAGCATATTTTTTAGTTAGTTTTTTTGTTTGTTTGGTTTGATCCTAAGTAGGCATGCTTCCGTTTGTCTTAAAGAGAACTACAATTTTAATTTTATAGTCAAAATAAGGATGTATAGGTTTTTTCTTTTTTTTTTGGTTAAAAAAGGGCGTGGGGTGGGGTGGGGGGATGTTCTAGGAAGAGGTCTGAGAGGTTAAGAGTGCTTGTTGCTCTTGAAGAGGATTGGGAGGCCCTTCCCAGAACCCACATCAGGTGGCTGATCATTTTAACTCCAGCTGACTGGATCCTCACTTCCATTTTGGGTATACACACACACACACACACACACACAAAACAAATTCTTCCCTCCTTCCTGTTACTTTTCCTTTATTTCTCTCACTGTTTTGGCTTCAAAGAGCCAAGATCACCTGGACAATTTTAACCACCTAAGGGAAGGGCTCAGAAACTCAAGCACTGACTTCAGTTCTCATTTCCTCCCCTGAAACAACTCCAAATCCCTCAGAATTTCCTTTGCCAAAATAAGTTCAAGAAATCCACAAAAACATTTCACCTCCCCCTCCTACCTCCTCTTCCCCCTTCCCCTTCTCCTCTCTCCCTGTCTCCTCTCTCCTCTTCCCTTTCCTGCTCCCTGCTCCCCTCTCCCCTCTCCCCTCTCTCTTCCTGTGTCTCTCTCTTTCCTGGGCCCTCTAGTTCCTTATTCTCCCTGTCTCCTAATTTATCACGATGAGTGGGTAGTAAAGTAGTGGAGGCTATTCAGCAGGTCAGTGTTAGTAAAATGCTCCACACCATAGATCCAAGGGTCTATAAACTTAACGAGCTTTCCCTATATTACAGAAAGGACAAGGCCAGTCATTTTTGGCTCAAAGAAAAGTTGTTAGTCTTTTTATTACAGCTTTTTTGATGCTTATGAAACAAAATGAATAAAATGTAACTTTGAATTGGACAGGCTTTTAATCCATTTTAGAAGCATGACTGTTGCTTTGAAAGTCAAGTCAGCTTTCTTCTTGACCTGTAAACCAAAATATTTTGTTGGTTATTTTTTACCAGAGTGGTAATAAAAGGATGGGTATTGGCTGTATGGTAGTATTTTAGACAATCCATGTCAAAACAAGTGAAGAAAAGGGCCCATAATATATCTGTGTCTGTTTTAGCTTGTGACAGAATCCATTTCTGTTAATTGTCCTACTGGGACATTTAATTTTCAATATATTCACCTCAATAACATTTTACATGCTCTATAATACTAAGGGCATTGGGCCACATTCCTCATATATATTATAGAATTTAGTTTTTATAACAGTGCCCCAAAGTCTATATTCTCCAATATATCTTATTAGCAAAGAGATAGAGATTAAAGTAATTTAAATAATTACTGACTTAAAATAAAAAGGAAATTAATGGTAACTTTGAGAGTTGGGAGTAGGCTTGGGGTTTGTAATGATAACTACTTTTAATCCATTGCCTTTGTTTGTACGTTTGTCTGTCGGTATGCATGGGCACATGGATGCAGGGACCTTCAGAGACCAGGTAAGGGTTTTGGATTTCCTGGAGCTGGGCTCACAGTCAGCTGTGAGCTGTATGTCCTGGGACCTGAACTGTGGTCCTCTGCAAGTGTTCTGAACTACTGGGCCATCTCTTCGGTTCCTCTATTGAGTCTGATATATTATTATGAAATACTTCAAGCAAGAAATGGTGATATATTTCTGAAGTTTAAAATAGAAAAAAGTCTTTTTTATGATAGAACAGATATTTTAGTCTCTTTTAAAAAACATTTATTTTGATTTTGTGTATATGAATGTTTTACCCATGTGTACCTAATACATCATTCATTCCTGATGCTCAAGGGGACTGGAAGATGACACTGGATCTCCTAAAATGGATGGTTCTGAGCTGCCACGTGGGTGATAGGAACTAAACCTGGTTCTTCAGCAAGAGTTCCAGGTGCTCTTAACCTCTGAGCCCCTACTCTAGCCCTGCAATGGATATTAAATAAATGAAACTCTTAATTTTTCCTTATAATGTGGTTTTATTATCATAAATGAGGAATTTAATAGCTTTCCATCTGTGTTATAGCAGCCTTTAATTTTTCAAAGAATGAATTCTTAGAGTTAAGCTTGAAAAGTAGTCACTAGTTCTAAATTGGTTCAAAAAACACAGAAACAGGCCTTGAAGGAGTGTTTTTTCCACTTATAGAACTGGATCATAAAGAACTCTCAGGTCACATCCAACTTCAGAAACAAAATTATTTTTCTTCTTTTGTACTTTCCAATGGAAACCATAGGTTTTATTATTAAGAGCAGGAAATTTGGAAAGTAGTTAATTCATACTATGGTCCTATTTTCTTTTCTACTGTGTGTGGAAAAGATACGTAGTCTTAGAAGTAGGCGGTGCATTATACTCCTGGCTACTGAGTGGGTTGACAAAGAAGAACTCAGTTTGGAAAAGCAGATGAATTCCATCAAAGCAGGCCCTGTCTGTGAATATGTGAAAGTATACAAGCCAATTGTCACATGCAAAGGCTGGTGTGAGGGGCTGGATGGGCCAGTGGCTGCTCTTGCAGAAGACCTGGGCTCAGTTCCCAGCACCTACGTGGCACCGGGAATATCAGCTGTCTGAAACTCCAGTTCCTGGTGCCCTGATCTGCTCTCTGTGGGTACCAGGCATGCATGAGGTGCACAGGTGGCATATTCAGGCCAAATACCATACACTATGGAACAAAAATCAAATATAGATGTGAAAATCTTCACAAAGCAAATTTCCCCAATCTTTGATGCTTTGCTTCTAATCTTCTGCACTATTTTATTTAATAATTATTTCTTTAACTGGGATTAAAGACATGAATAAGAGAGAGTTGCTTGGCGGGACTGGTAGTTCACTTATGTAATCCCAGCTTTTAGGAGGCTACAACCAAAGGTATTTTGGGTTTGAGGCAAGTCCGGGTTGCATGATCTCATGGGAAAACAAAAAACAAAAAACAAAAAACAGACAACTCTCTCCTCAAACCATAACCTCCACCATCACCACCAAAACAATAAAACAAAACCAACACAAAAACAAACCTAAATGAATAAACAATCAAACCCAAGACTCTTCTTCAGGTAAGAGCCTGTAAATTCATTCTGGTAAAGATGTTTTTTCTCTGTTTCTCACTCTTCCCTCCTTTGTTAGCATTAGGTCTAAAGTCTGTCCCACAGTTACCTGGTAACAGCCAGGTGTGCTTTGGCCGCACAGTTGCCTGGAAACTGCCAGGTATGCCTGACTGGCTATAAAAGAGGATACTTGCTCCTTCTTGTTCTTTTGCTCTTTCTCTGCTTCCCTCCCCCCCCACTGCTCATGACCTCTACTTCTCTATTCCTCTCCTCCCTCCCTCCTTCCTCCCCTCTCTCCCTCCCTTCCTTCTCCTCCCTCCCTCCTCCCTCTCCCTCTCTGAGCCTTTCTCTGCCTCTACTACCCTCTTAACTCCCCTCCCTATGCCCTAAATCAACTCTATTCTATACTAAACCTGTGGCTGGTCTCTCAGGGGAGAGGGATGCCAAGTGGGGAGGGGTACCTCACCTCACCTCCATAGAACATATCCCCCTCTCTTTATCTTTTTATAAACACATCATTCTTTCTCTTTGTTTTCCCCTCCTTCTCTTTTCTCCCTTTCTGCATCTCTCTCTTTTTTTCTATATTCTTTGTTTACATTCCAAAAGCTTTCCCCTTTCCCAGTACCCTCCAATATGTCCCATAAGTCCTCTTCTTTCCACCCATTCTCCAATCACCCCCCTCCCTTTTCTCTGTCCTGGTGCTCCCCTACAATGCTGGATCAAGCCTTTCCAGGATTAGGGCCCTCTTCTTCTTTCTTCATGGGAATCATTTGATATGCTAATTGTATCTTCAGTATTCAGAGCTTCAGGGCTAATTAATATCCACTTATCAATGATTGCATTCCATGTGTATTCTTTTGTGGTTGCATTACCTCGCTTAGGATGATATTTTCCAGTTCCAACCATTTGCCTAAAAAATTCATGAATTAATTGCTGAATAGTACTCCATTGTGTATGTATACCACATTTTCTGTATCCATTCCTCCACTGAGGGATATCTGGGTTCTTTCCAGCTTCTGGCTATTATAAATAAGGCTGCTATGAACATAGTGGAGCATGTGTCCTTATTGCATGCTGGGGAATCCTCCGGGTATATGCCCAGGAGAGGTATAGCAGGGTCCTCTGGAAGTGTCATGTCCAGCTTTCTTAGGAACAGCCAGACTGATTTCCATAGTGGTTGTACAGCACCAGCAGCTGCACCAGCAGCAGCAACAGCAGCAGTAGCAGCAGCAGCTGCATGATAGCAGCATCAACAACAAAACAACAGAAATCTCTTTCTGTAGCTCCAAAGTGTGGAAAACAGAGAGACTCCCAGGTGTCTACCAGCATCTGCCCATACCTTGGAGACATTTGCTAAAAGACAAAGCTTCATCTAAATCTTTGCGTGGGTGTATCCCTGTATTAAGACAGAGAACTCATCAACTGAGATTCTGACGAAGGTTGTGCAGTGAATATTTACCATGGGGAAACTTTCAGACCCTGTGTGGGTAAACCAACTTATTTTTTAATTCACAAATCCATGTTGACACAGGACAACAATACTTAGGAGGGTTTTCCTAAGGTCTATCATAATAAAACAGTGGAAAGTCAGATCAGAGACAGCAATTAAACTCAAAAAGAGTCTGATTCATTAGACAGCTCGCGTGTTGGGAACTTCAGAGCCTGCACTAGCCTCATGCATTTCAAGGGAAGAGGATATGAATTTCAGTCTTTTAAATCTAAGCCCAGTGAAGCCTTTAATCTGCCAGCTTGTGTCCAGCTGTCCTGAGGGAAGGAGGACAGTGTTGTGTTCAGGTTTTGGAAGAGCAGAACTCTCCAGAGCCATTGCAACTATCAACTCAGAACTGCAGAATGGCCCTCTCACAAAGTTACAGTTCCAGGATTGTCTTTCTTTTCTCTTATTTTCTTTTCTATATTTTCAATGTGATTGGGAAGCTGCTGAGTCTCTTTGTCCCTCTCCCCAATGTGGCCTAAATAATAACAATGAATAAATATCATTTTTTTCTTTTGCTTTTCAGTGTTAAAAATGCCACTCAAATAAACATTAAATCCAGTATCTTAACCACTTTTCAAAACTCCTCAAAATTTTTTATGATTGTTAAAAATCTCCTCCCAAACTCTCTTTTTCTCTCTGTTTCTCTCCCAGGAGAGGGAGAGAGACATTTTTAGAATTTCTGACATGGGAATCATCTCATTTTCAATGAAGAAAGTAAAAAATTCCTCGGCTTTTGCATAACAGATGATTTGTCACAAAGTATCAGTAACAATATTGCACAGTGTTCCTTCATTAAAATAGTACTTGTCATAATCTAAAACTTTTGTTGAGAACTTTGCAGTTCTACACAAAGGAATACTATGGATATTTTGCCCAGTGAAACTGTCTTGCACACTTGTGTTATTATACCTTAAGTATTGATATTGATATGGTCAATGGATAATATTTGTATTTAGCCAATTTTATTTGTTCTCATGTATGTGTATATGTACATATGGGTGTTCTTTTGTACATATGTATTGTGTGTATGTGTGGATAGCTTTACATGAGCTCATTATATGTATAGATTCAAGCATCTCTCATTAGAGTTAAAATATAGAACTGTCCCATCAGCTCACAAAACCTGCCAGTTATTACCCTGTAATATCCATATCAAATTCTCACTCATCTTTTCTGTCCCTTCTCCCCCTCACTATCCTTATCCTGTCTCTGAACCCAGGTAAGTATTCATCATTAGTTCCCCTTCCAAAATATACATATATTCATATGCTTATGTGCATCCATGAATTTGTGTGATATTGGAATCGTACAGTAGTATACCATTCTAAGGATCGACTCATTCAGTGTAAACTCTGAAAGTTTGCCGATGTGGCTGTGATTAGTAGTTAAGTTCTCTCAGTTGCTAAGTATTATGGTTTTAATTACTACATGTACCACGGTTTAGGCATTAACCTATAGAATGATTCGAGAATCTTTTCTAGTTTTTTGGTGATCATGAGTGAAGCTGTTACATCCAGTCACACCTGAGTCTCCTCTGTGAGTGCAGGGTTTTGCTTTCTTTAGGATATATAACTAAGAGTGAAATTGTGGATCATATAATAGTTGCATAGCTTTTTTCCCTATAACTGCATCATTTCTTCCTCTTACTAACAACATATTGATCCATCTAGTTTTTCAATGTCCTTGCCAGAGTTTATCTTGTCATTATTTTTATTATAGTCATTTTTATATGTGTGCAGTGACATTTATAGTTTTATTTGCCTTTTCCCAAAGGCTATGGTGTGAATATCTTTTTATGCATTTAGTTGCTATCTGTATATCCTCTTTGGCATTCTCTTCTCTTTGCCCAGTTTCTAATTGACTGTTTGATTTTTTATAATTGAGTCTTCAGAAATCATTATGTATTCCAGATACTAGTTCTTTGTCAGACATGAAATTAGTAAATATTTTATAGCAATATATAGTTTGACTTCACCATTTTATGTGAATTTTTATGTCAATCCTTTATATTTTTGAGAAGATCTCATTTACTAATCTATTCTCTTGGATTGTGTTTGTAAAGTGTGAGGTTTATTTTACTGGTCCTACATCCTCAATATCTCCTGATATTTCTTTAGAAGTTTTATAGTTTAGAATTTTAAACACAGGCCATCCTTCATTTATTGTTAATAGGTGGGAAATTCAAGTTGATATTTATTTTTGACCTGTGCTTTTTATTTTGCTCCAGCTTCATTTGTTGGAAAAGTGTGCCCTTGATAATTGAATCGATTTTATACTTTTTCTTTAAAAAAAGGGAGAGAAAATATTGATGCAGATTTGTTTTTTAATCTTTGGTGTGTTTTATTGATCTATATGTTTAGTCATGCACTATATAATCTGGGCTTCATTGTAAAATACTATTCAAAATTAGAAGAAAAAGAGAGTAGGGGAAAAAACAGGAGAGAAAATCCCTCGCAGTCATAGTCAGCTTATCTAGTGGGGCCACTGAGGGTATGCACGGCTTCAGTTGAATCTTAGTAATTCACAATTTCAAAGAAATTCACTTCTTCTAAGCTGTTTAATCTATGAGCGTAAAGTTACTCATTGTTATTATCCTTTCAGTAGCTGTATGATCTGTGGTGATGTCTCTGTCTTTGTCTCTGTCTCCGTCTCTCTGTCTGTCTCTCTGTCTCATGTGTGTGTGTGTATGTGTGTTGTATGTTGCTGACTTGTTTCTTATTTTTTCCAATCTTTCTAGGAACTTTAAATTTCATTACCTGTTAAGAGCCAATGCTTGCTTTCATTATCTCTAATTATTTTGCATGCTTTCATTCCTTTATTTCCAGTTATATATTTAGGTTTTCATTTTCATTTTCTAGTTTCCAGTATACCTTGACTTTTCTTTCCTAGTTTTTTTCTTTTTGGAAATAAAATGCTATTGACGAGTTTTCTTTCTCTCACACATTTAGGTCTGTAAGTGTCTTAGGACTCCTTTAAAAGCAATACACTCATGAATATTTTATAACTGTATTTTAATTCAGTGCTATACACTTGAAAAGTTACTTTGACACTTTCCTTTTGACATATAGATTATTTAGAACAACTGTGTTTCTTATACTTGGTGATTTTCCTGTTACCTTTTGGTTATATTTCAGTTTTAGTTTGATTGGATTGGGGTCCGAAGTTGCATGCTGTTAAAACTAAAATTCTTTTAAACTTGCAGCATTTATTTTATTTTATAGCCCCAGGACATGGCCTATTTTCACAGTAATGGAAGAAATAGAATTGAGTCCAAATGTTTTCTCTTAGAAGTTAAACCATAGTTGGTTGCTTAGGAATGGGATCGAACCTTCATTGAAGAGACTGAACTAAAATTGAAGCTAGTCAATAATAGGGCTATAAAGCAGATTTATGGCAAGAAACCATGAAAAAGTGAGGGGTTTTTTGTTTTTGTTTGTTTTTTTGTTTGTTTGTTTTGAGACATGGCCATTGCTTAATCCAGACTGGCCTACAATTCATTATATAACCAAGCCTGGCTTTGAACACCCCATCCTCCCGCCTGAGCCTCACAAATATTGATGTAGGCTTGCACTAGTATGCTTGGCTTGATAGGGGCAAAATAATTACACAATGAGTCTTGTCATCATAACTTGACATTAGACTTTTGTCCTAGAGATGAAAAAGGAATCAGCAGAAAGACTGAAAGTGGGAAGAGTGATTGAGAGGTGTATACAAAATGAAGGTGGGCGCGGCTCAGTGTGCTTCATGACAGAGCATCAAAGGTGATCCAGAGCCAGCAAAGTAAAAATTGCACTATTGAAAACCACGTGGCAAGGAGCTGAGATTGCATTTCAGACTTTCTTGTTACCCATGAGGATTCTCTTCTTATCATCTTCCCAAATGTAAGGGAATAGTAGATAGAGGCAGGAAGCACCAATATCTGGAAACCTGCACATTTAAAAATGCATTTAGCCAGCTTTAGCAAGTCCGTTGTTTGGACCTGACTAAGTAGCCCAGAGCCAATGTTGGGAACAGAGCTATGTATTATAAGCAGCACAGCAACTGCAGTTATCTCTTCCACTGGGAGGGGATCATTAAGGGGGACAGCCTCCCTTCTTACAGAGCTAGAGGGAATGAGCAAACATTCAGGAGCTCAGAGGAGGAGAATTATTTAAGCACAAGGCTTACACCACCTCCCTGAGCGCCATTCCCTCTGGTAGAATGCTGAAAAGTGAGTGTACGTTTACCTGGAAGGTTTCTAGGGACCCAGCTAGGATGCTATATACATTATCTGAGTACATTTACTTGGTTTTAAATTAGGCAAATTATATAATCATCATTAAGACACTGCAGAGAATTGGCCCCAGATTTGCCCATAGATGGCCAAATAACCAATGCTTAAATTCCCTATATAAAATGCCATCACTTCTGCATATAATCTAGTCATATCATTGAATCCTCTCTAGATCATTTATAATACCCTCTGCAACATAAGCACTATATAAATAGTTATTGTATGATGATACTCAGGAATAATGGCAATCAAACATGTGTACATGTTCAGTACAGGCTGAAGCATCGGAGTCCTGTATACAAGCCTAGTATAACATCTGAACCTGGTTCAGTCTGCAGACGTGGAGCTCATAGATAGAGAATATGGGCTACAGTCAAACAGAAAATATATCTTCAGTTTGTGTATAGGAGACAGATGAAATTGTTTGGTAAATGGCCATATGGTGTTCATGGGAACCTTTATTCAGTGGGCCTGTGTTACTAATCTATTAACACTTGGTGCCATTCTTTGTTGTTTAGTGAAAAAACTTGGCCTGTATGCCTGGTATGTACTAATGCATTTTGGAAGCAGAATAGTGCAAGGTTTACTGACCCTGCAAAATATGTGTTATTCTGTTGCCAAGACTGTAAGTTATGAACTATGCCACTGTGCATACCGACAGCAGTAGGCTATGCCAGCTCAGGGCAGGTTTTCACTGGAGGGAAAAGCTTCCTTAGCTGCCTGCCTATTTTCTCCTGTGAGAATGTACAAAGACAGGGACTGGGAGAAATGATGCTGAGACGCCTCTCCACTGAAAAAGATGTGCAACTGAGTAGGAGCAAGGCTTCCCCAAATAATTCTGGTAGAATGCTAATCCTTGGATATGTTCAGGGTGGGGATAAACTTTACAAATACATATATGCATTGCAATAATAATTCCAATAATTGGTGAAAAGAGAGGCCATGAGTTTGAAGGAGGGCAGGGAAGGGTATATGATATTGTTTGGAGGGCGGAAAGGGCAGGAAGAATTAATTATAATTAAAATACAATTTCAAAAAAAAACAAACCCAAAACCCACCACCACCACTAACAGAAAAGGCCTATAAAAAGGAATGAGACTGAAATTTCCCCCTTGAGAACATGTTAGGAACATGTCGATGGGTTGAAACAATCCGGTCATAAGACCTTTAGTTTTAACCTCGTTGTCTCTAACCTTGTCATACATTTCTGTCTTTCCATCCTATGCAGTTGAGTTTATGGGGTGTCTTCATTTGTTTTTAATTTGACTTTTGTTCTTTGCTTTTGGTGCTGCTGTTGAATCTAGGATATCCTAAATACTTGGCCACTGCTTTCCACTGAGCTCCCCCAACCCCGACCCCACCATTGCTTTTAGTGTTGTCCTTGAAAAAAATTGGATTATTTTCCCTCTTCTAACATGGAAAGAAAAGTAGAACTATTATTTATATTAAAACAATCTTGTTTATCTGATTTATTAATTTTTTCACATAACTAAAAATTATTTTCTACTGGATTTTGGAAACATAATAGTGTGAAGTTTAATCTGCCAGAAGAAATATTTGAAGTCGGCTGACATTTATAATATACATCATTAGTAACATTTTTGGAGAAAAATTATTACTCTTGTTTTGTCTCCTTTCTTTTCTTGTATGGGTACCAGTAACTAGTTGTGTGAAATATTATTTGCACACGGAGAGTCTCTGTTTTTGATTTAGGGTCAATTGATCCCTAGTCTTACAAAGGGACTGGCTTCTCCTTTTCCGTTGTGTAAAAAGATTTAAATTAATATTTGGTATATATTAATTGATGCTGGAAAATAATACAGTGGCTTGACTAGCTGGTACTCCCAAATAATCACACAGAGACATTTTAATATTTTAAAGCTTAGGCCTTAGCTGGACAGGCTCTCAGATAGCTCATCTAAGTTAACTGACCACCTAGAACCATCTTGCTAAGTGGCTAGCTATACATCCCAGGCCTGTAGTCATGTCCATCTCTCCTCGTGTCTCCTGGCGAGAGCCCATCTTCTTTCTTCTTCCCAGAGTTCCGTTCTCCCTCCCAGAAAGTCCTGTCTTCTTATCTCTATTGCTCAATCACAGGCTTTAGACATTTATTGACAAATTAACTTGGGGAGCAAGGTTTGTGCAACAAATACTGGTCTATGTGAGAATTCACTTGTCTTGGGATAACAGATCTTAGGGTACAGAATGTAGCATTGAATACATAACAGTACCAGACCAACCCCAACACTTTTGAGTTGGCAAGAAGCACCTATATAGGCTTCTGAATTTTTTTTGGAAAAATTTACTTTGAAGACAGATAAGCTACAGAGTTAAACAGATGATAGATGGCCTAAAGGTTGGTAATGTTCAAAGATGTATGAGTATCAAATGTTAACGCGCATGCGCACGCGCGCACGTGTGTGTGTGTGTGTGTGTGTGTGTGTGTGTGTGTGAGTCTGAGAAAATGGTATAGAATTACAACATTATAAAGTTTAAGTACTGTACATTAACAAAGATCTAGTTAAAAATTAAAAAAAAAACTGGTGGTCCAAGCCCACACTAGTGGTGATCATGGAGCAGTGTACCATTCCCAAACCACAGCACTAAAAGCCTTCATAAAGAAACTGGAGAGATCTTACACTAGCAACTTATCAGCACACCTGAGAGCTCTAGAACAAAAAGAAGCAAACACACCCAAGAGAAGTAGATGGCAGGAAATAGTCAAACCAGGGCTGAAATCAATCAAATAGAAACAAAGTGAACAATACAAAGAATCAACAAAACCAAGAGCTGGTATTTTGAGAAAATCAACAAAATAGACAAACACATAGCTAAACTAATGAAAAGGCACAAAGACTATATCAAAATCAACAAAATCAGAAAAGAAAAGGGAAACATAACAATAGAAACTGAGGAAACTCAAAATATCATTAGGTCTTACTTCAAAAGCCTGAACTCCAAAAATCTGGAAAATCTAAATGAAATGGTTTAATTTCTAGACAGATGCCACATACCAAGTAAAATGGAGAGCAGGTAAACCATCTACATAGTCCCATTACCCCTAAGGAGTATAAGCAGTCATTAAAAATTTCCCAACCAAAAACTAGGGCTAGATAGTTCTAGTGTAGAACTCTATCAGGCATTCAAAAAAGAGCTAATACCAATACTTCTCAAACTCTTCCACAAAATAGAAACAGAAAGAACACTGCCTAATTCATTTTATAAGGCCATAGTCACCCTGATACCTAAATCACACAAAGATTCAATGAAGAGAATTTCAGACCAATTGTACTTATGAGTGTTGATTCAAAAATACTCAATAAAACCATATACACTAAACCTAAAAGAAGACAAAGTGGGTAATACCATTGAATGTCTTGGTTCAAGAGATAATTTCCCGAACAGAACACCAATAGCTTAGGCCTCAAGATAAAACATTGATAAATGGGACTTCCTCATGAAACTAAAAAGCTTCTGTAAGGCAAAGGACATTGTCAACAGGACAAAATGGCATCCTACAGATTGGGAAAAGATCTTCACTAACCCTACATCTGGTATAGGGCTAATATCCAAAATATATAAAGAACTCAAGAAGCTAAACTCCAGCAAACCAAATAACTCAATGAAAAAAAATGGGACACAGAACTAAACAGAATTTTCAACAGAGGAATCTTGAGTGGCTGAGAAGCACATAAAAAATGTTCAGAGTCCTTAGTCATCAGAGAAATGAAAATCAAAGATACCTTGAGATTCTACCTTACACAAATCAGAATGGCTGAGATCATATCTCAAGGGATAGTACATGCTGGTAAGGATGTAGAGAAAGAGGAACACTCCTCCATTGCTGGTAGGAGTGCAAACTTGTATAACCTCTCTGGAAGTCAATCTGACAGTTCCTCAGAAAATTTGAAATAGTTCTACCTGAAGATCCAGCTATATCAGTCTTGGGCATATACCCAAAAGATGCCCCACCATACCACAAGGACAGCTGTTCTACTATGTCTGTAACAGTTTTATTTGCAATAGCCAGAAACTGGAAATATTCCAGATGTCCCTCAACCTACAAATAGAAATAGAAAATGTAGTTCATTTATATAATAGAATACTACTCAGGTATTAAGTACGAGGACATCCTGAGTTTTGCAGGCAAATGGATGGAACTGGAAAATATCATTCTGAGTGAGGTAACCCAGACTGAAAAGGACATGCATGGTATGTACTCACTGATAAGTGGATATTAGCCGTAAAGTACAGAACACCCATGATATACTCCACAGACCCAAAGAAGTTAAATGAGAAGGAAGGCCCAAGCAAGGATGGTTGAATCACACTTAGAAAGGGAAATGAAGTAGTCATAGAAAGCAGAGGGAAGACGGGGACTGGGAGCAAGAGGTGGGGGGATGTAGAGGCAGGAGAGAGGCTCAGTGGGCCAGGAGATTGAACAGAAATCTGCATCTGTCTGGGGTGGTATGGTGGTTGGGAGAATCTTTATGAAACCCCAGAGACCTGGGATGGTGGAGGCTCCCAGGAGTCAATGGCGGTGACCTTAGCTAATAGTATGGACAAGGAACCTGTAGTAGCCACCTCCTGTAGCCATGAGGATCCTTAGTGGAAAGACAGGGACACCAGCCGACCCACTAAACTTTGGACCCAAAATTTGTCCTTTCTAAAAGAAATGCAGGATGGAGCAGAGATTGAAGGAAAGGCCAACCAATAACCAGCCCAAGTCTTAACCCAACTCATGAGAAAGCCCCAATCCCTGACTGTTATGATACTGTCATGCTTGCAGATAGGAGTCTAGTAGAACTGTCCTCCGAGTGGCTCCACCCAGCAGCAGACAGAAGCGTAAGAAGAGTTGGGAGAAGGAACCTATGGGAGAGTTGGGAGAAGGATCGAAGATGGGAACTCCTCAGGAAGACCGACAGAATCAACAAACCTAGATGCCCGGGAGCTCTGAGAATCCGAGCCACCAACCAAAGAACACACATGTTCTGGAACCAGGCCCTGACATATGTGTCACAGACAGGCAACTCAGTCTTCATGGTTGCCCTGTCTGGCCTCAGTGAAAGATGATATGCCTAATCTGGCAGAATCTTGATGTGTTAGGGTGTGGGGAATACCCAGGGAAGCTCCCAACCTCTCAGAGGAGAAGGGGGGTGATATGGGGGAAGGGACTGGGTGAGGGAGTGACGGGGGTGGGGTGGGGGGAAGCAGCATTCGGGATATAAACAAATAAATAAATTTAAGAAAATTTAAAATCTGCTTGCTGATATTTCTGAAATATGGGCATGATGAACTAGTTAATTTAAGTCAATAAGAACAGCAAGTTGTAGTTTATGTGAAATTATGCTGCATTCCTTGAACTCTGAAAATCAAAAGTCCTATATAACACAGTTCACGACCTGATCCACATACCATTAGTTGATGCTGACTGAGACTGTACTGTGTGCAGGATATGTGAGTAACAATCTCCTACATGCATCTCTGCACATATTTTGCTTTTGATCTTCGAAACAGTCCAGTGAAGTAGGTATCATTATTGCCTCTGAGTTACAGAGAATTTAAATTGCTTTTTCTGGGTCTCACAGCCAGCAAGCAAAAGAGCAAAAGTTCAAACTCCAGAGCTCACAGCCATAACTCTTGTCCAATCCTAACCTTGGCACCATTACCAGAAGGAGGTTTGAATCTGAACACATATCTCATTAATGCTTAATGCTCAGTGATTTAATCCATGGCACAGCAAAAACATGAAGGCAAGATGCCACAAAATGCGGCTTTTGTTGAGCCGATTCACAGGTCTAATGTGGATTTCAAATAACTTGTGTGTGTTTGTGAGCGTTTTATATATTATTTGTGTCAGCTAGAAAAAGAACCAAGTATTAAGTATCAGGACCAAAGCCAAGTAAATTGAAGATGTCAGAAATAGCCAAAAGCTGAGGATGAATTACACAGGTTTTTTAGAGCACCCTGGGGTACGTCCAGAGGATGTTTCTAGCTAAGCTCTCAAGGCAATAAACTCTATGTAAGTCATCGAATAAATAAATGTAGCACGGCGTAATTTTTACTCCTTGAGAAATGGTTTTCTCTCCAAGAATCAGACCTTTTACATGTGACGTTGGATTGCAATCTATTGCTTTTAAACTGAACGGGGCCATAGAGGTTTACAATAAGCCTACACCCTTAGATAAGGAGACGTAGTCCCTGAGTAAGTAAGTCATCTTGAATAGTGGACTCTGGACATGCCTGAGGCAGTCTCCTCTCTCGGCCCAGGGTTTACTACAGATGAAAGCAGAGGAGGGCTGGGTGAGGGAAGGAAGGGAGATTGCAGGCCTGGAGAGGTCAACAGTTGGAGTGCTTTTGTCATCCTGTGTACTTAGAACTATGGGGGCATCTGTGTCCTGGTCCAGGGCTCCCTCATCACACATCTTAGAAGCTAGCACTCCAAAGGTCAAACACAGCAGTGTGCAGCAACAAAATCAATTAATCAATTATAAAGTATAAGGAAACAAAATTTCAACTAGAATTGAAAGACTAGATTTATACATATTTCCAAATGAAAGCTTTGTGTTACTGAGTCAAATTATGTCTATTAAAAGACTTCTCTTGTTTTAACCTTTTGAAAAAATACTATCCAGTATTAACTGATAAGCACAATTTAAACTAAATCTCTTCAATATCACTGATGTGTCAGATCGCCACTGGCTTTTTGAGGAGGTCAAGCAAGGAGATTAAGTAGAAATCCTGTGGAGTTAGCATGCCACCACCCCCCCCACTCTCTACGGCTTTGAACTCTGGGCCCTTCCCAGGCTATAGAGCCCTGGTTTCTGAAGGTAATCATAGAGGATTATGGCTATGCTTGGTTTGAAAGTTATGAGTCCTTATCTTCTTTTAGAAAAGGCTTTATTTAAAATAAAAACAAACCAACCAGTATATCACATTTCAAAGCTCACAGGTGAACCCAATCATGGTTTAGTTTCTAATTTCTCTGCGTAGTGGGTAGAGAGGGCACAGATGTCTTCCTTCCGCACAGGTACTGAGGGAAGAGCACTGCCATGATATGATTGGAATTCAAAATGGTGGCAGAAGGAGGCCAATGAGACGTCTTGTCTTGACCTCAGAATTGTCATTAAGAATTTCAGGTTGAGAATCAAGGCCGAGTGCCTTGAAATCAGAGAACTTCTTTCTAGGAGTGGACTTGAGCATTTTAACTTCTCTGCTCCATGTCTTACCCACAACGCGCCATTTCTTCATCAGTTAAACAAGTGGTTCTCAGCCTGTGGGTAGAAGCCTCTTTGGGGATGCTCTGACTATCTGCATATCAGATATCCTGCAAGTCAGATATTTGTATTATGTTTTATAACAGTATGAAAATACAGTTATGAAGTAGCAACAAAATAATTTTAAAGTTGGGCCTTCCATCAACATGAAGAACTATATTAAAGGGTTGCAACATTAGAAAGGTTGAGAACCACTGAACTAAATAAATTAAAAAACAAAGTGTTGAGAACAGTATAGTCAAAGCTTGATTATGACAATAATAGGTTCTTTGGGATTATTATGGTCTGCTAATACGTGCACAGAGCAGTGAGCACAAAAAGCGAAACTAGTCTTTTAGCGTACAGATATATTTACAATAGTTGGTCTTACGGCACATGTGGTGGCATACACCTTTAATCTAAGCATTCTGGAGGTAGAGGTAGGTGGGTTTTTGTGAGTTCAAGGCCAGTTTGGTTTACACAGTAAGTTTCAAGACAGCCAAGGCTATTTAGAGAAACCCATCTTTTAAAAAAGTAAAGTAAAGTAAGGAAAGAAAAAAAAAGAAGAGAAAAGGAAGTAAGTTCTATATTTTTGTACTTGTTTCAACAGCACATAGTCTGAAATTGGAATGACGTGGAGAATGCTAGTCTGCAGAGAATGTTAGTCTGCTGAGAATGCTAGCATGGCACCTGCACTGGGATGACATGCAAATTCCTGAAGTGTTCCATGTTAAAAGTTGATCTTATATTAGGTTATAAGAAATAATGATAAGAGATGGCTCAGCATTTAAGAGTACTGATTGCTCTTCCAGAGGTCAGTTCCCAGCAACCAGATGATGGCTCACAACCATCTCTAATGGGATCTGATGCTCTCTACTGGTGTGTCTGAAGACAGCTACAATGTACTTGTAAAAATAAAAATAAATAAATCTTAAAAAAGAAATAGCCATCAATTCCATGCAGTTGGTAAAATAAAATTCTAATTTGCTGAGCATACAACAAAATTGGCTATCATAAGTAAAAGCTGTCATACATTTAAAAAGTCGACAGAAATCTGAATAATTAATTTGTTAAAAGTATTATAATGAAAGTTTGAGTTATATACTTAAAGTAATGTGAAGTTTTTATAAAATAGTATAGGCTGACTATTCAGGAGTGAGTTCACGCATACAACATAAAGAGAAGAAGGAAAATTAGCAAGCCAAGCCTTCTCTCTGTGTTATGTAGGAAAGAACAAAAGAGTCAAAATGGTAAAAGTGTGAAGACAGGAGCTGTAAAAGATAAGGAACAGAAATTCAAGAAATAGGAAATATGATGTTCACAAAGCCCAATTATCATATTACAGAAAATAAAATTAATCAGAGTACAAAAAATAAGCACTGCCTTGCTATTCAGTTAATAATCACACCTCGCACCTACTGATCTCACTTACTTGATGCGCCCAGTTTCTGAAAAGCTTTAAGCCACAGATAATTCTGATATTGCACTTTCAAAAGGATTTAGGAAGGAAGTTAATTAATCCACTTCTCTATCTGTTTTTTTGCTGTTGTTTTTGTTTTTTGTTTTTTGGGTTTTTTGGTTTGTTTTTGTTTTTTTGAGACAGGGTTTCTCTGTATAGCCCTGGCTGTCCTGGAACTCACTCTGTAGACCAGGTTGTCCGGGAACTCAGAAATCCGCCTGCCTCTGCCTCCCTTCTTAATCCACTTCTCAAAGCTTTTATATAATTTTATTCTCTTGATATTTAAACTGTAAGAAGTAAAACTTAGGAACAAGAAAGAGAATTGTCAACATCACATATGCTCAATAAACAATTTACTCTCTAGGAGTGTGGCTTAGTGGACATGCATGGGAAGAGCAAAGTGTGTCTGGAGCAGTCTTTTCTCCTTATTTCAGAAGCCCCAAATCTATTTTTAGAGGAGCCAGAGATGTCTACAATTGATCTTAAGGACATAGAAATTTGAGTGCCATTCTTGTGGTGGTTCGATACTCTGTAGACCTTTAGATTCTGGATGTATCAAACACAGAAGAGACTAAAGAAATTTACAAGAATCATTTGATCACATTTATTCAAATTTAACACATGTATGTGAACATATTTAACTTTATTTGCAATAATGAACCCTTTCTAATATCATTTTGGTTCATAGTCTTTCAGACTTTTTTTCTGATGTCATAATGATGAGCAAAGAACATGGTGATGAAATTGAGAAAGGAGAAGCTATAGCTAGTCACCTTTGGAAGTTTAGCAATGAATACATTACAACTGAAATGATAATAAAACATAACTCCATACAAATGGTCAGCAAGACCATGGAGAACTGAAAAACAGCTGCCCAAGATGCAGAAAATAATCAACAGAGGTGGGTCCATGTATTTGAGAGGGAAACAGTGGTCCTGGGACGTGCTGGAGGAAGAAAAGGATATAAACACAGTATGTGCATATTAAATTTAAAAATATTAAAACATTTTACCAATATGACAAAGATTTTCTGTGGTGATAGATACAGCAGAATATTAGGATATAGGGGTAAAGCATTGAGCTTCTTCAGCAATATGTTATTTCCCAACAAAATAAAAATAAAAATAAATAAATAAAAATTTAACCAAACAACCAGTTTTAAGCAATAAAAATAAAACTGCATCAACAGAGTTAATGTAGACACATTCTTTGTAATTTTCTGCATTAAAAATGAGTGAATTCTTGATCTTAGAGCATAAGCCATTGCTGTTTAGAAAAATTTCCCCTGTGCCCATGTGTTCAAGGCTCTTCCCAACTTTCTCCTCTACTATTTTCAGTGTATCTGGTTTTATGTGGATGTCCTTGATTCACTTGGCCTTGAGCATTGTACAAGTAGGTAAGAATGGGTCGCTTTGCATTCTTCTACATGCTGATCTCCAGTTGAACCAACACCATTTGTTGAAAATGCTGTATTTTTTCTACTGGATGTTTGTAGCTCCTTTGTCAAAGATCAAGCGACCATAGGTGTATGGATTCATTTCTGGGTCTTCAGTTCTATTCCATTGATCTTCCTGCCTGTCACTGTACCAATACCATGTAGTTTTTATCACTATTGTGCTGTAGTACAGCTTGAGGTCAGGGATGGTGATTCTGCCATCAGTTCTTCTATTGTTGAGAATAGTTTTCACTATCCTGGGATTTTTGTTATTCCAAATGAATTTGAAAATTGCTCTTTCTAACTCTATGAAGAATTGAGTTGGAATTTTGATGGGGATTGCATTGAATCTGAAGCCAAGAAATACTTGCTGAAAGGAGCCTGATATGGCTGTCTACTGAGAGGCCCTGCCAGAGCCTTACAAATACAGAGGCAGATGATCACAGCCAATCATTGCACTGAGTGTGGGGTCCCCAATGGAGGAGTTAGAGAAAGGACTAAAGGAGCTGAAGAGGTTTGCAACCTCACAGGAGAAACAACAATATCAACCAACCAGACCCCCAGAGCTCTGAGGGACTAAGCCATCAACCAAGGGGTACACATAACTCTAGCTGCATATGTAGTAGAGGGTTACTTTGTCAGGCAACAAGGGGAGAAGAGGTCCTTGGTCCTATGAAGGCTCAATATATGTCCCATTGTAGGGGAATTGAGGGTGGGGAGGTGGGAAAGGGAGGGGGGGGAGGAACACCTTCACAGAAGTGGGGGGGGTGGGGGAGGATGGGATAGTGGCTACCCTGGAGGGGGAGAAACTGGGAAAGGGGATAACATTTGAAATATAAATAAAGAACATATCCAATAAAAAAAAAAGACAAAAATGAGTGAAGAAGCAGAGCATGAGGTCACAGCCTTGTAATCCCAGGACTGTGGAGACAGGCAGTAGAATTGTTGCCAATTTGAAGCCAGCTTGGTTGACGTAGCTAATTCTGTGGCAGCCAGGGATACCACAGTAATGCTCTGTCATAAGCAACTGAGCAACAAATGGATCCAGTGTAAGGATGCACCCTGTGTATGTTAGTGAATGAACTGTGGGAGGGTTTTTGTGGTTGGGATCTGAGTTGCTCCCCAAAGGTCCACTCGTATGTTAAAATCTTAAAGGCTTGTGTTGTGGTACCACTGGGAGGTGGGGGATAATAGAAGGCAGGCAGGCTATTGGAGGTAGCTTCTTGCTCTTTTTGTTTGTGTTGATATGTTGGAGTGTGTGTGTGTGTGTGTGTGTGTGTGTGTATGAATGTATGTGTAGTTATATGCTTGTGCATACGTGTGGTATGTGGAGGTTGACATCAGATGTCTTTATCACATTCCACCTCAGTTTTGAGGCTGGGTCTTTCCTACTGAACCTCAGACTCATAGCTTGACTGGCTGACTATAAAGTTCCAGGAGACCTCCTGGTTTCCTCTTCCCCTAGTGTTAGGGTTACAGCTACATTTGGCTTTTATGTGGGTGCTGGAATCTAAACATAGTTCTTCATGTCCCTGGAGCAAGCTCTTTATCCACTGAGCATCTCTCCAACATAGGGTGGAATAGTCTTGAAGGGAGTACTGGAACTCCAACCCTCCCGCCCTTAACTCTCCATTCTCTCCATTCTCTCTCTCTCTCTCTCTCTCTCTCTCTCTCTCTCTCTCTCTCTCTCTCTCTCTCTCTGTTTCTCTCTTTCTACCTATGTCTCCATCTGTCTGTCTGTCTCTCCCTCCCTCTCCATCTCTCTATGTCTCTCTCCCCCCTCTCTCTATGTCTTTCTCCCTCTCCCTCTCTCTATATCTGTCTTTGAGTCTCTGTCTCTCTCTGTCTCTTGTCTCTGTTTCTCTCTCCTGCCCACCATGAGATGAGTGGCTTTGTTGTATCACACTCTCCATGAAAATGATGTCAAGCCAGCATGGATCAGCATCTGTAAAGTCCATGAGCCACACACCATTCATCTTTTCTCATTTTAAGTTAATTATCCCAGGAGTGTTTTCCGTAATAGAAAGCAGTATTATGCACGGGATCTACTTGCCTGCATCACTACAATCTTTCAGAATGCATCCCCGGTAGTCAGCACATTTTCCTCCCTTGTTTTATCTTTCTCAGGGAGAAAATCACTTGCAGGCACCAGTCTGCACAAAAATGGAGGGACACCAGTCCCAGAGTAGTTGTTTACTTAATATATCATCACCATATGAATTTTCACATGTTAATGCTAAACAAAGGGAACATTTTTATATCAGGTTTAAACCCTGATGATAATTATATGACCTCAGTGTAATAAGAAAAGCTGTTTTTAATAAAGTTTGAAGGATGTAAGCACAGACTAAAACATTTGATATTCTTAGAAATGAAATCCTTTAGACTGGGAATAAATATTGGAGCCAAGTATCATTATTTAAAAGTATTTTTAAATATACTGGTGTGTGTGTATGTGTGTGTGTGTGTGTATGTGTGTGTGTGTGTGCATCATGACACGTGTGTGGAGGTCAGTGGATAATTTTTGGGAGTTAGTATTCTCAAGTCATAAGGTCTGGTAACAGAGAACTTCACCTACCAAGCCATCTCACTGGTTTTAAGTATTGTTACTGGGCAGTTTTAGAGTCCTTTAGATGCTCAACTCTGTACACGAGGGTCCTTGCTCAGCATTCTACCTGGAGTATTGTACTTGATAGCTTTTAAAAATCAGTTATCATTAAAATTATTGTGCAAATCTAAGATAAAATCCACTACAAAAGTTTTCCCATCTCTTGTTCTCTAATTAGCTTTTCAGGTCTAAGGAAAACCCAGAATAAAATATTCAAACCATATGGTGCCTTAGAGTGAGTCTTGACAGCAGGACACTGAGTCAGTTTACTTTAAAGGGAATCAAAAGGAACTGAAACAAAATCAATTTGCAATGCATTAATGATCGTGTGATTAAATTGTTCCATGTTTCACAAAACCATTTGATGTCCTGGGCAATCTGTTGTGTAATAGAAAGTGCTTTCTAAATATCACAGTGTTTTAATTAAGACTTTCTGTGTCTTCCCCTTTATACACATTAGAGAATTTGGTGTGCCCTCAACCGTTTTTTTTTTTTTTTGGACCCAGCCCTGTTGTGTCTTGAACATGATTATTTTCAGTGGAACTGAGAAGAATGGTCTTTGATGAGCTTGTATCTCAAAAGCTGCGTCCTTCCTGCTTTTCTTCAATGAGGGTATTTTGTAATATGGAATCAGGGTCAGGAATGCCAACTTGTGAGCCATTCCTAGGGTTTACTTAACATCTGCTGTGTGATTGACAAGGCTTGATCTAGGTACATTTCATTTGTGACTTCTGTAATCATGAGATATCAAGAGTACATTCAGGGGAAGGATACTTATGACTTTAATTTTTCAGTCATGAAGATGATTTTATGATTTCAGTGCCTTATTGGTAGCGGAGGGAAAATGACCATACTCATTTTCATGATTGTACCAAAAGATCAGTGTGTCTCTTGATACTCTGCGTAGCTCAGCTTTCAGTTTAGTGTTGTGGTTATTCTTGTATCTTGACATTTTAGAGACTTAATGATTCACCACTTTCTGAGGGCCTTGGTTCAAATATCCATGGCAGAAGCATTCACATGTAAAGCTAAGTGAAGAGTAAATATGGTGATCAAGAGGTTGCAAATAAACAGGTATCCTCTGAGTTGTTACTGTAAAGATGGTGCTAATGGCTACAGGGAAGCCTGCCCTGTGCTTATACTTCACTAGGGCTACTGTATTTGATGGGAAGTTCCTTCTCAACTCCTTCTCCCATCAACAAATTCTTTTTCCTTATGAAGGATGAAGTAGATCATTGATGCCTTTTTAAAAAAGATTTATTTATTATTATATATAAATACACTGTTGCTGTCTTCAGATGCATCAGAAGAGGGCGTCAAATCTCTTTTATGGATGGTTGTGAGCCATCACGTGATTGCTGGGATTTGAACTCAGGACCTTCGGAAGAATAGGCAGTGCTTTTAACCACTGAGCCATCTCTCGAGACCCCCACTGATGCTTCTTTACCCTAACAAAAATCAGGTATATTTAAGTGTAAGCACATCTCTTTAGCCTTCCTCAGATTTTGACATTGCATGAAGTGCCAATTAAAATTCATATTTTGCCATTGTGAATATTTGCTGATTCTAAGAAGACAGAATAAAGAGACAAAATTTGAAAAGAGATATCTGGCATATGGTGAGAAGGAGGAGGAGGAGGAGTGTGGAGAGAGACAGGGGAGAGTAGGAGTATGGAGAGAGATGGGAGAAAGAGGAGTGTGGAGAGAGATAGGGGAGGAGGAGTGCGGAGAGAGGGGAGGAAGAGGAGTTGGAAGGCACTGTTATTGCTTGTGTTTAGTCATGGAAACATCTGAAAGATCCCACAACTTTGTTTCCCATCTAAATTAGATGTCTCAGACTTCATCATGGTTCAGTCAGACATTTCCAGTCTAAGTAATCAGACCACTTCAGTTGTTTAACACTCTTAATCCAAATGGTTGGACAGTTAAAACTACCCAACTGGGTCAACCCTTTAGCAATCTTAGGACAGAATATGTGACTGATGTGGTATATGAGACAGGATCAGGCTGTAATTTGTTATTTCAGAGGAAGAAAACTAGCAGATTCTTTTAGGAAACCCACGAGTGATTGGGTAAACTCGTGTTAAAGGATAGGGTAGTAGGAAGACATTCCTGAGTGGTTCATCTTGAGGCAAATGAAAGAGACTTGCACAAATTGGTCTGCCTGAATACATTCTCTGCCCTATTTTACTCAAAGTTACCAGCAGTTTATGGGAATTCATTTCACCCTTTACTCTTTCTTTCTCTCTCTCTTTCTTTCCTTTCCTCCTTCTTTCCTTTCCTTTCCTTCCTTCTTTTTTCCTTCCTTCCTTCCTTCCTTCCTTCCTTCCTTCCTTCCTTCCTTCCTTCCTTCCTTCCTTCCTTCCTTTCTTCCTTCCTTCCTTCCTTTCCTTCCTTCCTTCTTTCTTTTGGTTTTTCTTTTTCTCTTTCTTTCTCACACACTCTCTCCTCCTTCTTCTCCCTTCTTCTCCCCTCCTTCTCTCTTTCTCCTCCCTTCCTCCTCTTCCCGCTCCTCCTCTTCCTTTTCCCCTTTACTCTTCTCCAAGAAAGGGTTTCCCTGCAAGGATTTGGATCCTAGAACTCCATCTGTACACCAGGCTGGCCTCGAACTTACAGAGATCTGCCTGTCTCTGCCCCCCTAGTGCTGGGGCACATGCCACCACCATCTGGCTACTCCTTTAGTTTACATCACAGCTGAGAACTAGATGCAGGAGTCAGAACATTTAAGTGCCAGCTGTACAGAAAGCTAGGGTTGGTGAATAGAACTTGAATGCTCTCTATTTAGGCATCCTAAGTTTTTTCCCAGTTATATTTGGACTCACTTGAGCAGTGAGGTCTGAGGAGCAGTTCCTTATCTAACTAGCATCACCTCACCATGTCACTTCAAAATGCCTAAAATGGCAGACTCAGATGGAGGAGGCTACTGTGCTGATCATTAGAGAAACATGGCTGTAGCCTCCTCCCTCTGAGGAGAGGAACACATGGGATCTAGAAGGAAAGGGAGCTCTTTGCAGCCAGTGCTTCTGAAAGAGAAGAAATTCAAATTTGTGGGCAAGTAGCAAAGAGTTGTTTTAAAGGGGAAAATGGTTTTCCCCAAACCACACATTGAGGCACTCTTTAAAATGTTGGTGACATAGATATGGTCACTTTGGGCCAGGCTTGTGAATAGAATAAGAAGAGGTTCCAAGTTTATTACAAAAAGTTGGAGACTGCACTTTCAGAAAATCATTGTGCTGGATACCACTATAGGTTCTCTCCAACAGCAAGTGGCAAGTTATTCTTTAATGTCAGACAGCTAAAACACAAGCCTGAATCACTTCAGTGACAAATCTGATCTTTCCAGCCTCCTGTGTGGTGTCTTTGGACAGGGCCTCTTTGAGAGTAAGATCTAACTACTGTTGCAGAGACAAGTAGCATTGCCAAATTAATCCACAATAGCCAGATTCTCAAAGCAGTCCATATGCACACTAACTGACAAATTAATAAACAAGGGCCGGCAGTGGTGGTGCACGCCTTTAATCCCAGCACTTGGGAAGCAGAGGCAGATGAATTTTTGAGTTTGAGCCAGCCTGGTCTACAGAGTTAGTTCCAGGACAGCCAGGGTGACACAAAGAAGCCCTGTCTTGAAAAACCAAAAAAAAAAAAAAAAAAAAACAAAAAACAAAAAACAAAAAACAAAAAACAAAACAAAAACAACAAAAAAGAACAAAAAATAAAAACAAACAAACAAACAAAAAACCCGACCAAACAAAAAACACCAATGAGACCCTATAGTGGTATCCATCATAATTGTATTTCCATTACAATAAACATATGGTATAACTGTCCAATAAGCATATGGTGGGCAGATCGCCCACCAGGCAGAGGGACCACTGAGTGAAATGGGCCAGCGGAGGCCCTATGGCCCCACAGGGCCGGAGAGTTTATGGGCCTAGAGTCCATCAGCTCCAGAGAGTTGGCAGTGGCAGGAGTGCGGAGATGTGGTCAGAATCCGCAGAGTTGGCATGTGGACTTTTTAAATATTTTCCACAACACCTACTAGTATATTCCACACAGTGATGAATCTCATGGGAAAAAAAACCTATGACATAAGCAAGTCCATGTATCTATTGTGTGGATTTAGTTTATGTAAAAATAAAATTTGAATTTATCCATGGTAGGAGCAGTCTGTAGTGGTGATGTCTGTAGCTAGTTATGGGAGGAGGCAAATGACTATACATAGGCATGAGGAGCATTTTTGGCTTGGAGAAATGCTCTGTAATTGATTTTGGTAGCTGTAAAGTATACATTTACTACCATTTATGAGTTGTGCACTTAAAAATGAACACATTTTATGATATGCAAGATGAGATTTCATTCAAGAAGACAGGCAAAAGTCACTCTGAGTTGAATAGTGGGAGAGGTGGGAGTGGAGTTGCATCTGGCATTTTTCTTTCCCTGAATTCTTAACAAGCACAAGTCCTGAAAGTCCTGGACCTTCACAAATTTCATTGTGCCTCACTGTAGTGGCTATTCCTGGTTGTCAACTTGACTATATCTGGAATGAACTACAATCAAGAATTGGAAGGCTCACCTGTGATCCTAATCTGGAAGCTCAGAGATAAAAGTTTCTGACCTGGATCTTGGCATGGAGATCTTGAAGCATAGTGGTTATGAATTCCAGAAGATTAAGACAAGGAGATCTCTGAGTCCAAGATCATCTGGGATCATAGGCAAGGTGGCACACGCCTTTAATCTGGGCTACACCCTCTGCTGGAGACCTATATAAGCACATTGGAAGAAGGAAGACTCACTCTTCCTTGTCTACTTGCCTTGTGGGACTGAGCAACTGCTAGATCCTTGGACTTCCATCCACAGCTGCTGCTGACCATTGTTGGGGAGTCGGACTACAGGCTGTAAGTCATCGACAAATTCCTTAACTATATAGAGACTGCCCATATGTTCTGTGACTCTAGAGAACCCAGACTAATACACTCACGCTCACCACAATCCCTAAAGACAGGCTGGCTGCTCACTAACCCCATCCCCTCCTCTGTGTGCAGATGACATCAAGCATCCTACTGGGGTGACTGTGAGACTGAGTAATGACTTCAGCTGTGCCAGTGTGCTGCCCTCAATCTACCTCCTGGTTTCCTCTAATTTGTTACCTGAGAATGAACGCAGAGGAAGACCTCAGATCTAAGTTTTGAACAGTGCCTGACCCATGAGTTGATAGTAGCTCGGCCCTCTGAATGTCTCCTTTTAGAGCCATTTTGAAGAATTGTGTCTCTTAGAATACCTAGCATGACTCAAGCTAACAGTCATCCATTCTCTGATTTTTTTTTAATCAGAAAATAAGTTGAGATTTAGAGAAAGCCACTAGCTTTCATAAATCTAAGTAATCTAAGTAAGCTCTCATAAATCTTGAACTCAAGATTGGGTTGGAGGCTGTGCTTTTCCCACACTATGACATGGGCTTCCTCTTTCATAAGGTAGGATGATCTGTCAACCAACATCCAAAACCCAAACACTGGCTGTCATCACATTGCCATCCTTATTGAACGTTCCTGCACACATTCCTAGATGACGGAGTTTCCTGGCCTGTCCACTCCTGTTGCTGTTCTTCTGTGGTCTATTTCTTGTCACCAGAGTCAGCCTCAAAGGAAAAAAAGCCCCTAAGCCTTCTGAAGACCTTCTCTCTCAGAGTAAGAACCACCCATAGCTGCACACCCCTATAGCCAGGTGGTTCTCCCCTTCTCATCTTTCTGCCTCCCCAACCTCTACTTCCCTGACTTGTGGTTCTGAATTAGCCCTAGCCACTGGGATGTGCAAACTCCACTCAGGCAGAAGAAACATGAGGCTGCACTTTGCCCTTTGCCACCATTGGGTGTTGGGCTTGTGGGAAGCGTGAGCCACTGCTCAGGGGGTGAGGAATGATGCGGGCTGGGGCCAAAGCTGGGGTTCCCTAACTCCTAGATATCCAAACATCGCTGAGAAGTTCGAGTAGTTGGGGATGGGGCCAGTGATGCCAGGGTGTGTGTGTGTGTCAGGGATTGCTGAGGGGCCTTCTAGCTGCTATGTATTATGAAGGCTCCCTCCACCCCCATGGTGATTCTTGATGAGATAGTCAGTCCTTGCTTGGCCATACTATCTATTGTTCATCGTGGAAAATGGGTACATTCAACTTACCCAGAGTGGACCAGAGGTTAAATACCTTTTGCAGGAAGGAATGTTCCAGAAGGGAAGCTCTGTGTTCTGTTCTACTAGTGGTCACGATCTTCATGTGGCGTATGGAAGTCATGTGTTCCAGGGCATGAACCTGATTGGGAGAAGGTGAAACACCAACCGGGTCTCAGATATGAGAACACCAGGGTTTCTGAATCCACTCAACCTACCCAGTATTTGTCTGGTGACACGGTTCCACTTGCCTCACACTGACCCACTGACCCGATGGCTTTACTCACTTCGCTTCAGCCACCCTCCCCCCACCTTTGTAGTTTCTTCTTCAGTTTCACTCCCTGTCTTGACCATTCTTCTCTCGGATAATCACATGGCTTGCTCGCCCATCTATTTTAAATGTAAACAAATTTTACTGACACAGGGAGAGTTTCTGTGAGAATCCTGTTCTAATTGTAATCTCTTCCATGGAGGCACTGCATGTCCCCATATCTCATTACATTTTTCTCAGTAGCATTTATCACACTGAGCATATAAGAGTCTCTTTAAATGATTCCACCTGTCCCACTCCTACTAGAATGGGATTCATGTGAGAGCAGAGTATTTTAACCACTATTTGGAATGTTTATTACTGTTATTTAGCATGATGTCTGGGACACAGTCCCTTTTGCTCTGAGTGTATGTGTGGGATGAACGAGCACCCTCCAGATTTTAGGAAGAAAATCAAATTACTATGTCATCCTGTGCTTTATGGAATGTTTTCCAAACCAGATGGAAAACCGGTCAGCAGGACAGCCTTTGTGACTGTTAAGGCATCAATAGAAATGCCCCAGAGTGGAAAACATTCTCATCTGAAATCCCTTCAGGGATAGTACTGCAAATGACGAAGAAACACTAAGAAACCTCTCACGTAAATAAAGGGAGGTTGGTTCCTTCCGTGGCTCCATTAGGGACAAGCCTTCTTGCACAGGAGTAGAAGCAGGACAAGTTAATCCTAGGGCTGAGGTCATGTATAAGAAGGTGTTATTTCCTCAGGGCAGCAGAGGGGAGGCGACACCTGCCAACAATTGCCCAGTTTTCTGATCTTACTATAAGCAGTGCTCAGTTTTTCTTAGAAATAAACATGTATTACCAATTTGCCAAGTAATTATTTAGCATTTACTTGGGAAGGAGCTTCTCCAACTACTAGGAATATTATAGATGAAGAGAAATCGTTTTAAATGGTCCAATCGTTAAAATGGTCTAATCATTTAAAATGATGCGTCTGTGTGGCAGAGGGGCAGACACGTGCCCGGGAGATGTCTTGAAGTCAGAGGACAACTTGGAGTCACTTCTCCAGTGTAGGTCTTGGGAATCAATATCAGGTCATCGGGCTCAGCGGCAAGCGTTTTCAGTCTCCAGGGCCAAGTCCTTTATTCGTTGAGTCTACATCTTCTTGAAGGAAGACAGAAAATATAATACATGATATTTTAGATATTGATATGAAAAAGGGCAAGGGTGGTTGGGGGGTGGAATGGGACAGAAATATGGACCTTCAGTCACAGCATGGTTGGTGTTGGCTGAAAACAACTCTTTGGACCAGCTCTTAGGGTTGCAGTTCTGGGTGAAGATTGTGCTATGGCAAAGGGGCCCATGTCCAAAGGCCCAGGTGTGGGAATGAGCTTCTCAGAGACTAGGAGAAGAAAGAGCATGCATTAGTTAATTTTTTATTGCTATGATAAAATACCATGGCCAAGACAATTTATAGTAGAAAGGATTTATTTAGGCTTATGGTTGCCCAAAGTTACAAGTCGGTCTTGGTGGGAAAACAGCAGCAAGAGGCAGGCTGAAACAGGATGCTGAGGGCTCATATGCTGAACCCAACACTAAGCAGAGAGAACTGAGAGTAGAGAGACATTAAGTTCTCAAAGCCTGTCCTCTAGTGATGTACTTTCTCTAGAAGGCTATTCCTGCCATACCTCCACAAACAGCACCCATCACATGGGGACCAAATGGTCTATGGTGGTGGGAGGGGCACTCTCATTTAGACATTGTAAAAGGCATGTATGATTGGAGCTGAGCAGGGAAGTATGTGTGGGGCCGTTAGGTGTGGTGGTATCTGGTACACAGTCAAGGGGAGACTGACCAATTGATCATTCTCATGGAAATGGGGAACTCCACTGTGGAAGACCTGAAGGGTGTCTTTGTAAAGGGCTGTGACAGAAGCCCTTGTCTAAGCCTCTTTCACACTTCCATTTATTCCTGCCTGTGTCTTTCCCACACAGGATGTCTTCTAAAAGAGGCTCTTGGAATCTGACTCCAGCTCTGGATTTATTCATTGGTGAAACTCTTATTGCAACTTTGAAGTGAACCAGGATCATATGTTTGTTTTAATCTGAGGACGACATTCACAAGTACATTGTATTTGCAATGGATCCACTACGAGTCTTCCTGTGTTCCCCACAACCAATCCCCTCAAATTCATGACCTCCTCTATTACTGTCTGGTTAGGGTTGACATTATTTGATTGTATTTAGGACTGACTGTGTTTGACTGGGGGCTTATCCTTGAAAAACCAAGCCAAGCCAAGCAAGCAAGCAAGCAAACAAGCAAACAAACAAACAAAAAATAAAATCTGTTTTCCCTCCATCAGCAGCCATTGACTGTCTGTCTGTATGACATTGTGAATTTTCTATTCTCCATTTATGCCAGCATGCTGACTGGTGTGTGGTCTTTCCAAGTCTTGCACATGATGCAGAAAGTTGCTGAAAGCTCATGGGTGCAACATTACTATCTTGAGGGATCATGCTTTCAAAGGCAGGTTTCAACCTCAATAATATCAATAATATCAACATAATCTCAATAATATCAGAATAAATTTCTAATTAATTACTTTCTTCAAAAGCTTATAAAATATAGCCACTTGGCTCAAGCTGACATATAGCATTCTTTATTAAATGGGTAATCAAGTTCCTTTTAAGACTCAGCACTTTAGTGATCCATAAAAGAAAATCATATGTACTTAACATTCCAGAGTAGAGTCTAACTGACACAGGGAGCTAGGGAAAAGATTGGCTTATCTGACAAAATGTCTTGGCCTTGTGATAAAATAAGATAATGCAATCGAGGGAGGAAGAGTGATAAAATAGTCAAGTGAGCGTCCAAAGCCAGATGTCACTAGACTCCCAGCAAGTGGGAGGATGGTGATCACTGTGGGGATGGAATGCCAAATGGAACGTGTGAACAGCTCCCTCCTTCCCTCCCTTTGTCCCCAAGGAAGCAATGCTGCCTGGGAACTCAAAGTGCATTCGATGGTTGTCTGAGCCAATTACATGACGCTTACGCTTAATTGGTACATCTCTAAGATTGACGTATCTTTGTATCTCTCCCCCATGGCATTTTATTATAGGAGAGGGTTGTGGGAAAATGAGAAGGATGAGGGGGAAGCAGTATATATAAAGCTTTCAAACAAAATATGAGGGCCGGAGAATGGCTCAGTGGATAAAGGCATCAGCCTTCAAGCCTGGAGACCGGAGTTTGTCCCCTGGATTCAAATGGTAGAAGGAAAGAGCCAATTGACTCCTGAAAACTGTCCTTTGACCTCCACACATATGCTGGGCAGTCACCTACCTGTGTGTGCACCCACTAAGTAAATAAATAAATAAACGTAAAATTTACAAAAAATGAAGAGATTCTGCTGCCCCAGAATAGGCTGGGTGTCAGGATCACATCAGAGACGCACTGAATTCTTGGTTCTTATAACGAATGAGTATAAATGTCTGTTTGTTTATGACATTTTCTCACTCTTTTGCATGGGAAACTTTGCCACACCCTTTTCATTTTCTGTCTGACTCATTCAGTTCACAGCTGCCTCTGTTGCTTTCTCCTACCTTGTTCATTTTAATTCTGTGTTCCCTGAAACAGGCCTTCTGGCTCTATCAGTTCACACTGACTGCCGAGTGTCTCTAGTTCGCGGAGAACCCACTAGATGTACATTTTAACAGCCCTCTAATGTCACTTTTTCGTCTCAACATTTTATCACTTCCTGGCACACTAATCAGAAATCAAAATAGCAGCAAGAAAGATGAAATGTGAAGATAAACATCACCAACCCTGGCTGAAACATCTTCACTTGCTTAAGGTATTTTGAAGGCTAAAAGTACTTGTAGACTTTGAAGCTATCTTTAAGAACAAACTTCCTAATTAATTACGTATTAGTTGGCAGTACTGTGGTTGCCCATAGGGACCCTCGCACATGCTTAGTAAGTGCTCTACCACTGAACTATAGTCTCATCCCTGCTCATTCTAATTATGAACTGTATTTAATCTAAGTGGTCTAAACTTAAGATTGAACATTTTAAAAATGTATTAAAATTAGACAGTGACAAAAGTATTGAACATGAATGAATGGTTCTCTTTGTCTCTGTCTGTCTCTGTCTCTCACATACTCGGTCTCTCATTCTCAGAAGAGAAGACTGGAGCTGTAATCTATTCCTATCCAACATGTAAGAATACTTCGATTATAAGAAGACAAATTTGTCCTTCTAGGTCTTGCTCAGGTAGACAGCAGTCCTTACTCAAAAGCATTGTCATCCCGTGTCCCTAACTGCTGCTTCTGCAAGTGTGGCTATGCTAGTAGTGGTGAGGGGCTGCTCGCTCTAACATTTTGTTTCAGTCCCTAAGCATGGTTGGCTCAGAGTTTAAGGGGATCACTGACTCTTGACCAGTGCTTGCTTGCTGGACATCTGGGAGCACATATTACTTCTGATTCTGCATGCCAGCACACATGATTCAGTACATAACAGATACTTAAGCACAGCAGGAGGAAGCTTTTGGAATAATATTGGATCAATATTCTGGCTCAGTGCTTTTCAAAGTAACTATGGAAGAGAACCAACATATTCCTGGGTCTCCAAAATCTTTCATGCTGGCCCTTTTAAAAAATTCAACAAAATAACTCAAAAAAGCAAAAGAGACAAAATAAAATACAAACTCCAACTTTTTTATTTCTTTTTTTCTATGTCTTTCTTTTCTTTTTTCTAGGTGAAATGGACACAAAACTTCTCTATCAAAATGCTTAAAAAATTTCTCAATGTGCTTTTCTTAAACTTTTACTTCTTTTGTGACCACTCAGATAGTGTTATGGTGTTAGAGGATGACCCTGTGAACATACATTTTAGTACTTACTATCTCTCTACTGAAACTTGGGGAGTCTCTTGTACATACACTGCTGTCTGTTTGGTCATTTTTGAAATAGAGAATTGATATGATCCTCTAGAGGCTGGTCCCAAGACTCATTTGATAAGTTCAACAGGTATAGTACTGTTGAGGCTAATAAATGTCAGTTTCAAGAATTCCCTTTCAGGTTCTCTTAACTGACACAGACAGACCTAGGAAGGTCTGGGATCGAGGCTAGGAACTGGGAACAGCCTAGAAACTGTTCAGTTGACAATGGGAGCTGATGAATTTAGTGCTGTAATTATCTTTCCCTCTGATGACATATTTCATGCCTGCTTTCCTATCTTACATTTTATTCTTAGCACTCGTAAACATGCTGCACATTTTACTTATATTGTTTATAATTTATCATCCTGTGAAATATATGGTTCATTAAAGCTGGAATTTTTATTGTGTTTGTTTATTACCGTGAGAAAACCCTATATGACATGCAGCAGACAGTAAATAAAAGAAACTGCAGAGGCCAGAAGCACAGCTCAGCAGAGAAAGTGCTTGCCTCACAGAGGAGAGGGCCTGAGTTCATCTACAACATGCACAGAAGAAGCCAGCTGTGGCAGGAGCTTGAATCCCAGTGCTGGGAGGTGGAGATAGGACGAGACAGGCCAGCTGTGGGGCATGGGCCACTGAGAGAGTCTGACTCAAAACATAGCTGAGAACTGATTGAGGAGGACATTTGGCCTTGACACATGTAAGCACACACATGTACATACATGTGTGCTTTCCTGGGTGTGTGGGTGCTCATGAGCACCGGGAGCATATACACACACTCACACATACACACACACTCACACACACATATTCACACATATACTCACACACACACACACACACACACTCACACACACACTCACACACACACACACACACACACACACACACACACACACACACACACACACACAGTCAGACAGACAGAGTGGGAATTAGAAATTTCAGCCTTAAGGAAGTGTGTGTTTTCTTTTAGAAGAGAAATGCTACCTACCTGCTTTCAGTTCCTTGCAAATTTTCTGCTCTACAGATACATAGATAGAATGTGCACAAATAGACTGTGCACATTTTTAAATATATACAATTTTTTATATTTAATTTTTAGCCCATATGCCTTGAAAATCAGAAAAAAATTCTCATGGTTTTTGATTTCCATATAATTTGTTGTTCTTTGTTATTCCATCTTGACTACTAACTTGTCAAGTTTCTCCTGTTACTCAGTTTCTCACTTCAGTATTCGTCTTTTAACACATTTCTGTATGCTCAATTTTATCAGCTTTTCTGTGAGATGGCAAGTTGAAAAATTATTCTGATTTTATACCTTCGGTGTTAAAGGCAGGGCCCAGATGGGACGGTGTTTCCTCTCTGCGGGGTTCCCTATTTAGACATCAGAGGTGTAAAAAATGTGATGCCTTCCATACACAATGGACCACAGAGGCTCCAGCCTTCCTTTCACTTACCCCTCAGGTCCTGCCCTTCCGCACAGACTGATGTAGAAGACTGATGAAGTTGAGAAGCTGAGAAGGAGGCTTAGCTAATCTCTGTGGGAGCAGCCCCATGGGAAAGCAGTCTTCTGGCTCCAGACATGTCCTGGGGAGCTAAGGTGTTGGGTTGGGTTGAGGAGCTGCAGTGGAAGTTGTCTGTACACACCATCAACATTTGCTCTTGGAGTAGGAGATAGAGCTTTGCCACCGCTCTGAGCTTCATTCATGCAAGGCCTCACCATGTCCCATGGGCCTAAAGTTTTGGAGTTCTTGGCATGATCATGCCCAGGTCACCAGTACACATTCATTTAGGACTTCATCCATGCAGAGATTCCTCCTACCCACAGGTCTTTATCCTGGCTTGGCTGTTTCCTCTCTCCCCAGCTGAGCTCTGCATGCTCTGAAGAGCGAGACTCTTCAGCAGGGAACATGACTTCCACAGTCGTATCTGAAGCCCCCTGATCTCTGGCTTCTTGGCCCCAGTAGCTCCATTACTATGGATAACTGTTGCTGTTTCAGTCTCTTAAATCTATTTAGAAGGAAGATTCTTTATCTGAAATTTGGAGAGCCAGTTAGGATCAGCTAGGATCAGCTTTTCCAACCTTAAATTATGTACAAATAATAATACTATTTTGACAAGGTCTAAATGCAGTTTTACTAGACATGCATCTCCTGATTACTCTGTCTGTTCTCTGTCCCTCGTCAGCATATGAAAGAGAAAGAGGAGTTGGCTCTTATATTAGAACAGTAGGTAGAGTTTTGTCATGGGATGCCCACTGCCGCAGTATGACTTTGTGACCAATAAAGCATTATGGGTGGATTTTACTGGTTTTTGGATCTTCAATAGAGAAAATACTAGGTAAAATAGGGTGTTGGTATTCCGCAAAAGAAAGAATCATGGGAGATTTTTTAAAAAGTTATGCAGATGGATGTTTTGTTTGCATGTATACTTGAGTTCCTTGTAGATACCTGGTGTTCATAGAGGCCAGAGGAGGGCACCCCTGGGAAATGGAGTTCTAGGTTGGTGGGAACTGGGAATCAAACCTCTTGACGCCAGTGCTCTCAACCACCGGGCTACCTCTCTAGCTCCATTGGAGGACTTTTGGTTGATACAGTTAGATACTAAGAGAAAACAAGGCAGAGGGTGAGGATAATCTGAGAGCAGACATGAGAACAGTGAGGAAGATCAGATGGGAAAAATAGGAGCAAAGTTAAAACGGGCAGGAGACCAGCTAGACAGAGACTGCTGTCTGAACACTGCTGTCTGAAAACACTGTGTCTGTCAACACAAAAGGGAATGCATATTTTAAAGCTTTAAAAAACCCATCTGTTGACTAATGGTAAAAGTTAAGGAGGAGGAGGAAGCACAATTTGATAGTTTCAAACCACAGGAATTATAAGAATATTTTCTTTAATCAAGGAAGGATATACAAATATACCCCTCCCCCACCACTTTTAAAAAATTTTATATATATATACATATATATATATATTATTAGATATTTTCATTGTTTACATTTCAAATGCTATTCCCTTTCCTTGTTTCCCCTCCGAAACCTCTCAATCCCATTCCCCCTCCCCCTGCTCACTAACCCACCCACTCCCACTTCCCTGACCTGACATTCCCCTACCCTGGGGCAATGAGCCTTCATGGGTGGGTCCAAAGGCCTCTCCTCTCATTGATGTTCGACCAGGCCATCTTCTGCTACCCATGTGACTGGAGTCATGGGTCCCTCCATGTGTACTCTTTGGTTGGTGGTTAAGTCCCTGGGAGCTCTGCAGGGCACTGGTTGGTTTATATTGTTGTTCCTCTTGTGGGGCTGTAAACCCCTTCAGCACCTTGGGTCCTTTCTCTAGTTGCTTTGTTGGGGACCCTGTGCTCAGTCCAATAGTTGGCAGAGAACATCCACCTCTGTATTTGTCAGGCACTGGCAGGGCCTCTTGGGAAACAACTATATCAGGCACCTGTCAGCAAGCACTTCTTAGCATCCACAATAGTGTCTGGGTTTGGTAACTGTATATGGGATGGATCCTCAGGTGGGGCAGTCTCTGGATGGTGTTTCCTTCAGTCTCTGCCCCACACTTTGTCTCTGTATTTCCTCCCATGGGTATTTTGCACCCTATCTAAGAAGGACCAAAGCATCCACACTTTGGTCTTCCTTAAGCTTCATGTGGTCTTTGAATTATAAGCTTCTGGAGTAATATCCACTTATCAGGGAGTATATACCATGTGTGTTTTTTTGTGATTAGGTTATTTCAGTACAGATGATATTTTCTAGTTCCATCCATTTGCCTAAGAATTTCATGAATTCATTGTTTTTAATAGTTGAGTAGTACTCCATTGTGTAAATACACTGCATTCTCTGTATTTATTCCTCTATTGAGGGATATCTGTGTTCTTTCCAGCTTCTGGCTATTATAAATAAGGCTGCTATGAACATAGTGGAGCATGTGTCCTTGTTAACTGTGGAAGCATCTTCTGGATATATGCCCAGGAGTGGTATAGCTGGGTCCTCCGGTAATATTATGTTCAGTTTTCTGATGTGCCGCCCAACTGATTTCCAGAGTGGTATATATAATTTGGATATTTTCTTTATTTACATTTCAAATGTTTTCTCCTTTCCAGGTCTCCCCTTTGGAACCTCCCATCCCCTCCTCTCCTGCCTCTATGAGGGTACTCCCACACCCACTCAGCCACTCCCATCTTCCCGCCCTGGAATTCCCCTACACTGGGGTATTGAACACCCTCAGATCCAAGGGCTTCTCCTCTTACTGATGTCCAACAAGACCATCCTCTGCCACATATGCGGCCAGCACCATGGGTCTCTCCATGTGTATTATTTGGTTGGTAGTCCAGTTCCCCAGAGCTCCAGCGGGTCTGGTCAGTTGACACTGTTGCTCCCCGCATGGGGTTGCAAACCCACACAGCTCCTTCAGTCCCTTCTCCAACTCCTCCATTCTGGACCCTGTGCTCAGTCCAATGGTTAGCTACAAGTATCTACCTCCATATTTGTCAGGCTCTGGCAGAGCCTCTCAGGAGACAGCCATATCAGGCTTCTGTCATCAAGCACTTCCTGGCATCCACAATAGAGCCCAGGTTTGGTGGCTGTATATGGGGTGGAACCCCAGGTGGGAAGAAAGAGACTTTCCTTCAGTCTCTGCTCCAAACTTTGTTTCCATATTTCCTCCTGTGAGTATTTTTTCACCCTTCTAAGAAGCTCTGAAGCAAACTGTGGATTTTGTTCTAACTTTTCTTGGGCTTCATATGTTCAGTAAATTAAATCTTTGGTATTCTGAACTATTGGGCTAATATCCACTTATATGTGAGTAAATGCTGACACACACTCTTATGCATTTAAAAATTTCTTTAATTTTTTAATGTGTCTTTATTCCTTTATTTTCCATCCTCTTTTCCTTTTTTATTCCTTTTCTTTATTTCCCAATTTTTATAGCAATTTCACTGAGTATCTGCTAAACACCTGCCTTTTTAAAAATCTATTGTCTCATTTAATCTATACAGTGGTTCTTCAAGGGAAGCAGGTTTTGCTTTATTTTTTAAATTAAAATGTTAATTTTTGAGAATTTTAAATATGAACACCATATTTATATTATTTCCACCATTCCTCCTTCTTCCCTAAACCTTCCTATGCCTTTATTCTTTGACAAATTTAAGTTATTTTTACACATACATGGAAATATATATGTCTATATCCTTAAGAGTCAGTCTACTTAGTGTTGTTCAGCTGCACATGTGTTGAGGGTTAACTATTTGCGATTGGACTTTGCCTTTCCAATGAACTGATTGAGTTGTCCTTTTTTCTTTTTCTTTTTTTGAAGATTTATTTTATGTATGTGAGTACACTGTTGCTATCTTCAGACACACCAGAAGAGAGCATCAGATCCTATTATACATGGTTGTGAGCTACCATGCGGTTGCTGGGATTTGAACTCAGGACCTCTAGAAGAGCAGTCAGTGCTTTTAACTACTGAGCTATCTCTCCACTCTGAGAATCTTGTTCTTAATATTTTATATGCGAACTATATTTTGGGAAGAACATGCTTTCTACATGAAGTACTTTTGAAACGGCAAAGAAATGAAAAAGGCAGCTGGAGCTATAGCCTTGGGTGTGGAGGAGGAATTACAGATTTGGGAATTTCTGTGACAAGGTGAGAGTAAAATCACAGGGCAGGTGAGGTCCTGAGGAGGAGGCTGCAAAGTGACTGAGCAGAGCTGATGAGTGGTCCCCAGGGATTCCTTCTGTGGCGTGGTGTGTGTGTGTGTGTGTGTGTGTGTGTGTGTGTGTGTTGGAGGAATGGGGGAGTGGGAGGGTGGGGGGTGGGGGGTAGGGGGATGGGGAGCCAGCTGGCACAGAGGCTCTTAGGGAAACTTACTTAACTCACCGAACCTATGACTTCTATTATTGCACATGAGTAGCTCTTAAATACCAGATGAAAGTTCTAATTAAAAATTATTGATGTGTTTATATTAAATAAAACTCTACACTGGTAGAATTACAAGAAGCTTCATTTAGGTATAAAATCACTACCACCACAGGTTATGCCAGAAATAAATCAACAAAGTATTTTATTTCATTAACTATTTTATAAGTATTTTTTCAGTTGTTTATTAATTCAATAGCTCAAGATAAAAAGTCTATATTTGGTATCATGTAATATTTCAAATATTTTTTATTAAAAATATATCAATGCTTGCATACTTTTAAAATGTAAAGTTTTCTGAGATGTACCTGAATTGATTTTGTCTGGCTACAGCTCCAAAAACAGAGTATGTAAGGGAGTGAAATTATTCTTTTATGGGCTGAGTTGTGACTTTCCACAATTCATGTGTTGAAATCCCAGCCTCTACTTCCTCAGAGTATAACTACATTTGAAGATAAGTTTATAAGTTGGTGATCAAATGAAAACGAGGCTGCAGCCCGACAGGACCAGTTTACTTCTATAGCAGATGTAGTTGGAACTTGTGCACATGAGGGGGGGGTAGAGTGAGGAGGTGGGGGGTGGGACAGCAAGATGGCTGCCATCTGACCTGAGGCACAAGGCAGGCTCGCCTTGCTGGCAGTCACCCTGAGGCAGGACTTTCAGTTACTTTAAGGAAGGAGATGATGTCCCCGTGGGGCGCCTCCTCACACTTAGTTCACCCCAGAACTAGATCACCTTCGTTGGAGAGGTTGAAATGAGTTGGAGAATCTCTCCATTAATAAGCATCAAACAAGCTGGAAGGTGGTGGCACACACCTTCAATCCCAGCAGGTGGATCTCTGAGTTCCAGGCCAGGCTGGTCTACAGAGTGAGCTCCAGGACACCCAGGACTACACAGAGAAACCCTGTCTCAGAAACAACAACAACAATGATAACAACAACAACAACTACAACTACAACAAGTGCTAAAAAAAGAATTATGCAGAAAAAGCATCAAACAAATATTATTTTAGAGTTTGACTAGACAGATTAGGCTTGTAAAACAGTTAAGCTGATCTAATTTTTTTGTTATTTCCTAGGTCAGGAAAGGGACCATCAACAGCAGGTTCACCCAATTACACTAATTCAGATTATTTAAGAAGAGGAGGCAGAGACTTCAATAATATTTAATGGTTTAGTGCCTTCCCTGCACTTCATAGGCTAGGCCATTTAAAAGACCTTGGCTTTTCTTGTATGATTTGATGAGCGTACCATGCGTACGGTGACGAACAAAGCAATGTGGAAATAATGAACATATAAACTGCGAACCAGCCACTTTAATCCTTTCACAAGAACTTGTAAAGATGCCTGAAAAGTACACAAAAATGTTCCTTTTAATGTTTTTTTAGGAGCATGGCTTAAGGTTATTTTCAAAGTTTCAAGTTCCAAATGCAAAAGATTTCAGTTCTTTAGAAGTGGTTTGATCCCGTGGGTAGTGTGGTAACAAACCAGATGAGCCTCTTGGGGGGGGCAGCAAGAAGCAAGGCATATATATATATATATATATATATATATATATATATTCTCTGAAAGGGCCATAAAGGAGAAACAGATCATACTTTGTGAGTTGATAAATCATTCAGCACATATAGCCAAAAGCGTGAACCTTATGCATATTGTATAGCCAGTCTTTCCCTCTCTCTTTTCCCCCTTTAAGGCAGAAATGGAGAGAAAGTTGTGGATATTGTTACTTCTCAGTGACAAGTTCATACTCAGTGAGCATAGAAAGGGGGGGAAAAAAAGGAAAACTTAAAATTTAAAATGTAACCTCGGAAAGAACAAGTTTCGAGGATGTGAAATTTAATTGAAATTTTTTTCCTCCCAATTTCCTTTTTTAAACGGAAAAAAAAATTGAAAGTGGGCTTCAAAAATATCGGAGGCAAAACTTTGGTGGTCCCATTGAGGTGGCATGTGAAAGGGAAAATTGAAGAAGGATTAAAAGAGCGCTGGCTTTGTTTGGGCGGGTCTTACACTTGACGGATCTCTTTGGGAAGCTTCTATTTGTAGACGTGCTCATCCTATCACTGAGCAGGCGCACAGCACAGAGGGATTTGTGTTCATTCTGCCAGTGAGCAGTGGTTGGCTAAACAACTCATCTCTCACAGGCATGTTATTTGGGACCCCCCAAGGAAAGATCGGTTCAGATATGCCCCTCTCTTCTCTGTTCTAGATTGGACTAAATGATTATTTAAAGAAAAAGAAAAAAAAAACTTTCTCACATAAGTGAAAACACCATTTCCTTACACATCAAAGCCCATTTGAATTGGGTCACTTCATAATTTATTTTATCAAAGGGATTTTAATTTTTTCCAGATTGTAAGAATTTCCAGATTATTCCAAATTTTATGGGCCAAATTCTGCCCTCAATTATGCACACGCAACTAATTGCACACACATAACTGAGGGCAGAATTTGGCTTTTGGAACTGGAAGTCTTTGGAGTTCTGTTTTTTTTTTTTTTATTAAGCAGTCTTTTATCTATAAACTAAAAGAAATGCAATTACTGCCATCACTCCTTTAGAGTTCTTTGCAAACACTGATTTAGTGAGTCTGCCACACCCTTGGAATAATCACTTTTATCGTTTTTGCAATACTACTAATGCTCCTAAAGACAACTCCATTACTTTCTTGATGATTGCCACCTTGTATGAAAAATGCTGATGGTCTTCTTTTTCTGATTATAAAATAATATTGGAGATAATTTAACACAGAAAAATATTGAAAAGAATACAATCAGTTACATTTTAACCAGCATGAAGGGAGGGTTGGTATTTTGCTGCATGTTTCACCAGGAATATTCTCTGATGTTCTCTTGAATTTTGTTTTGTACAATATTGGATGTATTAGCATAATGAGCATTTTGCACCAAGAAAATACTAGGAAGGTTTTAGAGTTGAGAGCACAGATACCCTTGTATCCTTATAAATCCCAGATTGTAGTTGACTTTAAATTTGATGGGAACTTATATTGTTTCAATCTATGCTTGTAAACAGATGCTTTTCTTTATGAAAAACAAAAAGGTACTTTATTGATATAAGCTCTGCTATTGTGGAATCTTACATATTTCATAATTAATAACCAGAAAGGACTTCTTCAGCTTCTTTGACACTTGTATACTTCTTTGGCAACATCAGATTTCCATTTAAATAATTAAAAAATAACTTTGAGTGTTGGGTTGCATGACATTTAAAGATGTAGGATAATACAGGATGAAAATAAAATAAGGAAGTGAAATCTTTATATTTTGTTGTATTATTTTGTCCTGCAACAAATTCTCATGGTGTAACCCAGATTGACCTCAAACGCAGTGACCTCCTGCCTCAGTCTTCAGAGTGAAGAACATTCTTAGATGTGTTTTCACCATGGCTTCTTTTTAAAAAGTTATTTTATTTATTTACATCACAAATGTTGCCCCTCCCAGAGGCATCCTCCCTCCTCCCTCCCTTCTCCCTCCCCTTCACATCTGAGAGGGTGCTTTCCCTCTGGGTATCCCCCTTCCCTGGAGTATCAGGTTTTTACAGGGTTACATCTGACACGTCCTCTTCCACTGAGGCCAGACAAGGCAGTCCTCTGCTACATAAGTGCCAGGGCAGGAGCAGAGGCAGAGGAGGGTGGAGAGAGGTGCTTAGACCAGCCCATGTATGCCCTCTGGTTGGTGGCTTGGTCTCTGGGAGCTCCCAGGTGTCAGATTGGTTGATACTGTTGTTCTTCCTATGGAGTTGCCATCCCCTCAACTCCTTCAATCCTTTCCCTAACTCTTCCATAAGAGTCCTGAACCTCAGCCCAGTTGTTGGCTGTAAGTATGTGCATGTGTTTCAGTCAGCTGCTGGTAGAGCCTCTCAGAGGACAACCGTGCTAGGCTCCTACATTCAAGTACAACACAGCATCAGTAATAGTGTCAGGGTTTGGTGCTTGCCCATGGGACGGATCCCAAGTTAGGGATGTCACTGGGTGACCTTTCCTTCAGTCTCTGAAAGTAGGTTGATATCTCCATCGTCTACTGGAGACCCTGTCTATCTACTGGAGGTGGTCTCTTCAGGTTCTATCTCCCCACTGTGGGGCATTTCAGCTAAGGTCGTCCCCATTGAGTCCTTGGAGCCTCTCACATGCCATGTCTTTGGGACTTTCTAGATCACCATAACTTCCTGCTACCTAATTTTGATCTGAGATAATTTGGTATCAATATTCAAAATAGGCATAGATTGTAAATTTTACTGTTTTCACATGTTAATTCTTGGGACACTGCATATGCAGAAGAATGAAAATCCTTGAATAGTCTTTAGTCTGGGACATCAACTGTTAGGCACTGCATTTAGAGTTGCACACATGTATGATGACAGCTTGATAAATAGAAAGATGCTCCACAGTGACTCTAGACATTGCCATTCTATTGTGTTCTCTGCTCTTCACCTGAAGCTCATTCTGGTGCTCACACAAAGACACTACCCTAACAGCATGTTCTCTGGCATCTCATACCCTGTTCCATAGCTTACTCCAGCATGTGACTCCAGCAATCATAGTTTCTTCTCTTTTGTTTTCAGAATTTCCCCCTCTCCCAAGTTATTCCGAATATATAAACATACATTTCCCTACCTCTTTAAACTATTTCTCTTGTTTTGCTTCAGATACCATCTACCATTCTATTGTTTGGTTCTCATTTAGAACAACAGAATTATCTGTGTTTCTCCAATTCTTTTTCCTTTTTTATACTAACCCAGGCTCTTCCCTCAGTAGTCCAGAATAAAGCAGAACAAGAAATCAACAAAGACTCTTCCCAAGGTGATGAATGCTTATAGTAAATTCCCAGTCTGTATCTTTTTTCCTTTTAGATTATATTAAAGGCAGGTTTATTGGGAAGCTACTCTTGGGAGGGCAAGTTTCCTGGCCTGAAAGACTGAGGAAAGGGAAATTGCCATGGAGAGAGGGAAGGGGGTAGGAGAAGTAGAGATAAAGAAAGGGTACCCATGTAGAGAGAGGTGGAAAAGGAAGAGGAGAAGTGGGAGCAGGAGGAAGAGGAGAAGATGAAGAAGAAGAGGAAGAAGAAGAAGAGGAAGAAGAGGCAGAAGAGGAAGAAGAAGAGGAAGAAGAAGAGGAAGAAGAAGAAGAAGAGGAAGAAGAGGAAGAAGAAGAAGAAGAAGAAGAAGAAGAAGAAGAAGAAGAAGAAGAAGAAGAAGAAGAAGAAGAAGAAGAAGAAGAAGAAGAAGAAGAAGAAGAATCTTAACTGGCCAGCCGGCATCTTAGATACAGTGTAACCCAACTAATCCCTTGGCAACCTTTTTACCCAGTTTCCAGGATTCAGTCTTGTTTTTCTTTTTATCTTGCTAGGTCATTCCTTCTTACTCACATTCTCTTTGTGATTTTTAAATTTTGTAACAATAGATTTCTTCATCTACACTCACAGATTGAAAAATTTATTTCTTAATTTCTTCATATCCCCACCTCTAGGACTACTTGTCTTTTCAAGATTTAACAGGAATGATCCAGCAATAGCTCCACTTGGAAGCAGACTACTTCTTGTTCTCCACATGTCTACGGTTAATGTCCCTATCTTTCTCACACATGCCTAGTCCTGCTTCTCTAATCTGTGTCCAGGCAACGCCCTCATCCCAGGGTTTCTGATGACCAGGAAAGCATCACCAAGGACTTTATCCTTTTGCATTCTACGTTTGCCTTTCTTAGCTTAGATTTCAGAATCTGTCTGAAGTCTGCTTATGTCTCACCACCTTGACTGAAACATAATTCTTAGATAAATCTCCTTCCCTTTTTATTGTCTTGGAATCTATTGTCAACAAATCTTTCAGCATGAGCTTTTAGAGACTTGAGTTATGTCATGGAAGCCCTCTGTTTACGTTTCTGAAGGAGTCTACTGCCACCTTTTTTGTCTTTCTTTTACTCAAGGTAAGAGCTGAACTCTGTTATGTGGCCACACAACTAGGATCCATTTCCTCCGTGGTTCCTGTTTTATTCCGGTTTAATTTTTTTCTTACTCCATCTCCTGCTCAAATGATCTTTCTGTTCATCAGACACATCAAGAATTCTCACCTTGGGATCTTTGCTTTGGATGTTCCTTTATATGGAAAACTATCTCCCAGATAGTCACTTTAGCAATGTTCCCCCTCTTCTCCCATGCTTTACCTGATTTATACTTTTGAAATGAAACTCACATTGATCACTTTATTGCATTCGGCAATCTCTTGCTTCCATCTCTGACATTTAATCCTGCTCTCTATATGTGACATAAAAACAAAGAAAAGTCAAAGAATATCCAGAGTCAAAAGGCAGCATCACAGCCAAAGAAGCCTGCCAGCCTCTGTGCTGCCTTCATGCGCGGCCTTGCTCTCCCAATGATGTTAGAGAGAGTGAAACAGAGGTTATGAACTCTGTACTTAAATACCAATTTAAGACTGACTCAGGATTATACTGATTTGGAGGATGAAAAGGGATAACCTTGGCATTAAAACATAAAATGTATCTCTCTTTGGCCTATCCCATCAGCTGTAAATGATTAATAGCTAAAAGTGCCAAGAATATTAAAAGCTACTCTAGGCCTTTGCAATAATGAGTTGGCTAAGACCTCAGTAAGAAGTAGGCCTTACTTCTTATATATAAAGCTTTAAAGTTGGCTAGGAAAGAAAGGAAAAACACTTCTGAGCATGCTATTCAATTTTGGTCAATTAATGTTCTTTGGTCGAAAGTGAGTAACTCTGAGGAGCTTACATTTGAATTTAATATCAACATATGGTTAAGCAGTTAATAATCACAACTAAGAGACCATGAAATATAGTGATTTAAAATGAGTGGGAGAGACCTCTTAAAACTGTTTAAAATTTAAAATACAAGGTCATTTGTCAGAGTTTTTGGAGACCTCAAATGAGACATCTCAGGTTTCCTTAAAACAGCCAGGAAGATGGAGACCAGGGTGTCTACGTTATGGCTACCGGAAGGCTGCTTAAAGACTGCAGATTAGGTTGATTTCTGTAGTTTTCTTCCTTCCAAGCACTGGCATAATCAGTGGTTGGTACCTGCAGATTTCTCTTCCTGTTGGGATGTTCGTATGTTGCATGAAGAGACCGAGACCAACATCGGTCCGTGGATGAAGGAAGAAAGCGGGAAAGGTCATCATAAAGTGCTCTGCTGTTCTTGCATGTCAGTGTCATTAATTCTTCTCTCTAGAGGAGCTATAAATAAGGGCAGAAAGAAAAGCTGAGAGGTTTCTTTCTAGCTGATGCCTTCCATAACGGAAACAGGAAGAATTAAGAAGACTTTCCCCACCTAAGAACAGGCTGTACTCATCACATGTGAATGATCTATTGTGTTAACAGCGATTAAGTCACAAATCCCTAAATGTATATGTTAGGAAAGAGGGGTGTGGGATTATTAAATTTCAAATTTTCCACCTCCATTGTTTTCTCATGAAATTACGCAGAGACTTGCGAATCAGAGAGACCTATAAATTGTTGCTATGTGCACTGAACATTGATGCGCAGGAATTGGGGGATTAGATCTGGAGAGGGGAAAAGGAACTGGTAGGGCTGTTTTGTAAACAAGCCAAAGGTGGGGGTGTTGGTAAAGTCCTCTGTCGCTGGGGAAGGTAACACTGCTGCCATCTGGTGGCGATGACTATAAGGGACCTAAATATGGGGAAGTCAACAGGCGGCATCTGTTAAGTACTGCAGTGGGGGCATCAAAAAATAAGGAAGCCTATTCTCTGTCCTCAGGAGACAGAGGGCTCAGCAGGTCTGAGATATCTCATCCACCATAGCGATTGTGGTGCTAATACAGAGGCCATGAGATGGACAGAGTGTGGGAAAGGGTTTGTAGAAGAGGAGCTATCCCTTTAGGTTGGAAACAAAGTAAAATTCAATAGGGAGAGATGGAGAGAAGAGAAGTCTAATGAAGTAAAACTATTTCTCGTCATATAGCACAGTAGAAGAGTATTTGCCTAGCATCTGCGAAGTCCTAAAATCAACCTTCTGTGTTACACAAAACAAAACAAAGACTACTCCAGATAGCTTTAATTTCTGTCCTTTTGGAAGTAATTAATTTGTTATTAGTTCATGATTAACCTATGTCCAGTTTATAATTGCTCTCAACTCTGAAGCATACTTCTGTGTTTCCCTATCATAAGAAATGGCTTCAGAATATGGAAGCCATGGTTCTAGGTTAGCCAACATGATGTCATTTTCTCACAATGTCTTGGCTGTACACACACACACACACACACACACACACACACACACACACTAGCATCTTAACATTAGTGGATTTCTTTGGTTTATGGTTTACCATAATATGCATTTATGAGACTGAGCTACATAAATCCAGTTTTAATCAGGCGTTATTTTTGTTCTAAGTAGCAAACATAAAGCTTTCATAAGGTTAGAAGCTATCTAGCTACCTAGAGCTCATCCATAAAATTAGGTCTAAGACAATGTGGAGACTTCACACCCTCCATTCTCAACACTCATGATTTTATATTCAATATCTTTCTTCCCCTGATGATGGTCAGTTGAATGTCCTCTGATTGTAAGCTGTGATACATTAGGAACCCAATAAGTCAAAAAGTAATAATTTTAGATTTGGCAACAGCCTAATAAAATGTAGCTAACTGAAGCGATTGCCAGCATGAACTTCAACACATGGCAGAAAGGACTTCGAAGCTGCAGCTATGGGTTCACAGAGGCACTGTTAAGGCTGAAATGCATTTGACTTGCCTGTTATTGTCAGAATGATTTCCTTCTTTCCTTTCCTTCCTTCCTTCCTTCCTTCCTTCCTTCCTTCCTTCCCTCCTTCCCTCCCTCCCTCCCTCCCTCCCTCCCTCCCTCCCTCCCTCCCTCCCTCCCTCCCTCCCTCCCTCCCTCCCTCCCTTCCTTCCTTCCTTCCTTCCTTCCTTCCTTCCTTCCTTCCTTCCTTCCTTCCTTCCCTTTCGTGTCCATGATGACTGATTTGCATGGAACCTGAGTGATAAACCTGTCAAACACAACAGCATTTGTGATTCTGCTGGGCTCTGACATAAAATCAGTTCTGTAACCTGCCAAACTTAAGAGAAATTGTCTGATTCTGGGCCTAGGGCTTATTGCATAGATTTGGAGAGTGCTTGCACACATGGCTTTAAAAAAAATTCTTATTGCAAATATGTTTGTATTTAAAACTCCTTCAGCAAAGGATTTATAACAGTAAATAAATACAGTGGAAAACAAATTTAAACAAAGGTTTTAAATTTACTTAGGTACTTCATGTTTAAGATACTCCATCCTTCACCCAAAGCTGTATTTTCATCCACCACAAACCTTTCTTTTAAAATTCCAATGCTCTTAACATTAATCTTGAAAATGCGTAAAAGCCGGGCAAGGGAGATGGAACAGAGACTGTAAAACCCAGTTAGAAACTCTGAGGCGTTTCAGCCAAATTGTATGAAATACCAGCATCCAGGTAACACAGATTTATTGACAAAGAAAATGTATTTGGAGATGAAACTGAGTAACAATGATAAAATCTTCATAGGTAGAGCCACCAAGAAACAGACTAGTGTTCTGGTAGCATATTTCTCCTCCTCTTCCTCCTCCTCTTTTGTTTCCTCCTCTTCTTTTCCCTCCTTCTCTTCTCCAGAGATTTTTTATCAAAGGCCTTCTTATTGTCTATTGAGATGATGCTTTGATTTCTGTATTTGAGTATATTTACATTTACTAATTTACGTTCATTAAACCATCCCTATATGTCTGGGATGGAGCCAATTTAGTCATGATGAATGATTTTTTTTGATGTGACCTTAAATATGGCTTGTAATTATTTAATTGAGGATTTCATTTGCATCTATGTTTGTCAAGGAGATCTGTTTGTAATTTTGTTTTTCTTTTTTAATTTCATTGTTATTGTGCTTTGGTAACAGGCTAGTAGTGGCTACATAAACATTTTTAAAATTTTTCCTTCCTCTTTTTGTTTCATGGAATAATCTTAGTAGGACCAGTGTTAATTATTTGATATTATGGTACAATTCTACTCTAAATCAATCTTGTTTTTACTAAGTTGGGAGATATTTTATTGTTGCTTTAATTTCATTGATAGGTCTGCTTATATTATTTATTTCATTTTGGTTTAATTTTGGTAATTGTATGAAGACAGAATTCTATCCATTTACTTTAGAATTTTTAATACTTTAAGAACACCGAAGAAAGAACTAGAAGACCCTAGGTGACAGAAAGAACATCCATGCTTGTGGGTCAGAAAAATTAATATTGCAAAAATGCCCATTACACCAAGGTCAATATATAACTTCAGTGTAAACTCAATAAAAATTCTGGGACCTTTTCATGGACACAAAGAAAAAACTTAAAATTTGTTGATAAGTAAAAAAGATAGTAGCCAAAATAATCCTGAATAAAAAGTACTGGAATAGGCATCATCATCCCAGATTGTAAATTATATAACAAAGCCATAGAAACAAAGCCAGCGTGGCACAAAACAGAAGCATAAATTAGCAACATAGGATTGAGGATCCCAATATAAATCTACCTTGCCACAGATACTTAATTTTTGACAAAAATACCAGAAACACACCAGAGAAAGATAGTATCTTCAGTCAGTGGTGCTATGAAAGTTGGATATCAGCATATACTAGAATGGAAGCAGGTCATTGTTTATCAACCTGTACAAAACAAACTCCAAATAGACCAGGAACCTTGAAATAAGACTGGATACCTTGAAACTGCCAGAGGGAGGAGTGAGGAGTACACTTCAGCACACAGGTTATGACTTCCTCAATAGGACTTCTAGTAATATATGAAGTAAGACTAGCAATGGACACCACTGAGATATCACGAAATTAAGATGCTGTTTTTTTTTCTTTTGATTGATTTAATTATTTATTTTATGTATGTGAGTACACCGTTGCTCTCTTCAGACATACCAGAAGAGGGCATCAGATCCTATTATAGATGGTCGTGAGCCCCTGTGTGGTTGCTGGGAATTGAACTCAGGACCTCTGGAAGAGCAGTCAGTGCTTTTAACTGCTGAGTCATCTCTGCAGCCCCCCAAGATGTTTTTGTAAAGCAAAAACAAATCAAATCAAAACAAACAAACAAAAAAGTTATCAATTGAATGAGAACATGCTACAAAATGAGCATCACTTTTGCTAGTGATACTTATAACAGAGGAATAATGTGCAAGATATACAAAGATGTAGGAAAATGAAACACCAAGAAAATAAACCAATAAAAATGGGCCACAGCAATTAGCACAGAGAATAAGAGTCTGGGGACTGCTCTGCCTTACATGGGACATCCCTATCACATCTGTCTCCACAAGGCCCAAGGATCTTCAAGGAAAGGGTGCTAAATGATTTTAAGAGTCAGATATGGCAGCTGACTTCAAGGAAATAACATTTCCAAGGTAAAACCAGACAGTAACGTATTAATTCACAGCTATTGTGACAGCATACCCAAGATCTGTACAAGCTCAAGCCAGACAAAATCTTAGCACTGGAGAGTGAGGAGCAGGTTTGTGTGTGTGTGTGTGTGTGTGTGTGTGTGTGTGTGTGTGTGTGTGTGTGTGTAATCTATGACTAGTTGAGGAGAGATTTGCCTTTGGTAGCTGTTGGGAAAGTGAGAGAGAGAGAGAGAGAGAGAGAGAGAGAGAGAGAGAGAGAGTCAGTTTTCTTCAACGGTGTGGCTCCTGGTAGGTGGGTCACACTTCATGGCCATGGAGTTCCACTGCCAAGAATGGTTGGGTAATACATATTGATTTATTTTCTTAAAAGGGCAGAAGAGAATTGCTAGTAGCATAACTACTATGGGAATAACTAATCACTCTGATTCAATTTGAGACCTACACCACAGGAGCGAATTCATGCCTGGTACTGAAAACCTAGAATAAACCCATGACTGAAAGGTACTAGGTTCTAGAGGTGTGCTTGCTCCTGCTTTTTAGCTGAATTGCCATGATATTAAGTTATCTTCTATTTAAGTTTATATCCATGGATAAATGCTACTCCTAGCTTTAATCAGAGGAGCCTGTCTTTGTAGTAAATGGTGGTGAATATAGAAATGCATGACTTTGAAGATATGGAGGATAAGAGACACTGAGTCCTTAGCTCTTTATACCACCTCCTCAAGTGCTCAGAAAATATTCCAGAGGAAAGGGTGGAAAGAATGTAAGAGCCAGCAGAGAGGGATACAGGGATAGGGCTGTAAAATGCTGTCTTCTGGGCATAGGAGTTGTAGTTGTGCCTTTCAAACAGCTGTAGCTGTTTTCAATGGGTCTTCACAAGACAAGTCTTATCACGAGTTAATCATGGATTAGGGAAGGCTTCTGGGATTCCCCCCCCTCCCTGTGAACTATTGGATTATGGAGGAGGGCCAACCATTGTGTTTAGTGATATATCTATTAAGGGAGCTAAAATGAATAATTTCCAATCTGGACACATAGACAAACCTGGCTAAATTCAGTGGGTCTCAGTAAGAAGAACACAATAGCAACAAAGTCATAGATGTGGGAATGGGCTTGTGTGTGTGTGTGTGTGTGTGTGTGTGTGTGTGTGTGAATCCTAGAAGGGGAAGGTTGATTCACAAGAGTGAGGGTTATAATAATCAGAAAACGTTTTTTCTGTGTCATATCATTAATGACAACTTTATAAATTAAATTAGAAAAAAAAAATCAAAGTTGTTTAAAGCAATAGAGTGCCTGCCGACAGGTCCTGGAATGAAGTCAATCTCAAATGGAACCTGCAACTTGTTTTAAAGTGAGAAATCAGTTGGAGTGGTCAAGAAATAATAGGAATTCTTCAGTAGCAAAAGTTTAGTTTGTGGTTGTTTTTACTTTTTTATTAGAAAATATGTTTATGTTTCCTTTCTAGAATCTTCACCCAAGTTTTTATATTAGAAGACTAGGGTGTCTATAGAACAAGATCCCATTCTTTTCTGTCATCTTTTCAAATCTGGCTTAATGTCTGCCCACTTCCCTGTCAGAACCAGGGCCACTCCATTCATGTTGAGTTCTCCAAACTACTCAAATTCACCTCTGTCTCAGATACCCTCCTTGACTTCTCTTTTAGCACAGGAAAGACAGAGGTTCCCCCAGTAAAGGGGAGAACGTAGATTTGGTGAGTTTAGTCTTACTCAAGCCTTACTGAGTGTTGAGTATGAGGAGGACTGACCGATTGTCCTACTTGCTGAGAGAAGTAGAACAGAAAGGCCTCATTGAAGCCAGAAACTGCTCATCTGACTACACGTGCCACATGCTGGGGTTTTGTTTGCTTCATGAGACAAAGTTTCTCTGTGATTCAGGTTGGAATACAGGTATGCACCATGCTAAGCTTTTTTGCATGTATAATGTGTATATATATATATATACACACATATATATGGTTGTTTTCTGTTCTATCTGCAGACATTCTGACTTCTAGTTGTTGTGCTCTTGTGAGCAAGTACCACGTGTGTTCTGGCACACCTAATTTCTTTCTTTCTTATTAGTTAGGAGCTATGGCCTTGCATACAAGTTTGTGCTCATCACTTGGATTATAGCTTAACAATTACACAAATAGATACAATGTGACTACAAAAGAAATGAAAGTTGTAGTAGGAAACTATGTTGGATAGTTTGGAAAATATGAGCCTGTTTGTGTGTAATTCAAAGAAACACCTAGAGAATCACTGAAGGTCTTGAGAAGGACCATGTGCTCAGATTACACCACGAGACGTATCTTTTCTTCTGTTGCCTTTCCACAAATTCAGTTTTAAAGGCTCAGTATATTGAATGGTAAATTGGAAAGGTTTGATTTTTCCAAAAACATATCTAAGAATATTTGGACTTCTTTGGAAGTTATAATCATTAATTTGGTTTGATGCTAAATATATGAAACCTACCCTTTTTCTCTCCTTACACTTGTATAGTGAAAAGACAAGTAGTTGATCAAATACTCCCTTATTTTTTTCAACAAATTAACCCACAGTTACCAGCTGCCACATATAAGGAAGCCTACAGATTCTGACCTCTATGTATATTATTTTTTCTATTTTTGTATATTAATTTTCAACATCTTATACAATGAGTTAGCATCTATGTAATAACTGAGAACAAAATAAACTTGCTATAACATTATTTTCTGGGTCAGAATCCTGGGTTAGCTTTTCTTTTTTTCTTTTTTGTATATTGGTTTTTGAAAAACTGAAGTCAAGTTGCTAATTATGAGGCCTTTGTTGGCATGAAGCCCCTTCCATTCCCTTCGTGTTGTTAATAGAATCTGGTGTGTGTGTGTGTGTGTGTGTGTGTGCTTTAATGTAGGGCTAAAACTCCTATTTTCTGATTGCAATAGGCCAAGAGCTACTCTGGACAATTATTATTATTATTATTATTATTGTCATTATTACAGTGTGGCTCTCCATGTTAAGAACCAGGAGAAGTGCAGACATTGAAACTGCTTGGATGCTTACTTTCCTCCCCCCCCCCTTTTAGTTATAGAATATTCTTTGTTTTTAAGGATTCATGGTGATTAAGTTGGCCCCATTTAGAGAATCCAGTATATTTTCCCCATTTTAAGTCCTATATGTTAATTTCATATGACGAGTTCTACCAGTCACATAGCATACTCAGGAAGCCCTAGGGATTGGATGTTGGTATTTGGAGGCGTCTTCAACTTCCAACATTCGAAACTATGAAGTTCTGGGTCATGGAGTAACTTGAGCTGTTGTTAGGATTTATAGACCGCTTCCTTCCTGGACAAGGCATCTAGCTTTTCTCACTCTGTGCTCAATTGGCTACCTAGTGTGTTGGAATAGCCGTTCTTGACATGCAGGTAAACTCTATACTCCAAGGATGGTTAGGGGAAAGTTGAGTGGAGTTACTCTACATGATGATCAACTTATGAGGTCACTATTGCTTGTCTCTTTAGGTTTCTTTTCCAGGAAAGAAAAATAAGAGAATTATTAAGTCTCTATAATTTGAAAATTTTTATTTTGTATTTGACCCTCCTTATGCCTTATAATATTTATAAAGTTTCGCTTGGCACATAATATTATAAGATGGACTGACTAGATATAATATATAGTTTTCTTGTTTAGTATATTTAATATAGATAACAATTCTCCAAAGTTTTAAAATGATTTTTCATATAGTTAAAAAATATTTGGGATATTAAATACATTCATTTTTCTTGGTAATCTCTGGTTTTCCTCTGTGCTAAAAAATGCCCCTCTGTGCATTCCAGTTCAATAATTTTTCCATTAGAGAGAAAAATAGAGGAAAATTTGACTGTAAGTCCCAAGCTGAAAAAGACAGGAAATGCCCCATTTTGGGTTTAGAGGACACATTTGAAGTTTAGGAAAAGAATACTAAGACTTTAATGAAATACACATTATCATAAATCCTATTCATTTAATCAGCTGCTTTCCATATTGTCTTTAAATATTTTCTTATAAGATAAACACTAAAAGAATGTGAATTATCCCCAATTGCACAGTATCTGCTGTTCACTTACCTTGTTTATTTTGGAAGCTTTGATCACTCTCTGAAGTTCAGACGTTCCTTAAAGTGGACCATGTAGACCGGTTGTGATGACATTCCCCAGCCTCATGTGGGGAAGACAGAGAAAAATGAGGAATCTTAAACTGGGTCCTCACTTTAACAACCTTACTGACAAGGAACATTGCAAAACATTGGCATAGTCTATATAATTAGCCACTTCAATCATATGTTATTTAAAAAACACTAAATAGTGATAAACAGTATTTTAAAGATATTTAACGTGAAAGGTAAAGATTTACACAATCTGAAGAGAAACAGTTTAGTGAGTCTCTGAGCCTTGTGCCTTTTCTTGAACTCTTTTTCTTCTCTTGGTTTGTCTTGTAACTTGGATGTAATAATTTTTATTTTATCTTATCATATTTTATTTTGGTATTTACTTTTAAAAAAATGAATTAATGAATGAATAAAAACCTAACCACCAGAGTACGGATTACCAACTAAACCCTCCTTTACACCTGCCAGGAAATGGAAATCAGTTTTCTCCAGTAGAGTGACACTGGGTAGATCAACTACTCCAGGGAATGTCTTAGGTTCAGGAGTAGTTGACCAACATATATTGGACTCCACACGTTTATTTTTATTTTTTATTTCTAGGTATTCTTTGATTATAGTTTGGTGTTTTGTTTTGCTTTTTGGGGGGTTGGTTTTTTTTTTCTTGCTTTTTTTTGTTTTGGGGGGTTTTGTTGCATTGGGTTTTTGTTTGTTTTGTGAGAAAGAACTTCAAGTGAGCAGGTAGAGATAGGGAGAGGATCTGGAAGGACTTGGAGCAGGGAAGAATATAATCAAAATATATTTCAAATTTAAAGTAACAAAAATATAAAATTCACAAATATTTCAAAAATGTATTTACAGTGTCTGAAGCCTGTTTTGAAAGTCTGATGATTGTTAGGGCTCTTCTCAGAAAAAGAGTGTTTGTGGATTCGTGCATAAACATTTTTAGGCAATTTAATGAGTGATAGTGTTTGCATTACTAATTGGGGATTTAAAAGTTTTTCAGTTGTATGTATGGGAACAGACTTTTATCATATTCCTAATCACATAAAGCAAACAGTTATGATATTCATAAAGTAGTATTAATGTGGTAGTATCAATGTACTTTTTTATTTGTTTGTTTACATTTCAAATAGTATTACCCTTCCCAATCTCACTTCCATGAAACTCCAACCCCATTACCCTTCCCTTTGCCTCTAAGACGGTGTCTATCCACCTACCCACCCACCCACTCCCTCTGGCATCCCCTTTCTCTGGGCATCAGATCTCCACAGGAGCAAGCACCTCCTCTTCCACTGTGGCCAGACAAGACAGTCCTCTGCTACATATGTACAAATGTACAGTTTATATGCAAAGTAGAGATACTATTTGATAATCCAACTTAGGAATGTGGTCAGCAAAATTTCCAAAGAACTTAGACAGTTTATAAGGGGAAATTAATATGCCATTCCATTGCAATAACTGGCATAAAATATTTTTTATTGATTATTTTACATTTTGGAAGGGAGAGGCCAGTGGATCTCTGTGAGTTCAAGACCAGACTGATCTACACGTGAGTTCCAGGACAACTGGAGCTACATAGAGCTCCCTACCCCCAACTCCACCACTACTACCACCACTACCACCATAAAGAACAACAAAAGAAAATGTAGGAGAGTTACCTAACATGGATATGAGCAATCTCAGCAACTCTCCCATTCTGTTCCCCCCTTTTTTCTGGAATATATGCAACATGTTCAGGATCTATATAAGATGAAAGAAAATTATAGAGAAAATGTGATATTTATTAGAGTAAATAACAGGTTTAGCGTAGTTGCCTTGGTTAAGCATAACAAGATAAGAAGAAATGAAATACAGTATTTTTTAAAAAATACACCAAAACTAACCAACACAAGAAAACTGTGTACCTGAATTGGGTAATTCAATGAAGGTATTATTGAAGATAATTTCTTGAAAGAAAATAATTCTATGTAATAGTTTATGTCATGTTCCAAGCAAACATTCTTTACATATCTGTGTTTGGTTACTGAACTCTGACAGTGGAATAATTCTTTACTCCCTTTGATAGACTGGCCTTAGATTACTCCATGACAGTCAATAAACAAAAGATAATAAAGCAATATGTATTCAGTATTGTGGCAAAGGAAGTGTGACTTAAGTAATAGTAGACATAACCATCTTGTCACACAAGATATTTTGGGACAGTAAGACTCAAGGAATAGAACATGGGGAAACCTCCTTGAAAGAGGAAGCTGTGATAAAATCCAGGCATCAGGACTTGAATGGAGGGAATTCTGTGGTTTGACTTGTGCCAAGCTGAATGCCAGAAGGCAGTGCTGCAATGGCTATAAAATCCATGCTGGAAGAGCCTGAGCCCAGACGCACTCAAGAATTATTTCCCAAGCCAAGATCTCTTCTGAGGATAAAGGCAAGAACAAACATTTAAGGAAGGCATGGGAATATAATATATTTGATCCCCTTTTGAAAAGATTTGCTTGAAAATAAAATGCAGACAAAGAAGGGAAAATTGACACGCAGGAATCATGCTCAAAGAAAATGCTACAAAACAAGACATTTATAGAAACAGAAACATCAACAACAAAATAGCAAAATAAAACCAAAATAGAACTGATAAAACTTAGGCTCATTTAAATATAGACTACATGTGGGATTTTTTTTTAAAATCCTAAAAATATGGAAGAAATAGTATATCTTTAAAAATGGACACAGGAAGATGGGAAAGAAATGCTGTAGGATTATTTCTTTGCTTTATCATAGGAGATAATTGCTAATGTCTCAAAGCAAAAGCAACAAAAGAAAGCAAACCAAAAATACCCAATGACTTTAATCTGTGCATTGCCTTTGTAATGCTATTTCTTAGTGTCAGGGAACATACCTGTATTTCTGATGAAAGGCCTACACTTTAGGCACTTACTTACATTCCCTGATTTCTTACGGTTAAATATAATAAAGTGGAACATTTTACTTAAGATGAGAAAACAAGATTATTTTAATCTTGAAAGCTATTTCTTGAGGGTGGCCAATTATGTTTTTGCATTCATGCCTGGTTCTATGTGTGTACATATGTAAATATATGTCAAATATTAAATTATTGTTAATGAATTTTATGTGTCATTCAAATTTATCTTGAGCTGTTCTGTTTGGTAAGGTTTTCTGCTTCTGAATCAATCAAAGAACAGTGAAGTCTACATCTGTACATCTAATCTTTTTTGAACACTTGATAAAATATATTACTTTTAAAACTATTCTAATTAGCTTTTCCAGTCAGAAAAGTAATTGTTATCTCCAGTTTTGTAGATGAAAGACCCGAAGAAACAAAGAGGTGGGGCCATTTGCTGAGAATACACAGCCACTCGTGGAACCCAGAATAATCAAAACATTATAGCATTTTATTGAATAATTGAGGATCCATATTATACAATAAATAGTTGAACCTATGCCCTTATACAGAGGGCTTTCTCAGGTTTGAAGACCTTCCCCATATTTGAAAAGATCCCCATGTTTGAGGGCACTTCTTCTTTTTTTTAAAGTGTTTTTTCTTTTTTCTTATTAGGTGTTTTATTTATTTACATTTAAAATGTCATCCCTTTTCCTGGTTTCCCCTCCAAAAATACCCTATCCCTTCCCCCCTCCTGGCATTCCCCTTCCCCGGGGAATCCAGTTGAAGGCACTTCTTATTCTCATCCTTTTAAAAACACAACAGTAAGAACTTAAATGGCTTAAGAAAGGACATTTGATTTCTTTTTTTAAAAATCTTATTCAATATATTTTTTATTTACATTTCAATGATTTCCCCTTTTCTGGTTCCCCACTCCCTGAAAGTCACATAAGCCCCCTTCCCTCCCTCTGTTCTCCCACCCATCCCTTCCCACTTCCATGTTCTGGTTTTGTCTTATACTGTTTCACTGAGTCTTTCCAGAACTAGGGGCCACTCCTCCTTTCTTCTTGTGCCTCATTTGATGTGTGGATTATGTTTTGCATATTCCAATTTTCCAAGCTAATATCCACTTATTAGTGAGTGCATACCATGATTGATCTTTTGAGACTGGGTTACCTCACTTAGTATGATGTTCTCCAGCTCCATCCATTTGCCTAAGAATTTCATGAATTCATTGTTTCTAATGGCTGAATAGTACTCCATTGTGTAGATATACCACATTTTTTGCATCCATTCTTCTGTTGAGGAATACCTGTGTTCTTTCCAGCTTCTGGCTATTATAAGTAGGGCTGCTATGAACATAGTGGAACATATATCCTTATTATATGCTGGGGAATCCTCTGGGTATATGCCCAGGAGTGGTATAGCAGGATCTTTCGGAAGTGACATGCCCAGTTTTCTGAGGGACTGCCAGACTGATTTCCAGATTGGTTGTACTAATTTGCAACTCCACCAGCAGCATCCTTTTATGCTTAAAGTCTTGGAAAGAACAGGAATTCAAGGCCCATACCTAAACATAGTAAAAGCAATATACAGCAAACCGGTAGCCAGCATCAAACTAAATGGAGAGAAACTTGAAGCAATCCCACTAAAATCAGGGACTAGACAGGGCTGCCCCCTTTCTCCTTATCTTTTCAATATTGTACTTGAGGTTCTAGCTCGGGCAATTAGACAACACGAGGAGGTCAAAGGGATACAAATTGGAAAGGAAGAAGTCAAACTATCATTATTTGCAGATGATATGATAGTCTACCTAAGTGACCCAAAAAACTCCACTAGAGAACTCCTACAGCTGATAAACAACTTCAGCAAAGTGGCAGGTTATAAAATCAACTCAAGCAAATCAGTAGCCTTCCTATATTCAAAGGATAAGCAGGCTGAGAAAGAAATTAGGGAAATGACTCCCTTCACAATAGCCACAAACAGTATAAAGTACCTTGGGGTGATGCTTACCAAACATGTGAAAGATCTGTATGACAAGAACTTCAAGACTCTGAAGAAGGAAATAGAGGAAGACCTTTAAAAAATGAAAAAACCTCCCATGCTCATGGATCAGCAGGATTAATATAGTTAAAATGGCCATTTTGCCAAAAGCAATATACAGATTCAACACAATACCCATCAAAATCCCAACTCAATTCTTCATAGAGTTAGAAAGAGCAATTCTCAAATTCATCTGGAATAACAAAAAACCCAGGATAGCTAAAACTATTCTCAACAACAAAAGAAATTCTGGGGCAATCAGTATCCCTGACCTCAAGCAATATTACCGAGCAATAGTGTTAAAAACTGCATGGTATTGGTACAGTGACAGGCAGGCTGATCAATGGAACAGGACTGAAGATCCAGAAATGAACCCACACACCTATCGCCACTTGATCCTCGACAAAGGGGCTGAAAACATCCAATGAAAAAAAGATAGCCTTTTCAACAAATGGTGCTGGTTCTACTGGAGGACAGCATGCAGAAGAATGCGAATTGATCCATCCTTGTCTCCTCGTACTAAGCTCAATTCCACATGGATCAAGGACCTCCATATAAAGCCAGACACTCTGAAGCTAATAGAAAAGAAACTGGGGAAGACCCTTGAGGACATCGGTACAGGGGGAAAGTTCCTGAACAGAACAGCAATAGCTTATGCTCTAAGATCAAGAATTGATAAATGGGACCTCATAAAATTACAAAGTTTCTGTAAAGCAAAGGACACCATCAAGAGGACAAATCGGCAACCAACAAATTGGGAAAAGATCTTCACCAACCCTACATAAGATAGAGGGCTAATATTCAATATATACAAAGAACTCAAGAAGTTAGACCCCAGAAAACCAAATAACCCTATTAAAAATGGGGTACAGTGTTAAACAAAGAATTCTCACCTGAAGAACTTCGGATGGCAGAGAAACATCTTAAAAAATGCTCAATTTCACTAGTCATCAGGGAAATGCAAATCAAAACAACCCTGAGATTTCACCTTACACAAGCCAGAATGGCTAAGATTAAAAACTCAGGAGACAGCAGATGTTGGCGAGGATGTGGAGAAAGAGGACATTTGATTTCATGTTCCTGGTTATAAAAGATGTCATTTCGGAATCTGTATACCTCAGTAATAGGAGACTTGGCTAGGGTTACTCTCTTAGCAGGATGACCAGGGACTAGTGGATGGGCAACTCAGAGGCTGATCTTCTTACAAACTACTTAAAATCTTTTCTGGAATATAGTTTCTTGTTACTGACTTAATAATGTAAACAGATTAATCAAACATGCACGCCTGGACATGACACTTCCGGAGGACCCTGCTATACCTCTCCTGGGCATATACCCAAAGGATTTCCCAACATGCAATAAAGACACATGCTCCATTATGTTCATAGCAGCCTTATTTATAATAGCCAGAAGCTGGAAAGAACCCAGATGCCCCTCAAAGGAGGAATGGATACAGAAAATGTGGTATATTTACACAATGGAATACTACTCAGCAACTGGAAACAATGAATTCTCAAAATTTTTAAGCAAATGGTTTGATCTGGAAAATATCATCCTAAGTGAAGTAATCCAATCAGAAAAGAATACACATGGAATGCAATCTCTGATAAGTGGATATTAATTAGCCCAGAAGCCCTGAACACCCAAGGCACAAATCGCATAACAAATGACTCCCATGAAGAAGTATGGAGAAGGTCCTGATCCTGGAAAAGATTGATCTAGCACTGGAGGGGAATATAAGGACAGAGAAAAAGGAGGGAAGTGATTGGAGAATGGATGGAGAGAAGAAGGTTTATGGGACACAGGGGGAGGGGAGATCTGGGAAAGGGGAAATCATTTGGAATGTAAACAAAGAATATAGAAAAAAAAAAAAAGAATGCCCAGGGACAGAGTGCGTGCCCTGCTCCCCTTCCCATGTCCCCCTGGGAGACAGGGGTATTCAGACCCCTAGGCTTTGGAAAAAAATACACGCACAGAGGAAGACACACACACACACACAAACACACACACACACACACACACACACACACAGAGAGAGAGAGAGAGAGAGAGAGAGAGAGAGAGAGAGAGAGAGAGAGAGAGAACAATAGAGAGAAACTAAACAAAAACAAAACCCAACACATAGATTGTTTAAGAGGAACACAGCTACTTTGGAGGCAAAGAAATATGGCTTTTAATTCAAAAGACTTCACTTAAAGAATTTAAACATATTACCAAAAATTTATTTTTATTTGCTTGTTCTTTCAGTGCTGAGAACCAAGCCTCAAGGATACTGTCCTATATTTTAGTGGTGGTCCTCAGAATCAACTAAGTAGGGCTTAGTTGGACTCACAGAGACTGAAGCAATGAACATGGACCTGGGCTGTGTCTGAGCTAGGTTCTCTGCATATATTTTATGGGTATAAAGCTTGGTATTCTTGCAGGACATTCAACAGTGGGAGTAGGGGTGAGAGACAGGGAGGGTGTCTCTGACTCTTTTGCCTGTGCTTGGGACTCTTTCCTACTATTGGGATATCCCTGGGAGGCTCTTCTTCTTCTTCTTCTTCTTCTTCTTCTTCTTCTTCTTCTTCTTCTTCTTCTTCTTCTTCTTCTTCTTCTTCTTCTTCTTCTTCTTCTTCTTCTTCTTCTTCTTCTTCTTCTTCTTCTTCTTCTTCTTCTTCTTCTTCTTCTTCCTTCTTCTTCTTCTCTTCTTCTTCCTCTTCTTCTTCCTCTTCTTCTTCCTCCTTCTTCCTCCTCCTCCTCCTCCTCCTTCTCGTTCCCCTTCCCCTTCTCCTCCTCTCCTCTTCCTCCTCCTCCTCTTCCTTCTCCTCCTTTTCCTCCTCCTCCTTCTTCTCTTCTGTTTTTGAAGGAAAACAGGATGAGTTGATGTAGATATAATTAATTTTTCTATATAATTAAAATAAAATATATTATGAAGAAAATTCTGATTGCTGTGTTAAAAGGAATTTAACAAGCAATGTGGGAGCTTCTCATTTCAAATAGAGAGGACAGCCACAGATTAAGGACTCTGCCCATGTCCAGCCTGGTGAAACAATAAATTTATTGGATCTATTCACATGAACATGGCTGGCACTCCAGGTTGGGGAAGTTATTGGCAGATAAACTACTAGAGTGTTTCCCCTCTCAGCGACTGTTTACCATTGATATGTTCCCCAGGTTGGATGGGGCTTTATGGCTTTCCTCCTCTCTCCAGTTGAAACTGTTAATAGGCTCCTTTTGTGAGGATGTGCATGATCATGCTCAGCTAGAAGGAAGAGCCTCACAACAGCTTCAATGACTCTGGACATACTGATTGATACAACTCTACTGTTTTGAATTTGGGGGTTAACCTGCTTCTGAAAGTCTTGGCCCTTTCCTTAGTCCAGCTACTTTTGAAGAAAACCCACTCTTAAGGCACAACTGGAGAATTCCAGATGTACACTGAAACTCCCCAAGTACAAACCAATAGAAGATGATGGAAACAGACAAAGTCTATCCTCACCTCTCCTTATAGCTGCGCCCTGGGCCTTGATGTTTCCCTGTAGTCTGTACACTGCTGTTACCAGTAACAGAGGAAAGACTGAATCATCTATGAATCAAGAACCTCTGAGTCATAAGCACCCAATTTATTTCACATTCTTTTGTGGCATGCATTTCTTTTGCTATTCTGAATATTTCCAATTATTTATCACTATTCAAGCTTTGCTTCAGGTTCTAGCTTCCAAAAAAATAAGTAAATGCTCAAAGAGTCCATTTCTCGATCTGTACATTGAGTCCGATTTCTTCTTTTTACTTAGAGATGTCTTTTATGTTCAACAACAGAGAAGGAGTAGACAGTAAGAGAGAACCAATGTTTAGTGAATATTATTTTTGGTTTGTTATATCACTCTAACTCTGTGTTTTATACCCTTCTGGGCTTTTTGGCTATGGTCAAGTGTGGTACTGCACACACAGTAACAATTTTACAGCTATATCAATGCTGCTCCTATTCTATAACTCAAGAAACAGCTTCTAAAGAACTTTATGTAGTAGTGAGGTTGTATCTCAGTGGACTGTGACTTGAATAGCATGCTTGAGGCTTGATCCCATTGCCCAGAGAACAACCAAATAAAAATAAAAGTTCTAGAATTAACAGTCAGATTTCTTTTCCTCCAAGTGCAGCTGTGTTTCCTCTAAACAATCAATATGTTGTGTGTGGTTTTTAAATTTCATTTCAGTATGTGTGTGTGCTTAATTAATCTGTTTATGCTACTAAATCAATGTCAAGAAATGATATTCTAGAAAAGATTGTCAGTGGTTTGTAAGAAGATCTAATAAGTGACAAAATCATATATTATTAACCAGAACAGCATACAAGACAAACATGGTTATCCTCTGTGTCATTCTGCTTGACTTAGATATTATTGTGTGTTTTTTAAAAGATGAAAGACCATGGAGATTCCTATCCAACCCAGGTTGATGCTAAGATAGAAGGCCACTCATGAAACCTGCCAGTGGACCCCATTGGCAAGGACAACTTCCATACAGCTCACTGTATGTAGAGGTCGAATTATCACAGGCTATAAAATAAAATATTTTTTAAAGTTAAAAAGAGTAGGATTAATATTATTTGTAGCTACTGATGTGTTTATGAAAAGATAAAGAGAGGGTAGATATGTTCTATGGAGATGTGGTCAGGTACAGGGGAAGTGGGTGCCTTGGTGAGCCCGTGCTGAGGCATCCTTTCCTCGTGAGGGACCAGCCACATACTAATATAGTATAGAATAGAGTTTATTAAGGCCATGGGGAGGGGAGTTAAGAGGGTAGTAGAGGCAGAGAAAGGGAGAGATAGATAGATAGATAGATAGAGACAGAGAGAGACAGAGAGACAGAAAGAGACAGAGAAGAAGAGGAAGGAGGAGGAGAAGGAGGAGGAAAAGGAGGAGGAGGAGAAGGAGAAGGAGAAGAAAAGAAGAAGGAGGAGGAGGAGGAGGAGGAGGAGGAGGAGAAGGAGAAGAAGGAGAAGGAGAAGGAGAAGGAGAAGGAGAAGGAGAAGGAGAAGAAAAGGGAAGGGAAGGGAAGGGAAGGGAAGGGAAGGGAAGGGAAGGGAAGGGAAGGGAAGGGAAGGGAAGGGAAGGGAAGAGAAGAGAGAAGTAGAGGAGTGGAGGCCGGCCATGAGCACGTGGAGAGAGAGGGGGAACAAGAATGGGGAGAGAGGAGGGAAGGAGAAGCAAGAGCAAAAGAAAATAAGAGAGCAAGAGAAAGAGAGAAGGGCAGCAAGAAACCCCTTTTATAGTTGCCAGGTAACTGTGGGGCGAAGCTTAGACAGAATACTAAGAGTTACTATGGTGGGTCTATGCACTATGTTTATTAGATACAGCTAATGTGGATCTTAGTAGTCTTTTCAGTTGTCCTACATACAGTTATATTATAATTATTTGATAACACTATAAGCCTATTTGTCACCTTTTGAAGGTATTGCTTTGGAATTCTTTTTAAAAAATAGAGCCTTCTAGTCTCTGGGTAAAAGCCATTTTTATTATACTACACTCTTTAAAAAGATTCATTTTAGTGTGTGAGCTTGTGCATGTGTATATGTGTGTATATTAACCCTCAATGTAAACCATATCTATTGATGTGTAAGGTACCAAACACACTAAGTACAAGCATACCCACCTCTCTAGATCCCTTGTTCTAGGTTTACTTGCTGCGTTTGCCTTTTCTGAGTTGACCTTTGACCATATAACTAATTTCTTTTAACTGTCTGTTTTTCAATACCATTTTAAGAATACCTTCACAGATTTATTTTTTCCTGATTAAACACCCCTTACTCTACTATTTGTTTTTTACCCTTTTGAAGTCAAAGAGAATCTAGTAGTTATTTGAAATAATGTTTATTACCCATAATTTTTCCAAGAGTACATTGATTTATGAACTTACATTCAAAAGAGTAAGTATGCCTAGAAGAATTTCCTCCCAATAGTTCTCGTGGAAGGCGCAAAGTCATAAATTAACAGTAAGCATGCTCTAGAGAATTTCTGTGATTGTGTAGGGGATTTCCATGTTATATTATCTGTCTGTCCTCAGCCAACTCTTATAAAATTTGTTTTTGTGAGAAAGATTAACAGATATATTTGAACGAACCCTCCTTTTGGAACAGTATGGGCTCAGGACCAGTTCTTTCATTTAGAATACTCTGTTTGACATTTTTTTTTTCTTTTTTGGGGGGAAATGCAATAACATATTGATTTCACACTCATAATGATTAATTATCCTCTTACAGTGTTATAGAAGTTACAAGCTGTGAAATATTGAGAAAGTTTAGAAAGGGGCAACAAAAGCCATGAATGTGATAGCAGCAGAATGTATCCAGAAAAAGTAGATATCAAGGAGGGGTTTGATTTAAGATTTCCCAACTACTCAAGGATATCGTTGAACTATAGCATTTAATGAATCTTTATGCCAGCTCACATTCCTGATTAGATCTTAATTTAATCCTCCAGTGCCAATTTTTAAAAGGGAAAGTCAAAAGATTCAGCTTTTATGTATCCCCTGAGATATATATGCTCACTCATTTCATAAGCTGAAGAGAAAAAGGTGAAATTACACATGGAATATATAAAACAAGTCTGTCTTCCCTCCCCTCCCCTCTCTTTCCCCCTCTTTTCCTCCCCCACTCTCTTTTCCTCTTTTTCATTTTGTCTGATTCTCTAACTCCCATAGCTATTCTTGTCTCTTTGACTACACCCCAATGATAGAGGTGTCAGGTCACATTCTACACTAGACATTCCAGGACCTAACCCTACTTTTATTCCAGCACAAACTTCATAACTCCTCTCTTGATCCTACAACTACCTATAAAGTTTTTGTAGTTATCTTAAGAGGTTTCTGCCTTTGCCATACAAGACAGTAAGTAAAGGCAGCCTTGGTTGATAGTTGAGATTTTTGTTGTGTGCAGATACAGTTCTTTGGAGTGATTGTGTTTCTGTCTCTTATGCTTTGCTCATACCTCTGGAAGTACTGTCTTAGATAAAAAATCAAGCAGAAAAGGAAGGGAAACTCTTTGAAGGTTCACCATCTTAGGTTCTAAATAACTTTAGGCATCAAAAACATAGAAAATAGAAAGTGCATGATACTATAAAAGCAAATATTTTTATATAACTAAAATTAATCCCCAAGGCAGGACAAAAGAACACAAGAATGCAACATCTTGTTTGGTTAGATTCTGTGGAAATGAATGTTGTTTGAAAATTCTGTAGTTTGAAAGAAAGTGGAAGGTGTTAGCAACATTCAGACATACTGCAGTGGTTCAGGGCAGAATGCTCATAAGAAATCATCTTTCATATACTATCCCAGGCCCCAGAGTCAAAGTCCTGTGGAAAGCGTCTGCACAGATTTCCCCGAGTAATTTCCTTATTAGGTTTTTCCAGATTCGGCAGAAGCAAAAGAATATTTCCAACACAGTAAGATAGACAATAGTGATCTTAAGTGAGTTAATGATGAGAAAAAAATCTGAGTTTGTGAGCCATCAAGGATCAGCTCTGTAATCCTTGAGGCCCACATATTGATACCGCGGGCTTGAATTTAAATACTACTGAGAGAGAGAGAGAGAGAGAGAGAGAGAGAGAGAGAGAGAGAGAGAGAGAGAGAGAGAGAGAGAGAGGAAGGCTAGGATTAGATTTCCAGACCTTCAAAGAAACCTTAAATTTCTTTCTAAGAATGGTGCCAGATTAAGCACATCTCTCCTACTGAGGCCAGGCAGGGAAGCCATGAAGACTGAGGTCCTGTCTGCAGCACATGGGCTGGGGGCCTTGTTCCAGTTCACGTATGTTCTTTTGTTGGTGGCTCAGACTCAGAGCTCCCAGGGGTAGACATCCAGAGGCATTACTGTCTCAAAGGAGAGGGGCTGGAGTGAGGGGAGGGACTCTCTGAGGAAGGGACCAGGAGGGAGATGTGGGTAAATAAATAAATAAATAAAACTTAATTAATTAGAAAAAAGAAATAGAAAGTGTAAGAAAGACACCTTGTAACCCTAAGCACCTGTTTAATCACTAGTACCCTTATTTTAGAAAAATTAAAAAAAACAAAAAGAATGGTACTATTTAATTTTTATTGCTTCTTCGAAGTTTATATTCATTTCCCTCTTTCTTTTTGTTTAACATCCTTCTTCCAGTTCAGAGGAGGATGCTCAACAACTACCACTCTAGGAAAAGTAAAGCAAAACAAACCTATGACCAAATAATTTGCCAGCATTTGCCAACATTTATGGAATGATGTCCAGTTACCAAGTTAAGAGGTAAGTATAAATATATGCAGATGGAGGTGGGTTTGAGCTGTTCGATGTAGGTATGATGAGTAGGCACATAAAAAGATAGATTAATTGGTGTGGGTATAGATACTTAACATAAAAATGAGCAGGTGGAAACAGCAATATGTGGAAGTAGAAATAAGAAGATTGGTTGGGTAGATTCTTGGAGACTCCCTAGATATTGTTCAACTAACAATAAGCTGGCTAATTTTAAGCATTACTCCGAATCTGGAAGTGCAACAGATATATAGATTGCACACAAATTGCTCCAGTCAGCTCCAGCTCTTCATTAACCGTTTCCCATACACAAATAAAGAAGGTACCTTCTTATTGCAAAGATTTGTAAACACAAATCCAAACTATTGGTAGTTTATGTGATAGGTATAGACTATTCCGAAAGCAAAGCAAAGGTCTAGTTTAAAACATTATGTTTTTAGTGGGCTAGCACTTTGTAAATGGAGGATGACCATGAATGACCTTTATTTTACTTCACTCTTTTTTATTTCAATTTTTTTTACATTCAATACCATTATACTGATAGATTCATGGAAACAAGTAAAAGAGATGAAATTTAGTGAGGTCTATAGTAACTAGACCTCATGCAAAACAAGAAATGTGCATCACATTTTAAAAAAAAATGGTGATGGCTGTGATTTTTTTTTAAATTTTTTTTATTCGATATAATTTATTTACATTTCAAATGATTTCCCCTTTTCTAGCCCCCCACTCCCCGAAAGTCCCGTAAGCCCCCTTCTCTTCCCCTGTCCTCCCACCCACCCCTTCCCACTTCCCCGTTCTGGTTTTGCCGAATACTGCTTCACTGAGTCTTTCCAGAACCAGGGGCCACTCCTCCTTTCTTCTTGTACCTCATTTGATGTGTGGATTAGGTTTTGGGTATTCCAGTTTTCTAGGTTAATATCCACTTATTAGTGAGTGCATACCATGATTCACCGTTTGAGTCTGGCTGAATAGAACTCCATTGTGTAGATATACCACATTTTTTGCATCCACTCTTCTGTTGAGGGATACCTGGGTTCTTTCCAGCAACTGGCAATTATAAATAGGGCTGCTATGAACATAATAGAGCATGTATCCTTATTACATGGTGGGGAATCCTCTGGGTATATGCCCAGGAGTGGTATAGCAGGATCTTCTGGAAGTGAGGTGCCCAGTTTTCTGAGGAACCGCCAGACTGATTTCCAGAGTGGTTGTACCAATTTGCAACCCCACCAGCAGTGGAGGAGTGTTCCTCTTTCTCCACATCCTCTCCAACACCTGCTGTCTCCTGAATTTTTAATCTTAGCCATTCTGACTGGTGTAAGATGAAATCTTAGGGTTGTTTTGATTTGCATTTCCCTAATGACTAATGAAGTTGAGCATTTTTTAAGATGCTACTCCACCATCCGAAGTTCTTCAGGTGAGAATTCTTTCTTTAACTCTGTACCCCATTTTTTAATAGGGTTGTTCGGTTTTCTGGAGTCCAACTTCTTGAGTTCTTTATATATATTGGATATTAGCCCTCTATCTGATGTAGGATTGGTGAAGATCTTTTCCCAATTTGTTGGTTGCCGATCTGTCCTCTTGATGGTGTCCTTTGCCTTACAGAAACTTTGTAATTTTATGAGGTCCCATTTGTCAATTCTTGCTCTTAGAGCATATGCTATTGGTGTTCTGTTCAGAAACTTTCCCCCTGTACCGATGTCCTCAAGGCTCTTCCCCAGTTTCTTTTCTATTAGCTTCAGAGTGTCTGGCTTTATGTGGAGGTCCTTGATCCATTTGGACTTGAGCTTAGTACAAGGAGACAAGGATGGATCAATTCACATTCTTCTGCATGCTGACCTCCAGTTGAACCAGCACCATTTGTTGAAAAGGCTATCTTTTTTCCATTGGATGTTTTCAGCCTCTTTGTCGAGGATCAAGTGTCCATAGGTGTGTGGGTTCATTTCTGGATCTTCAATCCTGTTCCATTGATCATCCTGCCTGTCACTGTACCAATACCATGCTGTTTTTAACTCTATTGCTCTGTAGTATTGCTTGATGTCAGGGATACTGATTCCCCCAGATTTTCTTTTGTTGCTGAGAATAGTTTTAGCTGTCCTGGGTTTTTTGTTGTTCCAGATGAATTTGATAATTGCTCTTTCTAACTCTGTGAAGAATTGAGTTGGGATTTTGATGGGTATTGCATTGAATCTGTAGATTGCTTTTGGCAAAATGGCCATTTTAACTATATTGATTCTACCGCTCCATGAGCATGGGAGGTTTTCCCATTTTTTGAGGTCCTCTTCCATTTCCTTCTTCAGAGTCTTGAAGTTCTTGTCATACAGATCTTTCACATGTTTGGTAAGAGTCACCCCAAGATACTTTATACTGTTTGTGGCTATTATGAAGGGGGTCATTTCCCTAATTTCTTTCTCAGCCTGCTTATCCTTTGAGTATAGGAAGGCCACTGATTTGCTTGTGTTGATTTTATAACCTGCCACTTTGCTGAAGTTGTTTATCAGCTGTAGGAGCTCTCTAGTGGAGTTTTTTGGGTCACTTAGGTAAGCTATCATGTCGTCTGCAAATAATGATAGTTTGACTTCTTCCTTTCCAATTTGTATCCCTTTGACCTCCTTATGTTGTCGAATTGCCCGAGCTAGTACCTCAAGTACAATATTGAAAAGATAAGGAAAAAGGGGGCAGCCTTGTCTGGTCCCTGATTTCAGTGGGATTGCTTCAAGTTTCTCTCCATTTAGTTTGATGCTGGCTACCGGTTTGCTGTATATTGCTTTTACTATGTTTAGGTATGGGCCTTGAATTCCTGTTCTCTCCAAGACTTTAAGCATGAAAAGATGCTGAATTTTGTGAAATGCTTTTTCAGCATCCAATGAAATGACCATGTGGTTTTGTTCTTTGAGTTTGTATATGTAGTGGATTGTATTGATGGATTTCCGTATATTGAACCAACCCTGCATTCCCGGGATAAAGCCTACTTGATCATGGTGGATGATCGTTTTGATGTGTTCTTGGATTCGATTGGCAAGAATTTTATTGAGTATTTTTGCATCGATGTTCATAAGGGAAATTGGTCTGAAGTTCTCTTTCTTTGTTGGATCTTTTTGTGGCTTTGGTATCAGCGTAATTGTGGCTTCGTAGACAGAATTGGGTAGTGTTCTTTCTGTTTCTATTTTGTGGAATAGTTTGAAGAGTATTGGTGTTAACTCTTCTTTGAAGGTCTGATAGAATTCTGCACTGAAACCATCTGGTCCTGTGCTTTTTTCTGGTTGGAAGACTTTCTATGACTCCTTCTATTTCTTTAGGCATTATGGGACTGTTTAGATGGTCTAGTTGGTCCTGATTTAATTTTGGTATTTGGTATCTGTCAAGGAAATTGTCCATTTCCTCCAGATTCTCCAGTTGTGTTGAGTACAGTCTCTTGTAGTAGGATCTGATGATTTTTTGGATTTCCTCAGTTTCCGTTGTTATATCTCCCTTTTCATTTCTAAGTTTGTTAATTTGGATACTTTCTCTGTGCCCTTTGGTCAGTCTGGCTAAGGGCTTTTCTATCTTGTTGATTTTCTCAAAGAACAAGCTCCTGGTTTTGTTGATTTTTTGTATGGTTCTCTTTGTTTCTACTTGATTGATTTCGGCCCTGAGTTTGATGATTTCGTGCCTTCTACTCCTCCTGGGTGAAATAGCTTCTTTTTGTTCCAGGGCTTTCAGGTGTGTCATTAAGCTGGTAGTGCATGCTCTCTCCATTTTCTTTTTGGAGGCACTCAGGGCTATGAGTTTTCCTCTTAGCACTGCTTTCATCGTGTCCCATAGATTTGGGTATGTTGTGTTTTCATTTTCATTGTGTTCTAAAAAGTCTTTAATTTCTTTCTTTATTTCTTCCTTGACCAAGGTATCATTGAGTAGAATATTGTTCGGTTTCCACATGTATGTGGGTTTTCTGTTGTTTTTGTTGCTATTGAAGACCACTTTTACTCCATAGTGATCTGATAGGAGGCATGGGATTAGTTCGATCTTCTTATATTTGTTGAGGTCTGTCTTGTGACCAATTATATGGTCGATTTTGGAGAAGGTACCATGAGGTGCTGAGAAAAAGGTATATTCTTTTGTTTTAGGATAGAATGTTCTATATATATCTGTTAAATCTAATTGGTCCAAAGCTTCAATTAGTTTCATTGTGTCCCTGTTTAGTTTCTGTTTTCCTGATCGGTCCATTGAGGAAAGTGCAGTGTTGAAGTCACCCACAATTATTGTGTTAGGTGCAATGTGTGCTTTGAGTTTTAATAAAGGTTCTTTTACGAAAGAGGGTGCCCTTGCATTTGGAGCATAGATGTTCAGGATTGAGAGTTCTTCTTGTTGTATTTTTCCTTTGAACAGCAAGAAGTGTCCCTCAGAGTCTCTTTTGATGACTTTGGGTTGAAAGTCAATTTTATCTGATATTAAAATGGCTCCTCCAGCTTGTTTCCTGAGACCATTTGCTTGTAAAATTGTCTTCCAGCCTTTTACTCTAAGGAAGTGTTTGTCTTTAACCCTGAGGTGTGTTTCCTGTAAGCAGCAAAATGTAGGGTCCTGTTTGGGTATCCAGTCAGTTAGTCTGTGTCTTTTTATTGGGGCAGTAAGTCCACTGATGTTAAGAGATATTAATTAATAGTGATTGTTACTTCCTATCATTTTTGACGTTTTTTTTTAAATTTGATTGCTTAACTTCTTTTGGGTTTGATGAAAGGTTACTATCTTGCTTTTTCCAGGGTGAAGTTTCCCTCCTTGTATTGATGTTTTCCTCCTATTATCCTTTGTAGGGCTAGGTTTGTGGATAGATATTGGGTAAACTTGGTTTTGTCATGAAATATCTTAGTTTCTCCATCTACGGTGATTGAGAGTTTTGCTGGATATAGTAGTTTTGGTTGGCATTTGTGTTCTCTTAGAGTCTGCATGAGATCTGCCCATGACCTTCTAGCCTTCATAGTCTCAGGTGAAAAGTCTGCTGTGATTCTGATAGGTCTTCCTTTATATGTTACTTGGCCTTTTTCTCTTACTGCTTTTAATATTCTTTCTTTGTTTAGAACATTTGGTGTTTTGATTATTATGTGACGGGAAGTATTTCTGTTCTGGTCCAGTCTGTTTGGAGTTCTGTAGGCTTCTTGTATATTCATGGGCATCTCTCTCTTTAGGTTAGGGAAGTTTTCTTCCATAATTTTATTGAAGATATTTGCTGGGCCTTTAAGTTGTAAATCTTCACTCTCATCTATGCCTATAATCCTTAGGTTTGGTCTTCTCATTGTGTCCTGGATTTCCTGGATATTTTGGCTTACAAACTTTTTGCATTTTGCATTTTCTTTAACTGTTGAGTCCATAGTTTCTATGGAATCTTCAGCATCTGAGATTCTTTCTTCTATCTCTTATATTCTGTTGTTGATATTTGCATCTCTGTCCACTGATTTCTTCCCAAGGCTTTCTATCTCCAAAGTTGTCTCCCTTTGAGTTTTCTTAGTTGTTTTTACTTCTGATTTTAGATCCTGGATGGTTTTGCTTAGCTCCTTCACTTGCTTGTTTGTGCTTTCCTGTAATTCTTTAAGAGATTTTTGTGTTTCCTCTTTCATGACCTCAGCCTGTTGACCAAAGTTCTCCTGTATTTCTTTAAGTGTTTTTTGCGTTTCCTCATTGTTGGCTTTTGTATTCTCCTGGATTTCTTTCAATGATTTTTGTGTTTCCCTTGCAAGGGTTTCTAACTTTTGATCCATTTTCTCCTGAATTTCTTTAAGTATGTCCTTCATGTGTTCCTGTACCAGCATCATGACCAGTGATTTTAAATCCAAATCTTGTTTTACTGGTGTGATGGGGTATCCAGGACATGTTGGTAGAGGAGAATTGGGTTCAGATGTTGCCATATTGCCTTGATTTCTGTTAGTGACTTTCCTGCGTTTGCCTTTTGCCATCTAGTTCTCACTGGTGTTAATTTGTCTTGTCAGTGCTGGACTCACCAGTGCAAGCTGCCCCTTCCCAGTTGGCCTCTGGTGCACAGCTTACCTCCTGACTGCCTGTAGACAGGGTGCTGCTGCCCAGGCTGTTCAGATCCTGAAGCAGGCACCCGACGGCTCCTGCTGGGGCCTGCTGGATTCACCGGAGCACACCGACTTCTCCCAGCTGGCTGCCCGGAAGCCCCTCTAGCCTCTTGCAGGACCTGGAGATGTGGTGCTGCCGCCCAGGCTGATCTGGATCCGGAGGCGGAGAGAGTTGAGCTGAGGGCTCCCGCCTGAGGCCTTGCCCCAGATTGTGTCTGTGGACCAGATGGAGCCCATGTGCACCCCCAGGAAGCGCCAAGGGTGTATGCTGCAGGGACCTCCCCTGTGTTCTGATTACTCCGCTGGGCAGCTGATCCCCCAACCGGGCTGGCGCACACAAGGTCAGTCTGGCTGCCCAGGCCCTGAGTCCAGGCAAAAGCCTGGGAGGCCAAGGTCCGAGCAAAGTTCCCCTAGGACTATGACTGTTAATTGGTTCTGCCAGGTGACCAGGATGGCAGGCGTGCGTACTCGCGCTCCCCGAAAGTGCCGGGAGAGTCTGCTATGCTAACAACCTCCTGGGCGGGTTGACACACAGATGGTCCACCAAGGCGCCCAGTTCTTGGGGCCAGTCCTGGGCTTTTTGGGGCCTAGACCCCCGCTTTGTTAGCCTCAGGCTATGCCTGTTACGGCTCTGCTCGCCAGAGCTCTCTGTCCTCCTGTAGGCAAAATGGCGGCGCGGGCACGTGCCAGGGCAAGAAACCTCCTGGCTGGGTTGGCACCCCAATGGCCCCCCGAACAGCCCAGGGCCTGGGTGCAGGCCAACGCCCGTCGGGCTCAGACCCCCGTGGTGTTGGCCTCGGATTATGTTTGTGTACCTCAGTCTGTCCGATCTCTCTGAAGTCTGAAACCAAGATGGAGGTGAGCCTCTCCTGACTGGTGGGAGGCCGAGTTCTGGCTGTGATGTTTAAAGAGAGATGATATTGTTTCCATTACAAGGTCTTCAAAGTCTTCTTACTGCTTCTTACTTAGAGTTTATACTTCTAAGCTGTTTATTATAACATATAGAACACATAGACCATTCATCATTTATGACATTTTTCAACTGTTTTATTTATACCAGGGAAGGAATTTTGACAACATGCTAAGAGACAGATACTGTTAATACTGCTGTGTGCTAGTGATGAAGAAATCCATGTTGAGAGAGATTCAGTAACTTTCCTAGGGGTCACAGTCTGCATCTCTCTGAGACAGGACAGAGCCGCCCTTCAGCAACAGAGCAATAGTGCTTAACCACCTTGCTTTGAAGACCTATTTCAACAATGAGTGCAGAGTTTGCTGCTTAGTTTACCATACTGATCAAAAACCAATTGGGGCATTAATGAGCTTATTGATGTGTTCTGACTTGGCCCATTTTGATGGTTATTACAGATTTTTTTTTGTCATTTACTATTTTTATTTGCTTTTCAACAAGTAGCAATTTTGACAATATTTATTAAATTACTATACACAATTGTTTAAAATAAAAACAGATTAAAATTTAATTTAATTTTAATTTTTTCAAAGATTTATTTATTTATTATATGTAACTACACTTTAGCTGTTTTCATACACCCCAGAAGAGGGCATCAGATCTCATTATGGATGGTTGTGAGCCACCATGTGTTTGCTGGGATTTGAACTCAGAACCTTAGGAAGAGCAGTCAGTGTTCTTAACTACTGAGCCATCTCTCCAGCCCTATTTTAATGTTTTAATTGAATAGAATTTTATCACTTTCCCTCTTCTTTTCTACTTTACAGTTTCCAGCCACTATCCCTTGAACTGTCCCCAGTTTTCAAGTTATCCTTAGTTATTGCTGTTACATGCATATATACATATATATGCATGCATATGTCCAACAATATATATATATATGCACACATACATGCATATATGTGTATATATGCATATGTATATACACATGTGTCTATATATTGTATATGTATATTTCAGAGCTGAGTACTCTACACTGAACAGCCAATAAGGGTACCCTTCCTGGAAGAGACTAATTCTCCTACAGCAGTCATAAGTTGCTTGTAGTTCTTTTTCTGTGGGTGAGGCCCTTAAAGTTTTCTCCATTCCTTGCTAACATGTCCACTGATATTGCTATTATTCTAGTCTTGTCTGTTCAGTATCTTCTAGGAAAGCTTGTTTCACAATAGATTTCTTAGTATTCTGCCTCTTAAAATCTTTTCTCTCCTTTTCCATAAAGTTTTCTGATCTATAGATGCAGGAGTTGTGACATAGATAAATTCACTGGGGCTGGGCTCCTGATAATTTTGTTTAATAAAACCTGAAGGAATCACATTACTCTATAATTGATAAAATTATGCACAACACACATACACCCATGCACACATGCACACATGCACACACTCAGACACAGATGCAGACAGTGACAGACACAGAAATTTATCCCCTTGGACAGAATGCTTCCTACAAGAGCTATAAATTTGCTGTTATGTACCATGTACCAGACCCGAGAAGCCTTCTTTTAGAATGGCTGGTTAGGCTGTCCAAGTGGTTCCCAAAACAATGTAGAAGGTGGCCATTGAGTCCCATGCCCACCAGGGGAAATTTCAACTGCAGTTAGACATGGTTGCAGGACCAAATATGGGAGGTACAGTTAAAACATTTTTCTTTATCAAACAAGGTCTGTAGTATGACATTGCCTGGGCAGTTCTGGCAATTATTTCTTTACACGGGTTACTGCAGGTGTCTGGCTTTATGGTAAGAGGAAGGTGTCCTCACAAGTCAGCAGAACTTAGTCAAACATTAGCTCATCCTGTCAATACTTAACCCCATAGCCTCAGGCAGAAACCATGAAGCTGAGACAGTGCACATCAGAACTAGTCTATGTTTGATGCACATTCAAATACTGTTTAGTATGTTTCTGTTTTCCTCTGTAAAAGAAAGCTTAATTCAAAGTCTTCAAGATATTAAAAAAGTAAAAGCATGCATAAACTATAGTTTCTAGTGACTGTATTTCTCATTTTTTTTGGAAAATTTTATACAGTATATTTTGTGTAATTTTTTTCCAAAATATCTTCTCTCACATACCACATCCTGACCACAGGTTTTTCTTGCTCTACTCCTCTCAGTCTCCCCACCCATCTCTTCTTTCCTCTCCCACCCCCAGAAAAGAGCAGTCTGTCCAGGGTCATAAGCTGAACATGACCCAGCAAGATACAACAAGATCAGGCACAAACCTTCATAGCAAGGCTGGGTGAGGCAACCTAGCAGGAGAAAAGGGACCCAAGAGCAGGAAAAAAATCAGAGACCTCTGCATCCCTGCTGTCAGTAGTTCCCCCCAAACACCAAGCCAACAACCACAACATATTTGCAGAGGACCTAGCACAGACCCATGCGGGCTCTGTGATTGACACAGTAGTCTCTGTGAGACCCCATGAGCCTTACTTAGCTGATTCCATAGGCCATGCTCTCCCAGTGTTATTGACCCCTCTGACTCCCACAGTTTCTCCTCCCCATCTTCTGTAGGTTTCCCTGAGCTCAGAGTCTAGGGACCCAATGGAGAACTCCAAACTGGGCTCTCTCTCTGTCTACTATCTGGCTGTGGATCTGTTCCCATCAGCTGCCGGAGGAAATCGCTCTGATGATGAGTGGCCTAGGCATGGATCTATGAGCATAGCAGAACATCGTTAGGAATCTTCTCATTGAAATTGTTTTTGTAACTGTCTTCTATTCTACCCTAGACCTCTGGGCAATCCAGTCTCTGGCCTTACACATCTTTTCCTCTAATGAAATAGCATCAGCTCTTCCTGCCTTCTATCCATATGCCAGTGGAGTAGGAAAGGCTGTTACATAAAGGGTGCATTCTTTTAAACTTTTCCTGGTACTTCCCATGACTCTTTCCTGGAAGTTTAGTCCTTTATTGACCTATCGTCACTCCACCTCAGATATCTGGCATATGATTAACTACCAAATTCTATTTGCAGAAGACTCTGTGCCAGTGCTGACATGTCTCGTGCTCTGGGTGAAAGCCATGCTGCTTGAACAGGAAAATGACCGAGGAAATGAATGTCTGAGAGAGTAACTCAGACGATGAAATTAATGGAACTTTAATTCTTTTCAAATGGAGAAAAAAGCCCATCAGACAGTTTAATGGTTCGAATGAAAGTTAGGGGACACCACCCCTGACTTATTTGTCGGGGTGACCGATGCCAAGGTAATTGTATTATGCAGCTTTTGTCTTGTCACCCTTCCTGTCATGGCGTCATGGAAACAGCATCAGTCATATAGGCTATACAGTTTCAGAAAATACTCTGAGAAAGTCTCCTTTAAAGTCTTGCTGTGATAATGCAACTGTGTCTCTAATTTTATGGTAAATACCAATTTTCTTCACATGTTTCTTTGTGAATTAATACAAAGAAACACCTCAAAACAGGAAACTTTACTTTTATTTTAGGAGGATAAACAATGAATGTATTAGCTGAGGCCAACTAGGAAGGCTTTAAGTAGGAACCCACACTTCTGTTGTCGCTACAATTTAGATAGACAGTATTCTATATGTAAGCATGCATAGTGCTTTTCATTTAAAAGTTGTTTGACCTGCACATTGCAGAATTAAATATGAACAGGTTAAAGATGTAAGTGTTAGCAATTCCCACTTCTCAGGCGAGAACACCGAACCTCACATAATCTTTCACTCTTCAGCATCACACAATTAGAAGCCACTGGTCAAACAGCCAGCAAATATATGGGCAAACCCATGTTTTCTGGTGCACAAGTGATGGGCCAGAGAATGGCTCAGTCAGTAGTGGGTTTGTCTTGAGAGCACAAAGAACATAGTTTAACCACCAGAACTGATTAGGGAAAATAAGTAGAAGGCTGGGCAAGGTGGAGCACATCTGTAATTCCAGCTCTAAGGCGGTAGATACAGGGAGATCTCTGAGGTTCACTGGCCAGATACTGTAATCACGGTGATGCCCAGGTCAGGAAAAGCGCCTGTCTCAAAACAGTGAACGGCCCTATCTTAAGAGAAGGGCGAATGATAGCGGAGGATTTACACCTGATGCTGTTCTCTGGCCACCACACGTATGTCCTCACACACACACACACACACACACACACACACACACACACACACACACACACACGTGCACCCATGTACAGCTTCTCTGGTGATATAGACTAGCGGTATTAAAGACAGTGGATATGTAGGGATTATCCTCTGAACAATTATGTATTCATACCTTAGTGTAAAACTGCTAAATAGACCTAAGGTTTTAATTCAACTTATGATATTGAAATGCACATTTTAGTTAGCTACTGTATATGTGCTTCATTTATTCTTGCCCTGGGTAAGTCTAGTGGATTCTTGCCATTGTGAGTTCTTTTTTGAAAGATTATAAAATGATAAAGCTTTAAAATGAGAACTCAAATGAGAAATATCCCTTAAACTATCCATATATTTAAAATTTTTATTTATTTATTTTTATTAGGTATATTCTTTTTTACATTCCAAATGTTGTCCCCTTTCTTGTTTTCCCCTTCCCCCCAAAATCCCATAAGCCATCTTCCCTTCCCCAATCAACCCTCCCTTGCTTCCCTGTCCTGGTATTCCTCTACACTACCGGCATCAAGTCTTTCCTGGACCAAGGGCCTTTCCTCCCTTTGGTGTCTAACAAGACCATCCTCTGCTGAAGGTGTGTCTGGAGCCATTTGTAACTCCATGTGTACTCTTTGGTTGATGGTTTTGTCCCTGGGAGCTCAGGGAGTTCTGAGTAACTCATATTGTTGTTTCTCCTGTGACACTGCAAACCCCTTCAGCTCCTTGGGTCCTTTCTCCAGCTCCCCCATTGGGGACCCTGTGCTCACTTCAATGGCTTGCTGAGAGTGTTCCCCTCTGTATTTGTCATGCACTAGGAGAGCCTCCCAGGTGATACCTATAACTGGCTCTAGTCAGCTAACATTTGTGGGCATCCACAATAGTGTCTGGGTTTTGTGCCTATATACAGGATAGATCCCTGGGTGGGGAAGTCTCTGGATGCTTTTTCCCTCAGACTCTGTTCAACCTTTTGTCTTTGTATCTCCTTCTGTGGGTATTTCCCCGCCCCCTTTCTACAAAGGACCTAAGGATCCATACTTTTTCCTTCCTCCTTCTTGGGCATCATTTGGTATATGAAATGTGTCTTGGGTATTCCAAGCTTCTAGGCTAATATCCGCTTAGCCATACTGAGGTATAATGATGCACAATAAATTGCACACATTTAAGCTATAGAACACGATAACATTTGACAACTATATACCATCTCTGCCATCACAGTAGGGAACATCCTTTTGTCCTCTCCACACCAGTGTGTCCCTTTCTTCTTTTCCCTTTTCAGCCCATCTTTACTTACTGGCAGGAGATGCCTGGTTTATGTGCTGGGAACCCAACTCCTGGCCTCCGCAAGAGCAGTAGGTGTGCTTAACAGCTGAGCCAATAGATGGCATTATGAGTCTTAAGAAGGTCTGTTGTATTACTAGTTTTCCATGATCTTTTATTTTCTCCTTTCTCTTGTTAGATTTTCATCAAAAGCCTTTTCTGAGTCCATTGATACATGTGTGTACAGTTTTGTTTTTGTAGCCCGTTGATATAATTTTAGTCCGTTAATAGTGATATGATATCATTATTCAATTTTTAAATGTTAAGCCAACTTTGCATATCTAGAATAAAGTCACATGGTTATGGTATATATTTGTTAGTCTTTACACTTTTTTTTTTTAAAAATTAGAATATAATGACATTATTTCCCATTCCCACCCTCTCTTCAGACCCTCTCATGTTCCCTCTCAAAATCATGGCCTCTTTTTTTTTTTTAAGTTGTATTTAATTTGCTAATGTTTCATAGAAGATGGTTCATAATAATAAATAGATCTATACTTTTCTTTAATTACACAACCTTATCTTGTTTTGATGTTAGAAGAATTCTACCTCAATGCTAAAGTGAAAAATATTCTGCATCTGTGGCTGTAATATATAATAGAAAAAAAACTGGTGTGTTTTTTTCTTAAATGTTTAGTATATAATTCACTAGAGAACCAATTTGTGGCTAGTGCTCTCCATTTTTGAATGGTTATTATTTAATGATGACTTTTTAAATTAATATATAATGAACTTAGTAAGATTATGAATTTCTTGCTGTGTGTTTCAGTTTTATTTCCTGTTCCATGACCAAAAGCGACTATGGAAGAAAAAAGTTTATTTCAGTTTACACTTCCAGATCCGTCTATTATTGAGGGAAGTCAGGAGAGGAACTCAAACAGGAACAGAAGCAGAAACCACAGAAAAATGGTACTTATTGTCTTCCCCCTGCCTCAAGCTCAGAGAGTTTTCTTAGACATCTCAGGCCCACCTGCCTAAGACCAGTGCTCCCCACAGTGGGATCACATTTAACAAAGTGTGGGGCACACTGCATCAGTCATCAGTCTAGATAATCTCTTGTCGCAAGGCCAAACGCTAGTCTTCTCTGAACAATTGCTCACCTCAAGTTCACTCTTCCCCAGTTACTCTATTTTCTATTAAGTTGGAAAAAATTAATTAAAAAAAATAAAAAAGACAACAGCAAATGTCTTATTCAGCACATTGGATAAGTTTTGACAGATTATGTTTCTCAAGAAATAGGTACCTTTCTTTTATGTTGTCACACTTGTGAGTATAGCATTATAATTTTCTTATACTGTTAATTTTGAATAGATCTCTCACAATGCCTACCCTCTCTGAGACTAGAAATACATGTCTTCTCTTTTTTCTCAACCTGAGTAGAAGATTCGATTTGACTGACTTTTTCTCAAAGACTGACTTTTTGTTTTCTGTAGGGTTTCATCAAATTTCTATATTTTTTCTTATTTATAATGCCATTGATTTCTATTTTTAACCTTTCCATATGCTTGTTTTGAAATCTACTTGCTCTTTCCTTCCAGTTTTTTAAGGTGGGGGTTAGATTTCTGAACTTATGTCTGTGTTTAGGGCTAGGCATCTATATTCAAGCACTGTTTTTTGCTGCCCTGCATATTTTTGATGTTAAGGTTTTATTTTACTTTTTCAGTATTAAATAATAATTGTTATTTAAATAAAATAATATAACACAATTTATAATACTAATAATCATTACTATTTATGTGTGTATCTGTTGTGAGCATGTGGAGATGAGAAAGGGCATTGGATTCCCTGGAATTGCAAATGGTTGTGAGTCACCATGTGGGTGCTGGGAAGAGAATTCTGGTCCTCTTCAAGAGAAGCAAATGTTGTCAAGCACTGTGGCATCTCTCCAGCACCAAGATTTTATTTTTATGTAGCTCAAGCTATTTTTAAAATTTCTGTTTGGGCAATAGTTATATAGAAGGATATTCTTTAATTTTCAACTATTTATGGATTTCCAAGTATCTTTTGTAATTTATTTGTGGTATGAGAGTAGATTTTGACTTCCATTATGTGAGATTTGTGAAGCTGTGTTTCACAGCCAAGGATTTCACAGTCTCTTGTGAATGAATATCCCATGATTGCTTGAGAAACATATGCATCTGCCATTGCTGGACGATTATGTCCAGTTCTTAGATTGGTTGTTGATTTCAGTTATGTTCTTACAGGTTGTTCTGCTTGCTGGATCTGTCCATTTTTGACAGGGAAGTGTTGAAATATCCAACTACAATAGTGGCTTATTTCATTTTCCCTTCTCAGTTCCATGAATTTTGTCTCACACAGCTGGATGCACACACTACAGGTTATGTCTTCATGGGAATTGACTCCATTATCAATGTTGTACCCCCTTTTGTCTCTAATAGCTTTCTTCTGGTCAATATTAGCACATCACACATCCTTTATGTTAAATCTAAACTTATTTATGTACTAGTTTGACTTCTGGGATTATGGATATTTTCAAAATTTGTTAATATGTTTAAATTATATATATATATTAATGATGTATGGTATATTTCAACACAAGCATATAGCATACATTAATTAAATACAACTTCCCCTTTTCTGTGTCTCATTGTCTACTTTCTTATAATTACCATTCTATGTATTCACTTTGACTTGATTTGGCTTCCATAAATAAGTGAAAAAATATAATACTTATCTATGCCATTATGTATACATACTGTAATACATTATGTATTATTGTATACATTATGTATACTGAAGAAAGTATACAATTAGAACTTATTTGGACAGTCTCCATCTTTTGATTGGTATATTTAAACCATAAGCATCCACAGCAGTGGCTATAATTGGATTATTAACTTCCATATGTCACTGTTACTTTCAGCTATTGTTCCTAATTTTCCTCCTATGCCCTTTTTCTTCTTTCATGGTTTTCATTGTAATGGAGCTTGACATATGGTTTCCCTCGCCTCCTCTTTTCACTTAGCAGGGCAGTTGCATTTTGGAAATCTTTTTCTTTTATTTTTAAAACAGTTGTCCTAGAATTTGTAAAAGACATATACACTCATAGGCAGTTTAATACCTGTCAAAACACAATTCCTCTCTCATATCCCATCATCATTTGCTGTAATGTACTTATGGGAAATTGTACATAAATATTCACATATATGTGAGGACACAAAATCTTTAGATAAACACATATTATTCAATGTATTTTGTTGTTGTTGCTACTTCTTTTTTCTTTTTTTAATTGATATATTTTTTATTTACATTTCAAATGATTTCCCCCTTTCTGGGTCCCCACTCCCCGCAAGTCCCATAAGCCCTCTTCCCCCCCCCCCTGTTCCTCCATCTACCCCTTCCCGCTTCCCTGTTCTGGAATTCCCCTATACTCTTGCACTGAGTCTTTCCAGAACCAGGGGCCTACTTCTTTTTTGAGACAGGGTTTCTCTACATGGCCCTGGATGTCCTGGGACTCACTGTGTAGATCAAACTGGCTTGGAACTGACAGATATATGCCTGTCTCTGCCACTGTGGTACTGAGGTTAAACATGTGTGCCACCATGCCTGGCTTGTTATAATTTGGGACAAGCCATTCTTTCTCAGAGATAATCAGAATAAGAAAAATAAGTTTAATTTTTAAACTTTTTATGCTATTTTTATCCTCTTTATGTAAATCAGAGCATTTAACTTTTCTTTGCTCTAGAACTTGTGTGTATGTATTTGTGTATATGCATGCATGCACGTGTGTGTGTGAGTGTGTGTGTGAGTGTGTGTGTGGTGTGTTGATGCTGGGGATGAAATGGAAGGCATTATGTACTTTAGAAAATGTGTATCCCATTTTATGTGTATCCTACTGGATTGACTTAGAGCTGCTTATCTGAGTATTGGCAGGCTAGTAACTTGATCATGGGTAGTGCATCAATGGCTATTCCACTGCAGACAAAAAGATACTCTTGCCCAAGTGCCAGTATACTCTGTAGTGGTTTGAATGAAAATAGCCCAATAAGCTCAATAGGGAGGGGCATTATTATGAGGGGTCTTGTTTGAGTAGGTATGGTCTTTTTGGAGGAAATGTGTCACTATAGTGTCTCTTAGAGATATAGACACTGAGACAGATCCTGAGAGATGCCAAACCTTCAAGAGAAGTGTAGGGACCCATAGATCCTCATCCGTAATTCAATCTCTACATTATAGGTCTGACATAAGTAGCCACAGCTTCAGTGAGTTTATAAATGCAACAGCTATGTCATGTCCTGAAGACACCTCTTCATTGTACACTCCATATTACTTACCTTTTTTTTTACTATTTTTACTCTTACTTCTGCAATAGTCTTTGAGCCTTAGTGGAGATGCTGCAGATATTCTATTTAGAGCCCAGCATCACCTAAACCTATTCCCAGCAATTGGCCAGTTTCTGCATAAAAGAACTTGCACTATTTTTGGTAAAGAAAGTCTACTTTATCTGAAGTTTTGTTTTCTGAGATTATAATTCTCCTTCATTTCTGTTTTTCTCAACTCATTAATTAATTAATAACTTTATATGCAGAAAACTGACCTCCATTTCCTACTCACACTGTCCCTAGTCCCCTCTTCTTCTTCTCTAAGAGATTGGAAGCCCTCCCTGGGTATCCCCTAAACCTGGCTCATTAAGTCTCTACAGGGCTAGAGGCATCCTCTCCCACTGAGGCTAGGCAAAGCAGCCCAATTAGAGGAACAGACTCAGAGAGAGGCAACATATTCAGGGACAGTCACCACTGCAGTTGCTGGGGGACCCTCACAAGGATGAAACTGTACATTTGCTACATATATGCAGGGGGACTAGGTCCATCCCATGCTAGCTCTTTTGTTGGTGGTTCAATCTTTGGGAGCCCTGAAGAGTCCAGGTTAGTTGACTCTGTTTGTCTTTCTGTGGAGTTCCTATCCCTTACGAGGCCTGAGCTCCATCAAATTTTGGATATGTGTCTCTGCATCTGTTTCAGTCAGCTGCTGGGTAGAGCTTATCATAGGGATAGTTATGCTAGGCTTCTGTCTGCAATCATAACAGAATATCATTATTATTGCCAGGAACTGGTGCTTGTCCATGCGATAGGTTTCAAGTGTTATTGCTTAGCCATTGTCTCAGTCTCTTCTCCATCTTTGTCCCTTAATTTCTTGCAGACAAGACAAATTTGGGGACAGAAGTTTTGTGGGTTGGTTGGTGTCCTTATCCCTCCACTAGAGATCCTGCCTGGCTACAGGAGGTAGCCTTTGCAGGTTCCGCATCATGTCAATTAAAAGAAAGTAGAAGTATGCAGTAAAAAGAAGTACAGCAGATTTTAAATAATTGCCCATGGATATGACTATGGATATATAAATTCAATTATCCTCTAAAATCTACTAGGCATTTACAAGCAAATAAGTTAAAAAGGAAAATAAGGCACAGTGGGACAAGAGAAACCAGCATTTTGATGATAACCTTTTTTGGCAAGCTTACATTGTGACCTCCTTGCCAGGATGATTGAGAGTATTAGACTCCATGATGGCCAGCAAAGTCACAGTACCAGGGACAGCCGAGAACTGTCTTGATATACAGGGGGAGGAAGAGAGCATATGTTCTTAACAATGATTGTTTTATACATTTTTATTGTCTAAATTAGGGTTGTATTAGTTATACTGTTCTTCAAAATTGCCCAAAATTTCTTATTTATTTTTGGCAAATGACTTTTATAACTTAACTGATTAGCTGGCACCCAGTGTCCAGACAGTCAGAGTTATGTAGAGAAGAAAGGAATAATACAATAATAGAACTTTAGAATAATAGAAAATTAGAAAATTATGGAGTACATCTTGGCAGGCAAGATTACACTGAATTCCTCTTTTTTCTTCCATGTGCATCACTGTGGACCTATCTTCTGTGTTAATTGAGATTTGTCACTATCTGACCCAGACTACTTATAAAACATTCACTTATGTTATATTTCTATGACATGTATGTATGCACATTGGCTCATTTCTGGTGATATTCACCTCACATTAGTGGCAGAAAGCAGCGGTAAGAATTCAGGTAGGAGAAAATAATGGATTCCATTTCAAGTCAGAAGCAGAGAGAATGAGACCTTTTAGGCCCTTCTGATGGCAAGCACCTCATGTCCATCTTCCAACAAAATCTGTCCGAGGATCAGTGTTCCACCATCATGCATATTTCAAGGACTCTCACACATACAATGCAGCAGGGCTTAACTAATCATCTATGGACATGTTATTAAAGTAACTTTAATTATCTGATACCAGGTATTTACAAGTATAATAAGTTCAAAAGGGAAAACAAGGCATGTGGAACAAGAGAAAACTGGATTTTGATGATAAAGGAACCTTTTTGGCAAGCTTACTTTGTCAACACCTTGCCAAGATGATTTTAAAATGGCTTATGAATGAGATGATTTCTACATCATAAAGACTAGGTGTGTATGTTAAAAGGAGACCCAGCTGGGTATTAGTGAAATTGTTTATGTAATAGAGAACACCAAAGTACCAAAACTCACCTGCAAGATGGTGCAAATGGCCAAAGTGTTTGGCATGGCAAACCTGAAGACCTGGGTTCAATTCTTGGGACTCACAGTGGAAGAATAGAATTGACTCACTCAGATATATCATGCATACATGCAGAGTATAATAATAAATAAAACAAAAATAAAAACATATCTCAAAACATTTACCTGGAAAAATAACATAAAAATAATGAAAAATTTTGGGGAAAGATTAGACATAAAGGTATTTAAATGGAATAAAAATATCGTACATTTTCTTTTAGGGAGAGATGTTGAAGTCCTTTTGGACTTACTGTTGTCTTACAGAAATTACAACAGAAAAACAGGATTTACAGTTTTTTTTTAAAGCAAACACTGTACCAACCTAACAGAAAGACATCTTCACTGTTTAGCTTATTGAAGCAGTCTCTCAGGGTGGGTTAGAGATAAGTATGCATTTTTCTTAGATTTATTATTGGAAACTTCTACTTATAAGTCTGTGGTTTCAGAGAAGAAATGTGTTTTGATTTATTATTCAGAAAAGAAGTTAATAAACAAAATGTTCAGACCATGGAAACAAGTAAGAAATAAAGGCAGGAGTGGAAAAACTGAACTGGACTTTGTAAGAGCTCACACAATGAGGGCTGGCTGGATTTTTTTACATCTTGTACTTGCCTATCAAAGAAGAGGCAGGACATTTCACTCAGATGAGTGCAAAGATGGGAATGCCTCCTTTCCACACACAAATGAATTAATGGTAAACATACTAATCTTTAAACAGGTACAACCTCATCCTCCTCCCACATGAAAGATATTTCTCAGAGATTCAGATCCAGCCAAACAAACAAAACAAGGACAAAACACTTAATGCTCCTGATTGCCTTCTGATCCTACTAAAAATATACACATACAGCAGACATATCTCAAATAATCACAATAATGGATGGCCAATTCTTTCATAAGCAAAAGCTATTCTTAGCCTGAGAAGGTGAAGGAAATGAGATTTTAGGATTTTGGTTTGTACAAAGAATAAATAGTGGGTACCCTCACACAACAGGCATGTTGAGCGCAAATGGAGGATGGCACGAAGAAACAAACGGAACAAATAAGAGAAAGCTGGGCCTGTGTTGGGCTACATTAGGACAAAAACACTTCCTGAATCTATTAGGCACAGGGAACTTAAATATAGGGTATTTTTTCCCTGTGTTTAAAAATTATGATATATTGACAGGCTCATGTCTGTAGCTCCATTATGTGGGAGGTTGAGGTAAGAGACCAGTCATGAGTTTGGGGTGAGGGAGGGCTTCCTAGTGAACCCCTGGATAGCTTGGGCTACAAGAAAACATGTGCATATACAGGGGACAAAAATTATGATATTTACCTATTCACGAGTACCCCAACTTTTCAGTTAATTTTGTCACTATTATGGATTCTGCCAGTTAAAAGTCAGGGAGAATGAAGAAAGGAGGCTGTCTTTATTCTCTGAGAGGAGATGATGTGTCTACTTGATACAGGCTAAGTCACTGGAGAGGAAGAAGTCCCAAATGGCAAAATGTCTCCATATATGATTGGGCTGTATGGCATTTTCTTTCTTTTTTTTTGGGGGGGGGGAAAGGATTTATTTGGTTTATATATCCCCATCCAGTCCATTAGTGAGGGAATTCAGGACAGGAACTCAAGCAGGAACCTGGAGGCAGGAACTAAAGCAGACTTCATGGAGAAATTCTGCTTACTAGCTTCTTTTTTTTATTATTATTATTCGATATAATTTATTTACATTTCAAATGACTTCCCTTTTCTAGCCCCCCCCACTCCCCGAAAGTCCCGTAAACCCCCTTCTCTTCCCCTGTCCTCCCATCCACCCCTTCCCACTTCCCCGTTCTGGTTTTGCTGAATACTGTTTCACTGAGTCTTTCCAGAACCAGGGACCACTCCTGCTTTCTTCTTGTACCTCATTTGATGTGTGGATTATGTTTTGGGTATTCCAGTTTTCTAGGTTAACATCCACTTATTAGTGAGTGCATACCATGATTCACCTTTTGAGTCTGGGTTACCTCACTTAGTATGATATTCTCTAGCTCCATCCATTTGCCTAAGAATTTCATGAATTCATTGTTTCTAATGGCTGAATAGTACTCCATTGTGTAGATATACCACATTTTTTGCATCCACTCTTCTGTTGAGGGATACCTGGGTTCTTTCCAGCATCTGGCAATTATAAATAGGGCTGCTATGAACATAGTAGAACATGTATCCTTATTACATGGTGGGGAGTCTTCTGGGTATATGCCCAGGAGTGGTATAGCAGGATCTTCTGGAAGTGAGGTGCCCAGTTTTCGGAGGAACCGCCAGACTGCTTTCCAGAGTGGTTGTACCAATTTGCAACCCCACCAGCAGTGGAGGAGTGTTCCTCTTTCTCCACAGCCTCTCCAACACCTGCTGTCTCTTGAATTTTTAATCTTAGCCATTCTGACTGGTGTAAGATGAAATCTTAGGGTTGTTTTGATTTGCATTTCCCTAATGACTAATGAAGTTGAGCATTTTTTAAGATGCTTCTCCGCCATCCGAAGTTCTTCAGGTGAGAATTCTTTGTTTAACTCTGTACCCCATTTTTTAATAGGGTTGTTTGGTTTTCTGGAGTCTAACTTCTTGAGTTCTTTATATATATTGGATATTAGCCCTCTATCTGATGTAGGATTGGTGAAGATCTTTTCCCAATTTGTTGGTTGTGTATGGCATTTTCTTAATTAGTAATTGATGGGGAGAACCCAGTCCATTTTGTGCAGTGCTATCCCTAGGTCTCAAGAGAAAGTAAGTTGAGCAAGCCATGTGAAACAAGCCAGTAAGCAGCACTCTTCCATGGCCTCTGTAATTGCTCCTGCTTCCAGGTTTCTACCTTGTTTATGTTCCTTGTCCTGACTTCCTTTGATGAAGAACAGTGATTAGACATGTAAGCCAAATAAACCCTTTCCTTTCCAAGTTGCTTTGGTCATGATGTTTCATCAAAGCAATAGAAATCTTAACTAAGGCATGGTGGAACATATCTCTAACTGGGATACAACATGTAGACAACCCAACTATTTGTAGGATTAAATCTACATTATACTTTAGTAGAAAGCCATGATAGTGCATTCTTTATTAACCTGTCTCCAAATTTAAAGGAAATCTTGGATTTCACATATTGGAGAAAAGTGATCAGTCTTAGGTGATTCATATAACTTTGTTAGTGCCTCAGTTTCTTATTGGCTGAAATGTAAGCAGTGATTCACTTATTACAAAAGATTATTTTAAGAAATATTGCAATGCATTGGATAGTTCTGGCATAATGCTGAGGGCTGGATAGATGGAGGAAATATAATTTTTATAAGGAAGGATCTAGGAATAGAAACTAAATTAGAAACACAGCATTCCTAATACCAAGGATATTTTTATAGGATTCTTCAAGACTGAAGAAAGTACTTACAAAACACATTACATATGTAAGATGTTTGATATTTAGGTCAAGTAACATGTTAAAATGATTATTTTAAAGTAAATTGCATAATTAAATATACAATAGTCATGACTTGTCTTTCTAAATTGTGGTAGGTGAAAGTATATTGAAATCGTCTCCAGTGGCTTTTCAGTCACAGTGGTATAACTCACTAAGCTAAACCTCTTATAGAAGACAGATGTAGAATATGGATAAAGCAAGAATGCAAAAACAAACAAATCCTCCAAGAGTATGCATTGCAATAGAGGCAACAAGGGCTTTGATTATCAAGACTATGAAAAAGAAGGGCAATAAAGACGTGGATCCTACAGTTTTGAGCATATTTTCACACCCCCTCCCCCAAGGCTGCTACTCAGTTGTCAGTGCAGGACACAGTTTTCCAAACAAACACATATAGATTGTTATCTGTCCAACTTACATGAAGAAAAAAGTACCAGAGTTTTCTAAATTCCAGTTTGGGAATGCCAAGAAAACCAAGAACAAATGTTTAAGATCTTAAAGACAAGAGAATTTTAGAATAACATATGATTTTCTAGCAAAGCGATGCTTGGCTCACTAAATATAGAAGTATAGGGAGATAAATGAGGATTAGGATTTTTCAAGAAAGCAGGACAATATTTCTTAAATAATTGGAGTCGAGGAGTAACTAATGCCTAAGAGAAATTTTGTGGTATCTACAAATGAGAATAGACACATCTCAAGTAGATATGGGTGATTTGTCATTATTTGACTACTGGGAGAAAGTAGAGGCTTATCCAGAATATAGATGATATTACACACACACACACACACACACACACACACACACACACACACACAGTAATTGTGGTGGTTTGAATATGCTTGGCCCAAGGAGTGGCAGAATCAGGAGGTGTGGCCTTGTTTGAGTACATGTGGCCTTGTTGGAGGAAGTATGTCACTGGGGAGCAAGGTTTTGAGAGAGCTTTCCTAACTGCCTGAGGATGTGAATCTTCTCCTGTTTGCCTTCAGAAGAAGATGTAGAACTCTCAGCTCCTCCAGTACCTGCCTGCATGCTGCCATGCTTCCTGCTATGATGATGATAGTAGACTGATCCTCAGAAGCTGTAAGCCAGCCCTAATTAAATGCTGTTCTTTAAAACAGTTGCCTTGGTCATGGGTGTCTTTTCAGCAATGGAACCTGTATCTAAGACATACATTTATGACTTATGGTCTATATCAATGTATAGAGCATGATATCTAGTTTATATATAGGATGGCATGCAGTATTCAAAATGAATTTATTAGACATGCCATATAATTGTATCACATGACTAAAAATTAAAACTAGTCATTAATAAGAGATCTATTGCACATCAGAACTCTGCCTCCCGCCAGTCAGTTACGAGGGCTCCATATTGGTTCTCGGTCGCCAGAGAAATCAGACTGAGGTACGCAAATATAACCCAAGACCAACATCGCGGGGGTCTAAGCCCGACGGGCGTTGGCCTGCACCCAGGCCCTGGGCTGATCGGGGGGCCACCGGGGTGCAAACCCGGCCAGGAGGTTTTTTTCCCCCTGGCCTGCATGCGCACCACCACCATTTTGCCTAAGGGAAGCCAGAGAGACCTAGCAGGCAAAACCAAACCGGCTAACAGGCATAGCCCGAGGCGGACATAGCAGGGGTCTCAGACGGTCAGGCCCTGGACTGCCCCAGGTCCTGGGCTGCTCAGTGGGCCATCTGTGTGCTGACCCAGCCAGGAGCTTGTTTGCCCGGGCCGGCACGCACCGCCGCCACTTTGCCTACTGGAAGCCAGAGAGACCCAGCAGGCAAAACCAAACCGGCTAACAGGCATAGCCCAAGGCGGACATAGCAGGGGTCTCAGAGGTCAGGCCCTGGACTGCCCCCAGGCCCTGGGCTGCTCGGTGGGCCATCTGTGTGCCGACCCGGCCAGGAGTTTGTTTATCCGGGCCCGTTTGCGCACTACTGCCATTTTGCCTACAGGAAGCCAGAGAGACCTAGCAGGCAAAACCAAACCGGCTAACAGGCATAGCCCGAGGCAGACATAGCAGGGGTCTCAGACGGTCAGGCCCTGGACTGCCCCCAGGCCCTGGGCTGCTCGTTGGGCCATCTGTGTGCTGACCCAGCCAGGAGGTTGTTAGCCCAGCAGACTCTCCCAGCACTCTCAGGGAACGCGCGCACGCCACCATCCTAGCCACCTGACAGACCCAATTAACACTCACAGCTGAGGGGAACTTTGCTCCGACATTGGCCTGCCAGGCTTTTGCCTAGACTCAGGGCCTGAGCAGCTAGGCTAGCCTTGTGTGCACCAACCCGGTTGGGAGTTCTGCTGCCCAGCAGAGAGATCAGCACGCAGAAAAGGTCCCTGCAGCATGCAGCCTCAGCACTCCCTGAAGGAGCAAACGGGCACCGTCTGGCTCACAGACACAATCTGGGGCAAAGAACACTAGGGCTGCAAGGGTACCCAAGAGGAGGAAAGCACATCAGCAATCTGCCCTCCAGTGTTGCAGAAATATCCCTAGAGCCTCTCAGGAGGCTGAAACACCAGCTGGAGACAAGACCAATTAGCTCCAGAGAACAAGATGGCAAAGGGCAAACGCAGGAACGCTACTAACAGAAATCTAGGCAATATGGCAGCATCTGAACCAAACTCTCCAACATCAGCAAGTCCTGGTTATGCCAACATACCAGAGAAACAAGATTTGGATTTAAAATCACTGTTCATGATGCTGCTAGAAGAACACAAAAAGGACATGAATGAATCTCTTAAAGCAATACAGGGGAACATGAATAAGCTAGAAACCCGTTTAATGGAAACACAAAAAACACTTAAAGAAATGCAGGAGAATAAGGCCCAAGAGATAGAAGCCAATAAAGAAGAAAGGCAAAAAAAAAAAAAAAAAAAAAAAAAAAAACTTAAAGAAATACAGGTGAACTTGAGTCAACAGGCAGAAGTCATGAAAGAGGAAACACAAAAATCTCTTAAAGAAATACAGGAAAACACAGACAAACAAATGATGGAACTGAGCAAAACCATCCTGGACCTAAAAACAGAAGTAGAAACAACTAAGAAATCACAAAGGGAGACAACTTTGGAGATAGAAAACCTTGAGAAGAAATCAGGGGCCATAGATGCAAATATAAACAACAGAATACAAGAGATGGAAGAAAGAATCTCAGATGCCGAAGATACCATAGAAACCATTGACTCAACTGTCAAAGAAAATGCAAAATGCAAAATGCAAAAAGCTTGTATCCCAGAACATCCAGGAAATCCAGGATACAATGAGAAGACCAAACCTAAGGATTATAAGTATAGATGAGAGTGAAGATTTACAACAGAAGGGGCCAGCAAATATCTTCAACAAAATTATGGAAGAAAACTTTCCTAACTTAAAGAGAGAGATGCCTATGAATATACAAGAAGCCTACAGAACTCCAAACAGACTGGACCTGAGCAGAAATACCTCTCGTCACATAATAATCAAAACCCCAAATGTACTAAACAAAGAAAGAATATTAAAGGCAGTAAGAGAGAAAGGCCAAGTAACATATAAAGGAAGACCTATCAGAATCACGCCAGACTTCTCACCAGAGACCATGAAAGCTAGAAGATCCTGGGCAGATCTCATGCAGACTCTAAGAGAACACAAATGTCAGCCAAGACTACTATACCCAGCAAAACTCTCATTCACCATAGATGGAGAAACCAAGATATTCCATGACAAAACCAAATTTACACAATATCTTTCCACAAACCCAGCTCTGCAAAGAATAATAGGAGGAAAACTCCAATACAAGGAGGGAAGGAAACTACACCCTGGAAAAAGCAAGATAGTTACCTTCCTTCATCAAACCCAAAAGAAGATAACCACTCAAATATAAAAAGAACATCAAAAATGACAGGAAGTAATAATCACTATTCCCTAATATCTCTTAACATCAATGGTCTCAATTCCCCAATAAAAAGACATAGACTAACAGACTGGATAAGGAAACAGGACCCTACAATTTCCTGTATACCTGAGACACACCTCAGTGTCAAAGATAAAAACTACCTTAGAGTAAAAGGCTGGAAGACAATCTTACAAGCCAATGGTCACAGGAAACGAGCAGGAGTAGCCATTCTAATATCAGATAAAATTGACTTTCAACCTAAAGTCATCAAAAGAGACACAGAAGGACATTTCTTGCTGGTCAAAGGAAAAATCCACCAAGAAGAACTTTCAATTCTGAACATCTATGCGCCAAATGCAAGGGCACCCTCATTCGTAAAAGAAACTTTACTAAAGCTCAAAGCACACATTGCACCTAACACAATAATTGTGGGGGACTTCAACACTCCACTTTCCTCAATGGACCGATCGGGAAAACAGAAACAACAGGGACACAGTAAAATTAATTGAAGCTTTGGACCAATTGGATTTGACTGATATTTATAGAACATTTCACCCTAAAGCAAAAGAATATACCTTTTTCTCAGCACCTCATGGTACCTTCTCCAAAATCAACCATATAATTGGACACAAGGCAGACCTCAACAAATATAAGAAGATCGAACTAATCCCATGCTTCCTATCAGATCACTATGGAGTAAAAGTGATCTTCGATAGCAACAAAAACAACAGAAAACCCACATACACGTGGAAACTGAACAATATTCTACTCAATTATACCTTGGTCAAGGAAGAAATAAAGAAAGAAATTAAAGACTTTTTAGAACACAATGAAAATGAAAACACAACATACCCAAACCTATGGGACACAATGAAAGCAGTGCTAAGAGGAAAACTCATAGCCCTGAGTGCCTCCAAAAAGAAAATGGAGAGAGCATTCATTACCAGCTTAATGACACACCTGAAAGCCCTGGAACAAAAAGAAGCTATTTCACCCAGGAGGAGTAGAAGGCAGGAAATCATCAAACTCAGGGCCGAATTCAATCAAGTAGAAACAAAGAGAACCATACAAAAAATCAACAAAACCAGGAGCTGGTTCTTTGAGAAAATCAACAAGATAGATAAACCCTTAGCCAGACTGACCAAAGGGCACAGAGAAAGTATCAAAATTAACAAACTTAGAAATGAAAAGGGAGATATAACAACGGAAACGGAGGAAATCCAAAAAATCATCAGATCCTACTACAAGAGACTGTACTCAACACAACTGGAGAATCTGGAGGAAATGGACAATTTCCTTGACAGATACCAAATACCAAAATTAAATCAGGACCAACTAGACCATCTAAACAGTCCCATAATGCCTAAAGAAATAGAAGGAGTCATAGAAAGTCTTCCAACCAAAAAAAAGCACAGGACCAGATGGTTTCAGTGCAGAATTCTATCAGACCTTCAAAGAAGAGTTAACACCAATACTCTTCAAACTATTCCACAAAATAGAAATAGAAGGAACCCTACCCAACTCCTTCTACGAAGCCACAATTACGCTGATACCAAAACCACACAAAGATCCAACAAAGAAAGAGAACTTCAGACCAATTTCCCTTATGAACATCGATGCAAAAATACTCAATAAAATTCTTGCCAACCGAATCCAAGAACACATCAAAACGATCATCCACCATGATCAAGTAGGCTTTATTCCGGGAATGCAGTGTTGGTTCAATATACGGAAATCCATCAATGCAATCCACTACATAAACAAACTCAAAGAACAAAACCACATGGTCATTTCATTGGATGCTGAAAAAGCATTTGACAAAATTCAGCATCCTTTCATGCTTAAAGTCTTGGAGAGAACAGGAATTCAAGGCCCATACCTAAACATAGTAAAAGCAATATACAGCAAACCGGTAGCCAGCATCAAACTAAATGGAGAGAAACTTGAAGCAATCCCACTGAAATCAGGGACCAGACAAGGCTGCCCCCTTTCTCCCTATCTTTTCAATATTGTACTTGAGGTACTAGCTCAGGCAATTAGACAACATAAGGAGGTCAAAGGGATACAAATTGGAAAGGAAGAAGTCAAACTATCATTATTTGCAGACGACATGATAGTCTACCTAAGTGACCCAAAAAACTCCACTAGAGAGCTCCTACAGCTGATAAACAACTTCAGCAAAGTGGCAGGTTATAAAATCAACTCAAGCAAATCAGTGGCCTTCCTATACTCAAAGGATAAGCAGGCTGAGAAAGAAATTAGGGAAATGACCCCCTTCACAATAGCCACAAACAGTATAAAGTATCTTGGGGTGACTCTTACCAAACATGTGAAAGATCTGTATGACAAGAACTTCAAGACTCTGAAGAAGGAAATGGAAGAAGACCTCAAAAAATGGGAAAACCTCCCTTGCTCATGGATCGGTAGAATCAATATAGTTAAAATGGCCATTTTGCCAAAAGCAATATACAGATTCAATGCAATACCCATCAAAATCCCAACTCAATTCTTCACAGAGTTAGAAAGAGCAATTATCAAATTCATCTGGAACAACAAAAAACCCAGGATAGCTAAAACTATTCTCAGCAACAAAAGAAAATCTGGGGGAATCAGTATCCCTGACCTCAAGTAATACTACAGAGCAATAGTGTTAAAAACTGCATGGTATTGGTACAGTGACAGGCAGGAGGATCAATGGAACAGGATTGAAGATCCAGAAATGAACCCACACACCTATGGCCACTTGATCCTCGACAAAGAGGCTGAAAACATCCAATGGAAAAAAAGATAGCCTTTTCAACAAATGGTGCTGGTTCAACTGGAGGTCAGCATGCAGAAGAATGCGAGTTGATCCATTCTTGTCTCCTTGTACTAAGCTCAAATCCAAATGGATCAAAGACCTCCACATAATGCCAGACACTCTGAAGCTAATAGAAAAGAAACTGGGGAAGACCCTTGAGGACATCGGTACAGGGAGAAATTTTCTGAACAGAACACCAATAGCGTATGCTCTAAGAGCAAGAATTGACAAATGGGACCTCATAAAATTACAAAGTTTCTGTAAGGCAAAGGACACCATCAAGAGGACAAATCGGCAACCAACAAATTGGGAAAAAATCTTCACCAATCCTACATCAGATAGAGGGCTAATATCCAATATATATAAAGAACTCAAGAAGTTAGACTCCAGAAAACCAAACAACCCTATTAAAAAATGGGGTACAGAGTTAAACAAAGAATTCTCATCTGAAGAACTTCGGATGGCGGAGAAGCATCTTAAAAAATGCTCAACTTCATTAGTCATTAGGGAAATGCAAATCAAAACAACCCTGAGATTTCATCTTACACCAGTCAGAATGGCTAAGATTAAAAATTCAGGAGACAGCAGGTGTTGGAGAGGGTGTGGAGAAAGAGGAACACTCCTCCACTGCTGGTGGGGTTGCAAATTGGTACAACCACTCTGGAAATCAGTCTGGCAGTTCCTCTGAAAACTGGGCACCTCACTTCCAGAAGATCCTGCTATACCACTCCTGGGCATATACCCAGAGGATTCCTCACCATGTAATAAGGATACATGCTCTACTATGTTCATAGCAGCCCTATTTATAATTGCCAGATGCTGGAAAGAACCCAGGTATCCCTCAACAGAAGAGTGGATGCAAAAACTGTGGTATATCTACACAATGGAGTACTATTCAGCCATTAGAAACAATGAATTCATGAAATTCTTAGGCAAATGGATGGAGCTAGAGAATATCATACTAAGTGAGGTAACCCAGACTCAAAAGGTGAATCATGGTATGCACTCACTAATAAGTGGATATTAACCTAGAAAACTGGAATACCCAAAACATAATCCACACATCAAATGAGATACAAGAAGAAAGGAGGAGTGGCCCCTGGTTCTGGAAAGACTCAGTGAAGCAGTATTCGACAAAACCAGAACGGGGAAGTGGGAAGGGGTGGGTGGGAGGACAGGGGAAGAGAAGGGGGCTTACGGGACTTTCGGGGAGTGGGGGGCTAGAAAAGGGGAAATCATTTGAAATGTAAATAAATTATATCAAATAAAAAAAATTAAAAAAAAGTGGATATTAACCTAGAAAACTGGAATACCCAAAACATAATCCACACATCAAGTGAGGTACAAGAAGAGCGGAGGAGTGGCCTCTTGTTCTGGAAAGACTCAGTGAAGCAGTATAGGGCAAAACCAGAATGGGGAAGTGGGAAGGGGTGGGTGGGAGGACAGGGGGAGAGAAGGGGGCTTATGGGACTTTAGGGGAGTGGGGGCCTAGAAAAGGGGAAACCATTGGAAATGTAAATAAAAAGTATATCGAATAAAAAAATTATGTTTAAAAAAAAGAAAAAAAAAGAGATCTATTGATAGTCCAGGTGTTGAATTTATAAGACATGGTTTTAAAATATTTATAATTTATTTTAAAGAATCATCATGGAACTAGAAGTTTTTAAAAAAATATTAAAGGAATTACCTAGCACTGAAAGGAACAGAGTCATGATTAAAAGTCTGATCATTAGAGTTAGCAGCATAGTGTCTACAGCAGAAGAGAGAACTGCTCAACTAGACCACAGATAAACTAAAAACAAAACAAAACAAAACAAAACAAAGCAAACCTCTTCCAGATTAAATACAAAAATATACTGAAAACTATATAAAATATAGAAAAGGGGTTTCTACACACAGTTAAATACATATAACATATATAATTGAAGATAGAAAGGTGAGATACAATATCCCAAGAGGTATATTATTTGAGAATTTACTATGTGACATAATCAAGATATTAGAAGCTCAGTTCACAAAAACCAAATCTAAAGGAAGATTTCAATATTAGATAAATACAAACATATTTTATTTTAGGAAGAGATAATACCTTAACAAAAACAGTATGAGGCTCTAGTCATGTTGATATTTTTAGTTAAGAGAAAAGAAATGCTTAGTTTTCTATATTTACTGAAAATACCACTTAAAATTGAAGATGAAGCCTCTGCTGCCTCCTGCCCATTTATTCTGCTGTGGTAGACCCCTGCCAGTTCTGCCACAGGGAAGACCCCATCTCCTGATACTTTCTAGAGAACCAGCAGCAGGCAGAGCATTTGAGAGAACAGCAATCCCAGGAGTACAGATACACAGGCTTGCAGGACAGAGAAGCCACAGTCAGAGACAGCAAGACCAGCTATCACCAGAGATAACTATATGGCCAAAGGCAAACACAAGATTATTGCCAATAGAAGCCAAGGCAACATCAGAACCCAGTTCTTCCACAACAGCAAATCCTGGATACCCCATCACATCTGAAAAGCAAAAACTAGATTTAAAATCACATCTCATGATGCTGATAGAGGACTTTAAGAAGGACATAAATAACTCCCTTAAAGAAATACAGGAAGATATGGGTCAATAGGTAAAAGCCCTTAAAGAGGAAACACAAAAATCCCATAGGGAATTACGGGAGAATATGGGTCAACAATCTGAAGCCCTTAAAGAGGAAACACAAAAATCCCTTAATTAAACACAGGAGAACATGTGTCAACAGGTAGAAGCCCTTAAAGAGGAAACACAAAAATCCTTTAAAGAATTTCAGGAAAACACAAACAAACAAGTAAAGGAACTGAACAAACCTATTCAGGATCTAAAAATAGAATAGAAACAATAAAGAAATCACAAAGTGAGACATCTCTGGAGATAGAAAACCCTGGAAAGAATTGAGGAATCCTAGATGCAAGCATCAACAACAAAATACAAGAGATAGAAGAAAGAATCTCAGATGTCGAAGATTTCATAAAAAAATTGACTCAACAAAGAAAATGCAAAATGCATAAAGCTTATAACCCAAAACATCTAGGAATTCCAGGACACAACGAGAAGACCAAACCTAAGAATTATAGGTATAGAAGAGAGCAAGGATTTACATATTAAAGGGCCAGTAAATATCTTCAACAAAATTACAGAAGCAAATTTCTCTAACCTAAAGTAAGAGATGCCCATGAACATACAAGAAGCCTACAGAACTCCAAACAGACTGGACCAGAACAGAAATTCTTCCTGTCACATAATAATCAAAACACCAAATGTACTAAACAAAGAAAGAATATTAAAAGCAATAAGAAAAAAAGGGCAAATAACATATAAAGGCAGACCTATCAGAATTATACCAGACTTCTCATCAGAAATATGAAAGCTAGACGATCCTGGGAAGATGCCACACAGACCCTAAGAGAACATAAATGTCAGCTCAGACTACTATACCCAGCCTGTTATGGTTGTCTATGGAGGGGCCATCCCAGAGTCTTACAGATACAGAGGTAGATGCTAGCATCCAACCATTGGACTGACCACAGGGTTCCCAATTGTGGAGTTGGAGGGCAGACTGGAGGAGCTGAAGGGGTTTACAGGCCCATGGGAAGGACAATGATGTCAGCCACCCAGATGCCCCAGGACTCCCAGGGACTAAGCCATCAACCAAGGGGTAGACATGGTTCCAGCCAAAAGTGTGGCAGAGGAATGCCTTGTTGGGCATCAGTGGGAGGGGAGGTCCTTGGTCCTTTGAAAGCTCAATAGATGCCTCAACAAAGGAAAATCAAGGGGAGAGGTAGGAGTGAGGGTGGAGGGGCATATACTTGGAGGCAGGGGTGTGAGGAGGGGTTGGGGCTTTACAGGGAGGGGGAAAACTGGGAAATATTTTAGCATTTGAAATGTAAATGAAGAATATATTCAATAAAAATTTTGAGAATGAAGGGGTGTTTATGAAATTCTACAAGTCTCAATAACCCTGATGGTTGTTGCTTATCCAGGAAGATGAGTTCTGAACCAGGGTACAACTTACTGATGTTTGGGGAATTTCTTCTAACAGCTTCAGATAGAGCTGAAGACTCAGGATGGAGATAGGATTTAACTCTTGCATAGCCTCAATAGCTCCAGTAGTAACTGAAGAACCAGGGTGGGGACCAGATTGGACTGTGGGTAGGATGGACTGGATCTTCACAAAGCCAAGGGAAAGCTTCAAGCCCAGGTGGGAGGCCTACATTTATACAAGACAATACCTGCCTCTCAGAGGAAGACTTGAGAGAGAACATTTGGTCTTAACTATCAGTCTCATAAAAGGAAAGAACAGCTCAACCATTTTTCACTCAGTTCTCTACTGATCGCTGCAAATCCACCAGCGAAGAAAAACAGGCAACTAGAATTAAAAAGAAAACACACAAAAAAAGAAAGTCAAATTGAAAAACTAAACCAGCCAAAGAACTAACCTCACTTGTGATAGTCCAAGCATAGAAACAGAAGCAACATAAAAATCAGGACTACATGTCTCTCAACACATTAGTAATTCCTTAATAATTGTACCCAATAAAATGACTTAAAGAACTACCAGACAAATAATCAATAAGGGTGATTATAAACATGTTAAAACAAATCAAAGAACACAGAGCAAACTTCAAGAGATGAATGAAACGAGGAGGAAATAATTTGAAAATATATAGAGAGTAGGAGAAGACACAAGTTAAAGTGATGTTGGGAATGAAAACCGTAATCAGCCAAATAAAAACCTCACTGAAAGTCACATGTGTCATTTAACAGCTCAAAGCATTTTCTCATTTCTACCCTGACTTTTATTTTTATGTTGGAGTTTTAAAAGGTTTGAATTCTATATGTTCTTAAATGCTTTGAACTGTTAAATCAAATGTGATGCATTAAAAACTGTAGAGATGAAATGTTTGGTGAAAGATGTATATATGTATATGTGTATGTGTATGTGTATGTGTATATGTATACATGAATATATCAAGTGATCTGATGTTCCTTTCTGGCCTCCAGGCATACATGTGGTACGCATACATACATGTACGCAAAACACTCACATGCATAAAATAAATGAACAGAAAGGAAAGTAGAAAGAAGAAAGTGAAAATGAAGTAAAAAATCATAAAATAGAGAGTAGGAATGAAGTTCAGTGGTAGAGTGTTTGCCTACTATATGTGAGGTCCTGGGGTCACCCCCAAACTTTCATAATTTAATATGCAGCGGATGTACACATATTCATTATAAAGGAAACCAGCACAGGCAAACAGAAAGGGTCATGAGCAGCTCTGACTAACTGTTCACCACCTGGCTTTTTGTGTCTGTCCAACCCCGACAGCAGACAAATGATTCAAAAAGCCACTGAGGAAATGACCTCTGCCTCATTCAGGATCTGACTAAATGTGTGAAAAAATGGAACAAAAGCATCTCAGCTGAGCTCAGCCAATTCCCAGATTCATCAGGAAAAGAAACAGTTATTATTAAGTTACCGTTTCTGGGTGGTTCGTAGACAGAAACAGAACAGAACCAGTTAAAAGAGATAATACTTTATAGTTGTAAATTTCCCCTAAGTTGACTCACATATTTAAAATAATGCCAATAAAACCCTTTTATGATACTTGGAGAGATATCGGTGAAGCAATTCTAAAATGCAAGTTGAATTGCAGTGAGTAGGAAAAAAAGAACATAAATAAATAAATGAAATGTAGAAGAGCAAGAATATCCAAGGAGCAATTGAGATGAAGAACAACATTTTAAAACTGAATTTCTAAATACAAATATTTATTTTAAAATGATGGCAATCAAGACATTGTCTAACTAAGAATAAATATGGAACAGGGCGTATAGAATCAGATCCATCTAAACATCTGCTTTGCAATAATAACTGACACAAAACAACATGCTCGAAGTTACAGGGAGAGATTACCAACAAGCTTTAGGGATAGGCATTGAGTTCTTAGGGATCACACGAATCAGCGAAGGAGAATCATGGGAGAACGTGGCACATTAGACTTGGCTAAAATGATCAGTTGTTGGTCACCAAATAATACTGTTAAGAGCATGAATGTCACGGAATTAAGAAAGCACATGCACATACATGACAATAGGTTTGTTTCCTTTATTTATATGACTGTTCCACAAGTCAGTATTAGAAACGATATAAGATCCAGAACACTCATTGTATGATTCAAAATAGCCCCCTAGAAATGACTCAAATTTTGCATAAAACTAAAATATATCATGATATATTCCCTGCCACAGTGTAATATTATGCTGAAAGATAATCAATTTCTAGACAAAATTGTAACAGCAAAGACAAATTATACTAATTCTGTTCAAAATAAAATCCAAATGCAAGCATTCCTATTTAATTGGTGTGGCCCACAACTGAGGTGCAGGTTGTGGGTTCTGGCGACATGGGGGCAAGATTTAGTTTCTAACAATGCTGTGCATTCTCATGTAATGACAGTCACACAGGTGTGATCACTTTATAAAAATTTGTGCATCTGTATATTTTGAACTTGCATATTTTAGAGTATATGTGTATGCTATATTTTAATAAAAAAAGGCAAATCTTGGGAAATAATGGTTCTGAGGCTTGCCAAAGGGGTCATTTTGGAAATAAACTTTCCCATTTTTAAAACAGGATACTGTAAAATGTTCCCATAATTAGTTCTTCCAGAGAAGGATCCTGTTATATACTCTGTTTATGTTTTTTCATGCTTATGAGACCATTTTGAGAAATCCTGGTGATTTGTATTTGAATAGATGATTCATCACATAAATGGTCTATTTTAGTTTCAGAGTGGCAAAATAAATCAAATACTGGAGTTAAGAAAGTCACAGAGAGATCTCAAGTGACATAGTAACTGCTAAATAGTGGCTTCATTAATTAGTGCATGCTCGGGCACTGTCGGTTTAGTCACGAGAAAAATTAGTCACTCCGGGTGTTTTTAAATCCCATAAGCATAGTTGGGTTGTCATTAAGGGACCATTGTTTTTTCAGTCCCTCTCAAAGTACTTTCTGAAAGTCAATCCCCGTGTGAAGGAAGCCAGGCTCCACGAGCATACTCATTGCAATTACTTTAGGTGGTAAAGACTTCCATCCAAAAAGCATTTATCAAGATTCCCGACACAGGATTTGCAACAGGGAGGAACCCACGCTATGTGTTTATCGTCCATGGGGAAACGCCGAGGCATGAACTGAAGACCATCTCTCAGGCTCCTCATCTTATACAGCTATCAGGGTTCAAGGCTGTTTTAAAAAAAGTATTTGTACTTTCACAATTTCTAACATCCATTTCGTTGATGTCCAGTTTTATATCATGTGGTCAAGGAAAGTGCTTGATATGATTTTTTGACTCTTTGAGTTGCTAAGCCTGTTTTACAGTTATTTCTGTCAAAATTGACAGAAATTAGAGTTACTTTGAAAACAGGATCTTCAATTGAGGAATTTCCTCCACCAGGTTGGTCATATCTGTGGGACATTTTCTCTTTAGAAAATTTCTTGGTTAGTGTGGGAAAGCCCATTCCACTGTTCGTGGAGTCACTCCTGGGAAGGTGGTCCTGGCTTACTTAAGAAACTGAACTACACAGACCATGGGAAGAAAGTCAGTATTCCTTCATGTGCCCCTTCATGGACCTCTGGGTTCCTGTCTTCAGTCCCTGCTGTGTCTTCCCTTGATGATGGTCACCCATAAGGTGAAATAAAACCTGTTCTCCCCAGCTTGCCTTTGGTAATGTCTTATCATATCAACAGAAAGTAAGACAGGACATGGTATGTTGCTGCAATGGACCCGACCATATTGTTTTGAGGGAGGATTGTGAGGGATTTTGGAGTTTCAGGCTGAAAAGGCCACTGTGTGTTCTGAGTTTAATGAGATACTGTGGAGACTTTGAAGATGGTGCTGAAATCAATGCAGCCTGTACACTGATGCATAAAATGTTTATCAGTTAGGTATTTTGGTTAGCTCCATTCATCCTATAGTTTAACTTACCTGCAGTATTACTTTGACCAGTTCTTTTTTATTTCCTATTAGATACATTCTTTATTTACATTTCAAATTGTTTCCCCTTTCCTGGAACCCCGTTCCCAAAAGTTCCATAAGCCCTCTCCCATCCCCCTGTTCTCTAATCAACCCCTCCTGCATCCCTGTCCTGGTATTCCCCTACACTGCTGCATCGAGCCTTTCCAGGACCAGCGGCCTCTCCTTCCTTCTTCTTGGGCATCATTTGATATGTGAATTTTGTCTTGGGTATTCAGATCTTCTGGGATAATATCTACTTATCAGTGAGTGCATACCATGTGTGTTCTTTTGTGATTGGGTTACCTCACTTAGGATGATTTTCACCCTAAGAATTTATTGCCTAATAATTTCATGAATTCGTTGTTTTTAATACTGAGTAGTATTCCATAGTGTAAATATATCACATTTTCTGTATCCATTCCTCCATTGAGGGACACCTGGGTTCTTTCCAGCTTCTGGCTATTATAAATAAGCCTGCTATGAACATAGTGGAACATGTATCCTTATTATATGCTGGGGAATCCTCTGGGTATATGCCCAGGAGTGGTATAACATGGTCCTCCAGTAGTGTCATGCCCAGTTTTCTGAGGAACCACCAGACTGATTTCCAGAGTGGTTTTACCAGCTTGAAACCCCACCAGCCATGGAGGAGTGTTCCTTTTTCTCCACATCCTCCCTAGAACCTGCTTTCTCTTGAGTTTTTGATTTTAGCCATTCTGACTGGTGTGAGGTGAAATCTCAGGGTTGTTTTGATTTGCATTTCCCTAATGACCAAGGATTTTGAATGTTTTTTTTTTTTTTTTTTTTTTTTTTTTTTTTTTTTTTTGGTGCTTCTCAGCCATTTAATATTCCTCACGCAAAAATCCTTTATTTAGCTCTGTGCCCCATTTTTAACAGAGTTATTTGGCTCTCTGGAGTCTACCTTCTTGAGTTCTTTGTATATATTAGATATTAGCCCTCTGTCAGATGTAGGGTTGGTAAAGATATTTTCTCAATTTGTTGGCTGCTGTTTTGTCCTAATGACAGTGTCCTTTGCCTTACAGAAACTTTGTAATTTTATGAGGTTCCATTTGTCAATTCTTGATCTTAGAGCATAAGCTATTGGTGTTCTGTTCAGGAAAATTTCCCCTGTGCCCATGTGCTCAAGGATCTTCCCCAGTTTCTTTTCTATTAGTTTCAGTGTGTCTGGTTTTATGTGGACATCCTTTATCCACTTGGACTTGAGCTTAGTACAAGGGGATAAGGATAGATTTGCATTCTTCTGCATGCTGACCTCCATTTGAACCAGCACCATTTCTTGAAAAGGCTATCTTTTATCCCACTGGATGGTCTTATCTCCTTTATGAAAGATCAAGTGACCATAGTTGTGTGGGTTCATTTCTGGATCTTCAATTCTATTCCATTGATCTACCTGCCTGTCACTGTACCAATATCATGCAGTTTTTTTAATACTATCGCTCTGTAGTACTGCTTGAGGTCGGGTATACTGATTCCCCCAGTTCTTTTACAGTTGAGAATAGTTTTAGCTATCCTGGGTTTTTTGTTATTCCAGATGAATTTGAAAATTGCTCTTTCTAACTCTATAAAGAATTGAGCTGGGATTTTGATGGGGATTGCATTGAATCTGTATATTGCTTTTGGCAAGATGGCCATTTTTACTATATTAATCCTGCCAATCCAAGAGCATGGAAGATTTTTCCATCTTCTGAGGTCTTCTTGGATTTCTTTCTTCAGAGAATTGAAGTTCTTGTCATATAGATCTTTCACTTGTTTGGTTAGACTCACACCAGGATACTTTATATTGTTTGTGGCTATTGAAGTGGGTCATTTCCCTAAGTTCTTTCTCAGCCTCTTTATCCTTAGAGTATAGGAAGGCTACTGATTTGCTTGAGTTCATTTTATATCTGGCCACTTTGCTGAAGTTGTCTATCATCTGTAGGAGTTCTCTGGTGGAGCTTTTTTTTGGGGGGGTGGTCACTTAAGTATACTATCATATCTGCAAATAGTGATAATTTGAGTTCTTCCTTTCCAGTTTGCATCCCTTTGTTGTCTAATTGCTTTAGCTAGAACTTCAAGTACTATACTGAATAAATATGGAGAGAGAGGGCAGCCTTGTCTAGTCCCTAATTTTAGTGGGTTGCTTCAAGTTTCTCTCCATTTAGTTTGATGTTGACTACTGATTTGCTATATATTGCTTTTACTGTGTTTAGGTATGTGCCTTGAATTCCATGTGGCTTTTTTCTTTGAGTTTGTTTATGTAGTGGAGTACATTGATGGATTTCCACATATTGAACCATCCCTGCATCCCTGGGATGAAGTGTACTTGATCCTGGTGAATGATCATTTTGATGTGTTCTTGGATTCAGTTGGCAAGAGTATTATTGAGTATTTTTGAATCGATATTCATAAGGGAAATTGGTCTGATGTTCCCTTTCTTTGTTGGATCTTTGTGTGATTTTGGTATCAGCAAAATTGTGGCTTCTTAGAATGAGTTGGGTAATGTTCCTTCTGTTTCTATTTTGTGGAATAGTTTAAAGAGTATTAGTTAGTGTTAGGTCTTCTTTGAAGTTCTGATAGAATTTTGCACTAAAACTATCTGGTCCTGTGCTTTTATTGGTTGGGAGACTGTTAATGACCACTTCTATTTCTTTGGTTGGTTATGGGACCATTTAGATGGTCTAGTTGATCCTGATTTAACTTAGGTATTTGATAAATGCCTAGAAAATTGTCCATTTCATCCAGATTTTCCAGTTGTCTTGAGTACAGGCTTTTGTAATAGGACCTGATGACTTTTTGAATTTCCTCAATTTCTGTTATTATATCTCCCTTTTCATTTCTGATTTTGTTAATTTGGATACCATCTCTGTACCCTCTGATTAGTCTGGATAAAGGTTGATCTATCTTGTTGATATTCTCAAAGAACCAGTTCCTGGTTTTGCTGATTCTTTGTTAGTTCTTTTTGTTTCTACTTGGTTTATTTCAGCCCTGAGTTTGATGATTTCCTCCAGTCTACTCCTCTTGGATGTATTAGCTTCTTTATGTTCTAAAGCTTTCAGGTGTGCTGTTAGGGTGCTAGTGTATACTCTCTCTAGCTTCTTTTTGGAGGCACTCAGAACTGTGAATTTTCCTCTTACCACTGCTTTCATTGTGTCCCATAAATTTGGGTATGTTGTACCTTCATTTTCATTAAATTCTAAAAAGTCTTTGATTTCTTTCCTTATTTCTTCTTTGACCAAGGTATCATAGTAGAGCATTATTCAGCTTCCATGTGTATGTGGGCTTTCTGTTGTTTTGTGGCTATTGAAGACCACCATTATTCCATAGTGATCTGACAGGAGGCATGGGATTAGTTTGATCTTCTTATATCTGTTGAGGTCTGTTTTATGATCAATTATATGTTCAGTTTTGGAGAAGGTATCATGAGGTGCTGAGAAGAAGGTATATTCTTTGGATTTAGGATGAAATGTTCTATGGATATCTATTAAATCCATTTGGTCCAAAACTTCTGTCAGATTCACTGTGTCTCTGTTTAGTTTGTTTTTCCCTGTTCTGTCAATTGAGGAGAATGGGGTGTTGAAGTCATCCTCAATTAGTGTGGGGTGCAATGTATGCTTTAAGCTTTAGTAAAGTTTCCTTTATGAATGAGGGTGCCCTTGTATTTGGAGCATAAATGTTTAGAATTGGGAGTTCTTCTTGGTAGATTTTTCTTTTGATGAGTATAAAGTATCCTTCTGTGTCTTTTTTTGACGACTTTTGGTTGAAAGTCTATTTATTGGATATTAGTGTGGCTACTTCAGCTTGTTTCCTGGGACCATTTGCTTGGAAAATTGTTTTCCAGGTTTTTACTCTGAGGTAGTGTTTGTCTTTGACACTGAGATGTGTTTCCTGTATGCAGCAAAATATTGGGTCCTGTTTATGTATCCAGTCTCTTAGTTTATGTCTTTTTATTGGGGAATTGAGTCCATTGATGTTAAGAGATATTAAAAAATAGTGATTGCTGTTCCTGCTATTTTTGATGTAATTTTTATGTTTGTGTGATTATCTTCTTTTGTATTTGTTGAAAGAAGATTAATTTCTTGCTTTTTCTAGTGTGTAGTTTCTCTCCTTTTGTTGGTGTTTTCCACTCATTATCCTTTGAAGGGCTGGATTTGCGGAAAGATCCTGTGTAAATTTGTTTTTGTCATGGAATACCTTGGTTTCTCCATCTATGGTAATTGAGAGATTTGCTGGATATAGCAGTCTGGGTTGGCATTTGTGTTCCCTTAGGGTCTGTATGACATCTGCCCAGGATTTTTTGGCTTTCATAGTCTCTGGTGAGAATCTGGTGCAATTCTGATAGGTCTACCTTTATATGTTACTTGACCTTTTTTCCCTTACAGTTTTTTATATTCTTTCTTTGTTTAGTACATTTGGTGTTTTAATTATTATGTGATGGGAGGAATTTCTTTTCAGGTCAAATCTTTTTGGAGTTCTGTAGGCTACTTGTGTGCTCATGGGAATTGCGTTCTTTTGGTTAGGGAAGTTTTCTTCTATAATTTTGTTGAAGACATTTTCTGACCCTTTATATTGGAAATCTTCACTGTCTTCTATAATCCTATAGAATCCTATAATCTATAATCCTATAATCCTTAGGTTTGGTCTTCTCATTTTGTCCTGGATTTCCTGGATGTTTTGGGTCAGGAGTTTTTTGCATTTTTCATTTTCTTTGATTGTTGTGTCAGTCAATGCTTTCTATAGTATCTCCTGCATCTGAGATTCTCTCTTCTATCTCTTGTATTTTGTTGTTGATGCTTGGATTCATGACTCCTGACTTCTTTCCTAGGTTTTCTATGTCCAGAGTTGTTTCTCTTTGTGGTTTCTTTATTGTTTCTATTTCTGTTTTTAGATCCTGGATGACTTTGTCCAATTCTTTCACTTGTTTCATTGTCTTTTCCCTTAGTTCTTCAAGGGCTTCTGTTTATTTGTGTTCTCCTGTATTTCTTTAAGGGAGTTATTTATGTCCTTTTTGAAGTCCTCCATTAGCATCATGAGGTGTGATTTTAAATCCAAATCTTGCTTTTCTGATGTGTTGGGGTATCCAGGACTTGCTGCTGTGGGAGAATTGGGTTCAGATGGTGCCATATTGCCTTGATTTCTGTTAGTAACATTCCTACTTTTGGCTTTTGCCATCTGGTTGTCTCTGGTGTTAGTTGGTTCTGCTGTCACTGGATGGTGCTTGTTTCTACTGTGTGCTTGCATGCCTATCTCAGCACCCCTGGGTGACCAGCTTCCCCCCAGTGTATTGTGGGGCTGTTCTGCTCCTGGTTGCAGGTCAGCTCTGGCAGACCAATTCCCAAGTGCTCTTACACTGATGTGTTTTCTGCTTTCCTGGCTGTAACAGTCTGCTCACTTGCAAGAGTGAAGATGGTGGCCTCATCTCTAACCACAGGACTCCCTGCAGAGCAGATGCCCCCTAGCAGACTAGGTGCACAGAAGGCTGTGGCAGTGCTGCCTAGATCCTGGGTGCAGGTGGTGCCCTGGCAGGCCGTGTCCCAAGAGATTTTACACTTTGATTTTCCCTGTGTACCTGGCTGCACTTGGCTGTTCAGTCACAGGAGCAAAGATCGTGGCCTCACCTCTGAATGAGATCGTACTCTCTCTTTGATATTTTTATCTAAATGACAAAAGTAAAGTATCAGTGCCCCCAATTATTATAGTACTGGGGGCTACCACTGCCTTTATATCTGCTTGCCTTATATAGTTATGTGTTTTAGTGTTGGGTACATATATTTTTATAGTTGCTCTTCACTATTGTTGAACCAATCACTTTATCATGATACAGTTATCTTCTCTATTTTCCTTCATTGAGTTGATTGCCTTATTATATACTCATCTTCTTTGCCTCTGATTATAGTTTATGACTTATTCTACTTTATCTGCTATAATTGCTCCTGGATGTTTTATTGCTGCTGCTGCTGTTCAATCTCTATTTCTTCCTGTCGTGTGTGTGTGTGTGTGTGTGTGTGTGTGTGTGTGTGTGTGTGTGTCTGTGTGAGTGTATATGCAAATACATGAACATGTAGAGGCCAGTGAGTGGTATTGGCTGTCTTTTTCTACCCTTTTCCTCATGATATAGAGTCCATCACTGAACCATGAACTTACCAATGGGCTAGAGAGAGTATTTGGCCATTTGAATCCTCAATTTCATTCGGCCTCAGTCTCCTTGTGTTAGAGTTTACAGGCGCATGACATATTGTCTGATTCTCGGTGAATGCTGGAGATACAAAATCAGGTTCTATGCATGTGCAGCAAGAGCTTTACCTCTTGAGCCATCTCCCTATCCTGGATTTTTTCCCTATGTTTTACATTAGTTACTTTATGTTTCTACCATTAAAATGAGCCCATATCTCACTGGATCTGCTTTTTTCTCCACCCAACCCTTCTGCAGTGGTTTGCATAGGAATGATCCCCATAGGCTCATGTGTTTGAATGCTTGACCCATAGGGAGTAGCATTAGCAAGAGGTGTGGCCTTGCTGGAGGAAGTGCATTACTGTATAGGCAGGCTTTGAGGTCTTTTATGTTCTGCCTAGTGTGTCAGTCTCCTTTGTCTGCCTGCAGATCAAGATGTAGAAGTCTCAGCTCCTTCTCCAGCACCATGTCTACCTGAATGCTGCCATGCTCCCCACCATGATGATAATGAAATAAACCTCTGAAATTGTAAACCAGTTCCAATGAAATGTTTTCCTTTATAAGAGTTATCACTGTCATGGTGTCTCTTCTCAGCAAATAGAAACCCAAACTAAGACACTGTCTAAATCTTTTAGTTAGAGATTCAGTTGACTAATATTCAAAATTATTATTTATAAGTTATGACCTGTAAAGATTTTATTATATGCAAGCTTTATATATCTTTTTTATTGTCATTAATGCTTTTCTGTACCAATAAACCTGATTTTTTTCTATTTATCTTTCCTACTATCAAGCTTTAAAGTTTTGTGTGTGTTTTTATGGTAGTTAACAATGATTAATGTCCATTTTCTTTCAGTATAGAATTTTCTAAAGTATTTCTTATAAACTAGTTAGTCTGTTGGATTTTTTGTCTCCTCGTTTCTGAAAGATAATTTGATTGAATAAAACACTCTTGGTTGCAGTTTTCTTTCTTCTGAGACTGGAATGCACCAGTCTATTCTATTCTACCTTTGCTTCTGATGAGAAATACAATGTCGACGTAGTGAGAATCTTATTTGCTGCTTTCAGAGTCATTCGTCTTAGATTTTTACTATATTATGTCTTGGAAAGAATTTTTCTTTTCTTCACTTACCTTTGGTTACTTTATAATTATTTGCCATAATGTACATGTTTTCAATATTCATACATTTTTAGTTATTATTTAATAGGTTTATGCCTTCTTCTTGTGAAACAGTTATAAACTAATATAAAAGGTTATAATATAGACCTTTGTTATCCTGAAGATGTCCTACAATTATCATATGATTTCTTCATTCTCCTTTTAAATTCTTCTTTGATTTCTGACTGGGTTGTTTCAGCAGATTTGATTTTAAGCTAAAAATTCTTCCTACTTTTTTTGTCAGTACTTTCAGATCCACTTTATTTTCCCTTTCCCTCCTCATGTACAGAACTTCTCACACATTTCTTGCGGCTAAAGCCACTCAAGGTTGGCAAGGTACCATTTTATCCCTAAATCTTTGTTGGAGTCAAATATGACAGTTACCAGTGTTAAATCCATAAAATATTTGCATAGCACAGCACATGAAGCTTTAGACATTTGGCAATTGCAGAAGAAGACAAGACTCTCACTCTGCATGTTGGGGATTGGGAGCTCACCAGTCCCTGTTTGACGACCATACATGGGTTCAAGGGCAGAGAAGGCAGCAGGCAGTTACTTCAGAGGACACTGAACACTGTGATTTGGAAGCATCTTATGATGTCACCCAAGTGTAGACCACATACTTCCTCATCCAAGGTGGTTTCATAACCCTAGAATGGCAGGTCCAATTGATACAAAATGGAGACAATACAACATTTATTCTGTGGAGACATCCTATTTCTAGGTACGTGCTGTGACTTTGAATGAAACTTTTCTTAAGAACATGTCCTGTTCATTCTTGTGTTTTAGGTTCTTGGATCTATCAGTTTGGCACTTAACTGTTACCTCTTTCTTGGTAACACCAGAGTCAAATTTGACATGGACGGCAACTAGAGACTGTCAGTATTCAATGTGCTGTTTTTTTCCCCATAGTATGGAAAATAGTTTAAGTCTATAAGTCCATATTCAAGATAAGTTGCTATATTTGTCATGTTTTCATCCTTTGTACACACATTATATATGGAGTTCCGTCTGGGATTAACTCAATTATTCCATTCATTTTCACAAGAATACAAGGTTGTCCTTTGGAACAGCCAAAATCAGCATCATTCATACCACTACATTCTTGAAGCAAGAAAACTGGAAACTGACATGCACTATAATCTGGACCCTTCTGATGGAAAGTGCTTCAACAGGACAATCTGTGAGATTCTTCTGTTCTTCCATAGAATATGGCTTTAGGAAACTCTTCAGGTCCTCAACAAACTTTTCATAAGCATGTGACTCAGACATGCTGTATGCATATTCCAAGGCATTCAGTGGTCTAGGAAAAACCATTTCCTGGACCTGGACTAGGAACCTGGCCTCCATATTTCAGAACTTCATAATTCAGAGTCTGGAGCATGGCCCACATTGTGAATGTGAAGAGTGTAGCCAAGAACCCATAAAAAAACTAGGTAGAAGAGCAAGATCAGGCTCCAGCTCTTGTAGGTGTGCCCCAAAAACTCTCTGCTGGCTGGGATGTAGATGAACAGCTTCAACTTATCCAGGCTCTGGTGGAGGGATTTCTGCTCAGTATTCATCATATGGGCATGTGGAAGTTGAGGTGAACTGAGGCTGCGGGGTTGGAAGTGACGAGGGGCTCAACAGTTCCTTCTAATTGATCTAGTCAGTTATCAAGGCTCTTAAGAGCATTTTTATTCTATTTAAGTGTTTCAGTTATGAAATCTCTGGGTGTTTTTATTTTATTATCTCATCTTGGTTAACTTTTTATTCAGATCACCAGTCATATATCCTCTCTGTATTTCTTGTTTTTGTTGTTGATGATGATGATTCTTTAACTCTTTGCTGTAATTATTATGCTCTTGTGATGTTCTGCTACCTTGATTTTCCATATTTCTTATGTCTCTACATTGCCACTTTATAGCTGGTATATCATCAGTCACCTATATAAATTCACAAAGAATGTTTTGGAGTTAAAGATTTGTCCCTGGAGATGTGTTTTAGGGTATCAATTGACTAGGCTACAGATGAACATAATAGTATACTGTCCATGTAAATTCTGCTGTGACCAATGTCAGTGTCACAGGTGGCTATCTCAGGAACTTAGACAGCTGGGATGGACTTCTCTTAGGAAGTTTTATGTGTGGGCATACATGATTATGAATATGGGTTTCCTTTCAGATTTTAGGACTGCATGAGACTCCAGGTGCTTCAACATTCTTGGTAGGCATGCTGTCCTGTGTTTGGTAGTGAGGGTAGAGTGCTTGTCAGATCTGTGGTTATTCTGGTTAATTTTAACTAATTAGCACAACCTAGAATCACCTAGGAAGAGAGTCTTATTGAGCAACTACCTAAATCATTTTAGCCTATAGACATGTCTATGGGGGACTGTCTTGATTGTTAATTTATGTAGGACAACCCAGCCCACTATGGGTGACATCATTCCTTAGGTGGTATGTCCTTAATAGGTTGACAGTGGAGAAAGCTGGCTGAGAGCATGCAAGCTAATCCACACATTTGTCCACTCTTTGCTTTTGGCTGTGGATGTAGTGCTTCTGACTTCTGAATTGACTTTCCCACAGTGATGAGTTACAACCTGGAACTGTAAGCCAAACAAACTCTTTCTTCCCTAAATTGCTTCTTGTAGGTTACTTTATCACAGTAACAGCGATAAAAAATAGAATAGAGGGTCATTTTGAGATCTGGATGTATCAAAGGCATGCAAGAGATGCTCATCAAGGTCTGTGGGAGTCACACATGTTTTCTCATGGCCTTGGTGCATTGAGTTGCACAACCAAGACTACATAGCTGCTCTGGGGTCCAGTGATGAGTGGGAGATGCTACCTAACAGCTTTCAGAGTTCAAGAAAGTCCCTCATGTTGGATTATCTGGGGCTTCTTGGGGCTCTAGGCGTATAGGAACTCTCACAGGGTGGGCAAGTTCACTCAGGAGCTTCCTGTGTTTTTGGAAAGGTTGATAGGTTTAATCAACCCAAAGCCCTGGGTGTCAAAGCTGCTCAGGACAGGCCCTTGCTCCTTCTTGGGCCTAGAGAGTGTAGTTGTAGATTCACTAGATGCTAGATGGCAAAGTATCTTGATAACACTGCAGGAAGACCTGGACAGCGGAAGGAATGATTCGGGCAAGACTCTTTTACTAATGCCATAATGCGGATATTGGCGACACCTAATGTAGGCTTTATGCCTGTGAACCTGCAGGTTCTTCCAACAGGAAATACGTCCGTTATCTTTTTTGTTAATGAAGACTACTGAGTGCCTCTTGGTCTTCATTCCTCACTGTGCAAAGTTGGTCTTTCCTCAGGGTGCACTTTGACTGGAGAGATGAGATGGTGAGTACAGTGTGCTTTCTTCCCTCACTCATAAGGGAGTCAGTGCTTTACACATCTCAGCCTTTCCCCCACTGCCCTCTGGTGCTCTACCCCAAACATTCCAGTGGGGAAACAGTTGTTTCTTTTCCTTCATATTTGTGAAGGGAAGCACTCCAGGCATTTCCAGTCAGCATTTCACTGCTATTACCCCCTATTTAATATGGTTTTTGATGTTTGCTTTAACAGAAACTTGCACTTGCCCAGAGGACTATTCAAAATCAAATTTCCTTTAAAAAACAATAACTTAAAATAGAAGAGAAATAAAGAAGCCAATGTGTAGAGACTCCACACTCTCTGATTACAGTTATAAGATATTTTAGAAAAGGTACAATTGTACAGACAGGAAAAATGTCAGTAGTTGCAAGGACTTGGAAGATGGGAGAGGGATCAGTATTCAGAGCAAGATTGATTTCAAAGGTAGTACAATGTGCTTTGAATCCACAGTAATGGAAGAAGCAGGTTGTTAGACATTTGTGCAAACTCATATAGAACATATCACCAAAAGTGAATCTTAGTGCAAACAATGGCCTTTCCTGTGATGAGTCCTTTGTAATGTGCCAGCCTTCCAGGGTATGTTAGCAGTGGGGGACTAGGGGAATAGGTGCTGTGAACCTCTGACTGCTATACAGTAGTCTTTTAAAGTCTATAAGCAAAAGCCTTTATTGCTTCAAGACTTGAAGAAAGGTGTTAAAAGATTTACAACTCTGATGTCTCCTGAAGTTACTTCCAATACTGATATTGGAACAAATTCAATTTGATTAAGGTGATTTAATTTGAACAAGACACCTATCTTCTTATTAGAGTTCTCATGCTGTTGACCAAGGTTAATATCTGCAGCCATAGATTTAATTATTCCTGCTCTGGAAAGAGGATGGTCTGTTCATTTGGTAAAATGACATCCTGATAAAAATCATCCAACTTCCAAATTCTAAAGGTTTTATATACATTTTACATATTATCTCCTGCAGGACATTTTAAAGGTTTGTTTTTAGATATTTGACTTGGTAATCAAGTGGAGAAATTCTATGAAATTATAAATTTAGTAGTATTTCAAAATGACCTCTTACTTTAACACAGTGTGAGGTCTTGAGTCCAGATCCCCATCACCCATATGAAATCCATCAAGACTCTCGTGATGGGAGTTAGTGGTAGATATAGGCAGATTCCTAGAGATCATTGGTCAACCAACATTGCCAAAATTGATTAGCTTTGCATTCTGCAAGAGACTCTGTCTCAAAAAGTATGATGTGAGTAATCTAGGAAGATGTTTCATGACAATCTAGGGACACACATGCACCTGCAAAGACACATGTACCCACTTACACAAACCTTGATGTGCTCTCTCCCAGGAATGCAAGAGCATGTGTGATTATGTGATACTTTAATTTTAAATGCTGATTTTACAAATACATAAAATACGTTTTTCATGTTTCTACTCTTAGGTTCCAAAGACAAAGACAACATTTTAAAATTGCCCTTACTAAGTAGATGGCTTCTCTAAAGTTATGCAGAACGTGGATGATATGACTGAGTAATGAAGAGCAGGGAACATGGAGGAGGGCCACAGAGCAAGAACAAAATATGCAATGTATATATAAAATGCCCCCATTCAAGTCCATTATTTGTATGCTAACTTAAAATAATAGTAATGATAAAAATTAACCCTATTATTTTAAGTTAGCATTAAACTAACCTGAATCCTTGGGCCCTCCCAGAGACCAAACTATCAATCAAAGAGCAAGACCTAGGCCCCCCACACGTATGGCACAGATGTGCAGCTTGGGATTCATGTAGGTCCCCACCAACTGGAACAGGGGATGTCCCTGAAGCTGTTGCCTGCCTGAGGAACCCTATCTTGGCTGCCTTGTCTGGCCTCAGTGGAAGAGGATGGGCCGAGTCCTGCAGTGACTTTATGAGCTGGGTGGGTTGAGACCTGGGAGGGCTTCCGAGAAGGGGGTCAGGGATTGGGGGAGGGATTGTGTCAACAGGAGACTGGGGTGGGCTGCGATCAGGATGTAAAGTGAATAAAAAATTATCAAGGACATCAATGACAAGAAAGAAATATCCAGGCACCTCTGTATGTGAAAAGAAAATGAGGGAAGGAGGAGTGGGGGGGCTTATCCTGCAACTATCTTTTCCTCACAGAGAAATTTTCACCGTGTGGGAAGCGAAGTGCTATATGGCTCTGAGGTTTCAGGGAATGTCCCTCTGTTCCTCTCCCTTCCGGTCCCCCCTCCCCTCCCCTTCCCTCCTATCCCCTCTCCTCTCCCCTCCCCCTCCCTTTTCCTCTCATCCTCCTCTGGCTTTTCTCTTTCCTTCTCTTCTCTTCTCTTCTCTTCTCTTCTCTTCTCTTCTCTTCTCTTCTCTTCTCTTCTCTTCTCTTCTCTTCTCTTCTCTTCTCTCCTCTCCTCTCCTCTCCTCTCCTCTCCTCTCCTCTCCTCTCCTCTCCTCTCCTCTCCTCTCCTCTCCTCTCCTCTCCTCTCCTCTCCTCTCCTCTCCTCTCCTCTCCTCTCCTCTCCTCTCCTCTCCCTCCCCTCCCCTGCCCTCCCCTCCCCCTTTCCCCTCCCCTCCCCTTCCTTTCCCTCCCCTCCCCTCCCCTCCCCTCTCTTCCCTTCCCTTCCCTTCCCTTCCCTTCCCTTCCCTTCCCTTCCCTTCCCTTCTCTTCTCTTCTCTTCTCTTCTCTTCTCTTCTCTTCTCTTCTCTTCTCTCTTTCTCTCTGTTTCATTTTTATTGCATAATAGTGATCAGTATAAATCACTTAACAGTGAAAATATTTGTCAGCAGTTTTGCACAGTTCCTAGAAGCCTGTCCTTAGTTGGTTCTGAAAGGCCTTTAAGGAAATGATATCTTTTTATTTCTTTTTCTATTGCTGTGACAAAATATGCTGACAAAACAAACATACGGGGAAAGGGGATTACTTTGGTTTACAGTTTACAGATACATCCATCACAGTCAGAAAGTCAAGGGAGTGGGACCTTGAAGCAGCTGGTCGCACTGCACTCACAGTCTGCAAGCAGAGAGTGGGGAATGCTTGCTCCTAACAACTCCTTTCTCTCTTTTCACAGTCTGGTGTCCTAGCCAGGACTGTTGACACAAACATTGGATTTTCCCACCTCAGTAAACACACTGAAAATAATCCCCCCACAGTATGTCTAAAAGTCTAAGTCCAGGGGATTCTGGACTCTGTCAAGTTGATAGTACTAAGTTACCACATCTCAAACAGAGTCTTTCTACATTACCTCACCAATTATTATGTGTTTCTTGAATAGTATGCAACACATTTACTTTAAGTATGATTATTTTCTTACTTGTCTTATACTAGACATATATATGTACATATGCATACATATATAAAATATATGCCTTTCTATAGTATTTTAGTCTTTATCTACCTATGTTTATATCTATATAGAGACCTTTATATTTTGTCATATACTAGAGATTCCTTAAGGAGTCAATATAGAAAATGATATTAGAAATTCCCAGAACTTAGTGTCTTTGTCAAAGTTATCTTTGTCTAACAACACCCAACATAGTGCAGGCATCTTTGCTCTTAGTTCAGGGGCAGTACTGCTTCAAGTATTCACTTGAAAGTGGTGTTTAGAAATCTGATTATTACATTTCCAGGCCAGCCTCTAAATGTGCCCACTTCACGCTTTGTCTGGAATACTTCTGATTACAAAGAAAAAAAAGTAAAAACAATAGCAGGGCAAAAGTCATGATGAAAGTCTGGAAAACAAAATTTAATAAGAAAGCGTGCTTTAATGTGAAGCAGTTGCATTTGAGAAATTGTATGTTTAATCTGAGAAAAATAAAGCACAAAAGGGACTTTGAAAACTTCTCAACTTTATGTTTGAGAGATTCATGAAACTTCCCCTTTATGGTGTCTAATTTGACATCAAAGTTTATAGATGTCTCATTGTTCTGTTCTCTGGGTTTGATGATTCCCAGCTGTGTGAACTTGGACTTTTTCCTTAATCTCTATGCTCCCCTTTTTAAAAAATGATGGCAATAGTAACTATCTCTGTGGATAATTGTGAACATTAGGTGGACTTACCTTTAACCAAGTAACGTTATGGACACAGTAAGTAACATTATGGACACACTTTCTCTTTAAATGAGGACACTTTCTGTTGTTGCCATTTTGTGACTGCTCCTGAACTTAAAAATACCTAATGTATTTCATCTTATTTTCCAGTTACTTTTCTGTATTCTCTTTTTTTTAATGAGGTCTCAATAACTTAGGTTACATAGTTTATAGAGAATAACTTATACAAGCTTTGAAGCAATATGGTGTCTACAGCCAATGACTTTTTCATTTTCTTTTGTTATCTTTTGAAGTAAAGCTAAGAAGAGGTGGGTAGGTGGAAATGGAAACAGGCCACATTTCTTTAGTGATGGACATGTAGCGTAAAGAAAGAGAGGGAGAAAGAGAGAGAGAGAGAGAACTGTGGAAGGTCTACCCAAGAGTCTACAGTGGAGGTGGGATCAGTAGGTATCTTGGTGTTAACAAGCTTAGCACAGGGAGACAGTCTGGACCAGATGATGTGGTTGACCGACTGCCCCTTTTTGGAATATGTCACACAAAATACTCTGAACTCAGCAAAATTTGTATGTTTATGAATCTTTTACCCCATTACTTACAAATTGAACAAATAGGTTAAATAGGCTTTGCTGCTTAGACATGTCTGTTTTCTGGTCCTGAGGATTGAACATAAGGCCTATCATATAGTAGGCAAGCTATGTTGTTTTAAATATAAACTTGGTTTTCAATGTTCACTGGTGATAGAGATGAAGAGTATAGTGACAAAGATCATAGGGACCATTTCCTCCTATAGCCTGTTCTCTGGAAATGGCTATGCTGAAATATTGTAGTAGCCAGGTGTGTTAGAGAGGCTTTTCAGGGAAGTTAGTACCTTCTTCAGGAAACCATAAGTAACAAACAATAAGATGTTTGTAAGCAGTTTTTTTCTGATACAGCATCTAATGAGGTACAGGCTGGCCTCAAGCAAGATACAGCTTTATGTTGTTGATAGCCAGATTAACAAATATAATACATCTGTGCCATCAAAAAATGTATCACAAAGGAATGAAGAAAGAACAATCATTGTAAACAAATATTGAAAATTTTATAAGAGGAAATGAATACAGGTATGACAAAGTTCAGTATATAAAGGTACACTCTTTTTTTTCTTTTTTTTAATTTTTTTCCTTTATTGATATATTTTTTTATTTACATTTCACATGATTTCCCCTTTTCTGGGTTCCCACTCCCTGCAAGTTCTATAAGCCCTCTTCCCTCTCCCTGTTCCTCCATCTACCCCTTCCCACTTCCCTGTTCTGGTATTCCCCTATACTGTTGCATTGAGTCTTTCCAGAACCAGGGGCCATTCCTCCATTCTTTTTGGGCATTATTTAATATGTGGATTATGTCTTGGGTATTCAAAGTTTCTAAGCTAATATCCACTTATCAGTGAGTGCATACCATGATTGATCTTTTGAGACTGTTACCTCACTTAGTATGATGTTCTCCAGCTCCATCCATTTGTCTAAGAATTTCATGAATTCATTGTTTCTAATGGCTGAATAGTACTCCATTGTGTAAATATACCACATTTTTTGTATCTATTCCTCCGTTGAAGGAATCCAAGAACACATCAAAATGATCATCCACCGTGATCAAGTAGGCTTCATCCCAGGGATGCAGGGATGGTTCAATATAAGGAAATCCATAAATGCTATCCACTACATAAACAAACTCAAAGAAAAAAAAGCCACATGATCATTTCATTAGATGCTGAAAAAGCATTTGACAAAATTAAGCACCCTTTCATGCTAAAAGTCTTGGAAAGAACAGGAATTCAAGGCCCATATCTAAACATAGTAAAAGCAATATACAGCAAACCGGTAGCCAACATCAAACTAAATGGAGAGAAACTTGAAGCAATCTCACTAAAATCAGGGACTAGACAAGGCTACCCTCTCTCTCCATATCTTTTCAATATAGTTCTTGAAGTCCTAGCTAGAGCAATTAGACAACATAAGGAGGTCAAAGGGATAGAAATTGGAAAGGAAGAAGTCAAAGTATCACTATTTGCAGATGATATGATAGTATACTTAAGTGACTCCAAAAACTCTACTAGAGAACTCCTACAGCTGATAAACAACTTCAGCAAAGTGGCTGGCTATAAAATCAATGCAAGCAAACCAGTAGCCTTTATATACTCAAAGGATAAGCAGACTGAGAAAGAAATTAGGGAAATGACACCCTTCACAGTAGCCACAAACAGCACAAAGTATCTAGGGGTGACTCTAACCAAACAAGTGAAAGACCTATATGACAAGAACTTTAGATCTCTGAAGAAGGAAATCAAAGAAGATTTCAGAAAATGGAAAAATCTTCCATGCTCGTGGATTGGCAGGATTAATATAGTTAAAATGGCCATCTTGCCAAAGGCAATCTACAGATTCAATGCTATCCCCATAAAAATCCCAACCCAGTTCTTCATAGAGCTAGAAAGAGCAATTCTCAAATTCATCTGGAATAACAAAAAACCCAGGATAGCTAAAACTATTCTCAACAGTAAAAGAACTTCTGGGGGATTCAGTATCCTAGACCTCAAACTTTATTATAGAGTAATAGTGATAAAAACTGCATGTTATTGGTACAATGTCAGGCAAGCAGATCAATGGAATAGGATTGAAGACCCAGAAATGAACCAACACACCTATGGTCACTTGATCTTTGACAAAGGAGCTGAAAGCATCCAGTGGAAAAAAGATAGTCTTTTCAACAAATGGTGCTGGTTCAATTGGAGGTCAGCATGCAGAAGAATGCGAATTGATCCATTCTTATCTCCTTGTACCAAGCTCAACTCCAAATGGATCAAGGACCTCCACATAAAACTAGACACACTGAAACTAATAGAAAAGAAACTGGGGAAGACCCTTGAGGACATGGGTACAGGGGAAAAGTTCCTGAATAGAACACCAATAGCTTATGCTCTAAGATCAAGAATTGACAAATGGGACCTCATAAAACTACAAAGTTTCTGTAAGGCAAAGGACACTGTCAAAAGGACAAAACATCAACCAACAGATTGGGAAAGGAGCTTCAACAACACTAAATCCAACAGAGGGCAATATCTAATACATACGAAGAACTCAAGAAGGTAGAACCCAGAGAACCAAATAACCCCATTAAAAAGTGGGGTATGAAGCTAAACAAAGAATTTTCACATGAAAAACTTTTGAGGGCTGAGAAACACCTTAAGAAATGTTCAACATCATTAATCATTAGGGAAATGCAAATCAAAACAACCTTGAGATTTCACCTCATACCAGTCAGAATGGCTAAGGTCAAAAACTCAAGAGACAGCAGCAGGTGCTGGCGAGGATGTGGAGAAAGAGGAACACTCCTCCACTGCTGGTGGGATTGCAAGATGGTGCAACCACTTTGGAAATCAGTCTGGTGGTTCCTCAGAAAACTGGGCATGACACTTCCTGAGGACCCTGCTATACCACTACTGGGCATATACCCAGAAGATACTTCAGCATGCAATAAGGACACATGCTCCACTATGTTCATAGCAGCCCTATTTGTAGTAGCCAGAAGCTGGAAAGAACCCAGGTGTCCTTCAACGGAGGAATGGATATGAAAGTACACTCTATCAAACATTTAAAATTATTTTAATGTTTGTGTATTTTACCCACATGTTTGAATGTGTATTTTACCCACATGTTTGAATATGTACCACATGCATGCAGTGCTCAGGGAGGACAGAACTGGGTACCAGATCCCTAGCATCAGACTTATACACAGCTCTGAGCCATCATGTGATTGTTTAAAACCAAATGTGGGTTATCTGCAAGAGAAACAAGTGTTCTTTGCCCATGAACTATCTCTTCAACCCCACAAAGTACATTTATGTAGACCACAGAAAATGTCACAATTAATCCACTGTGATAGAAATCCAAACCAAGAAGTCCCTAGACTGGCAGGGAAAGATCCTGAGAAGACTATCTGTGATGGTGCAAATAGCTTTCTCCTTAAATTTCTTCTAGTATAGTATCATAGATGTATTTATTTTTCAAAATCCATTAAGTATGCATAGAAGGTTTGCATTTCACTATAGGTAAATAAACTCTTAATTAGTAAAAATAGTTTGGCAAATTGTAAAATTAAAGCACTATAGCATGTAAATTATATTTAGAAGCATGGTATGTATGTCAATAAATAAAAAATATATCTCCATGGATGTCATCTGTAAGGAAAGTGCATACAGAAAGAAGCTGATTTTGCTTTTTAGGAATTCAGAATAAATGTATTTTTAGCTAAAAATGTATAAATAAGGATCATTTATATGCAAATTTTGTCAGCTTGTAATTAGAAAGAAAGAATAGATACAGACTTGTTACATACATGGTAACTTTTTAAAAATAAATTTTAGTATTTATAAGTGAGGCTGATATGAAATTAAGGACATGGTAAATGCAAAAAGTCTTTTTCTTTAGCTTAAAGAATTTGTTTTATGTGTGCATATATGTAGCATGCATGCATGTGCTTATATTTGATGGTTTTTTGTATGAACAGGTGCATATGTGCCATGGCATATATGTGGAAGCAACCACAGGCTTCTTCCTGTGATAGAAGGAAATGTCTTTCTATCTTGTTTTGAGGGACTCTGGTTATTCATTGATGTGGTGGTTTGAATAATAATGATCCTACTAGTGACTAGTTAGCCACCAATGATTGGCACTATTTGAAAGGATTAGAAGGATTAGGAAATATGGCTTTGTTGGAGTGGACTTGGTCTTTTTGGAAGGAGTGTGTCACTAGGGGTGAGCTTTGGGGTTTCAAAAGCCCATGCCGTGCCTGGGTTTTCTCTCTCTGCCTGCAGATCAGGTTGTAACTTGTAGCTACTGCTTCAGCACCTGCCTGCATACTGGCCATGCTCCCTACTACTGTGGTAATGAACTAAATCTACCAAACTGTAAGTAAGCTCCTATGTAAGTACGCTCCTAATTAAATGCTTTACTTAAGAAGACTTCTTTGGTCATGGTATCTCTTTATAGTATCAGACCAGTAATTAAGATGATGGCTTTTATGCCAAAGTAGTTGGCCAGTGAGCTTTAGGGGACTCTCTTGGCTTTGTCTCCCATTTTGCTGTGGGTATATGTTGGGATTGCAGGTGTGGAATACCATATTGAGTTTTGTATAGGTTCTAGGGATTTGTACTTTGCAATAAACTCACATTTATGAAGTAAGCATTTATCTACTAAACAATCTTCGTAGCCTCTAGAATGGATTTATTCTTGTCTGATAAAGTTGAAAAGCATGCTGTTTTTGTTAAATTTGTGTGTGTGTGTGTTGCTATAGATCAAATTCAGGGTATTGAAAATGCTTGATAAGTACTGTACACTGAGTTCTGTCTCCATCCTTAATTTGGAATTTGTTGAACAAATTGAATTTTATCTGGCTCTATATTTAGTTTTATCTATTATGTGCTAACAACTGGTAGAGGTATTTTTGCATAGCTATGAGAAAATTTAGGACTGATATAATTTATTTCCCTATAGGCGAATGTACGAAAGAGCAGCTGTTTCTTAGATTTGGATGGCAGGTGGAACTGTAACTCTGGACAGTGTTTATTTAGGACTCTCTTTCTCTCTGACTCCTTTTCCTCCTCTTTCCCCTCTCTCTCCCTTCTATCTCATTTCCTAAGGTAAGCAGCATGTACATTTTATGCACATAGTTATTCTCTGTATAACTTTTGCTAGCATCATATATCCAATTGAATTAATGTAACATTTTCCAAGCAAGATTGTAGAATCACAGACAGAGCTGGTATAGTTTAAATTATGTTTCTGTAGAATATTATAGCTTATTTAGAAAACATTATTTTTAATAATAGTAGTTTAAGTTAACCGATAAGTTGAAACTTACAAAAGAACCAGAACACCTCAAATTTAGTCATAGATGCAAATTTGTTCTTTCACCTTTTATTCAATAATCATGCAAAAGTGGATATGATGTAACAGGCTCATGTAACACATCTAGGGGTACAACATCAGTAGACCTTTTCCAAGTAGGAAGACTTACTTTTGAAGGACCATCTATTGACTGCCCATCATGTGTAGGTACTGATGATACAAACATAAAACAGCAAATAATATGCTTTCTTTTCCAAAGTGCTCACAAATAAATGGTGAAAAGCTACCCAGACAGATGTAACACAGCACATAACCTGGTTTACGTAAGTGAGTTTTATGTGTATTCTTGTATAACATCTGACATGAATTTTGAGAAACCAAAGGAAGTGCCTAAGAATTCAAGAGATAGGAAAGAGAGTGTAGGGCCAAAAAGGGGGAAAAGAATCTGTTGTAATAATACAAAGCATGAAAGGATACCAGGAAAGTCAGGAAACAGTGATTATTTTCACTGTGGCTAGGATACAGGGTATTTGGAAGGGCTGTGGAGGGACTGAGGCCAGCAACTCATTTAGAGACACGAAGGTTTTCGCATGTCAAAGCTACAAAAGCTTTGATTTGCTTCCTTAGGATGCACAGAGCCAACTGAAATCTTAAATCACAGGACAGACATCATTGAAATTGTCCTTTAGAGAAAATGGTGTGACTAATAAGCTATGGGAAGAATAGTGTTAGGAGATTCGTTTAGGGATCACAGAGGTATTGAGGAGGTGGCAAGGAGGATCAGGATGAGGATCACAGGAAGTGGAGAGCTAGGATGGATTCAGCAATGAGTGGGTAGGATCAATGAGACTTCGTGGTTAGTTGAATGTGATTGCAAAGGAGGATTGAGAAGAAGTTAGAAAAAAGGCTCATAATAAGTCTTCAGTAACCAGATATGTAGTTACACCACTAAAAAAGACAGAAGGCTGAGAGGAGAAAGATTTTGATAGAGGAAACCTAAAGCCAGTCATTCTGGAGACTGTGATACAGAGCTTTCTTTCACTGTTAACAAACTGACAGATTTCGCAGCCAATATTCTTTTGCTTCTTACTTACCACTGCCAACCTGAAGAGTTATCATTAACAAGCTGCAAGGGGCCCAAGAGACAGTTTCAGAATCCCCTCAATCAATGCCAAGGTTCTGGAAAACATGCAGCATGTAGGAAACCCTCCCTTTGCCAATGGTTTTTTTATGAATCCCAATCCCTTCCAGACCTTTGGATTTGAACTTGTAGTCTTTTCTGTTGTTTTTCTCTCATTCCCTTCCAACTTTCTTTATCCTTTACTTTCTGGATCTCAAACTGGACTGAGGACGCTCACAGATTCCTGACCAATGCTCAGGGGGCAGTTGCTTCACGTCTCTGGCCTGCTATGTGTTCATTAGTGTGCTCCTTTGTCTTGGTGGCTGTAAAATAATATCCATGCATTGCTGACTCATGTTCCCCTTATGACTTGTGGTGGTGCCCCTGCACCTCCATAGCAAACCTGTGTTCCATGTCCTCCATCCCAACTTCATGATAGGTATTTTTTTTTTTTTTCTCTACGGTTGCTTTCCTGGCAAGCATTTGTTGTTGTTTTGATTTGTCAAAATCATTTGTCTTTAAAGGAAGCTGGCAACTTTCTCATTTTTGTGTGTTAGCAAAATTCCAAAAAAAAAAACAGTGGTGTGTGATTTGTAAGCTGCTCCAAGGTCCACACACCTACTTTGGATTCTAGTGACTAGTGAGGAATTTTAAGGCTCAGTGGACCGTTTTTCAATGCTTTGTAGAGGTGACTTTACTCATTTTCTTGTCATATACAAACAAAAAAAACCAAAACAAAACACAAAAGTCAGACCTATTCAAAATTTTATCATACTAGGCTATATAAAACCCTTTTTCTTTCCTTTCAAATGAGAATTATTTAATCTCTACTAAATAAAAAATGACTATGTTCTAAATCAAAAAATTTAAATATCCTGAATAGCTGAATGTATAGAGGCTCAGAACAAAAATTTATTTTTACCTATAAATAAATTTATTCCACTGAGAAGGAAACATTTTCCTATTCTACTGGGGAGTCATCAATTGACAAAATTATGATGCATTCAATGTCAGTGAGATACAGGAAGATGCCATATTACTGTGAATTTTTGAGGTCAAAAGAATCTTCACATTTTATTTATATCGAAATGGCTTTCAGAATCATCTCAGCATAAGTATATGCATATATACATATACTTATATATGCAAAGTTTATATGTATAACATATATAAAACAAATATGTAAATATATAAGTATATATGTACATAAGTATATGTGTATATGTGTGCATATATGTATATATATGCATATGTATATATATAAAACTTCACCTGAGCTGATAAATAACACAGATATGGAAATACAATAACATGAGCGAGCACACCCACCCATCTCAGGGTCATGTGCAGCTGCTCTCAGGTTGACACCCAAGCTTCCACTTATGTGCCTCCCCTTTCTCCCTTACTGGATTTCTTCAAAATGTATTTATAATTAATTGTGTTCTAAGGGCTGCACACACCACTAAAACATAGAGACAAAGCAGGCCAATTTTTGCCTTTCTGCAGCTTCAATTGTATAAATAAAACAACCAAATAATCCTGATTTGGGAGGAGGCTCCTGGTATTGAGCTTTAGAAATAAAATTCTGAGGGTTACGGCACAAACTTCTTCTAAATGTACACGTATTCCTACCTACCCTGCTCTCCTATGTAAGTATTAATCTGTAAGCTTTCACATTAAACTATGCAATTTCTGTACAGATATATTGCATTTTATATAGTTACATTTTATAATTTATATACTGTACTTTTAACAAAATACAATATAGTTAAATAAGAATATAGGTATACTATTATATCTCTAGCTAATATAGATATTATATGTTATATGTAATACATAAGTATAAAAATTTCAGTTTTTTCTGGTGTTTGTGCAGAGTCCAATGTTTTCAGCTATAATATTAATGTGCTGACACCACATTATGAAATTTATTTTTCTTTTATTTTTCCTACTGAAATTTAAGTCATTTCAAGGGAGCTAAGCTTGTTAGGATCAGTGCTTCATGGTTTTCACACGATTGTAGAATCTTGACAGTTGTGCTTGCCTTGAAGTCTCAAGTAGTGTATGGATGAAATTAATGATTTTTCATTATTCAACTACACAACTACAATATTATGCAGTTTATTATCTGTCTCCTTTATTCCATTTTACTTTGTACAAAGAGGACTTGTGAATTCCAAATCCAGATTTCAATTAATTCCTGGACTTGAGTTAGGATGAAGTATTCCACATGCATTATTTCTGAGATGATGATATGCCACATTCTTGAAGTATCCCTGTGAAAATCCCGTTACCTCCACTGTCAGATAAATTTGCAATGTATCTACTCATTAATATGTTTAAAGCTTCTTCTTTTTATTTAATATCATTATTTCTTTCCAGTCTCCCTTTATACTATTTATACCTACATGTGTGTCTATAGTTGGGCACAGTTATCAGAAGAAGCCAGAGGCACACGTGGAGTTAAGCTGCAGTTATTGGGAGTTGTGAGCCATCTGAATGGGTACTAGGAATTGAACTTGGGACTGGTGTTCCCTCTTCAGGAACATCAAATATTCTCAATCTTGAGCTGTCTTTCTACCCTCTGAGTTTCCCTTCTTGAATCTAATAATTTCCTTTATTAAAGATGAAATCATTCACAACTTCATGGAGTAGATCTACTGGCTTATGTAAATTATTTTGAAAAGTGTGATATACATCAAACAGTGTATCTGTATCTCTGAACTCCAGTCACTTATAACACAGCATGCAGAGCTCTAGTTTCTTCTGCATGCTGTAGACAGGAGAAGGCAGGGTGAGGAAGGCATCTTTAGAGGATCACTACTGTAAATTTGCAGCACTTCCATTGGAAGGAAGTTAGTGTTCCGAAATGCTTTGCAATCCTTAATTAGTTAATCGGATCTTCTGCCTTGAGGGCTCTGAGGAACTTGGTTTTCATTATAGTGCCGTTTATTTTGAGCTCCTGATCTTGGTTTTATTGGGACGTGTTTCTCTTGGAAGTGTTTGCAGTTACATTTCATTGATTATAATTTTGCTAGAATGCCCAAGGTGCTTGGGACAAGACTGCCTATAAATTAATTCAAGAATGAGCTGCAGTTGTGCTCCTCATCATGTGCCAGAACGCCATTTGGAACCCTCTCCTGGAATATGACTTTCCCCAATACTCACTGCAGTGGAATTTGGGTGCAGTGTAAGCAGAGCAATTCTGGTATCAGCATCCACTTAGCTGGGGGAAAAGAGGACCTTTGATGCCTGTTGTTATTGCAAACACATCTTTCTCTGTGCTCTTTGAAATGAAGAGGGAATGAGTGATTTAAGAATCATATTTTAACTAATTAAGTAACTTGCACGGTTGACAGCTTGGCTCCTTCAAGATTGTGAAATCATAGTCCGAAAAGAAATGAAATGTCTGCTATGCCAAACCATGATTAGAGTGACAAAGAGTAATTTTGAAATTTATTTGTTGCTCATCAATATCTTTCTGCTGTGATTATTACATGCATAAACATGGTGAGAAAACACTTGGTAACTGTTTGTTCAGGGATATGGCTACTTAAAAACACTTTGTTAACACACATGACCCGTTAAGCACTAATCAGTGCTATAGATGACCAGGTGGCCTGCAGATCTCTCAGAAAGAGAGCCCTCATGAACCCGCTTCATCTCCCGGTCTGCACTGTAGATCTGGCTAGAAGAACATATCCACATCTGCTCCATTCACACACATGATCCGTGTTCAACAATGATCTCGCCCCATAACAGCCTGGATGTTAAATGTGTGTGTTAACTCAAGGGGGCTTTGTTCCAGCTGGCAACGACTGGTTGGTTTCCAAATGCAGGATTTCATCTGAGCTGGGACTCACATGATCTGAAGCACATTTATGTTGGTGCAAGAAAAACTGGAGTCACAACAGATAAATTGAAAGATCATTTCATGATGGATTATATAAGACACCGGCTTTCTCAAAAACTGCTTTCGATCACACAAAGGCCAGAGATCACATAGCTCCCACTCAGGGCCATCCATCAAGTGGGCTTCCTCTCACTAAAAAGTGACATTGCCAAAACTGGAGAGTGTCAGAAGGATTTCAGCATCTGGGATTATGTGTGACATTTACCCTAATTTGAAAACTTTGAGAAAGGCTGGGTGCCCTGTACTTCGGGCTGAGATCTTGTTTTATTGAAATCATGCATACAACATCAGAAAAAAATGGCCAGATTCACAAGTCGCTTAATTACTTTATCAGATTAGAACTCTTCCATGACAAGCCATCCAAGGTTGCAAGACCTGACCAGTTCACCCTTCTTAGGTGGGTGGTTCTCAACCTTCCTAATGCTGACCCTTTTCATATAGTTCTTCATGTTGTGGTGATCCCAACCACAGCATCATTTTTGTTGCTACTTTTTAACTGTAATTTTGCTACTGTTATGCATGATGGTCTTAGGTGACCCCTGGAAAAGTGTTGTTCAGCCCCTAAAGGGGTTTGGGGTTGAGGAACACTGTCTTAGTGAGTCCTTCATTGCCTAACAGTATACTGCTGATCAAGCCTCTAACAATCTAAATGCAACAAACATCATTTTAAACCCTCTTCACTATTCTATACTGAGTAGGTAATTATTTCACATTTGAGTAAATATGTACTCACACATAGAATACCAAAAGATACTTTGTCATAAGAGATGCATAAAATAGCAAAAATACTTTGTCTTAAGAGATACAAATAATTATGATTTGTACAATGTTTTGTTTGCTCATGAGAAGTATTTTGTTTGTTTGCCTCTGGACAGCAATCTCATTTTCTCCTGACTCCAGGCACTTGCTTCAGTTTAGGCTTAGTGAATAGAAATGTAAATACTTTTGTATCTCCAATAAATATATAAAAGAAGCTACTAACTGTCTTCTCAAAAGTTCAATTCTTTTTATTGGATGTTTTAATGCTAAGAACCAGCATTATCCCCAGAGGCTCGCAAAGGCCCTGAGAACTCTTGTCTCAACAAAAGGCCTCATTTTTCATTCCCACACTCTGGTTCCCACTCACTGAGAAAGATCTTATTTCAGGTTCTGGGACATACTGTGTGATTCAACCTAGGGGACTTGAGGCAAGATAAAGAGAGTCCAACATTTATAAGCCAAATCATTTGGAGATTTCATGTGTTAGAAAAACATTTTTAATAGCCAGTTTTAGAAATTATTATTGCCTCAAATTAATCTTCTTAATTAATCTATTGTGGCGTTTACACTTCTGTATGGAGACTGAATGACTTTGATGACAGCTGGGGCATCTTTGAATGAAAGAGGGAAGGTGTGGGTTTAGCTCATGGTTTTTCTAAAAAGTTATATTTTCTTAGAGTCGTTCGAAGACTCCCTTTTGTTATGTAAGCAAGAGTATCATTCCACATTCAATCAGCTATTTGTATGTATTGTCACACAACATGTTTAAAATAAAGTGCTTAACAATTGTAAAATATCATTTGTCTTGTACAATAAATGATAAACAAAGTTATAGACCCAAGTTAGAGTGAAAACCGTGCTTAGATGTGGTTTCTTTTGCATCTAACTATACATTTCTGATAAGCAGAATGCAACATTTCTACCTGAGTTTTGACTTTAGTTTGTTTCTGTCACCTCAGAGCTCAAATATGCTGCCCACATTTATAAATAAAAAGTTATGCTCTCAGGTGATCTGAAATATCATATCTGTGCAGCCAGGAATGAAAAATGAACTGTGTAAAGACTGGAACAAAGGCTTTTGAGCTGTGCTTCTCAACCCACTTCTTACACCAGCCTTCCAGGCAGGAGCTGCTGAACGGGGCAAGGAGGACAAAAGACTGCAGCTTCTGTATTTGTCTCCGACGCTTTTACTCGATGACACCAGTCAGGAGTCTACTGAAGCCAGATGAGACATGATCTTCAGCAAATGCAGCTCTCCCTTTAGTAAATGCACTCTGATCTTCCTAAGGCGCTAAACCACTTGGTAGCATTTGGCTGAGTGCTTTATTGTGGAGTAACACTCTTATGTTGAATGTATTATTCTGGACTAACTTTGACAGACAATCAGACTAGGGACACCAGCATCTTGAATGAAGGACACACCTTCCATTTCACCTAAGTCCCTTGAAGAGACTGTCAACCCTTACTGTCACCTTTGCAGGTGTATGTCAGGCAGCCCCCTTTGTTCTGGTTCATTCTGACCAGCTAAAACACAGAATCTGGGCTCCCTTATACTTCTTAAACACAATGTATTTGGAAACGGAAACCTCACATGTTCCCTTTATGGACTTGCATTGTCTTGACTGTGGGCCCAAAAGTGTGCTGTCCGTTCCAGGATTATCCAGATAATATGCTGTGTTATACCTGCTCAAGTCAATGTGCTTGACTGAATACATAGAACACATATAGCAGAGTTTTTTTTTAATCAAAAGTAGGAAAGCATTGTTTTATGTAATCCTAGACCTTTAAGATGTACTCTATACAGAGAAACCACAGATAATTCACTTCCATCATTTCAATGCACAGCAAAGCAATTTCATGGCAACCTGCTGCTGGCTGGCTTACAGCTTGTAGAGTCCTCTGGGCACATTTTAGTTTACTAAGAACAATTTAATATGGAGGAAAAATGTACTTTCTCCTTTGGAATTTTGGGGAGACATAAAATTCTAAACAAGAAGAGTAATAGGCAGATGTTTGCAGGTCATGCAGAGTTGTGCGACTCCACAGATGCTATTCCAACTTTCTTTTCTTGGCATCAGGAAACCACGATCATGAAAACTTTTTCTAAAGTCATGCAAAACCTTTGTCTTTAGGCTGTTTTTTATGTTTTCAGGTCTGGTCTTAGCTAAAGAACAGACTCTGTAAAGTTTTTCAATGCATATGTATGTCATCACATACAATAAAATTATTTTTATAGTTTGAAAGGATGTAAGTTATTGTGCAGTCTTAATGATTCTTTCTTTTTTTCCTTTTCTTCTTCACCAATTCTCATAAGTAGTTCCTTTTGTCTTGCGGCAAGCCAAAGGACTATGAGTTGACAGCTGCCATTTCTTCCTCTTCTTTATATCTTGTGCTTTTTTTAGAGGACAGCTGTAGGACTCATGCCACTCTTGCTTAACTTTGCTATGGATTTTGACAGAGAAATCCATATATGTTCTAAGCTCTGTTTCCAACACACTACCCAAACCTGGAGACATCATGAACCATTATGAATGAATTCATTATCTAACATGAATGTATTATCTAATATGAATCCATTACCTAAATCTATTATCTAATATGAGTGAATTATCTAATATGAATCTATTATCTAATATGAATGCATCACTAATATGAATCCATTATCTAATATGAATGTATTTTCTGAGTGTATTATATAATATGAATGCATTATTTAAAATTAATACATTATCTAATATGCATTTATTATAGTAAATGAATGCATTATTTAATATGTATCTGTTATCAATATGAATACATTATCTCAAGCCACTATATTTCAAACTCTATGTATTTCACCCTTACCATTCTCTTGGAAAAATTTCTAAGATGCAAGTTTAAAAGTAAGTCTCTCAGGGTTGTTTTGATTTGCATTTCTCTAATGGCTAATGATGTTAAGCATTTCTTAAGGTGCCTCTCAGCCACCCAAATTTCTTCAGGTGAAAATTCTTTGTTTAGATCTGCACCTCATTTTTAATAGGGTTATTTGGTTCCCTGGGGTCTAACTTCTTGAATTCTTTGTATATATTGGATATTAGCCCTCTATCGGATGTAGGGTTGGTGAAGATCTTGTCCCAATTTGTTGGTTGCTGTTTTGTCCTTTGACGGTGTCCTTTGCCTTACAGAAACTTTGTAATTTTATGAGATCCCATTTGTCAATTCTTGCTCTTAGAGCATAAGCTATTGGTGTTCTGTTCAGGAACTTTTCCCCTGTGCCTATGTCCTCAAGGATTTTCCCCAGTTTCTTTTCTATCAGTTTCAGTGTGTCTGGTTTTATGTGAGATTTCACCTCACACCAGTCAGAATGGCTAAGGTTAAAAACTCAGAAGACAGCAGGTATTGGTGAGGATGTGGAGAAAGAGGAACACTCCTTCACTGCTGGTGGGATTGTAAGATGGTACAACCACTATGGAAATCAGTCTGGAGGTCCCTAAGAAAACTGGGCATGACACTTCCGGAGGACCCTGCTATACCTCTCCTGGGCATATACCCAGAGGATTCCCCAGCATGCAATAAGGACACATGCTCCACTATGTTCATAGCAGCCTTATTTATAATAGCCAGATGCTGGAAAGAACCCAGATATCCCTCAAAGGAGTAATGGGTACAGAAAATGTGGTATATATACACAATGGAGTACTATTCAGCAATTAAAAACAATGAATTCATGAATTTTGTAGGCAAATGGATGGAACTGGAAAATATCATCCTAAGCGAGGTAACGCAATTACAAAAGAATACACATGGAATTCAACCATTGATAAGTGGATATTAATTAGCCCTGAAGCTCTGAACATACAATTAGCATATCAAATGATTCCCATGAAGAAGGAAGAAGAGGGCCCTAATCCTGGAAAGGCTTGATCCAGCATTGTAGGGGAGTACTAGGACAGAGAAAAGGGAGGGGGAAAGATAGGAGAATGGATGGAGAGAAGAGGACTTATGGGACATATGGGGGTGGGACTGGGAAAGGGAAAGCTTTTAGAATGTAAACAAAGAATATAGAAAATAAATTCAAAAAAACAGGAGAAGAAAAAAAAGTAAGTCTCATGGAGACTGTTTTTGCACAGACTAAGTGATTTAAAATTTATAGGCATGCTTGGCTATCATATGATAATACTATATAAAATGTGCCTATTAATGTTATTATATAGTGTGGTTTGAATGTTTTCTTCCTCCAATTTGTGTACTGGAATCTGAACTCTTAAGGTGATGGTAACAGCAGGGCCTTTTGGGTTGTGTCTAGGTAGTGAAGGTAAAGACTCTATGAATGGAATCAATGCCATTTTTATTGACTTGTTTTTAACCAATATTTTATCATTTGGCTTTCATCAGAGAGAATCTCTCTTGTTATTTTCTTCATGAGAGGAAGCAATGAAGGGACACAATTTATAAATGGGGAAACAGGTTCTCCTCGGTTACCACATCCACCAGCATCTTGGTTTTAAATCTCCCAGTCCACTGAACTGTGAGAAATGAATTTTTGTTGCTCATAAATTACTAGGTTTGTGGTGTTTCATTGTAGCAATAGGAATGGACTCAGACATTCTGTATTAGTGTATACAAATGAGCTGGCTGTTGTATGGGAGGTAGATGACCTTTTCTCTATTTTTTTTATTATTATCAACACCTATTACTTTTTATTGCTTCTAAACGAAAATAAATAGAGTAATATGTTCTGCTTGGTTATTTATATTTTCCTCTTGGTAATGGGAATGTTCTGTGGCTTTGCTTTCGTTCATAATCTCAGTTAGAGTGTCAGTAAAACTGTTCTTAGATGATGTCAGCTGAGGCCTGGAGCTGGTGTGAGCCATTCTTCCCAGTTCTACAGAGGCTTCTATGTCTAACAGGCTTCTTTGGCTCCCACCATGTCTAACAGTCTATGGTTTCCCACCTTGTTTCTGAGGTGGTTGCTTATATCTACCTGACATAGCCATGGAAAATTCCTGCTGCCTTTCTAGAGGATTTTACAGTCTTAACTAGAAAGAAAAAGGACTCATCTTTGCACACATCTAGGAAGAGATCTAAAATGTGAGAGGCCACAGGATAATGGGTTCTATAGTGAGTTAATCTTGTCTGGGGATCTACACCCACTGTAAGAGCAGATTGTCATGGACAGACATCTTAGAAATGACTTGTGTGAAAATCCCATTTGAAATGTGATTTTTAAGTGATGTGATGGTTTTGAAATGAATGTCTTGTATATTTTATCTTCACATGAGTTATGCAGCCACTGGTTACATTTTTATTTTTCATGTTTAATAAGTGAAAAGGTAGGTAATTTGATGAGATTAGGCAGTTGTAGGTGGTGGCTGGGATACAATCTTTCATTGCTTTTATTAATCTGTTTGGCAAAGACCTCTACATCTGTTTGTAGTTCTCTTCCTTAGGAGGGTTTTCTCCCTGAGTTTGAAAGTGGGAAGGTTTCAGAGCCATGTATATTTTCCCTACACTTAAACTTGTTGTGGCAGGAAGTCTTACAGATTTAACAGATGGCTGCTAAGTATGAGTGCAGTCATCAAAGAACTTGTGGTTGTCTGCACGGTTTAATCAAACATGCACACTATTGAGATGGTTCTGAAGAATTGGACCAAATATTATTTACCTGCTATTCCTCATAAGACATCAGAGTTTATGTGAGCTGGAGGTCGTGCACCTAGCTTAGGTCGATTTGAAAACATATCTGTAAATGACAGAAATGAAGAAAAGCTTGTTTTCCCTTAGAGTGTGAGAAGTCCATTGTACAGTACAAAGAACAAAGGAAAAGGGGAATCTGAGGGACTTTCATATTTTCTGCACTCAAAGATTAGGTGTCTTCAGTTTGCATTTGAAAGAAATACAAACTGTCTTCATTTCCAAAATTTGCATAAATTCATTAAATGCTTGAAAGCTTGCCTGAGTGTGGGAAGTAGCACACACCCTAAAAGAGAGGAACGAATTCTTTGGGGCTGAGTGGGGCTGGTGCATGTGTTTCTGACTTTCCTGATTTGGCTGAAAGTTCATCTTTATTATGTTTTCAATAGTAGAATATGCCAGCCTAGAAAGAACTGAGCCTCAGCACAAACGGAGAGTCATTTACTTGGCCATTCTTACTGGTGGCGGTTCTTTGACTATATACGACATTTAAGTAAGTCTATTACAATGAGGTACGGAACAAGTATCCATGAAAACTAGTGATTAATCCTTATTGGAAAAAATTTATGTCACTTTAAAAGTGTTTCTGTGTTTTTATGAATACCTTGAGTCTGAGTCCTGTCACTTTCTGTTTTAACTCTTTCAGAGCCACTTGGCATCCATGGGGTTGTGAATTACCCAATCAACAAAACCAAGTATGAGGCTTCCAAGTTTCTGGGCAGGTTTTGAAATAATAAGAGTTGGATCTCTCTGACACTGACTGATTATGACAGTCTGTGACTTGTTGATGCATCTGTAAACTCATGACAAACTCACTATTTAAAGGCAACTCTAGACTTTAGAGATAGCCACCTAATATTAGAAAATAAAAACATTTATTTCTTTTAAGTTGGTTAATTTGGTATGTTTATTCAATTTATACCATGATGGATCATATAAGAAGTAACATCTTATCAAAAACTCAGAAATCTGTGTTTTCTGTTGATTCACAACTAGGTCAGACTTGGTTGAAATGTGAGCTCCTTCCTTTGACCTCCAGGTAACCCTGACCTGGGAAGACAGCATATCTCTAGGGTGGAAGATAATTTAATTTCCATGCATGTCAGGTTCCCCAGTTCTTCTGTGTGGAGGCTGCAAAAAAGTGTCAAATTCTGCAGAATCAGGTGTTCTGTGTTGGAGATGTGGAATACATTCTCCAGAGGTTATAGTTGAGACCACCAAGTAGACTTCATTTTAAGGTCTTAAGGGAGCGTTGAAACCATAGATTGTGAAGATGGAAAATATTTCTTTACCCTGTAAACTATTCATCTTCCATTTCACTTTTAATATGTGTGCTCATGATAGCATCAACACAGAAAGTTCCAAAGGCCACATTTAGAACATCTACGTTTATTATTTTATGGTTATGCAGTTAGAAACAATCGTTGAAAATTCCAAAGTGTCAAACAGGGCTTGGGTTTCTAATGAGTTCCCTGTGTTTTTTAATCACCAAAGAATTGTAGCAGACTGCTCCCAAAGGTTACATGTGGGAAATTCAGTAATAGCTACAAGATAATACTAATTCCACTTGGCTACTTGAGTTTCCTTCTTTCTCCACACATCTCTTGTCTGTGGAATTGAGTATTATCCTGTTGAGCATTTGTACACTTCTATCAAGACCCAAAGTTATGGCCTAACTTGATTTAACACTTTGATGATTCTGAAGTCATAGTTATGCAAGTTCCACACAAAATGATCTCATCTCCCTTTCATCCCGAAGCCTCTCTGTGGATCTCCAAAGTCAGCATCCTATGGTAAGAACATTTCTGTTTCTTACATGTGAGTTATAGTATCAAAGGAGGAAATGCCTTTAGGATTGCCATGGGATGATTCATGAATAGGGAAGATGCAAAGTGGAACTCCAGCTGAGAGACACTTTGTAAAGTTCCTACTGGCTTGGCCATGGCTGACACTTTGACAGTGAAACAAAATATTTTAGAAGTTCAAAGAGTAACAGGTTTCTTGGCTATGGTGTGAGTTGAAGGTAGCAACATCTTGGGTATTCAAGCACCAAATGAGCACTGAGGATATTTTTCTCAGTTGATGGATAGCATTTTCACATCACTTTATCTAGTTCCTATCTGTACTTTTAGTTTGGTATTGGATAGAAATTTTGTATATGGTGAAACAAAGAGAAATTTAAGGCAAAGCAAAGAAAGGTAGTTTGCTAGTATTACGGTATACAATGTAACAAACAACTGGAAACTCAAGAAACCTCATACAAATCCTTTTCTTCTGTCTAAGTTCAGGGCAGGTTACAGTGACAGGGACTCTATACTGAGTTACTCAGAAACCTAAGATCCTTCCAGACTGTGGCTGGATAGCTTCATCTCATCTATTTGAAGTTAAAGAGAAGAGATGGCACAAGGAGAACAGGTAGCTGTCTAAATGACCTCCTTGCAGAAATAAAATCTACATCACCAACAACAAACCCAACAAGTCTAATGGCACAAGAAATGTAGATAATGCAGTGCAGCTTTGTCCTTAGCAAGAGGAAAAGCAGTAGGCGAGCATCTGACCATTCCAGGTCTGAAAGTGCTGTAGGTTGGGAAGTTTGTATCTGAAGTTTCTCCTAATGACCACACGAAAAGTGGTTTGTTGCTAGTTGATGACATTATTGGGAAGGGATGGGGACTTTAAGAGGTGGAGGAGCTTCTCTACGTTGGAGAAAATAGTCAACTGGAGGACTGCTGGGGAGGCAATCTTGTCCCTGCCCATTTTCTAACTCTCTCCCTCATCCATGTTTTCCAGGGGTAATGAGGTGAGGACCCTCCTTATCCATAGGACCCACTGCATCTCCATGGTATTCTACCTCACCTTAAGCCTATAACAGCACATCCAGCCATCTGCAAACTCAATTTTCCAGCCAAAGTAAACCCTTCTTCCTTTAAGTTGTTTTCCCCAAGTATTTTAATCACAACAACACAAAGAAAATCTGATTAACACAGGAAGGCTGAGCTTTATCCTGTGGGTGAGATAAAGAAGAGAGATAGTCTACAGGGGGATAAGTGGAAAAGATTGCGTGGTTCTTATTCCCTCCTAAATGATGTCAGTAGTACTTTTATCTCTGTTAATTTTCCCAATTTGAAATGTCAGTGTCTGTGTTTGTGGGACAAATATTTTCTTTTCAAATTCATGTAAATGTATTCCCACATTGTGGTCCCTGGATGGAAACTGAAGACTTTGCCATGTGTTTGACAAGCTTTTTCTTCAAAATATCCCTAAGGTATTGATTTTTTAAGACCGAGATCCAGGGATGGATGGCAAACGAGCCTTTGCCAGCATGCCGTGAGTTGATGTGGTTAGCAGTGCAATCTTCCTTGGAATGTGACATGTGCAAGGTAAGCCTGAGGTTGAACTGAGGCTTTTCCAAGAATGAAACCAAGAAAGATGGACATACTTGCTAAGGGCTTTGAAAAAAAAATGGCACCATCCCCAGATGAGAAGGGGCTGGATCCAACCTGGCTCCTTCAAAGGATCCCAAAGGTATTTTAGTTTCAGGAATGGAAAATGTTGCAGTATATTCTCATTTCAAGTAGAAATAAAACTTTCCTCTTCTCTTCATGGAAGTTATCCACACCATTAACTTTATGTGTATTTGTTCTCTGATATTTATTTATTTATTTATTTATTTATTCATTTATTTTTACAGTTCTAGAAAATTCTTAGTGATTTGTGTCACTTGAGAGATGTTTTCATTCTTGGCTGCTTGTTTGCCAGAAACAAACTGGGCCTTTACTGTAGAAATTAAGAATTAGAATTATTTAGTTGTAAGGTATGGGAAACATTAAGATAGCTTTAGGGGCAACAGAATGTCCACTTGTTTTAATTGCATTTAAGCACAAGAGCGAATGTCCTGAGGTGTTTGTTTTTCTGGGAAAGGTATTTATGCGACAAATGCTTAGGATTTAGAAAATGAATCCAGTTGCTATATTTTCACTGTATGATTGAACAGGCACTTTTGAGCCTCTGTGAGGTCTTTGGCTCATGCTTTTTATTGGTGTACTTTTTTCTCTCATAGGTACTGATATCATATCAGTAATGCATATTATATTAAAAACAGTATTCGGGGCTGGAGAGATGGCTCAGTTGGTACAGTGCTTTCTATATATACTGAGGAGCTGAATGTGCGTCTTAAGCACCCATGTACAAATCAAATGGTACACTCCTGTAATGCCAGAGCTGAAGCCGTGGAGACAGGATCCCTGGGCCTTGCTGGCCAGCCATTTGAGTTAATCAGTGAGCTCCACATTCAATGTCTCAAAAATATGGTAGAAAAGCAATTGGGGAAGAAACCTGACATTGACCTCTGGCCTCTGCATGCACAAATATATACATGCATCCACATAAGTGTTTCCCCAAATACATGCATACATACTCACAGAGAGCACATAAATATGTATATACACATGTTTGTTTGTTTATTAAGATGTAGTTTTATTTTCCTTGGGTGATTCTTAAGTAAAGCCTATTTCTCTCAACAGGGAGGGAAGGCTTCCAATAAGTTAAAGGTCTTAATAGCAGAAGGCAAAATTTCTTTCATAAACACCTCTACTTTAAGAAATAGAGAGACTCTCTGAGGGATCTTATCCTAGCCTCTGTATATCTCTGTGTGGGGAGGTCACAGAGCTGTCTGGTTGTTCCTCAGGTGCGATTCACCTTTTTCTTTGAGACAGAATGTCTTGCTAGTCTCAAGTTCTCTGAGTGGGCCAGGTTGTCTGTCCAGTGATCCTCAGGGATTTTTCCTGTGTTGTCTACGTCCACTGAGATGCCAAGTGTGCCACCACGCTTGGCTTTTTTTGTGCCTGATGGGAACTGAATGCAGACTATTATGCTTGTGAGGCAAACACTTTGCTGCCTAGCCTGGTGCCTTTATCCCAGTAGCTACATATGTTTTAGTCTTAAATGCACTTTTAGTAATGAATTACAAAAAATCATAGGATAAACCAATTAACAAAAGGCATAGAAGGCAGTTATATTTATAATATTTTCATATACTAGAATTGTATAATATTCTCTTAGTACATAATGCAATAGAAATTAATATAGTCAATGGAAAAACATTAATTATCATATAGGATAATCACATTTTTTAACTCTACAATATTTGATATTGAATCGAAAGTGGCAATTACTGTTTAAATTGTTACATTTGGCATATAAACATTAGTAGTGATGGTTGTATCTATGGCATTTTGATACTTCACTTGCTAGAATCTGTGAATATGTAGCTAAGGTAAAGATTATCCATCACGCATGTTATTTCAGAAAACAGGTCTTGTAAAAATAAATATCAGATGTCTGGAATTGTGATTTCAAGAAATGAAATTAGAGATATAATTTCAGGGTAGACTTCCTGATCTGCTAGCTCCTTAATCTTCATGTCATGTCTTCCATGATGCTCCCTGGGTTTTAGGTGCAGGAATAGTTGAGAACGTGTTTTCTGGGGTTCAGGTCCACATGATCACTAATTCATGCATTATAACCAGTTGTGGTTTTCTGTAATGGTCTCCATTCATTGCAAACAAAAGATTCTTTGATATGGGGTGAAAGCTATACTTATTTATAGGTTTAATTTTGGATTATAGTTAAGAAACATGCTGGTCTGTTAAGATGGTTATGCTCTAAGATATGTGGTGTCACTAGTTCTGGGTAACTGACTAGGTTTCTAGTACAAGGAATGATTTCTCCTATGGTGAGCAGGCTTAACAAGTAGAGAACTATTGGCTACCACAGAGATGTTAGTGGCTACACATTTAGGAATATTTTGCCATACTGGCTACACCCATGCTCCCTCAAAAACATGGTTTCCAAAACAAGACATGAATACTTATAATACCACAATAGACACTAATGTGGCAAGGGAAGATCTCACTGGCTCCAACCCTACTCAGAGAGACACAGGCAACTAATGAGTTCTGAGAAAGGGAGAATTAATCTGTGCCAGAGATTAACCCTGGATTTGGTTATCTATTACAAAATCGTCAGCCTTGAAGTCATATGCAAATGGGGCATACTAATAACTCAGCAGGCTGTCTTTATGTGTTTATATTTAATATGTATTATATGTAAAAGTAATAATCAAAGAAAAAAATGCCATAAACTTAAGAGGGAATTGTGTGGCAGACATAACATGAAAGGGTCTGGAGCAAGGAAGAAAAGTGGGAAGTGATATAATAATATTTTGATTAAAATTAATCAAACAAACAAAATAAATGGAATTTGACTTTCATTGAGTAACACTATAACAACCTTTCTTGATTCACATTCAAATTTATTTCCTAATAAACAAAGATAAAAATTATTTTCATTGCCTTTTTTATTATTGTTACCATTAGTTCTAATTGAGAAAAATCTAGATTTATGTAAGAACAGATTCAGAGAAAGCATAATGCACATTTTGTCAAATAATTACCTCTAATAATTTAACTCTTAGAGATGGACTTCTACATAAAGTTGGACTTTCTCAACAAAAGTATGTTAAATTTGAATAAACAAGAGACATTAAGTAAAGCAAAGGCAGCAAGAGCATTAACTATCTGGTAGGCTTCTTACATTTAGCCTGTTAAAGTCCAGTTTGATTATTCAAAATGCAACATTATAAAACCAAAATCTGCCAATAAAGTTAAATATACTGTCATTGAGAAACATTTCTTCATCAAATTCAGATAGTAAACAAGAACTAAAAGTGTGCTGAAACCCCTTTGGAAGAGTGTCATTGTCTAATTTCAGTCAGTTCCCCAAAACATTACTCACTTAGGTCTAGAAATAAACTGCATGTCTAGCATTTTATAATTTCTTTAATAAGCCTTCAAAAGCATCACAGTTCTATAAATTACATGAAATACACTCAGATGGGATAGGAAATAGGAAACCTTAATTTTTGACTTGCTATTTCTTCAGGACACATCTCTACATAGACTTAAAGGTTCAGTTCAATATAGCACATGAACTGTGTAGTGTTAAGTTATACTTAATTCTTTAGTTTTTATTTATGCGTATGTCTGTGTATATACCATATGTGTGTGAGGAGGTAACTGTGAAGGTCAGAAAAGGGTAACTGATCTCCTGAGTTGGATTTCACATGGAGCTATGAACCACTTCATTTGGGTGCTGGGAATTGAACTCTGGACCCTGGAGGCGACAAGTGCTCTTAGCCACTGAGCCATTTCTACAACCCCCATGATATGTTGATAGAAATATTTCTATGATCTACAGTCATAAAGAAGTGACACCACAGTGACATGAGTCGTGGAGGAGTGTGCCTAAGAGCACAGGGTTATGAAAACGTTCCGAACTTCTGACAACACTCTACCGCTTACTACAGTTGCAAAGGAGATAGTGCTGCCAAGGGCTGTTTTCTAAACAGCAAAATGCAACTTTGATTTACACAGTGCAACTTCCTCTGCTTCGTGTGCTGTCTGTGGCTGTGCCTCCTGACGCTCTTCTGGCAGAGGCAGACATTTCTTTCCAGGTTCCCAGGCTATTTTCCTGAAGCAGATGCCCTTGTAAAAGCTCTGTGACTCATTGTTTTCTGTGAAAAGCACTCACCGTCAAGGCCTGGGACATGCTCATCCAAACACTTGCAGTTTTACAACTACCATCCAGAGGCCCAGAAGTGCAAGTTAATGCAATACAGTGACTCTACTGGCCTCTTAACAGGCCGGGGGATGAAGTAACTGTTTTACATTACTTGGTGTGTGCTATTGCAAGACCTGTTGTCCCTGTGATGTTCATTAAATTTAAAGTCCTAAAACTATCCAGAAAGACATTCTAGCATCTCTTGGGACTCTATCAATATGCAAAGAGAGCGTGCCTAAGTAAATTACTGTATTGTCTAAAACTACCAGAAAAATATGCTTCTTTGACTTGTGCACTTCAGATATTTAAAAAAAAAATATTGGTTTCCTTTATTGTTATTTTGTTGTTGTTGTTGGTGGTGGTAGTAGTGGTGGTGGTATATTTTTGTTTTTAGATACAAGGTCTTCCCTGTAGCCCAGGCTATCCTGATTTTCAGTATGTAGCACAGGCTGGGCTCAAATACCTTGCCAATCCTCCTGCCTTAACTTCTTGAGACTATACCTAGTTTGATCGACTCATTCGTACTTGGAGGAGATTAGTCTCTTCTTTCTGTAAAGGCGTTTGGTATATTCAGGTGTAAACATGTATTCCACTTCAGGGAGCAAAAGGGAAGGACTCAAACTTTAAAGAGCCCCACACGTGGTTAGAGCTTCTTGGTACCGGCGCTGTATGCAGCTAGAGAGGTTGATCTTGAGATGTAAGAAGGGAGGCAACCATTTCAGTATCGCTGAGGGCGATATTGATGCCACTGCTTTGGGCTGATGCAGAGCAGGAGAAACAGCTGTCTCTGGGAGAGTTGAGGGACCAAGGGGTGGAGGACTACGAAGATGTCCCTTAATAGTATGTTTGCTTAATGTGTGCAAGGACCTGCTTTCAATCTGCTGCACCCTCACAAAAGAGCTGAGGTAAAACTTTAGAAGCCATTGAAGAAGAGACCTTTGATCTAGTCCTGCTCACCTACTTTACAGCCAGCCTTTGTGGTGGAGATGCAAATGAAGAGGCCTCTACCTGGAATCTCACCTCCTGAGAGAACACCAGCTCTGTGGCTCTCTGGTCAGGTTCTAGCAGCCTGCCTCAAGAAAGAGGTGAATTGTTCAGCTGAATCAGATGCTTGCTATGGGGCTGTCCAATAACAGACCGCAGAACATCAAGCATCAAACATCAGCTTGCTCCAGTAAAAGTTTCCCAGCACCAAAATATAGCACTCACAATAAACAGAAATAAACAGCTGATTCTAAATATTTTTCTGTGTTTTTAAAATATTAAGTTTTGGCCTGTCGTGTGTCTGCTGAAGTCCCATTGAAATAAACTAAATGCAGATGTCTTTGACTAGCAGAGTTTGACAGTTTGGGCAACTCATTTTTTTTTCTCCTTCTGAAAATACTCAAACGTATTTCCTTCTTTTTGTATATATTTGGTTACATACATACTTTCCATTATTTAGTCAAAAGAATTTAAAAACTCATGGGAGATTTAATTGGATAATAGAGAAGTATTTCTCAGCAGCTACATGTACACTAAGTACCAGAAGTTACTTGCAGAAGGATAGTGGTGTCCTTGTTTTCTGAAGCCTTGTAGCTTAAACCTTAGGTTACTGAAAAATAACACCAGGTGGCTGGGGCTAGTCTGTTTGTAGGTGGCATCATGAGGCTGCTGAATCCCTAGCCTAGCCAACAGCAGTGTTAATAACTCTAGAATGTCCTCCTCCTCTCCTCCCTCTTCTGCCCCCTCCTCTTTCTCTCCTTGTACAATTGCAGACACCTGTGGAAAGCTCCGAGCTGGCCCTGGTGGGCTGGAGAATGATGCATGCGCGTCTTCGCTGAATGGACATTTCTAACTAGCTTTCGGACCAGCCTTTCTGAAAGGACCAGTGCTTGGTTTCATGGAATGTCTGAGTCCTGCAGTCCTTTTGTGGGTCCGCAGATGCTCAGATGTAACCCAAGGCACACATGGTGCTTTACACTTGGGTTCTGAAACAGGATCCCGAGCCTCCTCCGTGGAGCCCTGCTGCTCCACTCTGTCACACGCTGTCATCTACCCACTCCCTAGCAACTGATTTATTCTGAAGATTTGATTTTAATTTTCCCCTCCCGCTTCAGTTGTAGATTGATAGTCTTTCTCTCTTGCCATCTGGGTTGCCTCACAGAGAGGCTGTCCAAACCTAACACATTACAATGTTTCTTCATGATCTTCATAGAGCGACAGGGTGGAGTCAAGAAGCTTGTTGCAGGAGGCCAGAAGTTGTTGGGGAAAGTACGGTACTTCAAGGACTCTGGAAAGCATCTCTCTCTCTCTCTCTCTCTCTCTCTCTCTCTCTCTCTCTCTCTCTCTCTCTCTCTGTGTGTGTGTGTGTGCGTGTGTGTGTGTGTGTGTAATATGCTTAGCTCACACTTCCCGGTAAATCTCTCCAGCTCTGTGCTACTACAGTGGGAACCTGCTCTGGATCTTTTTTCCAGACAAAATAAGAAGTTTCTTTTTCTTTTTTTTCTTTTTTTTCCCCCCGAGCTTCATCTTTTTTTTTTTTTTTTGTATTAAACCATTTTTTTATTCGATATATTTTTTATTTACATTTCGAATGATTTCCTCTTTTCTAGACCCCCACTCCCCGAAAGTCCCATAAGCCCCCTTCCCTCCCCCTGTTCTCCCATCCACCCCTTCCCACTTCCCTGTTCTGGTATTGCCCTATACTGCTTCACTGAGTCTTTCCAGAACAAGGGGCCACTCCTCCGTTCTTCTTGTACCTCATTTGATGGGTGGATTATGTTTTGGGTATTCCAGTTTTCTAGGTTAATATCCACTTATTAGTGAGTGCATACCATGATTCACCTTTTGAGACTGGGCTACCTCACTTAGTATGATGTTCTCCAGTTCCATCCATTTGCCTAAGAATTTAATGAATTCATTGTTTCTAATGGCTGAATAGTACTCCATTGTGTATATATACCCCATTTTTGCACCCATTTTTCTGTTGAGGGATGCCTGGGTTCTTTCCAGCTTCTGGCTATTTTAAATAGGGCTGCTATGAACATAGTGGAGCATGTATCCTTATTACATGGTGGAGAATCCTCTGGGTATATGCCCAGGAGTGGTATAGCAGGAAGCAAGAAGTTTCTTAATGTAACCATGATGGGCACATACAGCAGATATCAAAGCTCGTGCCCAGAGATTTCCTTATGATTCTTCTGTTGGCTACTGCTGTCTCATTTGTGCTTGGTGATGGAGACTTAAACACCATCCTGTTTTGTGTGGGACAGTTTAATAGATCTGTATAAACTGGTTTATTTACTTTTTTTTTTTTTTGAGGAATTGGGAGTTGTAGGTGTGTACCAAGACAAGAGCAAATCATAGTGTCCAAAATCAGGTTCCAGACTGGCAGGTCCCACAGAGAGGTAACTCAGAGATGTGCCAGTCCTCCTGGTAAACATAGAAGGGGACACCCAGGTAGTGTGGTGAAGTCTTTCTCCTGTAATTGTTTTGGATCTATGTTTTTGGTAAGAATGGCCTCTTGAGGGGATGGAGATTATGTTAGCACGGCTTAAAACAAGTCATGTGTCATGTAGTATAAACTACCATTTTGTAAAAAAGAGCCAAAATTGATGTGTGTGTGTATGTATGTATATATGTATGCATGTATATATGTATGTATGTATGAATGAATGTATGTTGAGTTCTGCTATTAGTTCTTATAGAACCTTTAAAACAATTCTGAAAGTTTTTTTTCTTCTCCTAATTTAAGTTACGCCAACTCAGGTTCTCAGATTTTGGTTTGAGCAGATAAAGAGTTTGTACACACACGTTAGAGCTTTGCCTATGTTTCAGCCACCCCTTCACCTGTCAGCGCCATGCCTCATAGCTCATAAAACATGAAACTGAGAGCTGATGGCTTGGAATCCCACCCCAGTCACCAACAAAGCCCGGATCTATTGTCAGTAACCAGGTTCCACAAGCCCGTGACTTGAGTCAAGTTTTATTGATGACATGGTCCCCAATATAAGCCTCTCAGGCTTAGAATTTATGGAGATCCCATCATGACATACGGTAGACACATGTCCATCTGGTCACTTCAGATGCATGCAGGCTTCCAGGTTTTTATTTAATTTTAGTGGAATAAAATAAATAAAGCAGGCAATGTCCCAGTAAAATTTTATGAATTTATTAAAGGCATATCTTTAGCCCACATCTTTAATAATTCTTAATAAATTTAGTCTTTCAAGTTCAAATTATGCTCCACATGCAAAATTGCATGTAGACTGAAGTTTTGCTGTTTATGGTCCACATCTCAGAGATACGAGTCAACTCTTCAAAAATAAATTATCTACTAAATAATACACCAAGAGAAGCATTTGTATGATGCCATAGGATTATTAGACCTTCCTGCTATAAGGTGAGAGAAATAATATTGGACTTTGAATTAGGAAATTTGGTTCCTGATTCTACTTTCCAGATTTACCAACTGCATGATCCAGAAACTTATTTAACCTCAGTAATTTTCTCATCTATGTGATATTAACTTCAGAATGAATCATGTACTGAAAAAATGTATTTCACAATGGTAAACATCATAAAAATACATTATTGCAATATATACTGACTGAACAAAATTTAATATTTATCATAGCCTAAGAAAGTGCTTTTGCAAGTGAGAGGGTATCAACACATATAAGAAAAATGAGAAGAGAATTTCCAATATAAAATTGTTTGTAGCACGGCAAGAGAGCCGATACTGAAAATGCATTTTCCAGATGAGCCGTACATTGCCTCATCTGTTTCAACACTGTGTTCAACCAACAGTCATGAGGACTCGGGAGAATTGCCTATTCAAATGTAGATGGACATTTACATTTCTTGAGTCAGTGGCACTAGGAGTGAGACTCAGAAATGAAACCTCACTTCTGATCTTCATTATCATGCATTATGTCCCCTGGAGTTCTTTGGAGCTCAAGTTAAGAAAGGATAAGATTTTATGGGAAGCATATGGGTTAGTTCAGAGAATCTAAGAAATTTTGAACAACCAAGCTTTAGATGTATGGTCCAGGTACCTCTCACTGGAGCAATAATGGCAAAACACAGGAGGAATTTGAATTATTATTTCACCAAATTCATGTTAATTAAGAGTAGAGGTTAGCAAAGATAAGCCAGAAATAAAAGGAGGCTAGCAAACCAGAAGTATGCTTTCTTTGCGTGATTGATAAAGCTGAGTATTAGAACTGGCAAGATGGCTGAATAGTTAGAGACACTTACTGTTGTTGCAGAGGACCACAGATGAGTTTCCAGCATCTAGGTTAGTTGGTTCACAACTGCCTATAACTCCAGCTCTAGGGGATCTGACCCCTTCTGTGCACTGACATAGAGAGACATGTACACATATATGCACACACATATACACACAAATTTCTGAAAAACAAGACAAAATTAATAACAACTTTTAAATGTTTTCCATTGAGACTTTCCTCAAAGTTATTTAGTTATGTGTTTCCAAGATTACACAGTTGGTATTGGATTCTCTAATTCTGTTTTCTTCAGGAACTGGGTAACTTAGGGATAATAGGAACCCTAAATCACATAGAGATTAAAGGCCAGCAGGCATAATATATAATAATGGAGATAAAGTTGGGTTTTGTTTATGAGTCTCCTTCTGAATTGCAGATTCTTGAGCTAAATTGCCCACATATATTTTAATAGGCAACTCTCCTAAGTTCTAATGACTTTTGCTTAAACAACGCATTGAAAGAAACTGATGTGTCATTCATCCTCACTTCCAGAAGATCCTGCTATACCACTCCTGGGCATATACCCAGAAGACTCCCCACCATGTAATAAGGATACATGTTCTACTATGTTCATAGCAGCCCTATTTATAATTGCCAGATGCTGGAAAGAACCCAGGTATCCCTCAACAGAAGAGTGGATGCAAAAAATGTGGTATATCTACACAATGGAGTACTATTCAGCCATTAGAAACAATGAATTCATGAAATTCTTAGGCAAATGGATGGAGCTAGAGAATATCATTCGGGTGTGGGTGATACTGTTAACTGACTTCCTCAGGTTTCTCTGCTCAGGCAACAGAAGCCATTTTTCACTCTGTCATGCTGGACATAAAGAACCCCAGGCTCCACTTAGAAATGGAAAGCAGAAATCCTCTCTTGTTTTCCTTGAAACACGTTCTGCTGTTGCCATCCTCCAGCTCATAAATGACAGCGTTGTGCCATTGCACATCACGCCCTGTCAATCAGACCAGAAGCGCAGCTGTCTCTTGATTCTTATTTTCAACTCATGTCCACATTGGAAGTGAACAAGTCCTCTCAGCTCTACCTTTCTGTTATATTTCTAAGCTATTTTTTCTCATCTTAACTGAGACTAGCATATGGTCTTATCTGGCTCATAGCAAGAAATCCTTGACTATCTTCTAATCATCCCTTGATTTAATTCCTTGTGTCTATGACAGTTGTTTTGCTTTTACTGATATCACACAATACTGTTCTCCTCCAAATCCTTTTAGTGACTTAGTGTCATGTTTGGACAGAAACCCAGATGTTTTACCAAAGCCTGTGAAGGCTCACTTCTCTCCTCCCAATCCCCAGGTTCCCTGGCTCTGATCTTTTTCTTTCAATATGTTGTACTTATTCCTTAATTAAGACTTCTCACAGTTTTAATTCTCTGTCTTCTCCATGTGATTTCTTCTAGTGATTCAGATATTCTCTCAAATGCTACTTTCTCAAGGAAGCCTATTTCTCCATACTTCTATAGGTGCCTTACTCTGTATAACATTTCTTAGTATTGTAAATTAACATCTTTTAAGGAGTTTGTTGATTAACTTCAGCACTGAGCTTGGAACTGTGCCTGCCAACCTGTATCCATATCAGATGCTGAATCATCTGGTCTGTAGGAGGCCACTAAAAACTATTATGTTTTGTGGATATAAGTACTTGGTGTTGGAAAAATGGCATTCTCTACCCTTTAAACTTGTTATTGCAAATGAGGGAAATTTCAAAATGAATATGAGCTCAAAAGAAATCTCTATCACCTGGTAGAAAAGACACACACACACACACACACACACACATACACACACACACACACACACACACTTTTATGTATACCATATGATTTAACCTATGGCTTTATTTGTTTTATTTATAATTTAGTTATGTCATGCCTAATATTATATAATCTTTCTGAGTCAAGAAGATATGGCTCATCACACATCCCAAATCCACAATCCCAAATCTTTAACATAGCATAGATATTAAGACATTAGTGACCTAGAAATTCTTCCACAGACTATGATAACTCTTATGTTCATGACCTAGATTGATCATGTGTAAGTACACTGGCATGGGCTAGTGCAGATTTCTGGAAAATATGAACAACATACATTAATCATTTATCATTAAGCCACAGAGGGACGGTATTAGTTTCAGCTGTGTTCTTGTTAATAGTGTTTGACATTTATATACCCCAGGGATCTCTCAGTTGTAAGTGACTGAAACCCAATTTAAACTAGCTTAAGCTAAGTGCAGTATTTATTGGCTGGTGTTGCTGGCATGTCAAGGATGGAATCTGGGCTCAAACCATGTGTTTGTGGCTGGAGTTCTGTCTCGATATCTAGGTTCTGCTTCTCCATGCTTGTACATGTGTGTTGGCATTTTTACAGGGATGGACTCTCATTATCCAGCAGAAAGTGATTCCAGACCTTAATCACTGTCACTTATGAGCCATATAGAGAGAGCCCTCAGTGCTGAAAAAATCATAAAGATTCAGGTTGGCTAAGCTGAGGTCCAGGACCTGAAGTGTCCTTGTGTTGAGGGAAGAATGGTATATATTTATTGGATCAGACTTGGTCATGTATCCACACTTTTACTGCAGGGAGTAATTACATGACTGACAGTTCTTCCTGGAACCACCAGGAACAGGAAAGCTGTTTTTAGAAACCTGGAAAGATTTGGGGATCATATGGTTGACTGTAACATTGAAATTGTTTCATGATACACCAATGTTTCTTTATATTCAACCAAAGAAAGACAGTGCATTATAAAAGAGAACTAAGGCAAGAGTGACACCAGGTTTATTATTGCATCATGTTAATTGAAAATAAAATTCTAGGATTGTTAAATATGTAGTATTAGCTATGCCTTGAATTATGACATTAAAAATATTAACTGAAATCAGTTATACAGAAAACAAAAAGGTACATGGGCATAGAAGATAAAGAATAATGAGATGGAGACTCAAGTTAAGTGGGAGATATCAGTGTATGAGAGGAAAACAATGACCATAAATGCAGGAGAGGAAAAAAATTTAAACTGTAGTTCTTACATTTACTAATCTCACGTGTTTCATTGTTTATTTAAGAGACAATTTAGTTTCTACTGTTCAGTGCTCCTCATGATAGGTCTCTCCATGTCTAGATGGTCTTACACATGTTCACCATGTCTCCTTATGGTTTTCTGTGAAACTCAAGTCGCCCCTGCTACTCACAAAGAATAGAATAGAGGAACCTGTATTTTGCCCATTTCTTTCTCTGTCCTGGACCTTGACACTGCTGCTTACCAACCCTCCTCCCTCTCTCCTATCCTTGTGACCAAAATTCATCCCATTAACAATAGACTTTGCCAGATCCTGACCAATACAGATGTGGATACTTACTGCCAACCATCAGACTGAGCACAGGGACCCCAATGGAGGAGTTAGGGGAAGGACTGAAGGAGCTGAAGGGGCCTCATCGGACATCAATGGGAGGGGAGGCCCTTGGTCCTGTGAAGGCTTGATGCCCCAGTGTAGAGGAATGCTAGGGCGGTAAGGTGGGAGTGGGTGGGTGGGGGGAGCACCCTCTTAAAAGCAAGACAAGGGAGGTGGGGTGGGGATTTGCAGAGAGGAAACCGGGAAAGGGGATGACATTTGAAATATAAACAAGTAAAATAGCTTTAAAAGCTCCTGGGATATTCTATTCTCTTTGCTCACTAGAATAATTTTGAGGCACAAAGACATTTAGAATCCACGTTGGCTGACACACCTTGCTTACAAATATCTCTAGGCACTTATCTTTTCTGCTGTTAAAGCTTCTCTTAGGACACCAAGCAAGGTTCAGTCCTTTACAAAGATCTTTCTACTTACATATTCTAGTGAGTTCCAGGTCACTTAGTTTGTTTTTCTTTTTCTCTCTACTCTCATTGGCATTATCTAATAATGCTTAGAATAGTTTATAAATGAATGTGGTTCTCTATTAGTTATTCCCAAGCCTCTTTTGTCTCTGGAAAATAGGAGATCATGTAGCTTTTGGTAAAATTGTCTCCTGACTTGGCAGCAGCAGGGTGGTTAGTGGATTGCATCCCAGTGGGTCATTCCTGCTGTACCAACACAGAGAGCAAAGAGGGAGCTGAGAGGAAGCCCTAGGGGCAGCCTCTCTTGGAACCCAGGTTGGGTCTCTTTGCTCTTTCTCATTCTGTAAGTGATAAGCAAGGCCTGGGATGGAAATGAACCCCCAAGGATGGATTCGGTTTTACCTCATATTTTCCAAAACTTTATTATCTCACAACGGGATTGGAAAATATTTGCTAACTTTTGGCATGCTTTTACTTGTTTACTTTTGAAGAGACCCACAGAAAATCTTACTGAAGAAGTCGTGGTATATCTCATTGCTGAACAATGAATCAAAATATATTCGCTAAGTCGGAGTATTCTTCACAGCACCCATCAAGGATACCCTTCTCTTTTCTGTTAATGAATGGGTCTTCACAATCGTGCATTTTACATACAGTCTTTTTAGATACATTACCTACGTATCCGTAAGGCTTTAAGAGTAATTTACGGTGTAACCATTCTGATGGTTGTGAGTGCATGGGAGCAAGGGGCAGGCTAGGCTTGCCTTCCCTCAGGAGACTGGAAACACACTATGTGTCTGACAAGATTTTGAAAACTTTCCCCCAAAGGGCAAATTCCAACAGACATGTGGTAATGAGCCGTGACTGAGTACAGACAGCACAGTTAATCTCATATAGGCAGCATGCAGTTGAAACTTGGGACGCTTGGCTCTGACATCTTGCCCTCCTCTGTTTAATTTTTAAGTGCATCACTTTGAAAGGGAGAAGCCTCCCATGTGTCCACAGGGTCTATTTCTTCCCTTAAAGCAAATAAATGGGACATGGATCTCTCTACAAATTCAGTTACACATAAGAAACAGGACTGTCCTGAGTACCTTCTCAACAAAAGTTTTATGTACCACCAACATACAATTTTAACATTGTCAAGTTAAAATTACAGTCTTATCTTGCATTATGCGGATCTTTTATGTTTTATATTTTTTTATTTATATAGTATGTATACACACACACAGTATATGTGTGTGTGTTTATACTCACAAAGGTCAGAACAGTATCAATCTGGAGTTGGATATAAAGGACGTTGACAGGGATGCTGGGAATTATATCTGTGTCCTCCTTCTGAGCAGGAAGTACTTTTAACTCCTGAGCCATCTCTCCAAACCTCTTAACTCTTATTTTGTTAATTTCAAGTTTCTCTTAGTTCTCTTTCTAAAACTTGACCTGGAGTATTGGAATGTTAATGAGGTATATGGATATATGTCTGTGAGTATGCACAGGTATCACACATATATTGCTTTATATAATGTGTACATAATATTATGTATAACTATTTAACTATATATTTAAGTAATATGTATATATGTATATATAGATACACACACTCATACACATACATACCTAAAACATTCTGTATTTAGCAGGTTACACACTAACAGTTATAGTGCGTAAGTCTCAGCATAATGCCAAAGAATAGACCTCTGAAGGGGCATTTCAGAGTGGAGATTATACATTCAATTAAACCTAAATTGACCATGGGTTTTACTCCATATAAGACCATAACAGAATTAGAAAGGCAATCTGATACCTCCTATGGCTGCTTTTCCTCTGTGTGCTCAGCTGTTAACTGAGATCTCACTTCAGACACTGCTCTGCTTATGTGACTTCGAGCAGCCTTTTTGGAAAGAAAGTCAAGTTCTGGGAAGCTGAAGTGAAGGTAGTTACAAGTAGTAAACCTGCAATTCAAGAGTCCATTTGATTTTGTTAGGTCATGCAATGGATGCTAAAATCTCTGACAATGTATTTTTAATGATGCTTATAGCATAATGCCTTTGTACCATGCTCAGATAACTATAAATGACCAACCCAGGAAGGTGAGGTTAGCAGATGAACAAAAGCTATTTTTTTTTTGTCTAGGGTTTCATGAGAACAGTACTTGGAAAATCAAGTATTGATTCGTTGATTCATTCAGAGTGATGGCCAAATAATACACATTGGGCAGAACTGCTTTTCTGCTTGCTGTTCCAAAACAACCTGAAATACAGATGTTACCGTTACATTTACAATGAAAAAAATTCCTTCCTTGAAAACTAAATTAAAGTTGGACCATGGAGAACCATGAAGTTCATGTTCTTTGTGGCTTGATTTCTTTGAGAAAGTTTTATAAACACGTCCTAAAGGTTTTATGAGCTATGAAAAGAGTTGAGGGAAACTGTAGCCACATAAAGGTTATATTTTAAGTACATTGCTGGAAAACATACAGTAAAAAAAAAAGAAAGACAAAAAAAAGAAAAGAAAAGAAAAGCTCAACCAGCCACGTTTCCTGACCTGCTGTAGTCCTGAGGCTGTTGTGCCTCAAATTGCATTAGTCCACCAGCTGGGATGCTGAATCTCCCATCACTTGCAAAAATTACGTTTTTCAAATGTACAGATATATAGGCCAAAGTCTTTATTTCATGTCATTCTGTCATTTTGTAAGAAAGGATGTACATTGTTTCTTTGGTGGAGAATATTTTCAGCTTCTAAAGTATTGATCAAATTAGTCTCATTTCACAGACTTCCATTTCAGAAAGTTTATACTAAAGCCAAAGCTTTTTTCCCCCTTTTGCTATGTGTGATTTATGTTCAGAAATTGTTTACGTTGAGATTTGGACTTAGCTGGTCTGGTTTTGCAGTATTTTCTTTTCTTTAGCTTCTATATATCTCTCCTTCTGTTATCTCCAGATTAGTGGTTATCTTGGAATGGAGGAGCTTTGGTAAAGTCAAGTAAGAGGAAGTATGTAGGGAATGTTGACTCCAATGACTGATAACAGCTTCTATTTCAAGTTGACTTGGGACTGCCAACAGTCCCAACACTGAGATGACAGTGGTCAGTTAAGTGACAGCCTTGTTTACATAGGAAAGCACATCAATAGTCAACCCTGAAAACTTAATACAAGTAACACTGTACGGACTGAGGAAGTTGTATTTATCTATGTATGTACATAATGTATTATGTATGTATTTATACATGCACAATATATTACATAATATATACATATATGTAATAAAACCTAAAACAAAGGCCATGAATTTGAAAGAACCAAGGGTCCAGAGAGAGGAAAGAATTGGAGTAGAGAAATGATGTAACTATAGTATAATCTCAAAATATACAAAAATAGTTTTTAAAAGTATACTTTAGGACGCTAACCTATAACTCCTATGGATGGTTTTGTAGAATTCAGGAATCATAGGGGGAAAAATAGCAATTCAGTAAACTTTGAAAATGTGAGGTAACTTTAGACATAAACTACTTAAATAACTACTTTACATATTTCATTTTTCCAGACCAGAGAATGGCCGAAGCAGGTAAGGACTTCAGCTGTCTCCTCTCACCGTTCTCGCCTTTCAGTCTTTTACACAGAACAGTAACATTTCTCAGACAATAGAATAAAGACACAATTTCAGTAAATAAAGGACATACATATTTTTCTTTTAAAAATTAAAAATATTTACCTGTGTATATTTTTTTAAATTATATTTTATGAGAGTACTTCACCAGGATGGCTCCAGCTGGCTTCCTGTATCTTGTCTCAGCTTTCTGTGTGCCTGGAGGCAGAGCACATGGCTCCTAAAAAATTCTTCATGCTAATATGAGGAATTCTGGGGACTATAAAGTAGTTGTATAAAGTAGTGAAAATAACCTCAACTTTACAAGTCTTGTATCATGGTCCCTTTCTGCATCTGAGTGTTCATCTCTGTCACACTGAGATATTGACAGTTTCTGTACAAGGTATAACTGCTTCAAGACCGGCGCTTCTATAACAGTTTAAGAAGAAGAGAATATTAAGGGAAAGTCTTTGGTTTTGATTAATTTTAAGTGAAAGTCCTTCTTTTTCTTTTTTCAAAGGTTAGAACTTAATTTTTTTCAACTTAAATTATTTTATGTATTAATATTCCAGTCATTACCTTCCCCAAACCCTCTCCCACAGTTCCTCCTCCCCCTTACCTCTGAGGGGGTGATCTTCCCTTACCAGTCTTCCCCCTTCCTTGGGGTCTCAAGGCTCTTGAGGATTAAGGACATCATCTCCCACTGAGGCCAGATCTCTGCTATATATGTGCCAGGGGTCTTAGATCAGCTTGTGTATACTGCCTGGTTGGTGACTTAGTCCCTGGGAACTTCCTGGGGTCTGTGTTAGTTGAGGCTGCTGGTCTTCCTATGGGGTCACCCTTTTAGTGTCTTCAATCCTTCCCCTAATCTAACCATAGAGGTCCCTGACTTCAGTCCAATGGTCAGGTGTAAGTATCTGCATCTGTCTCAGTCAGCTGCTTGTAGGGCCTCTCAGAGGACAGCCATGCCAGGCTCCTGTCTGTAAGCACATCATAGCATCAGTAATAGTGTCAGGCTTTGGTGCCCCCAGCCACATGAAATGGATTCTAAACTGGACCGATCATTTGATCTCCTTTCCTTCAGTCTCTTCTTCATTTTTGTCCCTGTAGTTCTTTTAGACAGGAACAATTCTGGGTCAGGAATTTTGACTATGGGTTAGTAACCCTGTCCCTCCACTTGAAGTCCTAAGTATTTACTGAAGGTGGAATCCTCAAGTTCTCTTTCCCCAATGTTGGGCATTTTGCCTAAGGTCATCCCTAATGAATCTTGAAAGTGTCTCACCTCCTGGGTCTCTGGTACTTTCTAGAGGGTACTCCCACCTCTTGATACATACTTATAAGGTTTAATGGTTCTTAATACATGTGTTATTTTAAATGTCCTTAGGTCTTTAAAGTAATCTTTACTGTTTACATAGGTTCTGGCATAATAGTATCAATTTTTCAATAAAATCAAAGCTCAGTGTTTCAACATAATCTAAAAACTTACATACTTTATGTATATAACCCAAGTCAGTATGCTTGTTTTTCATAATACAGCATGCATTTTGTTCTTTTTTGTATTGGACTGTGGAACTAATGTAGCACCAGAGTGACAGAATTAGCTAACTTGTCGATCATTCACTTGTTTATCTGTTCTATGCCAGATACATAGAACATATAAGTATACAGTACTTAACGAGATACCCAAGTCTTTGCCCTCACAGGGTTTAGTGATCTTGGCTGAGTTTCGTTAACTCTCTGGACATCTGTAAACAGGGGAACTGAACCAAATGGTTTGGAACAAAGAGCTGTCAAACCCCGAGTTCCTAATCTCCACCAAGAGCACAGATGGGAGATGGAGACCGGCTTCTACACTTCCTTTGGTCTCATTCCTTCCTTTCCCTGAGAAGACTAGATATTAAGGGAAAGACTTAAATGAAAGCACTTCTTTGGAGACAGAAAAGATATGTTTGAAAGAGAATGAGGGAAAATAAAAACTAAGAAAATATCCCAATTTACAGGATTTTAAAGCCTGTGGTTTGGATTTGGAAAGCTTTTGAAATTGGGAACATTTTTCTTGGTGCGCCCGCCCTCCTGCTCGCTCCAACCCATATTAATTCCATGCCCTATTTGCATAACTTTGTTTTCCTCTAAACCATGATTAAGAAGCCCATGAATAATCTATAGCACTTCCTGAATGGCTTGTTCAGGCACAGCTGAAGAGTTTTACATGCATTGTTCCCCTAAGGAGGACTTGATGACTGTCTCCAGTTTCCAGAGTCACAGAGTTTAAGTACCTGTTTTCCACAGTTAGAAAGGGGCAGAGAAGGTTAAAGGTTGATGTCTTACAGCCTCCCATGGATCTGGGCTCATTCCCTAACTGAATAGCCTTCTCCACTGCTTTATGGCTTTCCATCATCATCTCCTAGGAAACGTGACTAATCGAAGCTTCTGATGTTGTCTTTTTTTGTCACACATGATCATAAAGCCAGTTAGAATCTTGTCCTTCTTTTATTATTCTGCCACTATATTAAAAAAACAATTAAGGTAATGATAATTTCAGTGTTTTAGTTTATTGTATTAGTTTTTCTTGGGCTAATGCAACAAATTATCCAAAACTTAGTGGCTTCAAATGATAGTAATGTTTTATTTCCTCATTCTGGAGGCTAGATATCAAAGATCAAACTATTGGGAGGGTGAACTTGTTCTGAAGACTCTGGGGAAAAAAATCTCATTTGTGCTTCTCTCCTAGATTCTGGCAGCTGAATAATCCTTTGCCCTACTTGATCTATAGATGTGTCCTATGGTTCCTGCCTCTGTCTTCATGTGGCTTTCCCACAGATGTCACTGGGTCTCTAAAAGATCAATATGAGTATAAGGCATTGATTTTATGGCTCTTCTTAAATAGTTATTGGATTCTGAAATTCTACATGGGCTCACAGTTGCAAGTATTGGAAACTGATTAATCTTGGAAAGGACTCTCTTCAAATCCACTATATTCTTATTTTCATCTTCTAAAAATTATTATTATTAAATTATTTTATTTATTTACATTTACTCCCCCCCTTCTTTGTCCCTCCTCCAAGAGTTCCTCACCCCATCCTCCCTACCCTTGTCTCTGGGAGGGTGCTTCCCAACACACCTACCCTCCTGACCCCCATCCCCAACACCCCCTTCCCTGTGGCATCATGTCTCTACAGGATTAGGCTCATCCTCTCCCACTGAGGCCCGACAAGGCAGTCCTCTGCTACATATGTGCTGGGGGCCACTGACCAGCCCATGACCAGCCCATGTATGCTCTTTGATTGGTGGTTTTCTATGAGATCCCAGGGTTCTGGGTTAGTTGATATTGTTGGTCTTCCTATGGGGTTGCCATGGACCACAAGCAAAGTCATTGATGTTACAATAACATTTTTGAAAGATGAACTTGAGAAGTTCAATTAAACTGTTGACTTAGAGTCTAATTGCTGTGAAGATGTAGCAGGAATTATTAAAAAGAACCTCTCTGCCACCTTTTTGTGGTGCCAGACAATGCTTCCGGATCCCCGCAGGGTCCCTTCTGAATGACCCAAACTCCCTGGCAGTCTGGCTGTCTCTCCAGTGGACCCAGTGGGGTTCCTGCCTGTTTATTTAGATTCCACACAGTTCCTACTCATTCCAATTACCCAGTAAAGCATGACTCTTAAATAGTTAACCAATTGTATTTATGTATATGAAACTCACAATTACAAGATACCAATTTACAATGGTAAAAGTCTTATCCCAATTTTCTTTTTCTTTCTTTTTTTTTTCAGCTTACAGGTGTTTATTGCTTTTTATCACCAAAGGATTCAGGACAGGAACTCAAACAAAAAGAACCTGGAGGCAAGAGCCAATGTAGAGGTTCCCCTGGCTTGTTCAGCTTGCATTCTTCTAAAACTTAGGATCACCAGCCCAAGGATGGCAGCACACACGATGGTTTGGTCCCTCCCTCATTTGATCACTAACTGAGAAAACACCTCACAACTGGATCTAATAGAGGCATTTTCTCCACCAAGTCTCCTTCCTTTCTGATGACTCTAGCTTGTGTCAAGTTGGCCCCAAACCAGCCAATACATTAAATAATAGCATATCCCTGGAGTTGTATATTTTGAATTATTATTCTTACTAATATATTCCTGCTACAGTTTGGTAGTGCTGCCTCATGGCCTGTTTGGACATTTTGTCATGGTGCTGGTAACCAACTAGAAGATTTTGGAGATTTAGGAAATTATTCAGAGTAGGAGAAAAGGAGTCACAAATGTTTTCAATGTAAATCTTTGATTTTATCACAAATGTTTCTAATTCCACCTTCAATTAATTTAGAAAGAGTTTTTATATCTACCATTTTATATGTAAAATTTCCATGTAATAGTCAATTTAACATGTTTGTCTATATATTTCTTGAATTTTACCAGAAATATTTTCCATGTAAACCTTTACTATTATCCGAAAATGTTTACAATTCCACCTTCAATCAACTTAGAATTATTTTTGTGCCTATCATTTTTTCTGTATAATTTCCATAATTTTCAATTTTAACATGTTTTCTATGTATTCAATTTTATCAGAAATATTTTCCATGTAAATCTTCAAGTTTATCAGAAAATGTTTATAATTTCACTTTCAATCAACTTAGGAATGCTTTTATGCCTAACACTTTATCTGTATAATTTCCATGATAATCTTTAATTTTAACGTTTTCTATATATTTCTTATTTTATCAGAAATATTTTCCATGTAAATATTTAAGTTTATCAGAAAATGTTTATAATTTCATTTTCAATCAACTTAGGAATACTTTTATGCCTACCATTATTATATCTATATAAAATTTTCCATAATAACATTTAATTCTTTTTTTTCTTTTTTTTTTATTCGATATATTTTTTATTTACATTTCAAATGATTTCCCCTTTTCTGGTCCCCCACTGCCCGAAACTCACATAAGCCCCCTTCCTTCCCCCTGTTCTCCCACCCACCCCTTCCCACTTCCCTGTTCTGGTTTTGTCTTATACTGCTACACTGAGTCTTTCCAGAACCTGGGGCCAAACCTCCATTCTTCTTGTAAATCATTTGATGTGTGGATTATGTTTTGGGTATTTCAGTTTTCCAGGCTAATATCCACTTATTAGTGAGTGCTTACCATGATTGATCTTTTGAGACTGGGTTACCTCACTTAGTATGATGTTCTCCAGCTCCATCCATTTGCCTAAGAATTTCATGAATTCATTGTTTCTAATGGCTGAATAGTACTCCATTGTGTATAAATATCACATTTTTTGCATCCATTCTTCCGTTGAGGGATACCTGGGTTCTTTCCAGTTTCTGGCTATTATAAATAGGGTTGCTATGAACATAGTGGAGCATATATCCTTTTACATGCTGGGGAATCCTCTGGGTATATGCCCAGGAGTGGTATAGCAGGATCTTTCGGAAGTGATATGCTCAGTTTTCGAAGGAACCACCAGACTGATTTCCAGAGTGGTTGTACCAATTTGCAACCCCACCAGCAGTGGAGGAGTATTCCTCTTTCTCCACATCCTCGCCAACACCTGCTGTCCCCTGAGTTTTTAATCTTAGCCATTCTGACTGGTATAAGGTAAAATCTCAGAGTTGTTTTGATTTGCATTTCCCTGATGACTAATGAAGTTGAGCATTTTTTAAGATTTTTCTCTGCCATCCGAAGCTTCAGGTGAGAATTCTTTGTTTAACTCTGTACCCCATTTTTTAATAGGGTTACTTGGTTTTTTGGGGTCTAACTTCTTTAGTACTTTGTATATATTGGATATTAGCCCTCTTTCTGATGTAGGGTTGGTGAAGATCTTTTCCCAACTTGTTGGTTGCCGATTTCTCCTTTTGATGGTGTCCTTTGCTTTACAGAAACTTTGTAATTTTATGATGTCCCATTTGTCAATTCTTGATCTTAGAGTATACGCTATTGGTGATCTGTTCAGAAACTTTCCCCCTGTACCGATGTCCTCCAGGGTCTTCCCCAGTTTCTTTTCTATTAGTTTCAGAGTGTCTGGCTTTATGTGGAGGCCTTGATCCATTTGGAGTTGAGCTTAGTACAAGGAGACAAGGATGGATCAATTCGCATTCTTCTGCATGCTGACCTCCAGTTGAACCAGCACCATTTGTTGAAAAGGCTATCTTTTTTCCATTGGATGTTTTCAGCCCCTTTTTTGAGGATCAAGTGGCCATAGGTGTGTGGGTTCATTTCTGGATGTTCAATCCTGTTCCATCGATCCACCTGCCTGTCACTGTACCAATACCATGCAGTTTTTAACACTATTGTTCTGTAGTATTGCTTGAGGTCAGAGATACTGATTTCCCCAGAATTTCTTTTGTTGTTGAGAATAGTTTTACCTATCCTGGGATTTTGGTTATTCCAGATGAATTTGAGAATTGTTCTTTCTAACTCTATGAAGAACTGAGTTGGGATTTTGATGGGTATTGAGTTGAATCTGTTTATTGCTTTTGGCAAAATGGCCATTTTAACTATATTAATCCTGCCAATCCATGAGCATGGCAGGTTTTTCCATTTTTTGAGGTCTTCTAATTCCTTCTTCATTAAGAAATCTCTCTAAGGTCGATTTCTTGATCTTTAAATTCTTTGATAAAAGCAACTCCTGAAGAGCCAGAAAAATTGGATGAGACTGTGAGGTCCCCATTTTAAAAATTAAGGCTCTAAGTCCTTTTACTTGCGATCACTGGGGGTGCACGTCGGTCAGCAAAACCAGAACACGACTCCCCAAAAAAGAACGCAGGCAAAAATGTAAGACACTGCTATCAGAGCAGGGTCCATAAATTGTAACTCTTTAATTTTCACTAGGTTGCTATAAATTGTAACTCTTTACTTTTCACTAGGTTGCTAATCTGCGAACTTAAACCTCCGCAGACTTTACTTTCACTTTCGGTTTGCCTTCTGCAAACTTTTCCGCTCCCTCTTTGTCTACAGAGAGGAGCAGGCTGCCGGTTTTTAACGGTCCCTTATGTCCCACCTTACCTTGGGAACTTTATCGCTCCACACCAGAGTCTTTATAGCCTCTTGTACCTAGGACTTTTCCCTTTGTCCCTCCTTACCTGGGAACTTTATTGTCTCTCACCGAGAACTTTACTTTGTCCCACTTACTGGGGAAATTTATAGTCTCTCAATACCGAGAACTTTACTTTGTCCCATTTAACCGGGAACTTACCAGCGAGCTACCCTGTCTTCTGATCTTCAAACCCCCCAAACGAGGAGAGTTCCCAGGTTTTGGGCACCAATTGTCGCGACCACCCTCACCGGCAAGGAATGATGCAACACAGGAAGATCTTCTTCAAGCAGTTTACTGAGGATCCCAATACTACTTCTTCTCCCTGCCCCTCCCCCCCCCAGAGAATCAGCCCAGCCCTTAAATACTAATAGCCAGCCAATCAGGCTTAGCCACGTGGGCATTGCTGATAGGCTGTATTCACGTGGAAGGCACAAGACTCAACAGGCTCCACCCAAATAAGGACTTGTTAACTGTTAACTATAGTTAATGGTGCAAGCAGCTCCCTACAGTTGCTGAATTTTGTCCAATGCTTTTTCAGCATCCCATGAAATGACCATGTGGTTTTTTTCTTTGAGTTTGTTTATGTAGTGGATTGCATTGATGGATTTTCGTATATTGAACCAACCCTGCATCCCTGGGATAAAGCCTACTTGATCATGGTGGATGATGATTTTGATGTGTTCTTGGATTCTGTTGGCAAGAATTTTATTGAAATTGGTCTGAAGTTCTCTTTCTTCGTTGGATCTTTGTATGGTTTTGTAATCAGCATAATTGTGGCTTCGTAGAAGGAGTTGGGTAGTGTTCCTTCTATTTCTATTTTGTGGAATAGTTTGAAGAGTATTGGTGTTAGGTATTCTTTGAAGGTCTGATAGAATTCTGCACTAAAGCCATCTATCTGGTCCTGTGCTTTTTTTGGTTGGAAGTTTCTCTATGACCCCTTCTATTTCTTTAGAGGTTATGGGACTGTTTAGATGATCTATTTGGTCCTGATTTAATTTTGGTATTTGGTATCTGTCTAGGAAATTGTCCATTTCCTCCAGATTCTCCAGTTGTGTTGAGTATAGGCTTTTGTAGTAGGATCTGATGATTTTTTGGATTTCCTCAGTTTCTGTTGTTATATCCCCCTTTCATTTCTAATTTTGTTAATTTGGATACTTTCTCTGTGCCCTTTGGTCAGTCTGGCTAAGGGTCTATCTATCTTGTTGATTTTCTTAAAAAAACACAGCGTCTGGATTCGTTTATTCTTTGTATGATTCTCTTTGTTTCCACTTGACTGATTTCAGCCTTGAGTTTGATGATTTCCTGTCTTCTACTCCTCCTGGGTGAATTGGCTTCTTTTTGTTCCAGGGCTTTCAGGTGTGTGGTTAAGCTGCTAGTGTATGCACTCTCCATTTTCTTTTTGGAGGCACTCAGGGCTATGAGTTTTCCTCTTAGCACTGCTTTCATTGTGTCCCAAAGATTTGGGTATGTTGTGCCTTCATTTTCATTAAATTCTAAAAATCTATGATTTTTTTTCTTTATTTCTTCTTAGGCCAAGGTGTCATTGAGTACATTATTGTTCAGCCTCCATGAGTATGTGAGCTTTCTGTTGTATTTGTTGCCATTGAAGACCACTCTTACTCCATAGTGATCCGATAGGAGGCATGGGATTAGTTTGATCTTTTTATATTTGTTGAGGTCTGTCTTGTGACCAATTATATGGTCGATTTTGGAGAAGGTACCCTGAGGTGCTGAGAAAAAGGTATATTCTTTTGTTTTATGGTGAAATGTTCTATAAATATCAGTCAAGTCCAATTTTTCCAAAGTTTCAATTAGTTTTATTGTGTCCCTGTTTAGTGTCTGTTTTTCTGATCAGTCCATTGAGGAGAGTGGAGCATTGAAGTCACCCACAATTATTGTGTTAGGTGAAATGTGTGCTTTGAGCCTTAGTAAAGTTTCTGTTACGAATGAGGGTGCCCTTGCATTTGGCACATAGATGTTTAGAATTGAAAGTTCTTCTTGGTGGATTTTTTCTTTGACAAGCAAGAAGTGTCCTCTGTATCTCTTTTGATGACTTTAGGTTGAAAGTCAATTTTACCTGATATTAGAATGGCTACTCTGGCTCGTTTCCTGAGACCATTGGCTTGTAAAATTGTCTTCCAGCCTTTTACTCTAAGGTAGTTTTTGTCTTTGACATTTAGGTGTGTTTCCTGTATGCAGCAAAATGTAGGGTCATATTTCTTTATCCAGTCTGTTAGTCTATGTCTTTTTATTGGGGAGTTGAGTCCATTGACATTAAGAGATATTAAGGAATAGTGATTATTACTTCCTGTCATTTTCGATGTTATTTTTATATTTGAGTGGTTATCTTCTTTTGGGTTTGATGAAAGAAGGTAGCTATCTTGCTTTTTTCAGGGTGTCATTTCCCTCCTTGTATTGGAGTTTTCCTCCTATTATTCTTTGTAGAGCTGGGTTTGTAGAAAGATATTGTGTAAATTTGGTTTTCTCATGGAATATCTTGTTTTCTCCATCTATTGTGATTGAGAGTTTTGCTGGGTATAGTAGTCTTGGCTGACATTTGTGTTCTCTTAGAGTCTGCATGAGATCTGCCCAGGATCTTCTAGCTTTCATGGTCTCTGGTGATAAGTCTGGTGTGATTCTGATAGGTCTTCCTTTATATGTTACTTGGCCTTTTTCTCTTGCTGCCTTTAATATTCTTTCTTTGTTGTGGAGAAAGAGGAACACTCCTCCACTGCTGTTGGGATTGCAAGCTGGTACAACCACTCTGGAAATCAGTCTGGCGGTTCCTTAGAAAACCGGGCATGGCACTTCCAGAGGACCCTGCTATACCACTCTTGGGCATATACCCAGAAGATTCCCCAGCATGTAATAAGGATACATGCTCCACTATGTTCATAGCAGCCCTATTTATAATAGCCAGAAGCTGGAAAGAACCCAGGTGTCCCTCAACGGAGGAATGGATACAAAAAATGTGGTATATATACACAATGGAGTACTATTCAGCCATTAGAAACAATGAATTCATGAAATTCTTAGACAAATGGATGGAGCTGGAAAACATCATACTAAATGAGGTAACCCAGTCTCAAAAGATCAATCATGGTATGCACTCAGTGATAAGTGGATATTAACCTAGAAGCTTGGAATACCCAAGACACAATCCACATATCAAATGATGTCCAAGAAGAAGGAAGGAGTGGCCCCTGGTTTGGGAAAGGCTCAGTGCAGCAGTATAGGGCAATACAAGAACAGGGAAGTAGGAAGGATAGATGGGGCAACAGGGGAAGGGAAGAGGGCTTATAGGACTTGCGGGGAAGGGGAATCCAGAAAAGGGAAAATCATTTGAAATGTAAATAAAGAATATATTGAATAAAAAATGAAAAAATTCTTTCTTTGTTTAGTACATGTGGGGATTTGATTATTATGTGACGAGAGGTATTTCTGCTCAGGTCCAGTCTGTTTGGAGTTCTGTAGGATTCTTGTATATTCATGGACATCTCTCTCTTTAAGTTGGGAAAGTTTTCTTCCATAATTTTGTTGAAGATATTTGCTGGCCCTTTGAGCTGTAAATCTTCACTCTCATCTATACCTATAATCCTTAGGTTTGGTCTTCTCATTGTGTCCTGGATTTCCTGGATGTTCTGGGATACAAGCTTTTTGCATTTTGCATTTTCTTTGACTGTTGAGTCAATGGTTTCTATGGTATCTTCGGCATCTGAGATTCTTCCATTTCTTGTATTCTGTTGTTGATATTTGCATCTATGGCCCCTGATTTCTTCTCAAGGTTTTCTATCTCCAAAGTTGTCTCCCTTTGTGATTTCTTAGTTGTTTCTACTTCTGATTTTAGATCCTGGATGGTTTTGCTTAGCTCCTTCACTTGCTTGTTTGTGTTTGCCTGTAATTCTTTAAGAGATTTTTGTGTTTCTTCTTTCATGACTTCTGCTGTTTGACTCACTTTCTCCTGCATTTCTTTCTTTCTTTTTTGTTTGTTTGTTTTGTTTTGTTTTTATTGTGACAGGGTTTCTCTGTGTAGCCCTGACTGTCCTGGAATTCAGGCTGTAGACCAGGCTGGCCTCAAACTCAGAATCTGCCTGCCTCTGCCTCCCAATTGCTGGGATTAACTGCTGGCTCTCCTGCATTTCTTTAAGTTTGTGTGTGTGTGTGTGTGTGTGTGTGTGTGTGTGTGTGTGTGTGTGTGTGTGTGTTCTTCTTTATTGGCTTCTATCTCTTGAGCCTTATTCTCCTGAATTTTTTTAAGTGATTTTTGTGTTTTCATTATACAGGTTTCTAGCTTATTCATGTTCCCCTGTATTTCTTTAAGAGATTCATTTATGTCCTTTTTGTGTTCTTCTAACAGCATCATGAACAGTGATTTTAAATCCAAATCTTGTTTTTCAGGTGTGTTTGTGTAATCAGGACTTGCTGATGTTGGAGAGTTTGGTTCAGACACTGCCATATTGCCTAGGTTTCTGTTAGTAGTGTTCCTGCATTTGCCCTTTGCCATCTTGTTATTTCTGGCGTCAGTTGGTCTTGTCTCTGGCTGGTATTTGTGCCTCCTGTGAGGGTGGAGGGCTATTTCTGCAACACTGGATGGCTGGGTTTCCCCTGTTACAGAATGCTGGTTTGCTCTCCTCCTCTTGGGTGCCCTTGGAGCCCTAGTGTGCCTTGCCCCAGGTTGTCTGTGTGAACCAGGCGGTATCCGTTTGCTCCTTCAGTGAGTGCTGATGGTCTATGCTGTGGGACCTTTTCTGAGTGCTGGTCACTCTGCTGAGCAGCCGATCTCCCAATTGGGTTGGTGCCCACAAGGCTAGCCTAGCTGCTGAGGCCCTGAGTCTAGGCAAAAGCCTGGCAGGCTAAGGTATGAGCAAAGTTCCCCTAAGGTTATGACTGTTAATTGGTTCTGCCAGGTGGCTAGGATGGCTGTGTGCCATGCTCCCTGAAAGTGCCGGGAGAGTCTGCTAGATTAACAACCTCCTGGCCAGGTTGGCACACAGATGGCCCACCAAGCAGCCCAGGGCCTGGGGTCAGTCCAAGGCCTGTCCGTCTTAGACCCCCACTATGTTAGCCTCGGGCTATGACTCTTAGCTGACTTTGCCTGCTAGAACTCTCTGGTGTCCTGTAGTCAAAATGACGGAGCGCGTGCCGGGCCAGACAAACAACCTCCTGGCCAGGTTGGCACACCAATGCCACCATCCCCAACAGCCCTGGGCCTGGGTGCAGGCCAATGCCCTTTGGGCTTAGACCCTTGCGATGTTGGCCTCAGGTTATATTTGAATACTTCAGGTGGTCTGATTTCTCTGGTGCCTGAGATCTGGTGGGGAGAGTCTCTTGTAACTGACTCTATCCCAATTTTCTAACCTTTCAATAAATTTATGTCTGCTGCCATAGCTCCTGATGAACTTAGCACCTCCCCCTCCCACTGGTGCATCTGCCTCTGACCTCCCAACCCATAGCTCTGCCTCCTCTTTTCTCTCCAATCACAGGCATCTCACTGCCTCAATGTCATTGGATAGGAAATATCTTGTAGCATGAAGAGACACCATGACAAAAGCAATTCTTATAAAGGTAACCATTTAATTGGGGCTGGCTTACAGTTTCAGAGGTTCAATCCATTATCATCATCATGGGAACTATGGCATTATATATGCATACTTGAGGCTGGAGACCATGAGAGTTCTATATCTTGCATTAATTTCTCTCTCTCTCTCTCTCTCTCTCTCTCTCTCTCTCTCTCTCATAGCCTCAAAGCCTGCATACACAATGATTGCATACTTCCTCCTATAATCTGCTTATTATGATAGAGGAGACCAGTTCCAGTGTTCTCTAATATTGCCAATATTTGACTAACTAGCAATGTCACTCAGGGAAATATTTGATAATCACCTGTTTATGCACCTCAGAGTTATATCACCAGCCTGCTGCTTCTATTATGTGCTCCTAAAATTCTGTGCATTGTAGTTAATGTGGTAGTTTCATTACTTAGGCATGACTGATCACAGGTGATTAACTTACCTCAGCCCCTCTTCTCTTCCCAGAGGTTGGGGGAGGGAACAAATTTCCTAACCCTCAAGTATCTGGTCCCTATCATGAAGCCTCCAGTTGTACTATTCAGTAGTACACAGTAAGAAAGTAATTATGGACATTAACTGGGAAGACCTACTTAGATAAAGTGTTGAAGGGATACTTTACAGAGACAGGAGAAATCAAGAAAAGACTTAGAAAGCCAAGTTCTAACTCAATGTAAACATTGGAAGGGCAACTGGATTTCTTATCTCCAGTCAGGAATATGGCTGTATAAATGTTACTGGAGGTAGTCTCAGAGTGCCTCATGACAAATGTCTAGACTCTTGGTATTTCCAATGACCAATTAGATAAGGAACAGAGAAATTAATAGCAGTGAAAGTTGATTTATTAAAAGTGAGAGTAAAAGAAAGAATACATTCACCATAATGGGAGCTGGCTTGAAGAAGCACTGTGACTGAAAAGCCTCGAATTTTTTTTAGTGTTCCTTCTGTGAATTGAAAAGGAGGGAGGGTCTGGTTCCCTGGTGATGGATGGATAGGTCCTTATCCTGATCCGAAGATAGGCTAGTATAGAGCTCTGAGTGATCTCATTGTGGTTGAGTATATGTCCCAGAAGTTAATCATATGTTTGCCCACACAAACACATGCAAGAGATGCAAGAGATGGTAACTGACTTTTTCCATTAACAAGTCTTTTTCAAAATAGACCCTCTCTCACTGTTCTCATTTCCAGTATTGCTCTTAGACAGCCTAATTTATCAATCCTTCTACAAGCAAGTGCTTCGCTGGAACTTATCCCCAAGAAGGCAAGTGTTTTTAGTTGGTCTTACCCTACCAGGAAAGAGAACACTCTTTTTCAAAGGGAGTTTCTGGGACCTCTAGACTATTCCTATGCTTGCCTAACCAATTGACCAACTAACCAACAGACCAAACAATCATATGGAAGGCAAACATGCTGCAGCAAGACTGAGTGTTTCATTCTTCTTTTCTTTTGCCATTGAATAATCACATGCTTAGAAGATCCTAAATGTGTTAAAATGGATTTCAATTGGGCTGGAAATTCACCTCTCCCCCTTTTAATGAGTAAGATTTCAGTAGCTGGCCGGAAAATCCTGTGTTGTTTGGTCTTTAGAATTAGTCTATCAGTCTAGATGTTTTATCATGCCAGTCTGATCAAATCTTTTGGGGTTGAAAACTACAAAGTTAAAAGTGCTGGGGGAATGATTTCTCTCCTTTCTGATGTCCATGGAATACAAAAAGTCTTGCAGTGAAGATATGAACCCTTTTCCCCCCTTTTTTAAATTCGATTTATTTTTTATTTACATTTCAAATGATTTCCCCTTTTCTCAACCCCCACTCCCCAAAAGTCCCATCAGCCCCCTCACGTCCCCCTATTTTCCCACTCAACCCTTCCCACTTCCCTGTTCTGGTTTTGCCCTATACTGCTTCACTGAGTCTTTCCAGAACAAGGGGCCACTCTTCCGTTCTTCTTGTACCTCATTTGATGTGTGGATTATGTTTTAGGTATTCCAGTTTTCTAGGTTAATATCCACTTATTAGTGAGTGCATACCATGATTCATCTTTTGAGTCTGGGTTACCTCACTTAGTATAATGTTCTCTAGCTCCATCCATTTGCCTAAGAATTTCATGAATTCATTGTTTCTAATGGCTGAATAGTACTCCATTGTGTATATATACCAGAATTTTTGCATCCACTCTTCTGTTGAGGGATACCTGGGTTCTTTCTAGCTTCTGGCAATTATAAATAGGGATTCTATGAACATAGTGGAACATGTATCCTTATTACATGCTGGGGAATCTTCTGGGTATATGCCCAGGAGTGGTATAGCAGGATCTTCTGGAAGTGAGGTGCCCAGTTTTCGAAGGAGCCACCAGACTGATTTCCAGAGTCGTTGTACCAATTTGCAACCCCACCAGCAGTAGAGGAGTGTTCCTCTTTCTCCACATCCTCGCCAACACCTGCTGTCTCCTGAATTTTTAATCTTAGCCATTCTGACTGGTGTAAGGTGAAATCTCAGGGTTGTTTTGATTTGCATTTCCCTAATAACTAATGAAGCTGAGCATTTTTTAAGATGCTTCTCTGCCATCCGAAGTTCTTCAGGTGAAAATTCTTTGTTTAACTCTGTACTCCATTTTTCAATAGGGTTATTTGGTTTTCTGGAGTCTAACTTCTTGAGTTCTTTATATATATTGGATATTAGCCCTCTATTTGATGTAGGGTTAGTGAAGATGTTTTCCCAATTTGTTGGTTGCTGATTTGTCCTTTTGATGGTGTCCTTTGCCTACAGAAACTTTGTAATTTTATGAGGTCCCATTTGTCAATTCTTGATCTTAGAGCATACGCTATTGGTGATCTGTTCAGAAACTTTCCCCCTGTTCCGGATGTCCTCAAGGGTCTTCCCCAGTTTCTTTTCTATTAGCTTCAGAGTGTCTGGCTTTATGTGGAAGTCCTTGATCCATTTGGAGTTGAGCTTAGTACAAGGAGACAAGGTTGGTTCAGTTCCCATTCTTCTCCATGCTGACCTCCAGTTGAACCAGTACCATTAGTTGAAAAGGCTATCTTTTTTCCATTGGATGTTTTAAGCCCCTTTTTTGAGGATCAAGTGGCCACAGGTGTGTGAGTTCATTTCTGGATCTTCAATCCTGTTCCATTGATCTGCCTGCCTGTCACTGTACCAATACCATGCAGTTTTTAACACTATTGCTCTGTAGTATTGCTTGAGGTCAGAGATACTGATTCCCCCAGAATTTCTTTTATTGTTGAGAATAGTTTTAGCTATCCTGGGTTTTTTGTTATCCCAGATGAATTTGAGAATTGCTCTTTCTAACTCTGTGAAGAATTGAGTTGGGATTTTGATGGGTATTGCATTGAATCTGTATATTTCTTTTGGCAAAATGGCCATTTTAACTATATTAATCCTGCCAATCCATGAGCATGTCAGGTTTTCCCATTTTTTGAGGTCTTCTTCCATTTCCTTCTTCATAGTCTTGAAGTTCTTGTCATACAGATCTTTCACATGTTTGTTAAGAGTCACCCCAAGGTACTTTATACTGTTTGTAGCTATTGTTAAGGGGGTCATTTACCTAATTTCTTTCTCAGCCTGCTTATCCTTTGAGTATAGGAAGGCTACTGATTTGCTTGAGTTGATTTTATAACCTGCCACTTTGCTGAAGTTGTTTATCAGCTGTAGGAGTTCTCTAGTGGAGCTTTTGGGTCACTTAGGTAGACTATCATATAATCTGCAAATAATGACAGTTTGATTTCTTCCTTTCCAATTTGTATTCCTTTGACCTCCTTATATTGTCTAATTGCCCGAGCTAGTACCTCAAGTACAATATTGAAAAGATAACGAGAAAGGGGGCAGCCCTGTCTAGTCCCTGATTTTAGTGAGATTGCTTCAAGTTTCTCTCCATTTAGTTTGATGCTGGCTACTGGTTTGCTGTATATTGCTTTTACTATGTTTAGGTATGGGCTTTGAATTCCTGTTCTTTCCAAGACTTTAAGCATGAAAGGATGCTGAATTTTGTCCAGTGCTTTTTCAGCATCCCATGAAATGACCATGTGGTTTTTTTCTTTGAGTTTGTTTATGTAATGGATTGCATTGATGGATTTCCATATATTGAACCAACCCTGCAGTCCTGGGATAAAGCCTACTTGATCATGGTGGATCATCGTTTTGATATTTTCTTGGATTCGGTTGGCAAGAATTTTATTGAGTATTTTTGCATCGATGTTCATAAGGGAAATTGGTCTGAAGTTCTCTTTCTTTGTTGGATCTTTGTGTGATTTTGGTATCAGGGTAATTGTGGCTTTGTAGAAGGAATTGGGTAGTGTTCCTTCTGTTTCTATTTTGTGGAATAGTTTGAAGAGTATTGGTGTTATGTCTTCTTTGAAAGTCTGAGAGTATTCTCCACTGAAACCGTCTGGTCCTGTGCTTTTTTTGGTTGAAGGCTTTCTATGACCCCTTCTATTTCTTTAGGGGTTATGGAAGTATTTAGATGATCTATTTGGTCCTGATTTAATTTTGGTATTTGGTACCTGCAAAGGAAATTGTTCATTTCCTCCAGATTCTCCAGCTGTGTTGAGTATAGGCTTTTGTAGTAGGATCTGATGATTTTTTGGATTTCCTCAGTTTCTGTAGTTATATCCCCCTTTTCATTTCTAATTTTGTTAATTTGGATACTTTCTCTGTGCCCTTTGGTCAGACTGGCTAAAGGTTTATCTATCTTGTTGATTTTCTCAAAGAACCAGCTCCTGGATTCGTTGATTCTTTGTGTGGTTCTCTTTGTTTCCACTTGATTGATTTCAGCCCTGAGTTTGGTGATTTCCTGTCATCTACTCCTCCTGGGTGAATTGGCTTCTTTTTGTTCCAGGGCTGTCAGGTGTGTGGTTAAGCTGCTAGTGTATGCTCTTTCCATTTTCTTTTTGGAGGCGCTCAGGGCTATGAGTTTTCCTCTTTGCACTGCTTTCATTGTGACCCAAAGATTTGGGTATGTTGTGCCTTCATTTTCATTAAACTCTAAAAATCTCTGATTTCTTTCTTTATTTCTTCTTTGGCCAAGGTGTCACTGAGTAGAGTATTGTTCAGCCTCCATGTGTATGTGGGCTTTCTGTTGTTTTTCTTGATATTGAAAACCACTCTTATTCTATAGTGATCTGATAGGAGCCATGGGATTAGTTTGATCTTCTTATATTTGCTGAGGTCTGTCTTGTGACCAATTATATGGTCGATTTTGGAGAAGGTACCATGAGGTGCTGAGAAAAAGGTATATTCTTTTGTTTTAGCGTGAAATGTTCTATAAAGATCAGTCAAATCCAATTGTTCCAAAACTTCAATTAGTTTTACTGTGTCCCTGTTTAGTTTCTGTTTTCCTGATCGGTCCATTGAAGAGAGTGGAGTGTTGAAGTCCCCCACAATTATTGTGTTAGGTGAAATGTGTGCTTTGAGCTTTAGTAATGTTTATTTTATGAATGAGAGTGCCCTTGCATTTGGCACATAGATGTTCAGAATTGAAAGTTCTTCTTTGTGGATTTTTCCTTTGACAAGCAAGAAGTGTCCTTCTTTATCTCTTTTGATGACTTTAGGTTGAAAGTCAACTTTATCTGATATTAGAATTGCTACTCCATCTCGTTTCCCGAGACCATTGGCTTGTAAAATTGTCTTCCAGCCTTTTACTCTAAGGTAGTTTTTGTCTTTGACATTTAGGTGTGTTTCCTGTATGCAGCAAAATGTAGGGTCCTGTTTCCTTATCCAGTCTGTTAGTCTATGTCTTTTTATTGGGGAATTGAGTCAATTGATGTTAAGAGGTATTAAGGAATAATGATTATTACTTCCTGTCATTTTTGACGTTATATTTATATTTGAGTGTTTATCTTCTTTTGGGTTTGATGAAGGAAGGTAACTATCTTGCTTTTTCCAGGGTGTAGTTTCCCTCCTTGTATTGGAGTTTTCATCCTATTATTCTTTGTAGAGCTGGGTTTGTAGAAAGATATTGTGTAAATTTCGTTTTGTCATGGAATATCTTGTTTTCTCCATCTATTGTGATTGAGAGTTTTGCTGGGTATAGTAGTCTTGGCTGACATTTGTGTTCTCTTAGAGTCTGCATGAGATCTGCCCAGGATCTTCTAGCTTTCATGGTCTCTGGTGAAAAGTCTGGTGTGATTCTGATAGGTCTTCCTTTATATGTTACTTGCCCTTTTTCTCTTACTGCCTTTAATATTCTTTAAAATACACATGTTTGGTGCATTTGGGGTTTTGATTATTATGTGGCGAGAGGTATTTCTGCTCAGATCCAGTCTGTTTGGAGTTCTGTAGGCTTCTTGTATATTCATAGGCATTTGTCTCTTTAAGTTGTGAAAGTTTTCTTCCATAATTTTGTTGAAGATATTTGCTGGCCCTTTCAGTTGTAAATCTTCACTCTCATCTATACCTATAATCCTTTGGTTTGGTCTTCTCATTGTATCCTGGATTTCCTGGATGTTCTGGGACACAAGCTTTTTTGCATTTTGCATTTTCTTTGACTGTTGAGTCAATGGTTTCTATGGTATCTTTGTCATCTGAGATTCTTTCTTTCATCTATTATATTCTTTTTTATATTTGCATCTATGGCCCCTGATTGTTTTTCAAGGTTTTCTATCTCCAAATTGTCTCCCTTTGTGATTTCTTAGTTGTTTCTACTTCTGTTTTTAGATCCAGGATGGTTTTGCTCAGTTCCATCATTTGTTTGTGTTTTCCTGTAATTCTTTAAGAGATTTTTGTGTTTCCTCTTTCATGACTTCTGCCTCTTGACTCAAGTTCTCCTGCCTTTCTTTAAGTTTTTTTTTTTTTGTGTGTCTGTGTGTGTGTGTTTCTTCCTTATTTGCTTCTATCTCTTGAGCCTTATTCTCCTGCATTTCTTTAAGCGATTTTTGTGTTTCCATTATACAGGTTTCTAGCTTATTCATGTTCCCCTGTATTTCTTTACGAGATTCATTTATATCCTTTTTGTGTTCTTCTAGCAGCATCATGATCAGTGATTTTAAATCCAAATCTTGTTTCTCTGGTGTGTTGGCATAACCAGGACTTGCTGATGTTGAATAGTTTGGTTCAGATGCTGCCATATTGCCTAGATTTCTGTTAGTAGCATTCCTGCATTTGCCCTTTGCCATCTTGTTCTCTGGAGTTAGTTGGTCTTGTCTCTGGCTGGTGCTTGAGCCTCCTGAGAGGCTCTGGGGCTATTTTTGCAACACTGGATGGCTGGATTTCCTCTGTTGCAGATTGCTGATGTGCTGTCTTCCTCTTGGGTGCCCTTGCAGCCGTAGTGTGCTTTGTCCCAGATTGTGTCTGTGAACCAGATGGTGCCAGTTTTCTCCTTCAGGGATTGCTGAGGGTGTATGCTGTGGGGACCTTTTCCATGTGCTGATCACTCTGCTGGGCATCCGATCTCCCAACCGGGTTGATGCACACAAGGCTAGCCTAGCTGCTCAGGCCCTGAGTCTAGGCAAAAGCCTGGGAGGCCAAGGTCTTAGCAAAGTTCCCCTTGGGCTATGACTGTTAATTGGGTCTGTCAGGTGGCCAGAATGGTGGGCGTGCATGCGCTCCATGAAAGGCCGGGAGAGTCTGCTGGGCTAACAACCTCCTGGCCAGGTTGACACGCAGATGGCCCACCGAGGAGCCCAGATCTTGGGGTCAGTCCAGGGCCTGTCGGGCCTAGACGTCCACTATGTTAGCCTCAGGCTATGCCTGTTAGCCGGCTTTGCCTGCTAGAACTCTCTGGCATCCTGTAGGCAAAATGGCGCAGTGTGCACCAGGCCTGGGCAAAAAATCTCCTGGCTGGGTTGGCACCCCGATGCCCCCCCACCCCCCAAACAGCCCAGGGCCTGGGTGCAGGCCAACGCCCGTAGGGCTTAGACCTCCTGTAATATTGGCCTTGGGTCATATTTGCGTACCTCAGTCTGTCTGATCTCTCTGGAGTCTGAGAACCAAGATTGAGGTGAGTCTCTCGTGACTGGTGGGAGGCAGAGTTCTGAAGTGGCTTCTGTGAGGTGAAAGGCACCATAAATCCGCCGCTGCTTGCAGTCCGGCTGGCCAGCGATGGCCAATGGTCGTGGGCGCAGGGCCTGCCTGGACCCTGTGTCACCTTGGTTCTACTGCTGATGGCCCTTCAGCTGGACCAGCCACTGCTGCTTCTGCTGCTGCCGCCACCACCCATGTCAAGATATGAATCTTAATGCCAAGACCCTCTTCTGCTATCCCTTGATTTTTCATCTGTGCCATGGACATGGTACAATCATATATATTAAGACACATCTGGATCTTGCAATCCTAAGAAGCTTAAAGTTGGCACAAACCATACATAAAACATTTGTTTCAGAGGAGAAAGGAGAGTTAGAACTAGAGAGCTTTAACCTTGCACTTGAACATTTCTTAGAGGAAGCTCGACAAGAATTTTACAGCATGACTGCCTATGCCTGAACATGATCAGGACAAAGTTAACCACAACAAAGATGCTAAAGTAGACAGGGAGAGCACCTGAGTCCTCAGCTCTTATGCAAAGAACCACAGGCAACTTAGAAATCCTGAGGACCAGAGAAAGTCTTTTCCAGGAAAGAGCATTACCAGTTAGCCAAAACCAAGTGGTCCACTCTGCAAACATAAAACTTAAACAGAGTAAGCGTGTTGTATTTGTGCACTTAGGAATAAATCCATATACTTATGCAGCAACTATAGTTGTAATTTATGGGGGATTTGCTATGTCCCCTTTTGTTTGCAGCTATCTACAGGGCATTTGCATGCCTACTTTAGCCTGTATAGCTCCTGGAATAAAGAACACAGAATCCTGGTATTTTCACTAACAAGCTGCAAACTTAAACTGGGTAGATTTTGAGCTGTTCTAACCTACATCTCAGCCATAAACCCAACTGAGTTGGTTGCCAACTGAGTCTTGCTCCGTTCCACGTATGTCCTCAGGGTCAGTGGCCCTTGGCCACGTGATCATGGTCCTTCGTGCCTCATGGCAACCTTCTCCTTCCTTTGTCTTTCCCATCCTGGCTCCACCTGAGACTGCCCCCTACTCGATCCAAAATTCCAGCTTCTCATTTCCCCTGACCAGTCATAGGCTCTAACTTTTTATTACCCAATTAGAGATTATTGGGGAACATTCCAGCACATTGGTTAATATAATACCTATGTCCAGACTGTAACCTGGTCTCAGGGTATAGAACTCAGCATCTGAATACACAATGCACAAGACCAATCCCAACAAACGACAATTAATGAAAAATAAGTCAATAGATTTGAAAAGAGGAAAGGTATATAGGAGATTTTAGAGGGAGAAAAGGAAATGGGAAAATGATGTAATTATATATGATCTCAAAAACTAAAAGAAATAATGAAAAAGGTATAGTTTAAAAAATGTGACAAACTCTGTAAGAAACCAGCACTCTGATAGATAAAAATTCCCTCTTCCCAGCAGCACTACTGTCAGATCAGTGTTTCTTAGGCTTCCTAATTGAGTTCATTGTTTTTATATAGACCTCATTTATTAAACATTGGCTATATATGCCATGCATTATGTAAGCACATCAGAAATCTTTTCTCATTTATCCTTGCTAGCAAGAGTCTATGAGGAACATATTCTATCAATTTCATTTGGCAGCCATGGAGACTGAGGCAGCTTATTGCCCAAGTTAAACATAATAATGCCCAGTGTGATTAGAGAGTATGAGGACCACTCTAGCTGTGAGTGCTATGCCTTCATCCGCTTCCTAACTAAAATGTGGAGAGTGTCTCATAATTGATTAGGGAAAGGGTGTCTATGCAATTCAGAGGATTTTTTTCTTAGCATCCCAGTCACTTTATATTCAGTTGCTTTATGAAAAACTGAGGAAAAGTACGAGTATGAAAAAGGAATGCAATTAGTATTAAAAAGCTGTGTTTATAAAACGCTAATGAGTCTATAGTTACAGCAATAACACTTGTGTCTCTTGTAATTTTACATTTACATTCAAAAGGACATGGCCTTTTAAAATATACATTCCCACGAAGAACACTTCAGGGTAAGGTCAGCTGTTGCAGATGGCACTGAAAAATGTGTATGCAATGATGAGTACAGGAAGTATACAGACAGGCCAGCAGATGCCTAGCTCTTTGACATTTTAAAGCATAACATCCTTAAACTACAACTCTAAATCCTCTGAATCTGCTCAAAATGATCACTCTAAAGGATGGGTGTGTGGAATCCTGAGCACTAAGAGTGGTTGTTTGGTCTCTGGTAGATTATGAAATTCCTTTTCCCTTCAAGACCATATGCTCTTGATGCAGGTTATAAAGACATATAATGAGAGGAAATATCACACCTTATTTATACAACTTAAAGTATAGGCTCCAGAATTTCTGCCAATATATCTTGCTTTGCTGTTTCTTATTTAAAATACTTATCTAAAAACCATCCTAATATGTGGGGTTTTCTTTTCTTAGTCCTTTAAAAAATTAAGTGCTGCTGTGTCAATGTGGCTAAGTCCGCCCTGAGCTACTTGTAAAGATGGAATTCCTAGAATAAACACTGCGGCTGATGAATGGTAATCTGAACTGAATTTCTTCGGAATTCGAATGGGGTTGAAGGATCCTGCATACATCCCTTCTAAATAGAAAATGTATTTCAGTGGTAGCCGGGGTTAACTGTGCCCCATCTGTGTGCGACTAAAGCAAGTTGAAAACTTATGATTAAAAATACTGGATAATAAAATAATTGAGAAAGATTATCAAAGTAAAGGAGCATTTTTAAAAAACCTTTGTGTGTGTGTCTGTGTGTGTTTTGTGCTTGTGTATGTGTGTACTTCTGTGCATGAGTGGGTGTGTTGGATTCTGTGGTGAACATGTGGAGGCCAGAGAATAACTTCAAGAGTTAGCCCTTACTTTCCATGTTAAGACAGGTTCTCTCCTTGGTTGGCACTGTGTGTGCCAGCTAGCTGACTCAAGATATACCAGGCTCTCTGCCTCCCATCCTATTATAGGAGTGCTGTGATTACAAATACACTGTGCTACCAGGCCAGTCTTTGAGTTATGGGGTCCAAACTCAGATTGTTACTGTTATGCAGTAAGTACCACTCACTGAGCAATCTCCACAGCCCTGAAAGGAGATACTCCAGTCTGTGGAAACACTATTTCCTGTTCCAAGCATAGATACTGCATTGATTTCTGCTAATAATAGCCACTTCAGACATCTAACAATAGAAGCCACAACACTAAGATATCTGCTGCTTGAAATACTTTTGAGTAAGTCTAAAGAAAACTGTCCATTGTTGGGTTAGGCACTATGTGTAGAGAAGCAGGCACTCAAGGATGTGTACTGGTCATTTGAATGCATTCAATTTTTGTTTGTATCCAATCTATTGGAAGATGATGTTAATGGATTAGATTGATCTCACCACCTAACTTCTATGTAATATTTCCATCGTTTATCCATGTATTCTTCATTTCTTTGACAGGATTTATTTTCCCCTTGCTAGAATATAATCTTCATATAGGAAGCCCCATCTTCTCCCCCCAATCTATATAGAATCTTAAGAGAGCTAATGTGGATCTCCAAAAGATCCATCCTTTTTTGACTGAAGTAAGAGGGCCACGCATGAAATGTCCAGCTCATGTAATCACTCTTGAGACAGCAAAGGTCATTATCTCTCAGCTCTGTGTTTTGCTGATCAGGCATGCTGGTTTACAAATGAACACTACTAAGAGGAGTAAACAGACTCATGCTTACACTCCCAGTTTTTTCCTGACTCACATTGTTTGCATGGGCGGCAGCAGCTGAAGAATAAATTTTAGAAACAATGTAACTAACTGCCTTTTCCACTTGACCTCTGACAAGCAGCAAGAAAACAATTAAAGAATAATACAAAATGAAAAACTATTGTATGGACTCAATTGTGTGTTCCATATTTCGAAGACTTGTGCTTGGGTGTGACTGTATTTGGAGGTAGGGCTTACAGAATGTTGCTATAGTTAAATGATATTAGGGTCCCAATACAATGGTTATATTGTCTCATAAGAGGAAATGAGGCATCACTACACACACACACACACACACACACACACACACACGCAGGAGAGGCTGCTAGGATCCATTAAGGTGGGTACTATAAGTCAAGAAGGGAGGTTTCATAAGAAATGGACTGTGGGAACTTTATCAGGCTCTGTAGTCTCCTAAACTGTGGGAACTATGAATCTTCTGTTGAAGGGACTTACGCTGTGGCATTTAGTAACAGTAGAGTAAACTGACCAATTGCTCTTAGGAAAACAAAGGAGGGAGGACCTGGTTATTCTGGGCGTGAAGAAACTGGCTGTAGCTAAAGCAATAAGCGGAGTTTGACAAGGAATTTTCTCTTTCTGTAAGATGGATATGAAATGTACTTTATGAATCCCAGACTATTCTTTTTCTGCTATGATTATCTAGGACAAACTGTGACATACTGCCATTGTGGTGGAGAAAGATTTTAGATGTCACAGTGTCTCTTTGCCTGTTTATAGGCCAGCTAACAATTTTCCAGGTTAAAGATCTATTGTTACCCAATGCTTATTTTCATGCTGGCTTTGTTTTTAGACATTGGAATGTTGCCTGAACAGTTTTGTTTTGTTAATTTTCCTTTGATTAGAATCTAGTGCTTAGTTACATTCTATTTTGAGCAAGTCTTTGTCCTAATCTCCAGCTATGATTTAAGAATAAATGCTTTGATATTCCTCATAAGTTAAGGAATTTGATACACTAATTACTTCATAGCCATCATTGTCTATGGTAAGGTAAGGATTATTATGTAAATTTACCAAGTATATCATTTGTATAATGCAAACCTTACTAAACCTTACTACTTGATTCTCTCCATTAACTATTAAGGGCCATGAATAGAAAACGAGATGTACCAATCTTAATGATGGAACTCAAAATCCTTAATATACTTAGCTAGACTTTAGTTTTATATTCTAATACTGGGAATATAGGCTAAATGTATAAATTGTAATTTTTACGTCATAAAATGTTTTATTAATTAATTGACTAATTAATTGAGACAGGGTTTCTCTATGTAACTTTGGTTGTCATAGAATGTTCTAGCAAACCATGCTCCCTTTAAAATCACTGCCTATTTCTGTCTCTTGAGTGCTGGAGATAAATGCAGGCGTCACTGTGCTCAGCTTAGAAATAATGTCTTTTAAAATAGATTAACTCCTTACTTCTTCCTGAATAATGGCATTTTCTCATTTGAGTGATTGAATATTGGCACACATTTTTATTAATATGTTTGTGAAATTTCTACTTTTTTACCCTTAAGAACCTAGTTTTGAAATATGTTAGTCAAAATATTGAGTAGAAAATTCACTACACCCCAGGGTTGTGGTTAAAATCTCCAGTGTAACTACGAAGAGCCAAATATCCTACTTTAAAAACCAGTGTGTAAGCGAAGCTAGCCATATTCCCAGTGAGCTTGCTAAGAGCTGAAGAGTGTGTACGTACCCTGACACCAGTGACGCAGAACACTGGAGGGGGACAGGGAACTGTGAGCCTTTTACTACGTATTGGCTGAATGTGTTGCCAGCTACTGTAACTAGCACTCATATTTTGGTGGGTCAGTGCAATAAAACATTACTATTCATCTGTGTAATTGAACAATGTGGTTCTGGGTTTGGGCTGACTTCCTTTAGTTTGTAACTTTGTCATTAGCAACACACGACGGCTAACCTTGAGAGCCTCCCCCACCTCCTTTCCATCGGCAGCTCATGGGAAGCATGGATACGAGCAAGGACTTCATGAGCTGGGTGGCCATCATTGCAGAGTATCACAGATATGATTGCTTAAATAACAAAACTTCATTCCCTTCAAGTTCTGAAGGCTGGCATCCTAACAACAAGGGGAGGGCAGGTTTGCTTTCACCTGAGCCCTCTCTGTTTAGCTTACAAGTGACATCTTTTCAACAAAATCCTCACATACTTTTTCCCTCTATATCTACACATCCCTGGTGTCTTATTCTATTTCAAATTTTCTTTTTCGGACAATGGTTATATAGGATTAGAGCCCACCTTAAAAGTCTCTTCTTAAGGGGATTAGCACTTAATCCTTTGAATTTTGAGGGGATATTATCCAGCCCATAAAAGGAAACCAATCTCAAAAAACTATAATTCTCCTGGAACTTGCTTTGTAGACCAGGCTGGCCTTGAAGCCACAGAAATCTGCCTGCTTCTGCCTCCTGAGTACTGGGATTGATTATCCACATTCTTTCCCGTGTTCAGTTTGGACAGCAATGCCCATACACAGAAAGTTGCAGATCTCCTAAATAAATACATAGACTTAAAACCCTTTACCCTAAAACTGGACCACTTTAACAGTTATGTAAACAGAAATAAACATTTTATTCTTTTAAGTTAATATAGTTTTTCCATTTTCCTATTATAGTAGTTTATCTACCATGACTAATAAAATAAAAGATTTATAAGACCTTTGATTATTATGGGCTCAGGAATTTAGTTCATTCCTAGAGACTGAAAAGAAAAAGACAATGCATTCTTTCTTCAATATGACTGCAAATGGTTTCAGATAGTTTACATTAATTTGAGAAAAGAACAGAGAGGAGGCTTCAAAAGAATGAAACCATCTTAGAGAAGACTTCCCAAGGTACTTCTTAACACACAGAACTGATTGAAAGCAGGAACCTAATGCAGTAGACACTCCCAGGAACTCAAGGACTCCTAGTTACAGGCCACCATCACTGTCATTCCTTATTTTTCAGGATCTAGAGAGAGTTGGGTTTTATACATGTTGAATGCACATATCTCTAGACTATTTCTGTTCATGTTTGTTTATGTGAAACAACTATGAATTATTTTCCTGGTCCAATTTCCTCAGCAACATCAGTAAAGACATTAAGTAAAAGATTTGACCACTCCCTTTCCACCCATTATCCCTTGAATTGCACATGCAAGTTTATTATCCAAGCAAGAGGTGGATTTTTGTCACTACAGAATGTGAATTTCTTATCTTTCAAGCTCTGCTACTGTTTCCAAATTTCTTATTATCTAATTAGACAGTGTCTTAATTCTTTTAGTACCAATGTTTTATTCCTCAAAAATTGCAGTGGACTAGAGCCAAAAGTAGAAAATTCCACTTTTGCTAATACTGTAGAATCCTTCTTCTTTTTTATTTTTTTTTGTAGCATGACTGACTTCATTGTCACCTGATGGTGAAGTCCGTTTATCCCCCCCCCCCCATCTGCTTTCATACCATTTTAAATACATGCAAGTAATAAGGTCTCTTGGTTAAGGAACAAATCAGGCACTAAACACAAATAGACAAGGAACAAGCAAGGCAATAAACAAATAAACAAAATAAACAGTCTTGATCTCTGTTTCTAGGGTCTTATCAGGATGACCAAGATATCTGAGCCTGCTTCCCTGTCCTAGTCCAAAGTCAGATTCTTTTTTTTCTATTATTTTTTATTTTTCCCCTTTTTAAAAATTTTATTCGATATTTTTTTTCTTTTTTTTGACTGTGCAACTATTTGTATTTGTATATGTTTTTTTATTCGATATAATTTATTTACATTTCAAATGATTTCCCTTTTCTAGCCCCCCCACTCCCCGAAAGTCCCGTAAGCCCCCTTCTCTTCCCCTGTCCTCCCACCCACCCCTTCCCACTTCCCCGTTCTGGTTTTGCCGAATACTGTTTCACTGAGTCTTTCCAGAACCAGGGGCCACTCCTCCTTTCTTCTTGTACCTCATTTGATGTGTAGATTATGTTTTGGGTATTCCAGTTTTCTAGGTTAATATCCACTTATTAGTGAGTGCATACCATGATTCACCTTTTGAGTCTGGGTTACCTCACTTAGTATGATATTCTCTAGCTCCATCCATTTGCCTAAGAATTTCATGAATCCATTGTTTCTAATGGCTGAATAGTACTCCATTGTGTAGATATACCACATTTTTTTGCATCCACTCTTCTGTTGAGGGATACCTGGGTTCTTTCCAGCATCTGGCAACCCTACGATTTCATCTTACACCAGTCAGAATGGCTAAGATTAGAAATTCAGGAGACAGCAGGTGTTGGAGAGGGTGTGGAGAAAGAGGAACACTCCTCCACTGCTGGTGGGGTTGCAAATTAGTACAACCACTCTGGAAAGCAGTCTGGCGGTTCCTCCGAAAACTGGGCACCTCACTTCCAGAAGATCCTGCTATACCACTCCTGGGCATATACCCAGAAGACTCCCCACCATGTAATAAGGATACATGTTCTACCATGTTCATAGCAGCCCTATTGTAGAATCCTTCTTATAGTCACACTGAGTCATACTTATAGTTCTGAGAAATAGACTTCTGATTATGTCGAAGACAAATTGAAATCTGTTTTTGTCATCCTATAGTTGCCTGTTGTACTGTGGAGTAAAATATTTATGGGCAAAAGTCTTCTCTCTTTCCCTTTCTGATTTTAAGTAAAGAGAGACCCAAGAATATCACTTGAGAAAATTAAGAATTGATTTAGGAAATGGAGACAGTTCTCTTCTCTTAGCCATGGCTTCTGAGCTTTAGAACTCTCCAGAGCATCTAGAATGACCAAAGAAAGCTCTTGAGAGACCCTGGAGCATACCCGGGAGCACAGTGTGCAGACTAATTATCTGTCTCTACTCTTGTTTGGGAAGAATAAAGTCTAAGGGCCTGATAATGTTTTATCATAAATTCTCTCAAAGATGCATGCACGAATTTCAGTGTTATATTTACAGTGTTAATAGGTAGTAAAATGTATGAGATGGGATTTAGTGGGAAGTAATAGCTTGCCCTTTTCTCTTTGTCCCTGTCCATGAAATCGGTACATTACTCTTCATAGTTTTCATGCAATGATATACTATTTTGTAGAAGCCACAAATAATGAGAATGATCAATCATGGAGTACAACAATAAAAACAATAAACAAAATTATACCTATTCTTTTAGGTTGGTTATTCATGTATTTTGTTACAGTGATATAAAGCTGACTAGTAGTGAACAGATAGAATTCTTACTGATGGTAAGAGACTTCCATGATTGGAGGAACTTAAGGGAACAGATTAGCTTACTGTGGGGATAAAAATAGGATTATTGCTTCCCAATTCCAGCTATGCAAGGTGATTTAACATGGAAGAACACACAAATAGTTATGAATGCACAACTTCTTTGTGTTGGATAGGCAGGCTGAATGATAAATGTTTTCAACTCACACTTGGTGACAGGTATGTAACTGTTGTTGGTGGCACAAAGGGAGGACTGGTCACTCCTTCAAGTAGTTCCTTGGAGTAATAGAAGAAGCATATGTTGAAGTGAACACCCTGAGAACTACCCTGGGAGAACCATGCACACCACCATATAGTGACCCCAACATCTGGTATGTCTTTGCCTCAACATCAGATCCAAGCAGACACAACTCAATAGAGGGAGAAATACCTCCCCACCCAGAACAGGAGGGAAGTCAGGTAAGCCAACCATGGCTTTCCTGTCCTATGTTGACAGAAACAGAAATTCTCCTTCAGTGTTCCTTGCTGCCAGGGCATCTAGCTCAGTCCTTAAAGAGCAAAGGGAGGAAGTAAGTTTTAATCTAATTCAACTGTGAAGTGACAGAATGAGAAATTTATGGTTTTAGGAGCCTTTTTATATATAAATGACTATCTGAACTGTGATGCATTCAGACATACAATAACATTCAATACAAAACATAGAGATCACATGTAAAAACTCTCTTGTTTATATTTGTAAGACTTTCCCATCTGTTTTCTTTCATTCACCTTGCTTATTTATAGATTAGCCATTTTGTTCTATCAACAGTTTATACAATTTTTTATTGAGTGGCATTCCCTTGCCAAGTTCTTCCAAAATATACCCCTCAATCTGCTAATTAAAAAAAAAAAAACAAATATTTTAGTTTTTTACTTGTTCAACTAATGCTACTGCTGTGGGCAAGTCTTGGAGACATGGTTTTGTTTCCCATGGAGAATTCCTGAACAGTGAACTGGATGGATTATAGGGTGTATGTATGACTGATATAGAAATGTCTGCATTACTAACATGGTAGATACCATTAAATATGTCCACCAGTGTTGTTTGAGAGCTCAGCCTCCTTCATTTTCTTGTCAATACTTGATATCTAACATGTAGATATCTAACAACCCCAAAACAAATTCTTGAAAATTTACCCCTTCTTCTATATCTGATTTTATTCATTGTGGTTTTATTACCATGAATTTCAGCATCCTTCCATGGTTCTATTTCCATTATTGTTTTGTTTGGTGATGTGTCCATTACAATATCTTCTGACTTTTATTACATTTTAAATGATATATTCTAGATACAAATCAATATACTATATACAAATATATTTTGCCAAGGTCTAATTCTCTTTCAGTTTTCTTTAATATCTCTTGAAACAGAAGTTTACATTTTTTCAAGGTCAGAAATTTCAACTATTTTTGCCCTTAAATGCGGTTCTGTGTTTTAAATAGGAAAATTTCATTTAATTCACATTCATGACATTTTTTCCTGCGTTTTTTTCTAGATTTATAGTTTAAGTTTTGTGCTTAGGTCTATCTGAGTTAATTATTGTATATGGAAGGGGTTATAGACAGTTTTGGTTTGGTTTGGTTTGGTTTACGTGTATAATATCTAACAATCCCAAAACAAATTCTTGAAAATTTACCTCTTCTTCTATATTTTTCATGAATCATTTGCCAAAATCTGTCATGGATTGTATGTCAGTGTTTTCTGTGCATTTTTCTGTTCATACATCATTGCTTTCATTATTATGATTTAACAGTAATACTTATGTTAGGTAGTGGTAATTCCCCCCCTTTTCCTCCTCTTTTTCAATTTTGTTTTGAATTTACTGAGGCTTGTACATTCATTTCCTTTTCGATTTGTAGATTCTGATTAAAAGTGTCTACTGGAGTTTTGAGTAGCATTGAGTTGAGCTTATGTGGTAGTTGAAGGAGACTTGACTTTACCATATTTCTTTATAGTTTTTTGTTTTATTTACTTTTTCCTCCGTGAGTATGTGGTAGTTACCAGTGTAAGAGTCTTTCATTGGTTTTTAAAATCTGTTTAATTACATATAATTTTAAAGATTAAGTGTGTAGGAGATTCATAACTAAGTTTGATGTCTTTTTTTAAAATTCCTTCAGCTTCAGTTAACACACTTGCTGGTTCCAGAGGCTCCGTTGCACATTCGGACACATTTTCCATCTTTACTATCATTTCCTGGATGACTATTTTTCAGTTTGGATATATGATGTTTTTACCATACAGTATCTAGAATACCAGTATATTGAATAAGTAGGGTTGAGTGCTGACTGAGGAAGATAACCTACCTCTGTACACACACACACACACGCGCACACACACACACACACACACACACAACACACACACACACACACAAAGGATAACAAAACAAAATAAAATAGATTCTCTGCATCAGAGTCTTGCTGTGTAGCCTAGGATGACTTTGAACTCCCAATCTTGCTTCAGCTTCTCTAGTGTAAGAGTTGGGATAGTAGGCAGGAACTACCAGGCCCAACCAAATCTATTTCATTTCTTCTTTCCCCTGACAATTCTCCCTCCTTTTTCCTCTTTCTTCCTCATTCTCTCCCCCCATTTACCTCTATCTCTGTCTCTCTCTGTCTTTGTCTCTTTCTGTGTCTCTGTCCCTCTCTGTGTCTCTGTCTCCCTCTCTTTCAAAAGGTCGTACATCATTACTTTCATTATTATGGTTTAACAGTAATACTTATGTCAGGTAGCAGTAATTCTCCCCTTTTCTTCCACTCTTTCAATTTTGTTTGAATTTACTTGTACATTCATTTCCTTTTCTATTTGTAGATTCTGTTTAAAAGTGTCTACTGGAATTTTGAGTAGCATTGAGTTGAGCTTATGTGGTAGTTGAAGGAGACTTGACTTGATCTCAGGATGTTACTCTGGCTGGCCTGTAATTTGTTATGTAGACACGTGTGTAGGTTGACATTAAACTCAAGTAGACCTACCTGCTTCAGTCTATCAAGTGCTGGTATTCTCAACTGAATTTTAGGAGTTTGTATGTTTCAAAGAGTTTTTCCTAATCCCATGGAACTTGTATTAAAAGTAGCATAAATTAGCTCTTCTCTCTCTCTCTCTCTCTCTCTCTCTCTCTCTCTCTCTCTCTCTCTCTCTCTCTCTCTCTCTCTTCCTCTCTCTCCAGCATCCTGCTCTCTCACTTTCTATCTTACTCTTGTAGTCAGCAAACCACAACAATCCTCCTGTCTCTACATCTCACAGCACTAGATTTCAGACATAAGAGCACATCCACCTTCTTAACATGCATGCTGGGAATTTGAACTCAGATGCACATGGATGTATAAAAGTCCTCTCTGCCACTGCCAACATCCTAGTCACCCCATTCCTTAATTATTTTATGTCCTCATTTCTGAGAGTAGCAAATTGTAGTTTCTATCCTTTCCTCACAACCAGTATGTTGTGTATCAATTTTATTGATTTTTTTAAATCAAAGACCCTGCTTTGGTTTTTATTGATTCTATTATGTTTTCTAAGATTAAGTTTTAAATAAAACTTATTTAAGTCAAAATTATTGTGACTGACAAATTCAATTTAAGTAAGATATTGTAAAAGAACCTGATACTCTGTGGGAAATAAAAAACAAAACAGAATTTGACATTTGAGAACAGTAATTAAACAAAAGAAAAATCATTACATGCTTAGACTCTTACACTAATTGCATAGGTATAATTATACAGTATTATAAGTCTTTCAAATGTACTTTGCCTTAACATACTTCAGTTACTTTTGAACATTAAATAACAAAATGCAACTTCTCGAAGTGGATGCCACCCAGTTACTCCTCTCATATTAATGCATGTGATGTGGGGAAAGAGACGAACTCTAAGTAATAACCAGCCCTGAGTTCAATGGAGGTGGGCATGCTTTTGCTTATTAGAGTTTCCCATATTTTGAAATACTGCAGACTTCTTCAACCTTAATAAAAATATGAAGCCTGTCACTTCCCTTGTTTATTTGACTTTGGGGATCTTCTCTTCAGTGAGAAAGGCAAGAACTGAACAAAATACATTTTGGAGCAAATCCCAGTCTCTAAAATATTAGCAAGGGGAGAGAACTACAAAGTCAAGCAAACTTTTAAACGTTCTCTGAAATGAGGGAGCTAACGCATGTTCGGTTCAGATTCTTGTAGAACAAGATGGGAAAGGTTCTCCCCCATTCTATTGGCTGCTACTCCTCTCATATGATGATGGCCTTCATCTGCAGAAGCCTTTCAGTGTCTTGGCTTCCTTTTGTCAATTGTTGATCTTGATGATGTGTGAGCAGGGTCTTGTACAGAAGTTCTTTCCTGAGATTATAAATTGCAACCTATTCTTTGATTTCTCCTCTTTCAGACTCATGTTTTTATGTTGAGGTCCTTGATCTACTGGATATGAGTTCCGTTCAGAGGGAGAGGTAAGGATCGAGTTTTGTTCTTCTACATGTCACTTTCCCATTTGACCCGGACCACTTGTTGAAGATTATAGTTTTGGCTTCCTTGTTAAAAATCAGGTGTCCATGGGTATGTGAGCTTTTAGTTGGGCCCACAGTTATTTTTCTTTTTTAAAAATAACTATTAATTCTTTGATATTTTTATGCAATGTATTTTGATCATATTTATTACCACTCCCACTCTAACTCCTACAAGATTCACCACTTTCTTCATATCCATCCAAATTTTTGTCCTTTAAAAAAATAGACGTTTTTTATGTCAATTTGAGCTGTACACATATTTTTACATGTGGATTCATTCAGCAGAGTGTAGTTGGCAAACTAGAGTCCGACCTTTGGAGGAAACCTACTCTTCTTCCTCAAGCAGCCATTGAGTGCCTGTTGTTTCTTGGTTAAGGGTGGAGACTCTTGAACTTCTCTGTGTTAGTATGTTGACCGGGCTTAATCTTGTGCAAGGCACCACTGGTGCCATGAGCTCATGAGCACAGTGATCTCCTCATGCCCAGAAAACACCATTTCAATCCTTATCTCCTTCTGGATTTTACATTTTTTCTATCCCCACCTTCTCCATGGTCCCTGAGTCTTGGGGAAGAGTTGTGATATAGATGACCCGTGTGTGGCTGAGCATCCCACTCCACTGACATTTATTCTTATCCCTTTGACCATCTGCAGCACAATCTTTTTGCTCCCCCTTCTGCAATGATCCTCGATCATCACTGGGTGTATCAGCTGCATACCAGAGCAGGCCCCAGGCCCAGGAGCAGCTGGCTAATACAAAATGGACTCCATAATGGACTCCATGATTTTTTTTTTTTTTTGCTTTTTGTTTTTTTTTTGTTTATATTGGTTTTTTTGTTTGTTTGTTTTGAGTCTCAACTTTGTTTTATTTTTTTAAAGAGTGAGAGAGAAAGAACATGAGATTAGGGAAGTAAGGAGATGTGGAAGTATCCGGGAAAGAGGTGGTTATCAAAATTAAAAAACCTTTGATTTAATATCTGTCAGACATTTTTCATTTCAGTTCTCTCTAATCTCACTTTTCAAATAATTTAAACTAAAGCAAAGTCTACATTTGCTTTCTGAGTTGCTATTCTCCAAGCTTCATCTCCTCAGCACCACTAAGTGTCTTTACTCCTAAACTAGCCCTTTCAGGGGTGATGCCATTACAGTTCCCGTAAGACAACATTTCTAATCATTAACTTCCATCTTCAGCCACCACTGCTGCCTAAGAACGCCTGCATTTATGTATGATTTACCCCTGTGAAGGCCCTTCTCCCAGGAGTGAGCAGAAGAAAACCTTGTTGTCCTAAGGAGAAGCCATCATGGGTATAAAGTTTCTTTTAGTCCTAACAAATATCCACATTAGAGGATAGTCTCTCTTTTTTGGATACTTTTCTTGTCATGAATGGGCATTCTATTTAGGGTCAGCCACAGGACCTGTGGAGAGAAGCCAAGAACTACAAGCTTTGTGACTTACTGGAAAGCTCAAGTGGTCTTTGCTGAAACCTCAACTTCTCCCACATTTCTATGGCACCTGATAATAAATGTTCTTAGTATTTCTGGGTGCTTGAATGAGAATGGCTTCCAGCGGCTTACAGACTTGGTCATCAGGGAGTGGAGCTATTTGAACAGATTAGGAGGTGTTGTCTCATTGGAGGAAGCTTGTCACAGGAATGGGTTTTGAAGGTTTAAAAGTTCATGTCAAACCTGGAGTCTCTCTCTGCTCATGGCTCAGGAAGTAGCTCTCAGCTACTGCTCTAGCACCTGCCTGCATGCTGCTATGCTTCTTACCACAAAGATAATAGATTAAATTCTGCAGCTCTTAGCAATTTCCCAGGGAAGTACTTTCTCATGTAAGGGTTACCATGGTCATGATGTCTTTTCACAGCAATAAGGTGCTGGCTAATGCAGTATGTAAAATTATTTAGGGTTTTCTTTATTCACTGCCAAACAGATTGTCAAATATTTACTTCATAGCCTGATAACACATAATCTTATTTTCATCCCTCCCATGTTCATTCTTCAGTTACTAGAAGTTGGAGCGACTCAAGATTTTAAAGGGCTAAAGCTACAGCTGACATTTGTGAGCACCAAACACTGGGGGGTCATCCTCTCTCTCTGCTTGGCAGGAGTGTCCTATGATGCTCCAGCAATGTAATGCTCGTGATGAAAGACAGACAAGCAGGAAGCATGGCTGTAATTATTTCCTTATGAAAGAACATGATTATTTTACCTTTAAGATGATTTATTTGGTAATTTTTTATGAAAAATTCATCAATTTTTCTTTTCATATAAGTTTAATTTATTAGCATTACTTAGTTTCAGCTAAAATAAATAAGCACATACTTCCAATGAGGCAAAGATGTTTGCTATTTTTACTAGGATGTTGGATGTTTAGGAATCAGTCAGTAAAAATATAAGAAAATTTTAGCATCTAGATTGCAGGACTGACATTGGTTATTTGTGGGTAGACAAAATGGACAATTACAACAAAAAGAATTTTATAGATGTATTATATTGCTGGGATCTTGTTAATTTTGGCAGTGTTTAGCGCAAATGGGGTCATTTATTTTTTAATGGATTACTGTAAGCCAGATTTTCCATGTGAGTGTTATGGGAGAGTAAATGTATGAAGTACCCACAGTCACTAAATGATATTTTATTCCCTTGTATAATTCTTCCTCTATGTTCTCAAGGGTGGGATGCTTTATGTCACTTACTATGGATGCATGTGGATTTATGAGATACCCTGATGATTCTCTGTGATTACTTTGCAATAAATTGATTTTTTTCTTGGCTCTAAACATGTGATTAGCACTCTGTCAGTCATTATTAAAGATGCCCACACCTTGGGACAAACTTTACAAAAGACTTTCATAATGTCATGCTTAAGATTGGCCATGCCAAGGTCAGCCATGATGCTTTGACATGACTTTGGGGCTTATTTATTGTTATTCATTTGAATATAGTAAGCTAACCCACTAAGAAATACTTTCTGCTTCTTACCTTTACCATTAGAAAACTGAGTCATAAAAGATATCTGAGATACTTTATAATGAGCCCAGGGAGGTTGAAAAAAATGCCTTAATTTCATATTTTTCCTTAATAGACATAGCCAGTTTTTTTTAAAAAAATATTTTTATCACTTGAGAGTTTCATACATTCACATATAAGTTGATCATATCCATCTATTAATATCTCCTGTCAACTAACTCCCCTTCTTTCCACCCCATCTTCCTTTCAATTTCACATCCTATTTTCTTTTATTCTCACTAATAATTTCATGAGTCTGTGTGATTCCCATATGCACATGAATGTGTGAGCACTCACTGAGATGTAACACTTCCTCAGCAGTCAACAATTGCTAATAACTTCTCTGGTGAAGGCCAAGGGTTGGTCCTGGAGATTTTTTTGTTTATTTGTTTGTTTGGTGTTGTTGTTTGTTTGTCTATTTTTTATTAAGAAGGTTTTTGACTTTTAGGAGACAAGAGAAATCTATTCCTGCTAGGTGATATGGAAAGTCTTCCACATCCAGAGTGGACATGATTCTGAACTTGAAATTATGTTTTTGATCTGGTTTCTCAAACCCAAGCAAAGTTTATGGGCAAATGTGCTTATGTTTATTCCGTCTGAATAATAGTATTTAGTTAGGTGATCTTTTTCTCTATTATATAAGGGCAAACATTCCTTAAGTTCAGGGAATATCTGTTTACAGGACTAGAATTACTCAGTGATTATTTTTGTCTGGACTGGACAGCAAGAAGTCCCCTAGGTTGAGCCTAAGTTCTTTTCATCTTGGAACCAAGGTTACTCCCTAGGACCTACAGAGGAGTTCAGAATTGTTGTCAAGGCATCATTTTAGCCTGCAATAAGAACACTGGATTTTCAAGTATGCTATTGGATTTCTGCTTTTTGCGATAAGTGGGGGTTCTCCCACCCCGACAAAGCCCCTTACTTGGAAAATCACTTCACCTTTTATCTCTTTACCAATAACTTTTCAATACAGAGAGCATTTGCCTACATTTACTTGATTTGTTTTGCGTTGTGCCAGAAAGTACGTAGACTCTAAGCAGTTTAATCACTTGTGTATTACTTAGGAACATGTTGTGCTTGCTATACTTCATTTTTCTTCTTGAACATATTTGCCTTCTTTGGCACTATCTTCCTTTTCCTTCCCAGGGCGGCAATCCATTCATGTTCTGGCAAACAATGATGGCCTTGGAGAACCACTCTGGGACACATGTTTGAGACAGAGCAATTGCATGAGTTCAAAACTTGATGATGAAGCACACTTCTAGTAGCACAAGGACTCTATTACTATTTTTCTCAGGTGGATACCAGACACCAACTCTATAATAGATAACCACATTTTCAGGGTATGTATTCATTATTTTTATTTATAAATATAATTTTATGATTCTACATATGCTCAGTCTTTAGTATCATCTTTGTTCTATTAGGAAATTTTTAATTTTCAAACACATGATGCTTATATCTATGCTATTAAAATGGCATTAATGTTATTTATCATTTACCTTGTCTCATTTAATTCATTTCAGACTTCTATGAGACTATACCCTATCCAAAACTATATACATAGCTCATTGTTGTCATAAGGTATAGAATGGTTTTTATATCCAAGACATGATGCCTTGGTAATAATCCAGAACTTGATGTCATTTTACTGTTCTTTTGCTCTCAATCCTTAGTTTGAAATATTTGTTACTGATACTTTATTTAACAAAAACTGAATAAATGAGTGAATAGGGGTTTAAGTTAAAGGTACACAAAAATCTTACTTAGGAGTGCCTTAAAAATGACTGAAATAAATTTTTCCTAAGAAGCAGGAATTTGGCATATCCAGCTGTTAAGAACATATGTTATAAGCAAAGACATATGGCTTAGAAGGAACTATGAGGAACAGGTATTGAAGGACTGGAGACAATGTGGTCCATGATAAAAGCATGAGTGTGCACATGTGGACTGTGCACACACCAAAGCATTGGCTAAGAGAATTGACTTCATCTAGTTATCTAGTATTTTTGTTTTGTGATTGTTGTCATAGGTTGTCTTAATGATTTTATTATTTTATTTGTTTTTTAGTTCTCTCATGTTTATTTCAGATCGAAGGAAAAAGAAATGACATAAATATGGGGGAATGACATAAATACAGTATAATTTCAATAAAATTACAAAAGTTTCCACTTCCCACTACCAGTAATTACGTGTATGTGTGGTGTGTGTGTGTGTGTGTGTGTGTGTGTGTGTGTGTTGCCTTGCTTTAGGCTCCAGGCTTGGTCATTTGTGCTGTTTCCAGTTCCCCAAAGAGCTCCCACCCCATGTCCACAGTATGCTCTGTTCCTTCACGTGTCTTTTTAGTTGATTGCTATGAAAGTGACCAAGTGATCTCCCAACACTTCCTTCCTTGGCTCCTCAAGACTAAACTTGACAGAGCCTGGGAGCCAAGAAGAACAGTGTGCTACTTGAGTGTCCTTTCATGTACAAGTGACATGGCCAAAAGAAATCCCAGTGATAAGAATCCACTCCTGCAGCAATGTCAGGACCACTTACAGTCTCTCAGCATAAATCAAGACAATCCTCAGTATTAGAACATTTATTCCTATCTCCATTTACTTTCTTTCAATGCAGTTTTTATTTGTTCCTTGAGTTCAACAAGGAAAAGTCACTGGTTTTGACCCGTCCAGCAGGTCCAGTCATTCCAGGGTCCTGAAGAGGTGCTACCTGAGGGTCAAAGGGGGGGAGAGAAAGAAGGAAGCCAGGCAAGGGAGGTTCAATTGTCGAGGCTTCGGTTAATGTTCCAGGGTTCACAGGTTTTAAGCCCTCAGAAGAGCTCTTCTCAAGGCAAGAACAAAGGAGGGAGGGGCAATCTTAGCAGTTTCAGTGGGAAGAGATAAGGGTCCTCCAGTGGAGAAATCTGATATTTGCATAGTTTGGAGCATCCGGCAGTTATCTCAGGACTTCCTTCCACCAGCAATCACAGGGAGAGGCTCTTCTTTGTTTTACTCAGGACCTTTGCCCTGTCAGCCCTCCTGCCGAAGTGAGGATCTCTAATGGCTTCCCACATTTCCTCCCTTTCCTTATATTAAAAGTGGAAAGGTCTGGGCAGAAATACTGGGCAAGGGGTCAGACCGAAAATGTCTTAGGATTGACCTCTCTTATCCCTCAGCCTTACCCCTTGTAGGGTTACCTTGTCATCCTCAAGGCTCCGTGTCTTAGGTTGGTCAGGGGATGGAGGAAGTTGCCCGTCTTTAAGACAGCTACCTTGGGTCAGCTCCCCCTTCAGACAAGCCCAGGGATGAATAAGTGGGAGCCAAACAGAGTCTCACAAAAGGAGCTTATTGAAATTGAGCTTCTCCGCGGCAGGTACTACGGTTGTCTCTGCAGAGCCGTCTTGTCTCCTGGGGTCCATCATTTCTCCTGTATCCAGCCGATGATACTGTACCGAGACATAATTCTTGGGTAGGGTAGAATCTATTTGTGATTTAATGAAGTGGGTTAATCGTTGAAAAGCCCAGGGACCAAAGGAGATTAACAGTAATAACCCTAAGAAGGGTCCTAGAATAGAAGGTAGTAGGGTGGAAAGCCACGGGGACGTAGAGAACCAATTTTTATACCAAGACTCCTGTTGTTCTCGTTTGCTTCTTCATTTCTCTAGACTCTCTTTTACTCTTGTCAGACTGTCATCTACCAGTCCTGTCTTGTCTATATAAACACAGCATTCTTTCCTTAAGGCTGGACAAAGTCCTCCCTGTTGTAGGAAGAGCAGATCAAGACCTCTCCTATTCTGTAATACTACTTCTGATAAGGAGGCAACAGAGTCTTTTAAATTGGCTAAACCATCTCTGAGTTCAGCCAGGTCCTTATCAATGGCAGCACTAAGTAAATAGTATTGTTGTCAATTCTGTTGAGAGGTAACAAGGGAGGCAATGCCTGTGGATGTCTTAAAGACAATAAATGGCAGGCCACATTCCATCTGGTCTAAACTTGAAATCTGTAAAATTTAAGTATATGGCCTTTTGACACCCTGAAGGGTGGTAATCAGCAGTAGCCAATATCTCCCCTTGATCTGTTTATAAATTGCTTAATTTTCAGCTAAATAAAATTGCCATGCAAAGAGGGATGTTGAGTCCGTAGTTGTCTGTGGTGTCAGCATTAGTAAGAAGCATCCAAAGGTGTTGAGGGCTGTGGCCATTTTCAATGAATATAATCAGCATCATTCTTTTTCTCAGCATGCTCTGACAGCTAGCATGTTCCTGTGGCATCCTGTAGAAAAAACACAAACATGCCCTCCTCTCTACACTCAGAGAGATCCCTAGCATGGTTTCCCTTGCATCGACTCTATACCAGTAATTTTTTAAAGAATTTTCTAAATTGAAAATATAATTGATGAACCAAATAAGTATAGAAACACAAGTGAACAAACAAAATGGCCATGGTGAGTGAAGAGATTCACAGCTGAGATCTATGTCTTGTTCATGGGAAGCTCTGTGGATGGTGACCGTGTATACAATAGAAAAGAGTGACAAAGATAAAAACAATGGGGGAAGAGAGTACAACTTAAAACTGCCAGAAGCCATTCAGCATGAACAAACTGAATATCAAGATGGTCACTGAGTATCGAACTGCATCACGTTATTGCACATTCATTGATATTCATGGCAGCTCTCAAGCAGTCCTGTTCCATAAGTTTAAGCAGCTACAGAAACATTAAAATGAGACCAACTATTCTTTCCTGGAAAAAAATCAAGAGAAATGTGTAACATAGTTTTAAAGACTCTTCAAAAAAAATAACATTTATTCCACTGGGAGTACAATGGAACTTTAGCACTTAACACAGATACACTTCAGCTGGACAAACCTCTGACAGGGGTCATGTCATTCCTCACACTCCTAAAACAGGAAGCATCCATGTCTACCATATGGAACATTTTGCTCTTTGGTGAATCACTTAGTCTTTCTCAAAGATTCTGGAAGATAATAGCTCTTGGCGTTGACCATCTAAAGAAGTCACTAAATCGTTGGGTTTTCAGTTGTCCTGGAAATGTACAACTAGATCAAGGGACACCCATCCTTCTCTGGTCCTCACCTCAACTCGCTACCAACTGCACTGTTGAGGGAGCCTGGGAAGGCTGCTCTCTCTCTCTTTTTCTCTCTCTCTCTCTCTGTCTGTCTTTAACATTTCTTCTGAAATAAATATGAAATAACTAAAACAATAAAATAAAATGATTAAGACATCCCATGACAACAATTGGGAAACAAAATACCAAATACTCAATAAGATGAAGTCAATTATTTCTCAGTCAATCCTTGAAAAAGGCAGCTTTGGTATCTATGGGACCTTAGTATTCAGGGTACCATAAATATTCATAGGAAAAGCAGTGGATTAGAGTGTAGGCTTTATAACTCAAGTGTCATATCTGTACTTTGGTGTAGCTGGATATGGTTTTCATTGCTAATCTCTTCATTGTAACACTTTGATAGTCAAAGCCAAAATAGCACACACAGTCCACGTGTGCACTCACATGCTTCTATCACGGACCACACTGTCTCCAATCCTTCAATACCCATGCCTCAAAGTTCCTGCTAGGCCATTTGTCTTTGCCCATACTATATGTTCTGAAGAGGTAGATTTGCCATACCTCTGCCTCTTAGGAATGATTTAGTACAATCATTTTTAAAGTACTCCTAAGTAAGATTGTTGTGCACTTTTATACCTATTTCACTCAGTGATTCAGTTATTTTTGTTGAACAACATTTTAATACCAAATATATCAATAATGTTTGAGGAAAAAAAGAGTAAAAAGACATCAAATTCTGGATTGTTAAAGGCACCATGTCTTGGATATGAAAATCTTTCCATACCTGACACAATGAATTGCATTTTGTTAAAGTCTTTGAAAGAATTTATGACAAAGGCTGAATGAGTTTTTATGAACTAGTGGCAATGAATTATGCATACAGTCTTGGCTAGGTCACAGTGTCTCATGGAAGTCTGAAATAAATAAAATAAAATATGGTAAATGATAAACAGCATGAATACAATTTTAATTGCATAGATAATTCTATGTATTTAAAAATTAAACATTACCTAATAGTACAAAATGGTCCTAAAGACTGAGCATATGTAAATCCTAAATACAATATATGTTAGTGGTAGTAAGGACTGATACTTGATTAATGTCTAGGAGTTGGCTTTTATTATGTATAATTTTCTCATCTCTTTGTTTCTAACGAATTTAGGAAAAGCAAACTGAAGCCTAGTGGTAATGAAGGTCTCATGACCAAAGCCTTTGAAGAACTTCATATGGATTGCAAAGCTGCTGGCGATTAAGAGCAGGTACTCCGGGAGTACGGACCTACAGCATGAAGCAGATGGGCTTACTGCTGAAGAGGGGACAGAAAGATGGTAAGAGCCAGAGGATCAGGAAGTTTGCTGTGAGTGTGCCTTCTAAAAATGTCAAAGAGGGTACACCCAGAAAGTCTTACTTCCATAGCTGCTCAAACATAAGCCAACGAACAACTGGCATGTTTAACACAGATGGAAGCAGGGATACCAGGAAACTTTAACTCTAATAACAACTTCAGGCCATTAAGGAATGCTGAGAGTAGGAGAGTGGTTTTCCTCAAGGAAGAGTTCCTCACCTCCATCAATATAGTTATCCAATAACAAGGAGTCAGCTATGAAATTATATAGATACATACCCTTATGTAGTATGTATACATTTAGCAGTGTGTGTGTGTGTGTGTGTGTGTGTGTGTGTAGGCAGAGAGAGCAAGGGTGGGCACTTAGGAGGGGTCAGAGGATGAAAAAAGAAGTGGATAAATGGTGTAATTACACTATAATTTCACCAAAGTCTTAAGGGACTCAAAACCCATCTTACTATCGAAATAAAGGGACTTATTATGTATCTATATTGAAAGTTTAAATAAATATATGGTATAATATTAGAATTAATAATTGAATATATGATTTGACATAACTGAATAAAGGATGGTTTTGTGTGTCAACTTGACACAACCTGGAGTTACCACAGAGAAAGGAGCTTCAGGTAGGGAAATGCCTCCATGAGATCCAGCTGTAGGACATTTTCTCAATTAGTGGTCAAGGGGGGAGGGCCCACTGTGGGTGGTGCCATCCCTGGGATGGTAGTTTTGAGTTCTATAAGAAAGCAAGCTGAGCAAGCCTGGAGAATCAAGCCAGTAAGTAACATCTCTCCATGGCCTCTGCATAGCTCCTGCTTCCTGCCCTGCTTGAGGTCCAGTCCTGACTTCCTTTGGTAATGAACAGCAATGTGGAAGTGTAAGCTGAATAAACCCTTTCCTTCCCAACTTGCTTCTTGGTCATGATGTTTGTGCAGGAATACAAACCCTGACTGAGACACAAGATCAATTTACAAATCTGTACACTAGGTAGGTAGAAATCAGTAGTAAGTAGTAGATTTTTTGAGCAGGGTTTACATCATAATAACGAGCATTAATATCAGAGAAATAAATTAAATGATGATTATGTGAAGTCTTTATACAGATTGCTATAGAATGCTATTAAAATAACTAAACTAAATCTTAATAAATAGAATAATCACATCATATCTATGTTTGTGGAGATTCAACATTGAAAAGATAACAATTTTACATAAACAATGCAGAGCTACTCAGGAAAATGCCATCCATTTAATTGTTCATAGAAGATTAAAAATAAAATGAATTTTCAAATATACACATAACAGCAGCAGCAGCAGCAGCAGCAACAACAACAACATGATCAACAAAAACAATCAGAAATACCCAGCTCATGAAATGGCCTCCAATTATTTCTCCATTCAACCTCTGGCACACACCATTCTAATTTCTGTCTCTGAATTGAAATACCCTTGGTATCTAAGATGAGCACAAGGTATTTGTTTATTGTAATTTTTCAATCATTTATGATAAATGCCTTAAGTAGCTAAGTCATGTTATGACTTAGCAGGATTTCCTTCCCTTTCAAAGCTGATTGGTGGTTCAATATCCTGCACTTTGTGTATCCATTGCAGAAATCTCTTTAAATTGATATTTCAATCAACTTCAATACAGTATAATGTAAGTAGAGGGTTATGATCTGTCATATATGTTAATAAATATTGAAAATCAAATGATAAGAATTCAAGAATAAACAAGCGTCTCAGGGGTTGAAGGTAGCTTAGAGGTAAAGCACCCAATTTAATCCTTACCATGGCAAAAGATTGTTAGAAATAAAATACATGAGAATCTCTAAATTTCTTGCTATCTTACACAGGCAGAATATTTCTATGAATGTTAAAAATATAACAAACAATTAATTATCAAACAAACCTCCGTTTCTGGGTTCTTAGGACTATAGAACAAGTAAAACCAGAAAAACAAATACATGTCCTTAAAGATTAAAGGGTAAATAATTGAACTAGGACCAGGCAAGGTATGGTATAATTTCACAACTTCTGCTCTATTGTCAAACATTTTTCCACAAGTTAATTTGTTAGTGCCCTTTTTATTTAAGCCCCTGAAGGAACCAATTACATGGTTTTATAGCATATTTTACAAGAAGAGTCATTACGAAGACAAGGCTTTAAACTTTGCCTAGTTTACCCTGAATCCAGAGGCATAACCAAAACTGCATTATATAAAAGAACAGAGGAAATTGAAAACAGGGCATTGTAGAATGCTAACAAAGTACATCCCCACATACATAATGTGTGTATTGCCTCATGCCAGTAGGAGTTTCTTTGCATTTTATTCTTGTCTAATTAATTATGTCAGGAACTCCAAAGCAGGCAATGAAAAGGAGCAGGCGGGGGATCTCAACTTTCCAATGTTTTCCTCTTTGTTAAATACTTCCATGCTTTGCATCTCTGAGCCATCAGTCCTCAGGCACATAGTCAAGGTATTCTTCTAAACTAATCATAGGTTTTTTTGTATTAGTATGAAGTGTATGCAATGCCTCCCCCTCACATATCACACTATTCTATAATGTTAGACAAGAGTGGAAACAGTTTCCCCAAGGTCACTGCCAGAGTGCAGCAACCGTGGGGATGTATGTCGTAAGGTTTCATGATGTCACCTGTGATATCTCTGCTGCGGCTCTCTCCTTCATCTCTGCCTCCTGACTGGCTTTCTCCTTTGTCTGCCCACTTATGTACTTCTTGGCTGTAATCTTCACTGACAGCAGAAAACTAGTTTTTCACGTTCTGGATTACACTTCCTTTTTCCTTTTCAGTCTCGCTTACTGTTTAGTTATTAATGCTGACAGATTTTTCCGTTGTCAGAGAGAGGCTGTGAAACAAGAGTTCTCCAGTGGAAAACTAGAGCAGCACTACATGCAGGAGTAGGTGGAGATTATAGATAAAGTTCCATGGTTGTATTTTTTTTTCTGACTAGAACAATCTTTTCTCTTTCATTTTGTGCCCCAAGTTGAATGCTTATTTTATTCTTAAATTATTTTATGTGCAAGTAATGTTATGTTGAAGATATTCAGTTCCCACTGCCATCTTTGATTATTTTCTTTTTACTCTTGCCTAACCTCTCTTTGGTTACAATGCCCCTTCCTACCTTCCTGTCTTTTGTTGGGACCCACAGTATTTAAGCAGGATTTCTTTCAGTGAGCATGGATGGTGGTTAAATGTATTTCTTGAGCTGTGGACTAGTTGATGAACTCTGCTCATTGAAGACATAAAAGCAGAGGCTTTGTCCCGAGCCTGCATGAAGTCACTGCATCAAAAAGGTGCTGCTGCCATCAATCAGTCAATCCACGAATAAGTTCACAATGATTGGATATGAGGAGGTGGAGCGTGATTGGAGGATTCACTGAAAGGTCCACACTGATTGGGTATGACAAGATTGGAGGTTGTATCCCTGGGGGTGTACTCCTGAAAATCATGCATCCTGCCTGGGGCCCACACTTCTCTCCTTGCCTCTGTGAGATAAGTAGCATGGCATGACTTTATCACACCCTTCCCCATGACAGGCTGCCTCACCATAGCTCTCAAAGTAATTTTGCTTACGTGCATTTTTCGTCATGTAGAAATAGGTTATTCCCCCTCTTCGTTTCTTTTTTGTCTGTATTTCCTTCTCTCCCCTGACCTTCATTCACTATTGCTGTTGTTCCAGAAATTTCTTGTGTCCTTTCTGAGTGGTGCCTGAGATTGAGCTTCATGAGTTAGCTGCTAAATGAGTAGACCACCCCCCCCCAATAAAGCTGGAGGACATATTCAAACTAAAGTAGACATGGCTTGCAACACAGAAACTCGAGAAAGATGAACCAGCATGAGACACCATGACATCTGTGTATGTGTGTGTGTGTGTGTGTGTGTGTGTTCATGTGGATAGCAGATCCCGGGGAGCTGTAGTTTTAACATTTGTGGGATGTCCAGCTTGTTATGTGCACAGCGGGGTCTGAATTTCAGTCCTGATGGTTTCTGTTGTTAACCTCTGACACATCTCTCCAAACCTCTTCTGAATGCTTTGCATAATCAATGCAGATTTTCCACTTTAGGTGGCCGGATTTTTAATAACTTCCATCCTGGTAAAAGCTATTAAAATTCTTTGGCTTACATAATCCCCACTTTCCTTGGCCCAGAATTTCACCTAATAGTTAAATGTTTTTGTGTTTAGTGAAATATTCAGAGACCTCTGTGGAATTTCTGGAGCATCACCTTTTTGACTTCTGTAGCTTCTTTCTGGACCTATAACCCAAGAACTCAGTTGTCTCAGGTTTCCTAATTGACTGTATGAATGTAGCGGATTCTCTTTGCATCCCCTGCACCCCATCAGAGAGTGCAGTTAGATCAAGAAGCCAGAAAGTTACATGTTGTTTCCTTTTCTTTGCTTATTGATGCTGGCTTTTGCTGCTAACTGGCTAAAAAGTTTCTCAGTATTTTTCCCAGCGTTTGTTTGTTTGTTTATAGTTGTAGAGCTTGTGAGCTTTTCTTCTTAGTTCTTCATGGCTAGAAATTGGTCTACATATAATAGTGTGCATTTTTATGAAAAAGTTCATTACACTTAATTTTCTTTATAATGTGTCTCCATGAAGAGTTACTGTTACCTAAACAGGTAGAATATTAAACAAACATGCCCCCTTTCTGGGTAGTTAGGAGTATACAGCAACAAAGACTTAGAAAACTAAATACATGCCCACCCTGTTATATAATTTGAAGTTTTCTTTTAGAAAAATCATGATTTATCAATTCTCAAAAACTTTCCATTCTTTGTTACTGTATTCTTCGACTGTTATGAGCACTTGACTGACCTCTGTCATCCTATTTTTTCCCTAAATATTGTCATCAACACTTTTCTCACCAATAAAATCTTTAGTTCATTTGCTGTTTTAAAAAAAATCAGGTTTTATTACATGCTATAAACCAATATATTGAATACATTTATATTTAAACATTAATTATTGTTTTGTCAGTTATCATACCGTAATCATTTTAGTGTCTTATTTGTGATGTATTTTTCAATGTAGTCATAATTCTTTAGATAATGGAATACAATTCTTAACAACAAAGAGAGATATAGCAAGACAGGAGGTGAGGCCTAATACTCAAGGTTGTCCTCTGACCATTACAGTGGTGTCATCTTTCTCTCTCTCTCTCTCTCTCTCTCTCTCACACACACACACACACACACACACACACACACAGACACACACACACACATATACACACATACACACATACACACCCACACACAATCTGTTGACTGGTATAAGGCAACAGACAAATACCTATAATTTATGCACTTGGAGGATCAGACAGTGATATCTTGAATTTAAAGCCAGCCTCAGCCACATAGCAAGATAAACTCTTAATCACTTTCTCATCAGTAATAAAATGCATAAGACTTATAAGGAGAAAATATTATCTTGGTTCATGAGTTCAATGTTCCTTGTACAGCATGACAGACACATCTGCTAGAGGAGACTGCTTATCCTGTAGTGGTACGAAGGCAAAGACAGAGGGTGAGACCAATGTCACTATCAAAGTCACATTCCCAATCATCTGTGTTCATTAACTACATTTGCTCTGCTTAAAGTCATTACCTCCCAGTAGCATCCTGGCCCTTTAACCCATCATGGGTCTTTGGCAGTCATCTACGAAACAAACCACATTGGGCTCAATGGAGAGAGAGGGAGGGTGGGAGGGAAGGTGGGAGGGAAGGAGGAAGAGAGAGAGAGAGAGAGAGAGAGAGAGAGAGAGAGAGAGAGAGAGAGAGAGAATGAGTTTGTGTGGCTATGGATACGGGAGTTGATCTTGGAGGACCTAAGGGATTGACTGAACATACCTTAGATGAAATGCCCAACAGTGGGGAGAGGGAACTCGAAGAGCCCCCCTCTAATAGGCAGGGCCCCAAGTGGAGGGACAGGATTACTAACCCACAGTCAAAATTCCTGACCCAGAATTGTTCCTGTATAAAAGAACTCCAGGGACAAAAATGGAGAAAAGACTGAGAAAAGGCGATTCAATGACTGGTTCAACTTCGGATCCATCTCACTGGGGGACACCAAGGCCTGGCACTACTGTGCTATAATGTGCTTACATATGGGAACTTGGCATGGCTGTCCTCAGAGAGGCCCTACCAGCAGCTGACTGAGACAGATGCAGATATTTATATTGAACCATTGGATTGAAGTCGGGGACCCCTGTGATTGAATTAGGGTAAGGATGGAAGAAACGGAAGTGAAGGGTGACCCTATAGGAAGTCGAGCAGTCTCAACTAACCCAGCCCCCAGAGACTGAGCCACCAACCAGGAGCATACATGGGCTAGTCTGAGGCCCCTGACACATATATAGCAGAGTTCTGTCTGGTCAGGCCTCAGTGGGAGAAGATGTGCCTAAATCCTTAAGAGACTTGAGGCTCCAGGAAGAGGGGGGGAGGTCTAGTGGGGGTGGAGCATCCTCTCAGAGACAGTGGGGAGGAACAATGGCATGAGGAGCTTTGGGAGGGGAAACAGGCAGGGGCAACAGCTGTATTGAAAATAAATAAAATAACAATAAAAATTAAAAGGTTTAAACCATAACATATGCCAAGAATCATGGTCTATATAAATATGGGATAAAAGAATGTTAAAAATTAAATTTTTTTCAGAAGCTAAGTAAAAATTTGGGGGAAAGTTCAATACTTATAATTTATTTTCCTGAAGGGTAATTTGCAAACTTCAGGAATTAAAGCTCAACCACTTACTTAAAATAAATTACTAAAATACCAGTGAGCACTACTCTATACAAAGTATCTGTTTATATAAACTCCCAAGGGATAAGATTTATAAAGAGCCAAGTGGACATTATAGATTCATTCTATCAGAATTTATATTTGTATAAGATTATTGATACTGATATTAGAATATGATAGTTACCAATTTGTGTAGCGTGGATCTGAAACCCAGGACAAATGAAAATTACATTTCTGAGTGTGTGTGAAGTTTCAAAGAATACCCCCAGACAAAAGCAAAAAAGATTAAAATAATTTAGTTACTGCTTGGTCTATAGAAAAGGACCTGCCAGAATTAGGCAATTAAGTGCTGAGATCTAGAGGCAAAAGACTATTTTCTAAAGCATTGGGAGAAGTGACGTGGAGTTCAGACTTTTGTGCAGAAGGGAATATACTTTCTCCAGTTGGTATCTGAGTCATCTGGAATTTATCCCATGTGTATTTATATTTCATCCTAGGCTACCTATAAGATGCATCTTTTCTTGCTGCTAGATTCAGAGAAGAATGAGACCTGGGTAGTCCAAAAGAGAGTATTCAAATCTGAGAGACAAACTTCTGACTACTATGTGAAGGTAATCTTAGTACTTACCCAGAGAGCAAAAATATATGTAAGAGAAATATATTTCTGAGGAAAATCTTGACAGAGAAAACAATACCTATTCTGTTCAGAATGCCTGGGCCAGTGGACAGACAGATCATGCAGAGCTAGAGGTGACAGAGACATTCTCCTTAGCTGCTATTGGCTAAGGTTTCAACACTTCCCAAGTTAGAAATCAGTGCCAAAGCCATGCTAGCTCTGCATTTATTAAAAATACACATATGTACGTACACACCCACACAATAACTTATGTATTATGTATTTGCACTGAAATTAACTTTCTATGACACTTGTATTCTGATTATAAACTCCTTTTGCTTCATCTGTATAGCTGCAGGTCAAATGCAACTTTGGTATTATTAACTTGTTTAGCTGGATGGGAAAACCATAGAAAGGTAACGTTCAAGGCAGAAAGATAGTCTACACCAGCAAGCTTGTCAGGCAGTGTACTGCCTTTTTATATTTGTCACTGACTCCACATCTATGTAGCTAGTGACAATTTTCTATCTGAGAGACACACTTCATTCCTTTCTTTTCAACAAACAAAACTCCTTCCCTCTAATGCTCAAGGCAAAAACCTTGGAGTTGTTAACTGATGGCATTTATTTTTTTTTTTAATCTGTTCCATCCTAAGGCTCAACTCTTGAGAAATCACATTGGTTGTTATACTTACAACATTCCTAATCTCTGATGCATATTGTCTCCACAGGTAGCACCCATTTTAAAGCTAGTATTTTTCATCTACATTATTACAATAACCTTTCAACTTCTGTCCCTGCTCATTCTTGTTTAACAACACATTGACACATACCTAGAACCAAAGTCTGTGGTAAACATGCAAATGGTTGAAGACTGACTGTAGAGGTAAAAGGTTATTTCCTGGCCTCAGGTAGCACAAGAGCTCTGGAGATTCCTAAGTCCCCACAAGTCATCACTGTGATATCGTTACTTTGAAACCCTGAGTTGAAAGTTATATTTTTCTTATATGGAAATAAAATGCAATGTCTGCATGCAAACTATAGTGAAATATTTGTATCTTTATAACTGAATCTCATTTTTTCATAAAAAGAAATAAAACAAAAACAAACCACATAAAAATCAAAACATTTCCTTGAATTTGTTTACTATTTTCTAATATTATCAAAATAGTTTAAGTATGAATACATCAAGCTCTAAAAATCATGTTTAAGTTTGTTATTATATGACAATTACATATCTTAAATGTAACTTATTTAAGTTTCACCTAAATGGAATTGTCTATTATTTTTCAGCAATTCAGTTTGTTTGTTCATGTTGCCGCTTCCATTCCTTGTTCTGTAGTGTACATCCTGGCATTACAAGATGCTGCAAAGGATGCATAGCCCCAGCAGAGCTCCTACCTGCTTCCTACAGAAGTTCAGGAAGGCCGCTTCTGTCTTGTTTGCAATGGCCCCTTTTCCTTTAGAAAAGAAAGGCATGTCAACCAAAATATTCTTCATTGAGTTTTTTTCACTCGATGGAACTTAAGCATCCATTGGAAGCAGGTCATCAGGTTCTTTTCTTCTTGTGTTTGAAGAAATGTATTAGGGGTCACCTGAAGTAATCTTTATGAGGAATTTATATGGTGATGGAATGTCTTTTAAAAATAACTTAACCGTCATTGAGTTTATATGTTCAGTAGAAGACATTAAGTAGTGAATCAAATAACTGAAAGACCTAACATTGGTTTAGCGTCCACTAGCTAAGCTGGCAAGTTATTAAAATGGTTACATGTTCATACCTCCAACTAGTAGTTTTTAACATGTGTGGCTAATTAGACTAGATCCTTAAATTAAATCCCAATTACAATTGTTTACTTGCCTTTAAGGGGTTGTCTGCAAAAGTCCAACTTTCAAAGCAGACATCCCCCCCCCCAGGACACTTTAATAACATTCAAATGTAAACAATTTACCTTCTGATAACAATGATTAAAATAGACACACAGCCTACCTTTGCTCTTCTTCAAGTTTTACTCCCAGAATCCATGTGATATTACTGACCTCCACTCTTACATATTAGGGCTTCATCATTTCAGTCCCCTAAGTCATTAGTCCCTATAGAAAAAACTCCCAGGGTTCCTAGACAGAAAGAGCTATGCTGGCCACATGCCGAAGAAAAGAACATACAAACTTTGCATCCATATTAAAGGTTGACTTCCAGGCATCTGTGCTCTCTGAGCAAAATTTCAGTCTTTCTAAGAGGAGCTGAATGTAAAACTGGTAGTTGTTAATATCTGTTGAATATACTAACGCTAAATGTTTTGAGTAAAAATATGAAACTGCAATGATTAGGCAACTTCCATGTGATGATTTGGATAAAAATGCTCCCCCCCCCATAGGTTCACAGGGAATGGCATTATTAGGATGTGTGACCTTGTTGGAGTGGGCGTGGCTTTTTGGAGATGTGTCACTAAGCAGTGAGCTTTGAGGTCTCAAATGCTCAAGCCATGCCGAGTGTTGGAGTCTCTTTTTGCAGCCCTGCAGATTCAGATGCAAACCTCTCAGCTCCTTCTCCAGCATGTCTACCTGCACACTGCAGTGCTTCCCTCCATGACTAAACCTCTGAAACTGGAAGGCAGCCCAATGAAATGCTTTCCACTATAAGAGTTGTCATGGCGTCTCTTCTCAGCCATGGAAGCCTAAAGACATCATATATTACTAATAACTATCAATTCAGTAAAAATCTATTCACTTAGTCAGTAAGCAGTGAGCATTCATTCATTATATACCCAACGTATCTGTATCTTCTGTGTACTGGAAGTTTGGTAGACACTTTCAGGCAACATGGCAAATGAGACATATTTTCTTCACTAGGGGATCTTCTGGAACAAGAAACATGCAGAAAAGCACCCAAGACTTTAAATTTAAGGGATCTTATGAGAGATTATCTTGGCTTTCTTTTTGCTATTGCAGAGAATTTTACTCTTGCCTGGTAATCAGAGACAAGTAAAAGTTCACTAAGTTCAATGGAACTATTCCTGTCAAAAACACTAAACTGGAGTCAAACAAGGGAAAAGACAGACACCTGCTCCAAGAATTTTTGCACAATCCTTCCAAACAATATAGCCTGCTTTTTTAAGGCCATTTAAAACATATTATTTACAGGAGTTAATATAACACAAACACAAACTATGACCTTAAAACACTTAGTATATGGCAATCAAGTTGGCTCAATTGCCAGGACTGGAAGCCCTATTGAGCTTTCATTCATAACACACAAAACTCTTAACTTTGCTCCTTTGTTGTCCAAGCATAACTGACTACCTTGGCTTGTATGTGTGTGTGTGTGTGTGTGTGTGTGTGTGTGTGTGTGTGTATCCTAAATCATTACTCTTCTTTATATCTCTTTCCCCCTCTTCTCTCTCTCTCTCTCTCTCTCTCTCTCTCTCTCTCTCTCTCTCTCTCTCTCTCTCTCTCTCTCTCTCTCTCTCTCTCTCTCTCTCTCTCTCTCTCTCTCTCTCTCCCTCTCCACAGAGTCTCATTATGTAGACATGGTTGGCCTTAGATTCACTAAGTAGGCCAGGTTGGCTTTAGATTCAGATTCACTATGAAGACCAGGACAGTTTCTAATTCATCAAGGTTTACTTGCCCCTCCCTCCTTTTCTCCAGAGTGCTGGGAATAAAGATGTGCACTACTACACCTGGAGATTCATCTCTCCAGTTTTGCTTGAGTTTGGAAAAACATATGCTAACCATATTGCTGAATGACAGTCACACTTGATTGCTGACAACAAACATGACGGAGTCACTTCAGCTTTCTAAAAACAATTGATGTTGGACTGACCATCCAATTACAACATGCCTGGGTGTGCTGAGCTGTTATCATCTTTCAATTTAGCAACTTGAGCTGGGGATCTTGTACTGCCCCCCTTCTTCCTCATGGCCCATGGATTGCAACAGCTTCTTGCTGGCCACCCTCCCACTGGTATGGAGCTCACAGTTGTCATTGCCATCAAGTCTGGTCAAGATAGTCTTCTTGTCAAGTTCTTATAATGCCTCATCCTTAACATAAGAAAATTAATTAAACTCATTCACTTTCTAGGTAAGTTTTTTATTTTATTTTATCCTTACTTAACTTTCTAGTTTTGACTGTTATCAACCTTAATGCCAAAATATATGGTTAGAAATGCCAAACCTTGTATTGTACTAATAAAGACACAGGAGGTGGGAGCTGAGATGGAAACCTGCTAGCTCAGTGAGGTAACTTTATTTTCTTAACGTATACAAGATATCTACTTACAAACCTGAATCTACAACTAAACTGCTAGCTCTTTGCAAAATTCTTTCTGTCTGTGTCATATTACTGAGCTAGTCTACCTTTCTCTTGAGCTCCTCCAAACCCAGGAGGGTTCTTTGTTCTTATTCCTAGGATACTGTTTCATCTGTGTCTCACCAGCTCTTAAATTCCCTTTCCACGAGTGACAAACCCGGTGGTCAACATTCAGCAGACAATTATGTAATTGTTCAATTGTGGGTCCTGTGTGTAACACAGGACCAGATTTAGATAAATCCAATTGGACAATCAGAACATGGGTTCTATGCTGTTTTCTTTGTTTTATATGTTCCATGTGTTCTTAGAATTGTCTTGGTAATTCCCTACCTCCAGATGAATCTCCCATCCCCAAATATACTTCCAACACAGTTCTGCTCTCCAGAATCAGCACTACTTTTTCATCTGCTATAACTTAACTTTCATTTTCATATACTAAGACTTGTTTTTTGTTCTGTGAAACTCTATTTTTATAAAAATACAATTCCATGTATCCCCCATGATGGCAGCAGAGACAATAGTTTCACCACCAATAAAATGAGTCTAGTGACATTTTCATGCTTCTCCTCTGGGCCTATCCTCATGTACTTCACTGAAAGTCCTGGAAGCTGAGAAGAGAGAAGCTTGTTGAGATACAGAAAATAAATCAAGTAGAAAGAATACATGCAGAACACAGCACGTCAACGCTACACTCCAAATAATTTTCATTTCCAAAACTGTGTTCCTAATTCTTGGGTAGAACATCCTCATTTTTCCTGCTAGACTGTCAACTCTAGGAGACTCTTTTGTTTTCTTAACTGTTCTGAAGTCCAGCATGCCCAGGAGGCCAATGAACCAAAATGGAAACAAATGTACCCTGAACAAGTTCAAGTTGTTTTTAACCTTGCAAAACCCCACCCAGATTGGTGCAATACAAATGTCCTCTAGTGCTAGGAAGGTTTTTCTTCTAATTTTGGTAAACAATGGACTAAATATATCTACTGCAATGTATTTTTTCATAACAATAGATTTTAACAAATTGAGGGGAAATGGCAGTCTTACATTGAGGTTTAGTAAGCACTCTATGCTTCCTAACTGATTTATGTATTTATTTTGTTTGTTTAAAGAGAAGATCTCTCTGCAATGCCTTGGCTATCCTGGAACTCACAATCTGGTTGAAGATGACTTTGAGCTCACAGAGACCCACTTGTTTCTGCCTTTCCAGTGCTAAGATCAGGGGTGTGTGCCACTACCCCGGCTGTCTTAACTGATTTAACAGCTATAGTAACTTTCTGAAAGCTTTATGACTGGGTGATGTGGATTCTGTCTTACTTGGCAGAGGGGAAAGCTGAGAGACAGTGACTGAGTATGTTGCTCCAAGTCATTCTCATTCTGACCTGGGTTATGAGTTGGTATGCTTACTAGAAGCTCTTATCCTCTTGTAAGTCGAGAAATAATATTCTTGAAATATTTCTAGACTAAGAAATATTATCTCCGGTAGGGACCATGATGATGCATTAGAGTATGTGGGGCAAACAGTGATGCCATTGGGATCTTGGCAGTGATATTCTTTGTGTGCCAGATGTGGTTATGGTCTAGTGAAGATTGCTCAACATCTGTCAAACAAAGACTTTATTTGGGAGAGTGGAACCGGAGCATGGGTGTACACTAATAACCAGAAACTGGCTCCCCAATGAATTATACTACACTGCACAAGAAAGACAAGCAGCTGGGTTTTGCATTGTGCAACGTGTTTATGCTGTACTCCAAAACAACCACAGAGACCACAGTATTACACTGTGACAGCTCTTGAAGTTTAACTGTCTCTACTAATAAAGATCAACTTTTAACACCAGCAGATTTTTTTCCTTCTTGAGAAGTGCTAGTACCCCCCAAAATATGAGCAAAAATATACATGCTGCAGGTGAGTGTAAGCTTAGTACTAGATCTAGACTCTGACCATGAAGTAGGTGGTGTTTTTGGGACTCCTCGTACAGAGAGAAACCTACCTGCACTCAAGGAATGGATAAAAACAAAACCAGGAAAGGTGCAATTGATTCAGCAAAGATAATAATGGCAGGTGTAAAATCCAGCACTTCTTCATGTGAATGTTTGAAGAAATCTAGTTCCAGTTAATGTTTAAAGAAATCTAGAAAGGAGAATTGTCCTTGCTTTCCCGAAACTGGACATTAAGTTGGCAGCTTGGATCTTACCAGGCAACAATTACCTTCTCATTTTCTTCCTGGACTCTTAATTTTATTTGTGTCTTTATCATTATCTTCGGACTTCTTATTTCAATGAAATACGAAGTAAAACTTCCTTGTGTCTCCTCCAGGTCAATCCACTGCCTTCCAATATGTACATTGAGTTCTTATCCCTTTGTGTTGGTTCTAGGGACCTTGCCCTAGGTGTCTCCTCTGCTAGGTGAACTCTTAGTTACATTTCAAGAGTCCAGCTCAAAGGTCACCTCTTTTGTGAATAGTATTCAGCTTTCCTGATGGGAGGGAGGTGTTATTCCTTTCTAAGTCCTAATACTCATCAAAAACTATCAACAATTTACATAGAAAGGCGCTAGAAGTACAGATTGTCAAATCCCACTGAAAACACACTGGACTAGATACTTTGGGGATGGAGCCTAAAATTATATGCCAACAAGGTGATTGTGGTGCACATTACAGCATATAGGCCACCATTTTACAGTTAAGTGGATTTTGGAAAATGTTTTCCTTTCTCTGAGCCTTAGTTTTATTTTTATCCAAGTGGACATACTATCACCTCTTCATAATGATGGATCCTAGGGTTAATGTATCTTCTATGCCAATGGTGAATGGTGAGCTGTTATATGTGTGTTTTTTGCTAATGGTCCACTGAGGCTTTTAGGTAATTTCTCAGAATAAGGATCTTAAGTTCCCATGACAGTAGATGAAATATTACATAACCTTCTCTAAAATTCATGAAATATAGAACAATAAAAGAAATAGAGAATGTAAACTGCTATACAGCATAAACAAATACTATATAACAACATTTTTGTACTGACTACACTTTATTGGAACAAAGCCAGAGTATCTTAATTAACCAACTCTTAACAGTATCTAGTGTTACATAATATGTGAACATCGTGGAATATTCTCTGATTTATTTTTTATTGAGTGAAAACTATGTCATGTCTCTTGGAGATTCACAGAAAGTTACCATTGCTTCAGATGTTGCTATTGTTTTTGTGTATATGTTTCTGTTTAAAACATGAGCTTCCATCCTGCCTGTTCCTCCAGTTCTAACCCCTCCACGGTGGCGTCAGCACTCATTGAGGCATCTTTAAGAAGAAAAAAAAAAGACTTATAGACTATTTGCTTCTTTGAGGCAGCTGACAGGAATCCATGATCAGATGGAGGTAAGAGGGAGAGTCTAAAAAACATATATCTCTCTCTTGCCTCTTCCCCCACCTCTCTTGAGTATGAAATAATCCCCTGAAGGTAAAACTCAAGCCAAAATGTTCCACAAACTTTGAAAAAACTATCTGAGATACAGGAAACACAGAGCAGAGAGTTAATCTACACCCTGCACCTTGTTTTTGCTTAAATTTACATTCTTAATTATTTTTATTAAAATGATAGCACATAAACAAATGCTATATGTTGATGGTACATGTTAGCTCCGGTTTTTTCCATTAAGAGGAGTTATCCAGGGCTCTTTGTCTGTTTTAGAAATTTATAAGTGGTGTTCTTTCTTGAGATTTAGACTCCTCCTTACCAAGCCATTCGTGCTCATCATATATTTGGTTATTTTTTTCTCCTGGGAGGCTGACCAACATGGACAAGTGACAGGGAGGAGAGGAAACTGATGTTGAGAAGAACAGACTCTGGAAGATGAGAAGCAGCTGCACATGCCTGAGTTCTGCAGTCATTGAGGAGTGGGCACAGGTGCACTGGGCAATGAGGCTGGGAGACAGTCTTGGCCAGGATGAAGAGACTCCTCTGTGAAAACTTACAGACATGCTTTCTATCTGTACTAAGAATCACCAAAGGTTTGGCTACGTAACTTCCAAGGGCCAAAAAGGAAGCCCTAACCAAAAAAAAAAAATGGATAAATAAGAATGTACTTTGACAAGGGCATCACGGACATAAGGAACATCTCTGTAACTTATGTTATAATGAATTAGTTATTGTTACCTGTTGGTTGGTATCCAAAAGTCTGGAGATAGAATGCTGGCTTTTAAATTCTGAATGGACTCCTTCCCTGACCTTCACTAAGTCACTGCTCTGTGTTCATGTATTTCATTTGTTGGATGAGATGTATGCACTTATGAAGGTTGGTTTTGGCAAACTGTATACATGACTGTGTGTCAGAAAGGTGTCTGTTCTTAGCTGCTTTCAAAACGTAATAGCTCTTAAAATCTACACCAATCTATAGCAATCACAAGCCTTCTAGATTATCAGAAAAATATTCCTGAAAATATGCTTGCAAAGTAGGGAATTTTATCTTTTTAACATATAGGTACCTGGGTGATAATTCTGACTAAGCCAGTTTGGACAGACAACTCTCTCACTGGAGAGAAGAAAAGGCAGAGGATAAGAAGGAAAGATGCAACTTAGTAGGAATGCAAGCCGGAGAATTTGAGAGATTTCCCTTCAAGAAGGGAAAAACACCAAATATGCAATGTTTTGAAATTGCAGATCTTAGATTATACTTAATTATGGACCCGTGCTCTCTTGAAACCATAGTGAATTGCTTTGGTTTCTAATCTGCTCATATAAGAATAGTAACATCATTTCTGAAATACCTTTAGGTGTGTTCAAAGTATACAATTTTGTGAAGAGTCTAGCAGGGACTCTATGTCATGTGACACTTTGAAAGGATGTTGACCATCTACCAGCTGACCTTCCCAAATTACCTCCTGATGACTGTCTCTGAATGTGTGAAGATTTTCTTCTTGTTGGCATGATTCTTACCAAAACTCACAACCATCTTATGCTCTTACATAATTAGTCATGTAAAGTTATTTTAAAAGAAAGCAATTGGCTTAAGTGCCTTACAAATCATTTATAATTTAATCCATACAGTTTGGTTTAGTTTTCATAAGTATTTTTCAGTTCCTGCTTTTCTATCTTTTTCTGTTAGGCACATAGCCATCCAAGCACGTCTCCATGTTGTGCTCACTAGATACAGGCACAATGTCTGGTATTCTTTTAAGATGTTTTATTTTTCAACTATGATAATACAATGGCTTTTGACAGCTTTACATCTTAGAGATCTGGGGCATCCTGGATCAATTAATACTGTCTGATTTTGATTTTAGCCATCTCGCATGTGAATGGAGACATTTTTTTTTTCCTGTCTTCAGTGCAGATGTTTTCTTTGGCTGCCGGAGTGGATTGTTGAATTGTTATTATTGTGGTGTTTTACTTTTATTTACTTTTTTATTGTTTTCATGGTTGAAAAGATAAGTTACTCACAGGTGGTTAAGACAGAACTAATGTAATAAGAAAATAAGGAAGCATCTAATTCATGTCATGTCTTCCGTATGATATAATTCTATAATATTGATAGAGCACCCAACTAAACTTTTTGTTGAAAAAGCCTATAAAACAATATCCTTATACTCATGGATGGGTTACATCATAAAATAGCTTCAAAATAAAATAAATACATATTTTGTGATTTTTGTTTATCATTATGTAATTCATACCATTTCCATGGATCATTTTAACTCATTTAAAATTGGTCCAAGTGAATTGAGTTTGATAGAAAGCAGAAGAGAGAGCCTAAGCTTACATTACCATAACCTTTTCAAGTAGTTTGTTACCAATCAGTGCAATACAGTAAAATGTTTCCCTTTTCTGTATAGAGTTTCATTTGTTTGGAAGTTTGTATATATTTGTGTTCTTCACCACCAGAGTGAGATGATATAAGTGATTTGGCTTGCCCTCAAAAGTTATTTTGAGCTACTAATTGGGTAATTTTCCAAGTTCTTCCTGGTGCACCAAAACTAACAGCTTGCTGTTCTTAGAATGTTACATCAGTGTAACGTAAAATATGTATCTGTCTCAATGTGCTGCATCATTACTTAGCCCAGTAATTCTCATGATCGCGTATGTGTTGTGCACACCAAGGATCGTTTTTCTGTATTGTAGCATGGTATAATACTGCTTGGATCATGCCACACACTAAATCCAGTTGGCGCTTTCTGGAAGCTTATGAACTGAGCTGCTCTGAACATTCATGCAGAAGAGTTTTGTATGATGTATCCATTTCTTCTGGATAAATATTTAAGTAAGGAGTCAATGTACTTTGAAGTCCAAGTATGGTTTACTGTATAAGACATTGCAAGATTATTCCCCAGAGAAACTGACTCGTTTTATAGTGCCTGACACAACGTAATGCAAGTCCCACCATCTCTACACGCGCACTGATACTTTCACTTATGGATCTTCTAAATTTTGGTATTTTGTGTTTTTAAAATATTTATTGGTGTGTGTGTGTGTGTGTGTGTGTGTGTGTGTGTGTGGTGGGTGTTACCCACAGAAGCCAGAAGAGGACAACAGACACCAGGAGCTGGAGTTACAGGCGTCTGTGAACTGCTTGACTTGGGTCCTTTGGAAGAACAGTATGTTCCCTTAAGAGCTGGGCCATTTCTCTCTCCTGTGGTCTTTTTGTTTTAACCCTCGTTTCTCTGGTGGGTTGGGCTGCAATGTACATATCTTAGTTTGCAAAGTGCCCACTCAAATCTTCTGCTTTTTTTTATGTGCTCTTAATTTCTTATTGCTCTTGCATTCTGTTTTTGGGGTGAATTTTCTTAGTTTAGAATGGCATCAAAATATTTTTCTGTTCTATGATTTATCATTGTCTTTTAAAATACATTTATTTATTCTTTGACAATTTCAGAGGTGTACAATGTTTTGTGACCAAGTCCATCACCAACAGTCCCTCAGACTTCCCAAACATGTATACTCTTCCACCTTCATGATCTCTCTCTCTCAAAAATCTGAGCTAGTGCAAGTAGCACTGCCTGTATGCTCATGGGAAACCTACCAGTGGCCACCCTGACACTAGACTCCCCTTGCTTCCAGCCCATCAATTGCCAATAACTCCTCTCTGTGAGCACAGCCTCAAGGGCTTCTCCCCATCCATGCTGGAATCATTGACTAGCTTCAGCTTGGGGAGGTTTTATGCTGGCAGCCACAGATGCTGTGAGCTCATAATCATGTCAGGTCCACAAGCCAACATTTCACAGCTCTCCTCTCCATCCTCCCTTACCTTTGCTCTAGTTCCTTTGCTGAGAGATTCCCTTGCAGAGGTTACATTAAGGACTGGAGGAGAGGCTATGTCACGGGGGTAGTGAGAAGAAGGGGGTTGTAATCAGGATGTAAAATGAAAATAAGCCAATGGAAAAATATTTAAAGTCTCACGCACTCACGCATGCATGCACACATGCACGCACACATGCACGCACACACACACACACAGACACACACACACACACACACACACACGCACACACACACACACACACACACACGCACAGCAGAGGACACCCAACCCAGACTGTTATTGCCTCCTGTTATTAAGCCTGAACTCACAGCCTGATCCCCAAATTACGTCCAATTAGAAGAGTCAAATTAACAATGGAAAAAGAAATTTACTTAGTGTGGTGACACAGGGAAGAAAGAATGTGTTTTCGGGAGAGGGAGCTCAGGTTGTGACTTTCTTTATTAAGCCATGCCACTGCTAATCCACGAATCTCCTGTGTCCCATGCCATTGCCTTGCTGTATTTGACAGAAGAGCTTGAATATGAAAAGGTTGTAGTTGTTTTGATGTGTGAAAATATATTTCACTCTCTGATCATTGAGGTCTACCAAGTCTTAACGTGTAGGCAGAAGGTTTGCAGGAACGTCACGGGGTTTCCACATTTTAGAATCAACTTTTAGATCTAACTAACCCTACGGCAATTTGTAGAGCCTTTAAGAAGAGGTGCATTTTAATAGTAGATCTTCTATCTCATGATAAGATTGCTTTAGATATTTTAAAAGTTTTATCATAATGTTATGTACTTTTCAATTTACTGGTCTATATTAAAATTAACTTTAGAAACATGTAACTTAAGAATTTTTCATTTTCTTTTCATTTGATTATACAAATAGATTTAAATTTTGCTTATCACCAGATATCCTATAATATTTCTGAATACATTTGCTCGTCTTAATAATTCTAAAGATTTCTTAGGGTTTTCCACATCATTTTTCAAGTCTCGGAATAAAGGTGGGTTTCTTCGTTCCTAATCAATGTGCCTTTTCTGTTTCTTCTCTCTGTTGCCTTACTCATAATTATGTGTAAAAATATTCAGCCTATCACTATTGATGACCTTTGATAATAGTTTTGTTTTTGATGTACCTTGAGGCAGAGTCTGGCTATGCAGCCCAGACTGAGCTCAAACTCATGATCCTTTTGAAGGCTTCCACAGGAAGATTATAGGCAGATTATTAACACCACACCAGGTTCCCCATGAGCTTCTATTAATAATACTTTTTAGATGGTGTTTTTTTTGTTTCTAAAAGGATTTACCTGTTTATTTTTATTATGAATAGAAATCTTCCTTCCATTTATTGGAGTGATTTTGTTTTCTTTTTTGCAGCAAACAACAAATTCTATCAATTAATTTTTTGAAATTTAAGCAAGTTTTAAAACCTTAGGGTAGTTTCTTCTTCATTACTATGTATTATCTTTCTTTTTTTGTCATTTTATTTATTTACATTTCAAATGTTATCCCCCTTTCCAGTTTCTCCTCCACAAATCCACATCCCATTCCCCCTCCCCTTTGCCTCTGTGAGGCTGCTCCTCCACCCATCGACCCATCCCCACCTCACCAGCTCTAGCAAGGTCTTATGCTGAGGTGTAGAGCTTCCACAGGACTCCCTCTCCCATTGATGCCAGAGAAGGCCATCCTCTGCTACATATGCAGCTGGAGCCATGGGTCCCCCAATGTGAATTCTGTAGTTGCTGGTTTGGGAGCTTTGGCGGGGGGTGGGAGTCTGGTTGGTTGATATTGTTGTTCTTCCTATGGGGTTACAAAGCCTTCAGCTCCTTCAGTCCTTTCTCTAACTCTTCTGCTGGGTCCCTGTGCTCAGTCCAATGGTTAGCTGTATCTGCATCTGTATTGGTCAGGCTCTGGCAGAGTGTCTCAGGGGACAGCTATACCAGGCTCCTGTCACCAAGCATTTCTTGGCGTCAGCTAGAGTGTATGGGTTTGATGTCGGCAGATGGGATGCATCCCTAAGTGCAATGGTCTCTGGATGACCTTTCCTTCAGTCTCTGCTCCATTTTTTTTTTTTGCCCATGTCTTTCCATTAATCAGGAACAATTCTGCATTAAAAATTTTGAGATGGGTGGGTGGTCCTATCCCTCAACTGGTGGCCATGCCTGTCTACTGGAGATGTATGGTCTCTACAGGTTTTATCTCCCACTTGTTGGGTATTTCAGCTAACACCATCCCCACTGGGTCCTGAGAACTTCATGCTTTCCTTGCATCTGGGACTTTCTAGTAGCTACCCCCAGTTCCCTGTTACATATTTCTGTTCAATTCCCTGACCCTTTGTACTTCTCTCTTGTCTCTTCCCATACATGATCCTGTTCCCCATTTTCCCTCTCTCTTCTTTCTCCCTCCCAGTTCCTTCTCTCCTTCAACCTCTTGTGATTATTTTGTTCCTCCTTCTAAGTAGGATTGAAGCATTCCCATTATCTTTTAAAGTAGGAATTGCATTGAATTAGCCAATAGCTCCTTAGCTTTTTTTCTTTTACTGTTTTTTTTTTTTTTTTTTTGAGGGCTATTGGAGGAAATCGAGATCATCTTTTTCTGTAGTGTGTTTTGCTAGGTTTTGCAATAGCTGATAGTTTCTGAAATTGTTTTCATATATTTACCATTTTTCCTTTAATATTTTATAGAATTTACCAGTCTAGGCAAATGATATTGGATGTTCTTTCTGGGGGTGTCTCAAATTACAAATCTAACTTGCATTTCAGATATAGAAATGTCTAGGATTTCTATAACTTTTTCAGTTTTGGCAATATATATGTATATATTTGGAATTTGCCCATTTCTTCTGAGTTGTGGATTTTATTAGTGTAACATATGCTCATAGGTATTGTTATACTTTTCATGTCTGTAACTATTCTTTTTGTCAGAATATCTAGAAATTTATCATTCCATTGATAGTTCAGTTCATTGACATTTATTTTTATTATTTTTTTTATGAAGAGAAGTTTCTATTTTAGTGCATTTTTCTTAAGGTTCCTATCCAAACCTGGGTGATTGTGGCCTTGGGCCTCCAGCAAGTGTAGCACTTGTATAGGTGCAAATGTGTGACAGAGCATTCAGTTCTCATAATGAGCCAGGAAGCACAGCAAGAGAAGAAAGAGGAAGGAAAAAACCAGAGCTGGGGATCCCCTTTAAGGACACTCCTCCTTGACCTGTAGACCTCATAGAAGAACAGTTTCCTCTAAGCCCCACTGCTTCCCTGGCAACACCCTGGGAAACAGGTTGTTTAGCACACTGACCACTGGAGAACACAGTTTTTATTCAAGCCATTGCCTGGGCAGAGAGTGGAAATCAGACAGTGAAGGAATATTGTATCCTCCCAACCCTGGTCTCACAGGTGAGTAGGTGACCATAGAGACCAGGATCTGAGCATGGTTTTCCTCATGTCCCACTTGGCATTCACCATCCCTGTGTGGCAACTAACAGTGACAGGGGAGCAGATGAGCTGCCAGAGTTCCCTTGATGACTGCATTAGTAGCAGCCCTGTGATTTCCTGCCACTACCAATCAAGGGCTTGACTAAGGACGGACTCACTTCTCAAGGGAAACATAACCTGCTTTCATTTCTTGTTTCTTTTTTATTTTTTAAGTTTACGCTAAGGCTGGGTATGGTGGCATGCACCTAAAATCGTAGACACTCAGAGTCTGAGGTAGATGGATTTTGAATTTTTTTAGTAGATATTTTCATTTACATTTCAAGTATTATCCCGTTTTCTTGTTTCCCCTCTGAAAACTCCCTATCCCAACCCCCAGTCCTGCTCACTAATCCACCCACTCCCGCTTCCCTGTCCTGGCATTCCCCTACACTGGGGCAACAAGTCTTCATAGATCCAAGGTCCTCCTCTCTCATAGTTGTCTAACAAGCCCATCCTCTGCTACATATGCTACTGGAACCATTGATCCCTCCATGTGTACTCTTTTGTTGGTAGTTTAGTCCCTGGGAGCTCTGGGGGGTGGTACTGGTTGGTTCATATTATTCTTCTTCATATAGGGCTGCAAACCCCTTTAGTTCATTCAGTTCTTTTTCTAACTACTCCATTGTGGACCTCTTGCTCAGACCAATGGTTGGCTGTAAGTATCCGCCTCTGTATTTGTCAGGCTTTGACAGAGCCTTTCAGGAGACATCTATATCAGGCTCTTGTCAGCAAGCTCTTATTGGCATCCACAATAATGTTTGGGTTTGGTGACTGTATATGGAATGGATCCCCAGATGGGGCAGTCTGTGGATGGTCTTTCCTTCAGTCTCTGCTCCATTCTTTGTCTCCATATTTCCTCCTGTGAGTGTTTTTGTTCCCTCTTCTAAGAAGGATAGAAGTATCCACACTTTGGTCTTCTTTCTTCTTGTGGTCTGTGAATTACATCTTGGGTATTCCGAGGTTGTGGGCTAATATCCATTTTATACCATGTGTGTTCTTTTATGATTGGGTTACCTCACTCAGGACGATATTTTCTTGTTCTAGTCATTTGCCTAAGGATTTCATGAACAACAGAATACAAGAGGTGAAAGAAAGAATCTCAGATGCCGAAGATGCCATAGAAACCATTGACTCAACTGTCAAAGAAAATGCAAAATGCAAAAAGCTTGTATCCCAGAACATCCAGGAAATCCAGGATACAATGAGAAGACCAAACCTAAGGATTATAGGTATAGATGAGAGTGAAGATTTACAACAGAAAGGGCCAGCAAATATCATCAACAAAATTATGGAAGAAAACTTTCCTAACTTAAAGAGAGAGATGCCTATGAATATACAAGAAGCCTACAGAACTCCAAACAGACTGGAACTGAGCAGAAATACCTCCCGTCACATAATAATCAAAACCCCAAATGCACTAAACAAAGAAAGAATATTAAAGGCAGTAAGAGAGAAAGGCCAAGTAACATATAAAGGAAGACCTATCAGAATCACACCAGACTTCTCACCAGATACCATGAAAGCTAGAAGATCCTGGGCAGATCTCATGCAGACTCTAAGAGAACACAAATGTCAGCCAAGACTACTATACCCAGCAAAACTCTCATTCACCATAGATGGAGAAACCAAGATATTCCATGACAAAACCAAATTTACACAGTATCTTTCCACAAACCCAGCTTTGCAAAGAATAATAGGAGGAAAACTCCAATACAAGGAGGGAAACTACACCCTGGAAAAAGCAAGATAGTTACCTTCCTTCATCAAACCCAAAAGAAGATAACCACTCAAATATAAAAAGAACATCAAAAATTACAGGAAGTAATAATCACTATTCCTTAATATCTCTTAACATCAATGATCTCAATTCCCCAATAAAAAGACATAGACTAACAGACTGGATAAGGAAACAGGACCCTACAATTTGCTGTATACAGGAGACACACCTCAGTGTCAAAGATAAAAGCTACCTTAGAGTAAAAGGCTGGAAGACAATCTTACAAGCCAATGGTCACAGGAAACGAGCAGGAGTAGCCATTTTAATATCAGATAAAATTGACTTTCAACCTAAAGTCATCAAAAGAGACACAGAAGGACACTTCTTGCTGGTCAAAGGAAAAATCCACCAAGAAGAACTTTCAATTCTGAACATCTATGCGCCAAATGCAAGGGCACCCTCATTCGTAAAAGAAACTTTACTAAAGCTCAAAGCACACATTGCACCTAACACAATACTTGTGGGGGACTTAAACACTCCACTCTCCTCAATGGACCGATCGGAAAAACAGAAACTAAACAGGGACACAGTAAAACTAATTGAAGCTTTGGACCAATTGGATTTGACTGATATTTATAGAACATTTCACCCTAAAGCAAAAAGAATATACCTTTTTCTCAGCACCTCATGGTATCTTCTCCAAAATCGACCATATAATTGGACACAAGGCAGACCTCAACAAATATAAGATGATCGAACTAATCCCATGCCTCCTATCAGATCACTATGGTGTAAGAGTGATTTTCAATAGCAACAAAAAGAACAGAAAGCCCACATACACATGGAGGCTGAATAATACTCTACTCAATGACACCTTGACCAAAGAAGAAATAAAGAAAGAAATCAGAGACTTTTTAGAATTTAATGAAAATGACGGCACAACATACCCAAATCTTTGGGACACAATGAAAGCAGTGCTAAGAGGAAAACTCATAGCACTGAGTACCTCCAAAAAGAAAATGGAGAGAGCATACACTAGCAGCTTAACGACACACCTGAATGTCCTGGAACAAAAAGAAGCCAATTCACCCAGGAGGAGTAGAAGACAGGAAATCATTGTTTTTAATATTTGAGTAGTAATCCATTGTGTAAATGTACCACATTTTCTGTTTCCATTCCTCTGTTGAGGGACATGTAGGTTCTTTCCAGCTTCTGACTATTATAAATAAGGCTGCTATGAACATAGTGGAACATATGTCTTTATTACATGTTGGAGAATCTACTGGGTATATACCCAGGAATGGTATAGCTCGGTCCTCACTTAGTTCTAACTGGAAAACTGCCAAATGTTTTCCAGAGTGATTGTACTAGCTTGCAATGCCACCAGCATTGGAAGACTGTTCCTCTTTCTCCACATCCTCTCCAGCATCTGCTGTCCACTGAGTTTTTGATCTTAGCCATTCTGACTGGTGTGATATAAAATACCAGGATTGTTTTGATTTGCATTTCCCTCATGAGTATGGATGTTTAACATTTCTTTAGGTGCTTCCTGGCCATTGGAGTTTCCTCAGTTGAGAATTCTCTGTTTATCTCTGTTCCCCATTTTTTCAAAATAGGATTATTTGGTTCTCTGGAGTCTATCTTCTTGGATTTTATGTATATAGTGGATATTAGCCCTCTTGTCAGATGTAGGATTGGTAAAGATCTTTTCCCAATTTGCCATTTTGTCCTATTGACAATGTCCTTTGACTTACAGAATCTTTGTAATTTTATGAAGTCCCATTTGTCAATTCTTGATCTTAGCGCATGAGTCATTGGTGTTCTGTTCAGGAAAATATCCCCTATGTGTTCAAGGCTTTTCCCCACTTTTTCTTCTATTAGATTCAGTGTATCTGGTTTTATTTGGTGGTCCTTGATCCATTTGGACTTGAGCTTTATACAAGGAGATAAGAATGGATCAATTTGAATTTTTTTGCATGTTCACTGCCAGTTGAACCAGCACCATTTGTTGAAAATGCTGTCTTTTTTTCCACTAGGCGGTTTTAACTCCTTTGTCAAAGATCAAGTGACCGTAGGTGTGTGGGTTCATTTCTGGGTCTTCAATTCTATTCCATTGATCTACCTGCCTTTCATTGTACCAATACCATGCAGTTTTTATCACTACTGCTCTGTAATATAGCTTGAGGTCAGGGCTGGTGATTCTTCCAGAGGTTCTTTTATTGGTGAGAATAGTTTTAGCTATTCTGGTTTTTTTGTTATTCCAGAAAAATTCAGAAATTGCTCTTTCTAACTATAAAGAGTTGAATTGGAATTTTGATGGGGACTGCACTGAATCTGTAGATTGCTTTAGGCAAGATGACCATTTTTACTATATTAATCCTGCCAATCCATGAGGATGGGAGATCTTTCCATCTTATGAGATCTTCTTCCATTTCTTTCTTCAGAGACTTGAAGTTCTTGTCATATAGGTCTTTCAGTTGCTTCATTAGAGTCTCACCAAGGTATTTTATATTATTTGTGACTATGATGAAGGATGTTGTTTCCCTAATTTCTTTCTCTGTCTGTTTATCTTTTGAGTAGAGGAAGTCCACTGATTTGTAGAAGCTGAACAATACTCAATGATAACTTTGTCAAGGAAGAAATAAAGAAAGAAATTAACAACTTTTTAGAATTTAATGAAAATGAAGCCACAACATACCCAAACTTATGGGACACAATGAAACCATTGCTAAGAGGAAAACACATAGCTCTGAGTGCCTCCAAAAAGAAACTGGAGAGAGCATACACTAGCAGTTTGACAGCACATCTTGAAGCTCTAGAATAAAAAGAAGCAAATACACCCAAGAGGAGTAGACAGCAGGAAATAATCAAACTCAGAGATGAAATCAACCAAGTAGAAACAAAAAGAAATATATAAACAGTTAACAAAACCAGGAGCTGTTCTTTGAGAAAATCAGCAAGATAAGTAAACCCTTCCCAGACTAACCAGATACAGTATCCAAATTAACAGAATCAGAAATGAAAAGGGAGACATAAGAGAAACTGAGGAAATCCAAAAATCATCATACCCTACTACAAAAGCCTTTATTCAACAAATCTGGAAAATATGGATGAAATAGACAATTTTCTAGACATATTCCAGGTACCAAAGTTAAATCAGGGTCAGATAAACTATCTAAACAGTCCCATAACCCCTAATGAAATAGAAACAGTCATTAATAGTCTCTCAACTAAAAAAAGCCCAGTACCAGATGGGTTTAGTGCTGAGTTCTATCAGATCTTCAACGAAGGCCTAATACCAATACTCTTCAAATTATTCTACAAAATAGAACTAAAAGGAACACTACCCAATTCATTCTATGAAGCCACAATTAGTCTGATACCTGATCCCCAAAAAGATCCAACAAAGGAGAACTTTAGACCAATTTCCCTTATGACTATAAATGCAAAATTACTCAATAAAATTCACACATACCAAATCTAAGAACACATCAAAACAGTTGTCCATCATGATCAAGTAGGCTTCATCCCAGGGATGTAGAGTTGGTTCAATATATGGAAATCTTTCAACATAATCCACTATATAAACAAAGAAAAAAACCACACGATTATTTCATTAGGTGCTGCCAAACATTTGACAAAATCCAACACCTCTTCATGATAAAAGTCTTTTGAAGATCACAAATTCAAGGCCAATAACTAAACATATTAAAAGCAATATACAGCAAACCAGTAACCAACATCAAACTAAACGGAGAAAAACTCAAAGCAATCCCACAGAAATCAGGGACTAGACAAGGCTGCCCACTCTCTCCACACCTATTTAATATAGTACTCAAATTCCTAGCCAGAGCAATTAGAGAACAACAGGTGATCAAAGGGATGAAAATTGGAAAGTAAGAAGTGAAAATATCACCATTTGCAGATGATATGATAGTATACTTAAGTGACCCCAAAAATTCCACTAGAGATCTCTTGGGTCATAACAATTTCCACATAGTGGCCGGATATAAAATTAACTCAAACAAATCACTGACCTTCCTCTACTCAAAAGATTGTGAATTTAAGATCAGCCAGGCTTATACAGTGTGGTCCCTGTATAATAAACCACCTAACTAAGCTAGTAGACACCAATTAATATGTTAATTATGTTAATTATGTTAATATATGTAAGATTTAAGTCTCTTTATGACATTATTTATAGTTAGGGTTTTGTTTAATTGAATTGATTACTTACTATGTGTATGCCAGGACATTTGTGTGGAGAAGAACGGGAAACCTGAGACTATCTCCTTCCACTGTGTGAATCTGAGGACTCAAATTCAGGTCTTTAGGCTTGAGGGCAAGCATCTTAACTCACTCAGCCATCTCATTGGTTCCTCCTATTGGGTTTGAAAGATCCTGGCACTTAAGTAAAGGAGTAACCTGATGTGAAGGGAGTGGGTCTCAGGTTCAGTTATCCACAGAGTTAGTAATAATTTTTGTCTGGCTGTTGGTGTTTTGCTACAAGGTTCCCTTTACAGTCCAGGCAGGTTTCAAACTCATATGTATCCTAGGCTGGCCTCAAACTGACAACCCTCCTGCCTCAGCCTCTAGAGTGCTGGGATTACGGATATGAGCCATCATATCTGGCCAATTGCTGACATCCAAGCAGGTATGAAGAGGGGAGTTTTTGCTGTAGAAAAGGAAATCTGGTGATGATTTGGTTCCCCTTCTATTCCTCTTATAAAGGAGTATCAGGTTATGGGAAAGTATTTTTGGTGTTAATAGTGGTGCACTACCTCTAGTAGGATTTGCTGACAGTTCAGAGGCAGAAGGATCATGACTTTGTTGACTATTAATTCAATTAGAATTTTATTAATTTGGCTAATTTAAATAGTCGTTTATTGTAGTTCTTGTTACTCTTAGTAGCCATTACTTACCTACAGCTCTGTATCTATGGTTGGGGCTTTCTGAGATTTGTTTTATTCATGTGGGGATGTCAACTGGTATTCTTATTGTGAGAATCTTGTTTAGACAATCTGTCAGTATTTTCTGTTGCAACTTCTCATCAAATATAGAAGACCCTGTCTCACAGCAGATATCTTGGTCCTCTAGCTCTTACATTCTTTTCTCCTCTTCCATGATATACCTTGACCTTTAGAAGGCAGGTTTGAGTTACAAATGTGTGAATTGGTGTTAGGGACCTCATGATCATTTGTTTGTTTTTTGTTATTGCTGTTTTATGCATTTTTCATTTGAGAGTTTCTATAATTATCTCTGTCTTCTTTAAGAAGTTTCTTTGACTACTAGTGTCAGCTATAGTTATTTTAGAGTATAAGAATAAACATTGAGAATATAATTGTAAATAATACTTTTCCATAATCCCATCCATAATCTCACCAGCCCTGTGTAGTTGGATAGGTGTAAATTCCAGCCTATTGGGTTGTTCTCAAGTCCAATTATGTGGCTCCTTGTTATGCCAAGACATGAGTACTAGTAAACTCTTATTAGTATCTTGTCATGCTGTATATGATTGTGGTTCATTGCCTATACAGATGGTTTGGAGAATTAATAATTTTTCTCCCTTGGCAGCTTGTGTAGCACTTTGGACCCTAGGACAGCTTATCCTTGGGAGGAGCCTTTCAGGACAATTCCACCTTGATTCTTGTGTCTGAAGTGTATGCTGTCTTTAGCCATAGGGCTTCACAACAATAGCTTCTTTTTTTTTTTTAAATTACATTTGTTTATTTATTCATTCATTCATTCATTAATTCAGTCATGTATTCAGTCATTCAGTGGGCATATCTGTGCTCTAATTGTGTGTAGTTCTGCTCGTCACATATACCAATTTTTTTTATTCGATATAATTTATTTACATTTCAAATGATTTCCCCTTTTCTAGCCCTCCCCACTCCCCGAAAGTCCCGTAAGCCCCCTTCTCTTCCCCTGTCCTCCCTCCCACCCCTTCCCAGTTCCTCGTTCTGGTTTTGCCAAATACTGTTTCACTGAGTCTTTCCAGAACCAGGGACCACTCCTGCTTTCTTCTTGTATCTCATTTGATGTGTGGATTATGTTTTGGGTATTCCAGTTTTCTAGGTTAATAACCACTTATTAGTGAGTGCATACCATGATTCACCTTTTGAGTCTGGGTTACCTCACTTAGTATGATGTTCTCTAGCTCCATCCATTTGCCTAAGAATTTCATGAATTCATTGTTTCTAATGGCTGAATAGTACTCCATTGTGTAGATATACCACATTTTTTGCATCCACTCTTCTGTTGAGGGATACCTGGGTTCTTTCCAGCATCTGGCAATTATAAATAGGGCTGCTATGAACATTGTAGAGCATGTATCCTTATTACATGGTGGGGAATCCTCTGGGTATATGCCCAGGAGTGGTATAGCAGGATCTTCTGGAAGTGAGGTGCCCAGTTTTCGGAGGAACCGCCAGACTGATTTCCAGAGTGGTTGTACCAATTTGCAACCCCACCAGCAGTGGAGGAGTGTTCCTCTTTCTCCGCACCCTCTCCAACACCTGCTGTCTCCTGAATTTTTAATCTTAGCCATTCTGACTGGTGTAAGATGAAATCTTAGGGTTGTTTTGATTTGCATTTCCCTAATGACTAATGAAGTTGAGCATTTTTTAAGATGCTTCTCCGCCATCCGAAGTTCTTCAGGTGAGAATTCTTTGTTTAACTCTGTACCCCATTTTTTAATAGGGTTGTTCGGTTTTCTGGAGTCTAACTTCTTGAGTTCTTTATATATATTGGATATTAGCCCTCTATCTGATGTAAGATTGGTGAAGATCTTTTCCCAATTTGTTGGTTGCCGATCTGTCCTCTTGATGGTGTCCTTTGCCTTACAGAAACTCTGTAACCTTATGAGGTCCCATTTGTCAATTCTTGCTCTTAGAGCATACGCTATTGGTGTTCTGTTCAGAAACTTTCTCCCTGTACCGATGTCCTCAAGGGTCTTCCCCAGTTTCTTTTCTATTAGCTTCAGAGTGTCTGGCTTTATGTGGAGGTCCTTGATCCATTTGGATTTGAGCTTAGTACAAGGAGACAAGGATGGATCAATTCGCATTCTTCTGCACGCTGACCTCCAGTTGAACCAGCACCATTTGTTGAAAAGGCTATCTTTTTTCCATTGGATGTTTTCAGCCTCTTTGTCGAGGATCAAGTGGCCATAGGTGTGTGGGTTCATTTCTGGATCTTCAATCCTGTTCCATTGGTCCTCCTGCCTGTCACTGTACCAATACCATGCAGTTTTTAACACTATTGCTCTGTAGTATTGCTTGAGGTCAGGGATACTGATTCCCCCAGATTTTCTTTTGTTGCTGAGAATAGTTTTAGCTATCCTGGGTTTTTTGTTGTTCCAGATGAATTTGATAATTGCTCTTTCTAACTCTGTGAAGAATTGAGTTGGGATTTTGATGGGTATTGCATTGAATCTGTATAGTGCTTTAGGCAAAATGGCCATTTTAACTATATTGATTCTACCGATCCATGAGCATGGGAGGTTTTCCCATTTTTTGAGGTCTTCTTCCATTTCCTTCTTCAGAGTCTTGAAGTTCTTGTCATACAGATCTTTCGCATGTTTGGTAAGAGTCACCCCAAGATACTTTATACTGTTTGTGGCTATTGTGAAGGGGGTCATTTCCCTAATTTCTTTCTCAGCCTGCTTATCCTTTGAGTATAGGAAGGCCACTGATTTGCTTGAGTTGATTTTATAACCTGCCACTTTGCTGAAGTTGTTTATCAGCTGTAGGAGCTCTCTAGTGGAATTTTTTGGGTCACTTAGGTAGACTATCATGTCGTCTGCAAATAATGATAGTTTGACTTCCTCCTTTCCAATTTGTATCCCTTTGACCTCCTTATGTTGTCGAATTGCCCGAGCTAGTACCTCAAGTACAATATTGAAAAGATAAGGAGAAAGGGGGCAGCCTTGTCTGGTCCCTGATTTCAGTGAGATTGCTTCAAGTTTCTCTCCATTTAGTTTGATGCTGGCTACCGGTTTGCGGTATATTGCTTTTACTATGTTTAGGTATGGGCCTTGAATTCCTGTTCTCTCCAAGACTTTAAGCATGAAAGGATGCTGAATTTTGTCAAATGCTTTTTCAGCATCCAATGAAATGACCATGTGGTTTTGTTCTTTGAGTTTGTTTATGTAGTGGATTGTATTGATGGATTTCCGTATATTGAACCAACCCTGCATTCCCGGGATAAAGCCTACTTGATCATGGTGGATGATCGTTTTGATGTGTTCTTGGATTCGGTTGGCAAGAATTTTATTGAGTAATTTTGCATCGATGTTCATAAGGGAAATTGGTCTGAAGTTCTCTTTCTTTGTTGGATCTTTGTGTGGCTTTGGTATCAGCGTAATTGTGGCTTCGTAGAAGGAATTGGGTAGTGTTCCTTCTGTTTCTATTTTGTGGAATAGTTTGAAGAGTATTGGTGTTAACTCTTCTTTGAAGGTCTGGTAGAATTCTGCACTGAAACCATCTGGTCCTGTGCTTTTTTTGGTTGGAAGACTTTCTATGACTCCTTCTATTTCTTTAGGCATTATGGGACTGTTCAGATGGTCTAGTTGGTCCTGATTTAATTTTGGTATTTGGTATCTGTCAAGGAAATTGTCCATTTCCTCCAGATTCTCCAGTTGTGTTGAGTACAGGCTCTTGTAGTAGGATCTGATGATTTTTTGGATTTCCTCAGTTTCCGTTGTTATGTCTCCCACAACAATAGCTTCTTACTTATGTGTTCTGGAGGCAACCAAGGGCAATAGCCATCACCTATAGTGTTTTGGCTGCCTTTCACGAAGATCTGTGGCCACCAAGTCAAAGACAGACGTCCCAGGCCTTGTCACTCAGGGTTTTGGTTATGGCTCATGAGGGGAGAATTATTAACCCAAGTGCTGTATCTTCTTTGAAACTATTTGTATATAAAAATTTATTTACATATATTTCATGCTTTTAAATAAACACAAAATAAAATGTTTTCTTATGGGCCTTTCCATAATTCTAAGTATTCCTTCTACCTCTACCTTCTCTCCCCTTTTGTCCTCCTGTTCCCGCTGCTCTCATCTGAAGTTCCCTGTTGCCGTTGTCTGACCCTATCCTTCCCTACTGCTATTTCGCCAACATGTCCCTTTTTGCTTTCCTGGTTTCTGCCATTACCCCAAGGTCAAATAGTCACATCTAAAGGCTCAGATATAGAATGAGCACATGAGGAAGACCATGGAGCATGTGTCTTTCTGGGTCTGGGTTTTGGTCAATTCTATGCCATTTTACTGTTTGATTTTGCTGCCTCTGAGTCACATTGGTCTGCTTTTTGGGAAGTCTGGGGATTTTCACTGGTCAGGGAATGCCATTAATACTACATTACTGACTATCTAGACCTTGTGTTTCTTTGACTTCACTCTGGCAGAAAGTTAATCTGTTTGCAAATTGGTTTGATTATTCAAGTCTTGTTTCTAGTTGGAGGAGGCCTGTGGTAACCCTTCATCCCCAGAGATTTTGGCTGTACTCCTTCTTAATCCCCCTTGAATCTGTGGAATTTGTGTGAGATTAGGGCAGATGCAGATGCTGGAAGATCGTGGCTCGGTTGCATTCTCTCTCTAAGAGGTGGTATAAGAGGTAAAAATCTCTCGGGTTCTTAGGCAGCCCTGTGGAGTTTCAGTACAGGTGCTCCTAGGTGCTTATTCAGCGAAGTTTCCATGGGCCTCCCTTACAGATTTATAGAGGTCTCATTCTGGGGTTGTTGCCTTCTTCTCTTTCCTTATTTTAATTGGCTCTACTCCCCTCTCCCCATGGTAGAGAATGTGTTACCAAAAGCAGAGACTGTTTTCAAAGGCTCAGATCATATGTTTCTTTTCCTTGAGAAATCTGAGTTCTGTGCTGTCCTGTGATGCTGTAGATCATGCTTACACACACATTGACTCTTGTTAGAATTTACTGGCAAAACAATAGGCACATTTTAGGTGTTTGTTTTTATTACGAGACTCCATGCTAGACAAAAGAAACAAACAGAAGAAAAAGAGCCGGGGGGGGGGGAGGGGGGAAGCACAAGAAATACATAGATGCAGAGAGATTTGTTTGTTTTTATTTGATCTTCTTATTGTTTTAGATTCATGTTTGCTTCCTAATGAAAGAGAGAGAGAGAGAGAGAGAGAGAGAGAAAGAAAAGGGTGTGGAGGTGGGTGGAAGAAGAGGTGTGGAGGATATGGGGGAAGTTCGAAGGGGCATAACAGGATATATGCATATATATATATATATATATATATATATATACACACACACACATATACATCTCTCTATATATACACATTTGTACATATATCTCTCTATATATACCAATACCTACCTATATGTGTGTGTGTGTGTGTGTGTGTGTGTGTGTAGAGAGAGAGAGAGAGAGAAAGAGAGATTCCAGATTTTCTATTGTGAAACAAAATTTCCCCTAAGAATTAATGTTATAGATTAGACTTTTTCTTTTCAAGGGGTACAACTGTTTAGATATCGTCCATACTTTTGAGACAGTCAGGTTTTAGTTTTAATCCAGAGCATTCAGATTGCAATGTTACCTGTCCTAGATGCCCTCTGTCATTCCTTTGCAACCATTCTGCCTGTCTGTTTTTATCCTTATGCAAATGGTGGAGTTTCTGCTCCCAGGAATGATACTGCCTTTCTCTCCTCTCCCTCCTGGAAGCAAGGGACCAGCAAGCTCTGCCACGCCCTTCAGTAGAATTTGCCTGAACATCTTCACTAACAATCTCCTTAAGCCACTGGAAAGCTCCTCTGTCTGAGAATAAATTGGAAATATTTATGACTGCTGCCTCAGAAGCTATTTTCCATACTTGAGAAGATGTAACTTTGCACACGCATCTATTTTATTTTTTTTTAATCATCAGCATTTCTGGAAGCAGGAAGTTTTATGTCTGATTTGTCAGCAAGTTCTTACTGATAGCCCACTGTGTGTAAGGTAAATGTTGCCTTAGGATGAGTTCTACTTTCTTGTTGGTCAAGCTTTCCAGGAAACCATCTGGCGCTCATTGATAAATGATTTAGACGAGTAATCAGAGCCCAGGGTTCTCTGCCAGGAGTGTATATGCGTCTGGTGGGTCTCAGAAGATCTGGAAGGAGGAACAAATGTGCAGAAGAGATAGATCCTGGAGGACGATGACCTCACTGCTGACTGAGAGGCTGACTACAACAAACTAACAGGAGTTTTAGTTTTCAGCTAGTTTTGCCGTTCATCTGACAGGCAAGCTCTTGCATCTCGCCCAATAGGTGACAGTGACAGGAACAAAGAGGACATAAAATAATAGATCATTCTTCAAAAAAAAATTCACGTATCTGTGTACTTTCCGAGAATGAAAAGCCCTTTCTAGATATCTTTGCTAGAATTACAATGTGTAGTCTTAATTTATGGTAGGATGAGACACCGTCTGGATCATGGGTCCCATCTGAATCTACTCAGTTACTTTAACAAGAACCCACATGTTTATTAGTCTTTCAAACATATTTTTAAATTATGTGTATTCCTGTGTCTGTGTGTGGGGATGTACATGTCATTGCCAGTACCCATGGAGCCTAGAGGATCCTCAGGTGCTGAGGGGACAGCCAATTATGAGCCATTTGAAATGGGTACTGGATATAAAACTTCAGTCCTCTGTGAGAACAAGAATATATATGTTTTAAACACTAGGCCATCTCTCTGGCTCCTTCTTTAGTACATTCTTGCAAATTAGTCAGAAAATATCTTCAAAATGCTGCCTCCATTTTCTCTGCAAGGAAGTGCTTGCTCAGGCATTCAGAAGGCTTAGGCCTTCGCTCTAGTATGCCTAGTGCCTCAGCATGGAAATGAAACTTTTAGAAGTTTTCTGTACTATCCTCCAACTTACTTTGGAAATAAAAGATGTAACTGCTATTCTGTTGATAGACACGCAGTCTACCATTTTATTTTGAACTGTATCACTGAATACTAATAATGTTGAGATGTAACCATATCTGCTTTTAGTCATTAATCCTTCTACAGACTATATTTATTATAATTAAATTTACCTCCTTCCTTTTGATCATAAATGAAAAATTAAAATTTTCATGGAAGAGATATTTTTATAGGATCTAAAGTTAGGCCAGAGAAGTATTTATTAACATTTTTCTGTAGAAAATAGAGTGAGTAACACATTTTTAAATCACATCCTAATAAGCAGAACTCTTACAGACACACAGAGACACATGGACACACAGAGAGACATACACACACACAGACACACACACATACAGAAACATACACACACAGACACACACATTTACACACAGATATACACAGAGAGACACATACAGACATACACACAGACATACACACACACACACACATATAGAAACATATACACACAGAACACACATATCCACACACACACACATACACACACACACTGATCCACACAGATACACAGACATAGAAACACACAGAGACATACACACACACATACAGAAACATATACACACAGAACATCCACACAGAGACACACACATGCATACACAGATACACACACACACACACACACATACACACATACAGAAACTATATACACATACATAGACACAGACATACGCACACATACAGAAACATACACACACATACAGAAACATCCACACAGACACATACAGAGAGACACACACAGACACACACACATACAAACACATGCATACACACATACACACACAGCTGAAGCATGGTTTATTAACCTCCACTAACTGCAACAAGCTTAAATATTTTCTCATCTGTCTCGTCAGCCAACTTCTGTTGTAGAGAAGGATAAACGGTTGATTCTAACATCTTAAAACACACTTGCCTAGGCCTCCTTTCACGTTTCTTATATGATGGTGAGAGACTGTAAGTCTGTAGATGAGGATTTAGTTTTTCCTTTCATTTACTACATTTCTCATCATTGCAAAGTCTTTATGACAGAAAATTTGCTACCTGGGCCATTGAAGTACACTGCAATGGCTGTTGGCACATTCATGATGTGGAGAAAATATAATGACTGCCCAGGCACTTCTGGTTAACTTCTTTTATGTAAACCCTTTCCTAAGCATATCAAAGTTTACTTTTGCCATGCCTTCCTCCAGCTCTCTTTCACTGTTTCCACTTAAGTTTAATTTTCTTTATCAGGGATTGAAGGAATTCCAAAGAAGCTTGTAAGTACATCTTGGAAGGAGAACTGAGTAACATGCAGTCCTCTGGAGAATGTGTGGCTAAACAAATGGGCTGGTCATAAAGTACAAGGCTAGATGTGGTGTGTCCATGGAGACTTCCAAGAACACCACAAGCACAGAGCCTGCAGCTCCAGACGCAGGAGGACACATCTGAGGAATGGAATGCCCCTTGCTTTTAATTCCTTATCCACAGCGGAGGGGGGAATCAAAGCTTGCCCTCAAAGGAAGACAGAACCTGCTTTTCTTAGTTGTAGCTGTGAGCCATCTTGTCTGATATTTAGACACAGTCTTTCTGCAGACTGGAAACACTTGTTAGAGATTTGTTCACTGTCAAAACAAAACCACATCCTGGTTTCTGTGATGCTAAATACTGTGGATTAGGCCATCAGATAAAGGAGTTGAAAATACATGATTTTACATAATCCCCAGCAGTAAGGGCAGTTATGTCTTTACTTATCTGATTTCTATGTGTAAACAGGTTAAATACTAGTCAGGGTACATAAAAGTTTGATGTTTAGATTTTTCTTTTACTTTTGACAAATACAGGCAAAACTGCACTGTTCACTGTATATTCAGGCTGCATCCTGTGATGCATACTATGAGTTCAATCTTTAGTTTTCATGAAGTGCCAAACTTTATTTGAACTTAAAATTTGATGCTTTGCTGTGACTCAAAAGAAAAAAAAATTGATTTAAATCAAAAGGAAATTGTATTTATTCTAGTGGTTCTAAACTCTGAGTAGTAACTTTTAAAAAGGATTGATCTATTTTCTGTGTATGAGAGCTTTGCTAGTACACTTGGCTGTTGCACACATGTATACCTGCAGATGTGAGAGGCATACAATCTGTCCCTTAGAACAGGAGTTACACATGGCTGGGAGTCACAGGTAGGGGCTGGGAACTGAACAACTACTTTTAACCACTAATACATCTTTCCAACCCAGAAATGGCAACTTTGTATTTCATTTCAGTTTATTGGTAACATATGTCAATCCAGTATAAACAACTTCTGTCATCCCATTCCATTTTCATAATACAACACAACTGTATGTGTTTGAAAACAAAAGCATCACCCACCCCAACTTTCCTCTCAGTGTTCTGGGTGCAAGTAGCTATTCAGTTTTTCTCCCCTAGACAGAATCAGAATCCCTGGCTTAAGGAACTAATATGATGTCATGATTTTCACTTGCCTTCCAGAATTTTACTCCTGCAGAAGATGGTTTCATGCTTGTTACCTGCAAAAATCATTAAATGAGTATGTCTTATTCTAAAGGTTATGCATGTCACCAGCTCTTCTGGGAGGTCTGGCCCATTTTTCATAAAACAAAGCCAGGACCTTGAGACCATTTGCTAGTTGCTGACATTGCCTACATTTGGTCTTCTTTATCCATCCAGTAACACTGAATTGAATGTGTCTCTCTCTGATTGCCATGAAACCCCTTGACCTAGCTATTCTAGTGACTACAGCTCATCTGGAAGTTTTGCCAGACTGGTTCCATTTAAAATACTTTTTCTGATTATTATGTCAATGAATATTTATTATACACATTTGAAAAAAATATATGGACCAGTATCAAATACTGGAGTGAAAGATCACTCATAATGCTTCTTCTGCTCTTGACATAGCCCCTTCTAGCTAGAGTTATTACTAATTGGTCGACTACTCTGCCACTGTTACAAATTTTGGATAAATCCTGAGATACACTATGGGAAGGTATTCCCTTATCAGAAGCCAATGTGAATGTTAAAATATTATCTGTCAAAGCATAAGATAAGCAATACTAACCAATACTTCCACTCTCTAAATAGAGCTATGTAGGGTTAGATTTTTCAAAACCTATTTTAATTAGGGTTCTTTACTGCTTCAACCTCCCTTCTAGCCCACTGACCAAAGGTGGGAGAGAAAGATGGTAAATAGGACAAAGAGGACCTGTTTAGATGTAGTTCTTTGGGGCAATACCAATCTTTGTTGTCAGGATATTAGCAATCCAGTCCAAAACATCAAACATGAATTAGCAGTGGTGGTCCTGGCCAACTGAGAAACACCAAATATGAATAAGTAGCAATTGCTCAATCCAGAAGAAACCTTGTGGTTCTGCCAAATTGACATGACTTTGTGGAAGTGGCACGAAGCAACCTAAAAACCACAAGAAGCTCCCTGGTGCATTTCTTTCAATGAAGTCATGACAAGTGAATCAGAGTGAAGACCAGAAAAGTGTTGCAAGGTGAACCGATGCAAGAGCATCCTCTGCAAGTCAGTGGGGTTATATTTATAATCTTTCTAAATACCATGTGACTTCTCAAATGTCTCTTTTAGCAAAACATCACATGTGCTCTCACAAGACTGATTCCAGAAAAAACACCATGAGTCTGTTCTCAACAAAACACCTCTCATGTATCTGCTTCAGCAAATCATTCCCTCATAGGACATTTTCCAGAAAAACATCACATGACACCTCTGAGCAACCAGAAATTTCCACTTCAGAATAGGTGTCCTCATTCTCTATCATCCTGAATCCTCTTTGCATCAGAATAATTTTGACACAAACATGGGTACATAGGCAAATCAAACATTTATTGATAATGTTCATTAAGAAATATATTTAAAATCTAGTTAGTGTACATATAATTTTAACAATTTCTTAAAAGTAAAAGCAATGATATGGGTGTGTTCATTTATTTTTACACAAGGAAGTATGTAAAAATTCAATGTTGGCTGTACATTTGATACTGCAGGATATACAGCATCCTCCTGTCCTCTACAGTTGACCAGTTGCTTGGCTTTATAAACATCATGATAACCTTGTTTTGCTTAAATAGGCTATTAAATAGCAGGAATATATTTAAGGTCAGAAATTAAATAAATTTTTGGTATTTCTGGAAATTCTTTTCTAATTCGAAGCAAAATTCAATTAATGTCTTTTAAGTGAAATTCAGAAATTCAAACAACATTTTTAAATTTAATCTTTTATTGATTTGAAAACATCATACATGAATGTTGTATTTACATCATTTCACCTCTCTCTCTCTCTCCATCCAATTCTTCCTGTGTTTCCCTAACTCCCTTTCAAATTCACAGCCTCTCTGTCTTTAGTTATTATTGAATCACTCAGGAGTGCATGCTTCTCTCTCTCTCTCTCTCTCTCTCTCTCTCTCTCTCTCTCTCTCTCTCTCTGGTGTGTGTGTGCGTGTGTGACTCTCTGATGAGTCCACTTTTGTCCATATATTTAGGGCCAACTGCTTGAGATTGGAAACCTATCAGGGAGCTCATCTTTGGAGAAAAACAATTCTCCCCATCCCAGAAGCCATTGATTGCCTGGGGCTCTGCATTGTGTGGGAATTCACGAGGTTTTCTTTGTTCATTAATGTGCTGGCTGATCTCACTATGCAAGTCTTACTTAGCCAACCATATTGCTATTTCGCAGGTGTCATAAAAATTGTGAATCAATCCAATTCAAACATATGTTGAGTACTGATGGTAAAACGAACATGAATAGTCTTCATGTTCTGCAAGTAGACTATTGTTTCTCAAACAGCGACAGAACCTTAGAGTAAGAACACTGTAATTCATAACATAGAGCAGTCTCAAATCTGAGTCTGGCTCTTTCAGGCGGGATTTGTTGGCACTCTATGAAATGACAGCATGCACAGAGCAAGGTGCACATATTGTTGTGTTCAGAAAGAAGACAGCAGTGCCGTAGTGAGACGCCACACTAGTGAGGCCTTCCAGAGACACCTGGATTTATGACACATTTGGCTTGGAATTGACTTTTGGTAACTGCTTGTTTAGAAACATTTTCTGTAACTAAATTTCTCATGAGCCACAGTTTAAAAAAAAATGGCAACTAGAGAAAAACAGTGCCCCATGCTGGATTAAGAGAGAACTCCAAAACCTTCACTCTTGGCAACCACATAGATTACCTTAAGGATGCTGAAATACTATGAACTGGGAGACGAGACATGTCTGATGAGAGACATGTATGATGGGGGTCCAGGAAGAAGGAAAACTGGGTAGGTTATCCGGGACCACCCTCACAGATCCCATGGCTACAGCTTTAATTATGTCTTGTCTCAGAGTTATAGATGACTTGATAATATTCAAGGAAAGAAGGCTTGTAACATAATTTCCAGATCTCGAGCATGGATCAAAGGTAGAGTGCTGATACATCTCACAGCCATCGAGAGACAGAAACAATAGACATGTGAGTTTTGCTTTGTTTTTCTTTTGAAGGAATTAGAAATTGAAAGAAAACACATCTGCTTTCTGTAGTTGTAAATATAATTTTGTAACATGGGGAAGTAGCTTCAGAGTTGACAACTCTTTCAGAGTTAATCCAAGTATATACACAAGCCAGGGCTATTAGGAGGTGCAGCTGAGTTGGAGTAGGTGACAACTTTGAAGAAGCATGTTCCTGGGGTCACTTGAGGTTTCAAATCCCCAAGCCAGGCCCAGTCTCTCTCCCTCTCCCTCTCCCTCTCCCTCTCCCTCTCCCTCTCCCTCTCCCTCTCCCTCTCCCCTCCCTCTCTCTCACACACACAGCAATAGAAACCCTAACTAAGACAGCAAGTGCTGTAGCTTTCCATTTTTCTGCTTAGTGACATTTTTTTTTTTGGAGGAGGAAAAAGTACATGAGCTATTTGTCTGTACTTGTTGTTTTATACCAAAGAATAAGCATAGGACTCCAGTTGGCAAGCCATCTTCATCTCACAATTAATCACGATAAAGATTATGAGAAGAAAGGAAAATAGCATTTATGATATGAATAATATATGGAAATAATTTGCATATTCACATTATATGTAATCCTCTGCAGAAATCAGAATCAGTGACTATGCTTTACATGTAAAACACTCATGTTCATACTCACTAAATACCTCTTCTTTAGGTGTCATTCAAGGACAGGTCAGTGCTATCCTGTACATCAGGTAAATAAAAATTATTAAACCAGTGCACTGACTATAATAACAGAAATTAACCTACATCATTAACTTGTGCTGCCAGGAACATCATGTATATTTCAAGCAAAAATGTTGCTTCACACTTTACATAAGTTCATTTGATCTGCAAGATACACACAAGCCAGATACTCTTTTTGCTGTTGTTGTTTTTTTGAGACAGGTTTCTCTGTATAGCCCTGGCTGTCCTGGAACTCACTCTGTTACCAGGCTGCCCTCGAACTCAGAAATCCACCTGTCTCTGCCTCCCAAGTGCTGGAATTAAAGGCATGTGCCACCACTGCCCAGCGCCAGACACTTTAGTTCAATCTTGTAGATGTAAAATTAAAATTAACAATGTTAAAATTTTATCAGTAGAGGCACTTGGATTCAGTTCCATAGTCTGAATCAAGTCCCTCATCCTTAAATCAATGATATTTTTCTTCCTTTAATTGGGGTTAAATAAATGGTAGTGAATAGCCAAGTATTTTTTAATGTATTGAGTGTCTACATTACAAATGCATAAATACCTCTAGCAAATGAGTATGCCTTGAAGCAGATACTAACATATATGAAGAACAAAACCTACACTCCATCATTCAGTTATTCAGTAAAGGACAAGAGGGAAACCTCAGAAGCCCTGGAATTCTTTGCACACATATATGAGCTATGATGTTAATACAGTAGAACACAAAAGACTATCAGAGCTATTTGACTTCTAGGCATTATTAAAACAAATTCAATAATAAACACATGTTGGCATAAAACACTGGTAACACATAATTCTTTCTAGTCTACAGGAGAGCTTGCATTCTGAGAATAAGAATATTCCTTCAAATTCTTGTCAGCCACCAGTACAAGGTAAGTTGGTGCCTGTAGTAATGGAGATGGCTGCCACACAACCATCCAGGCTTCATTATTCTGGTAAAGCCTGGACCACTAAGTAATTCTGAAGTTTCTTCATTCCTTTCTCTTTATTCCTAACATTTATCCCTTGCATTTCTTCTTGAGTATTTATCATTATTTTGCTCCTTCATCTTTTGCTATAATTAAAATAAATGCCCCATGGATGGGATGACTGCTCCACCTGCATCTCTCATATGTGTCAGGCTTGCTTCTTTAAAAGGAGCATAGAAATGACTGAAGAAACTCAAAATAACTAAGCAAACAAATGATATATTTTAACCTCCTGGTACAAGAATCCATGTATGTATCCTTGGCCATTTATAGTCCTTACCCTTTCTCCTTATTTCTGGGTTATTAATATTTCTGTATGTCAAAAGGTTATTTTTAAATCTGTAAAAGTGTAGCCTCTGGCATCTGGAAGCTAAGAAATATACATATAAATATGCATATACACCATACACACATGTATGACATACTTATATTTGGGCATAAACAATAATATAGAACATCAGCCTTAAACTCTTACAGTACTCTAAAGGAAGACAAAATCAAAATACTTATTTCATGTAAGCACAGGCAAATATAACTTCAGCTCAAATATAAAACTTTTTTTTCCTTGGATGAAGTAAAAATTTGCTACTTCTTTCCTTTACCAATTTCTCTGGTATGCTTTTCCTAGAAATGTCACTTACTCAGTTATCCAGCTACAGATTTTTCCAACTTTCTAACAATACCCTTATCTAGAGAGATTCTGATGTCTTAGGTCCTCCCTGAGATCCCTCACCCAAGTCCATGTTCAGTGATTTGTTGGGCTTAATGTCCCCCTGAGGAACTCCATGGAAGCTGTCTTTCCCTTAACTATAGAGAAGTACTAAACCTTTGAGATCCAGTGGAAAAAATCGTCAGTGTTAGAATGTTTGTTTGTTCTTTTTGATACTTTGTTTTTATTACTTTATTTCTATTTGTGTCCAAGCGTATCTTTCATGTGCATGCCTACTGCTCACAGAGGCCGGAATAAGGTCTTGGATCATTTGAGGTGACAGATTTTTGCAAGCTCCAATGTAGGTGCTAGAAGCCAAACATTGGTTCCTTGAAAGAGAAACAAGTATTCGTATCACAGAAAGGTTCTCTGCCCCTCCAGTGTCAGAATATTTCTAATATATTCTAACACCAGACTTTCCATTCCTCAAATTCCTCTCCCTGGAGACTCACCACATACTGGCAGCCACTCTCTCATTATCTACTCTTTACCTTGGGTTTACTACAGTCTTCATAATCTTGACTTTACTTATCTCCTTCACAGATTGCTTCCTCTTATCTGTCTAGCCCATGGTGCTGGGAGTCTGCAGCCTTTCCATCTTAGGTCTTAAACACAACTCTTTCCCACATCTCTGTCTGAATGGCTTTCTCATAACGTTTTAGACTTTTAGAGCCTCCATAACCACAGTAGGCTTATATAAATCTCTGCTTCTCTATATATCTAAATTCCGATGTCTCTGTGACTCTGGAGAGCCCTAACTTACATACCATTTACAGATCAGCTTAAAAGGTCCGTGTGCTTTGTGTCCAGTACGTCAGCTTCTGTTCTCTTTTCATACACCTCAATCACTTTCTGTCTCACCACTCCATCTAAATTATTCTTGTATGGAATTCTAATAACTTTCCCTTTGATAACAATAAGGTTAATGTTTATTATCTATTATGGCAGCCAGGTAAAGTACAACACATTAGTTTTGTGGCAAAATGCTGCCATTATGCCCTCATCCTAATCCTTGGAGCTTATGAATAGTAGGTGGGTTTTCATGGCAGAAGTCTCCAAATTAGGTAAAGATTTGGGCATGGAGAGGAGATATGAGATTATCCAGGTAGTAGGAATGTAATAAAAAAGATTGTAATTTAAGGAAGTAAGACGATAAGAGTCAGAAGAAATAAAAAAAGAGGATACAAAGATAGATGATAAATAGACAGATAAATAGGTAAATATATATGAATTGTAATAGAAAACTAGATAATAGATTATAGAGGGATAGATGATACATACATGGATAATACATTATATATATAAATAGATATGTCAATAGATGATAGATAAGTAGGTCATATATATATTTATAGAAATAGATGATAAATCTATAGATAGATGATAGATGATAGACAGATAGATAATGATAGAAGAATATAGACAGATAGATTAGATGGCTCCAAAATAAAACTGAACAGATCCTAGTTTTCATGCAATAGCATTCACATCTGATATCTAACCTCCAGAACCATGAGACTATAAACTTCCTACTAAGTTTTCACCACAGCAGCTCTTGAATACAGTAGACAACGCTCCTTGGTATTGTTTTGGATAATTAACCTATATATTTTCGAATAATTATAGACACCTCTAAATTGTAAAAATAGCTTTGAGTATACTTACACCCACAGCCATTTTTATCTGTATCATTATCACACATGAACGTAGTACATTTGCCACAATTGCTGAGTCAACATTGATAAAGTTTTCTTAGCAAAAATTTACATTTTCAGATTTTGTATTTTACCTGGTGCTTTTCAGATTCCTGTATAGGATGCTGTGTTACTCTGAATCTTTTCTTCTTAGGCTCTGGTGGGCTGTGACAATGCCTCAGGTTTTCAGTATCTAATGACCTGGGATGTTTTGAAGAAGACTGATGAAGTATTTTGTACAATAACCTTCAATTATGATTTATCTGATGTTTTACTCAGAATAATAGATACTAAAATTTGGACTAGGGTTTGAGGGGTCTTAGGTTATGGGTTTTAAATTAAATGACTAGCAGTGTATAGTGACATAATCTCAATTCCAGAACACAGGAGATTGGGACAGAAGTTTGCATTCAAGTTTGAGGTCAATCTAAGATACACAGTGAGACCCAAATAAAACAAACACTAAATAAATCAGTAACAACAACAACAATAATAACAACAACAACAGAAAATCTGCAGAGGAAACCTATTGGGTCACGTCCATCTTACCGTGTCAAGAACAACTATAACAACATATCTGTTGTTGTGAATGTTCACACTGGTCACCTGCCAAGGGAGTGCTTGTCACAGTGCTCCACTTCAAACTTGTTTCCCTCCCCTGCTCCTATTCGTCTTGCAAAGGAAGTCATTTGTGCACATCCCACAGTTAAGGCCTGAGTTTTCCTAATAGAATGTGTCTGACTTTTATTTTTAACAGATTCTTTACATCTTTACTAAGTGTCTAGAATTGAAAATATTTGTGACTACTGCCATCCACCCAGCATACATGCCCTATCCAAATCTCTCACTATAGTTGTTCATGGTGCCAAGAACAGAAACTCCAGTATTCCAGATGTTTAGCCTGAAAGTGTGAAAGTCATGCTTAGCTGCTCTCTTTCTCTCAGGGAACAGATCTAGTATGCAAGCATTAGCTCTATAAACTCTATAAGCAAATAGTCACGATCTTGGCCTAGTATTTCATCATAGTTCATCAGCATTGCTGCTATACGTCCCTGGTAGAATGCTCTATTTCCTCCTGCCCCACTTCTCACACAGCTACATGATCCATTCTTGTACTTCTTTCAGGTTTTTACTCCCGAGGTTTCTTCTCTGTGAGTCTTTATGGATTCTGTGTATGAAATTTTAGTACTACTGGCTCTTAAGAGACAAGTTCATACTTTCTTCATTGTTTTAGGTTTCCTCTCAGAAATTACTACCATCAGGACATTATACATTTAATCTGTCTGTCCAGGCTGTCCTCTCTTTTATCATCTGGGGCAGGTGTTTGCTTATGTCAACATTCCCAGAAATTAAGGCAGTGTCTTGTACAAAATAGGTGCTTAATAAATATTTATCTGATGAATGAGTAAATCAGATAATAGTAGAGATAGTATTAGTGAATTTTGTCCACATAGCATTTTATAAAAATCCACTTAATTTCCATTCACCACTATCCTAACTACTCCAATGACACAGAAGGAGAATAATTTGACACAGGGATTCAGAAAGTGAAGCAAAGTAAGTGATGTATAACATGAACAATTTATATGGTTTATGAGGTTGTCAGAATATTAGTTCTTAATTAGTTTCTTCACTTTAACATTGATTTTTGTCAAGGTCTTGTGTGGTTGATCAACCTTGAGTGGGAGTCAAATAGTTTGACCAAGAAATAAAGTCCAAATTAATTTTCTTGTATAATTGGAAATCTGAAGCAGTGTCTTAGCTATGAGTGTGGTGGGTTCTAGAGCTCAGGATGCCACAAGGAACTCCCTTTTCCTTGTCTTTCAGCTTTGCCTTCCTCCCCAAGCTCTTCATTCTTAAGCATTTTCCATGTTGCAGCAAGAATAACTCTTTTTTTCTTCTTTTTTCTTTTTTTTTAAATATTTTTATTTTCTATATTCTTTTATTTTCTATATTCATTGAATTCCAAATGATTTCCCCTTTCCCGGATTCCCCCTCCCATATGTCCCATAAACCTTCTTCTCTCCATCCATTCTCCAATCACCTCCCTCCTTTTTCTCTGTCCTTATATTCCCTTCCCATGCTAGATCAATCCTTTCCAGGATCAGGACCCTCTCCATACTTCTTCATGGGAGTCATTTGTTATGCAATTTGTGCCTTGGGTATTCAGAGCTTCTGGGCTAATTAATATACATTTATCAGAGATTGCATTCCATGTGTATTCTTTTGTGACTGGGTTACCTCACTTAGGATGATATTTTCCAGATCAAACCATTTGCCTAAAAATTTTGTGAATTCATTGTTTCTAATTGCTGAGTAGTATTCCATTGTGTAAATATGCCACATTTTCTGTATCCATTCTTCCTTTGAGGGGGATCTGGGTTCTTTCCAGCTTCTGGCTATTATAAATAAGGCTGCTATGAACATAATGGAGCATGTGTCTTTATTGCATGCCGGGGAATCCTTTGGGTATATGCCCAGGAGAGGTATAGCAGGGTCCTCTGGAAATCTCATGTCCAGTTTTCTGAGGAACCTCCAGACTGATTTCCACAGTGGTTGTACCATCTTACAGCCCCACCAGCAGTGGAGGAGTGTTCCTCTTTCTCCACATCCTTGCCAACACCTGCTGTCTCCTGAGTTTTTGACCTTAGCCATTCTGACTGGTATAAGGTGAAATCTCAGGGTTGTTTTGATCTGCATTTCCCTAATGACTAATGATGTTGAGCACTTCTTAAGGTGCCTCTCGGCCATCCGAATTTCTTCAGGTGGAAATTCTTTGTTAAGATCTGTACCCCATTTTTAATAGGGTTATTTGGTTCCCTGGGGTCTAACTTCTTGAGTTCTTTGTATATATTGGATATTAGCCCTCTATTAGATGTGGGGTTGGTGAATATACTTTCCCAATTTGATGGTTGCCGTTTTGTCCTTTTAACAGTGTCCTTTGCCTTACAGAAACTTTATAATTTTATGAGGTCCCATCTGTCAATTCCTGATCTTAAAGCATAAGCTACTGGTGATCTGTTCAGGAACTTTCCTCATGCAGACTCTAAGAGAACACAAATGCCAGCCAAAACTACTATATCCAGCAAAACTCTCAATCACCATAGATGGAGAAACTAAGATATTCCATGACAAAACCAAGTTGACCCAATATCTATCCACAAACCCAGCCCTACAAAGAATAATAGGAGGAAAACACCAATACAAGGAGGGAAACTTCACCCTGGAAAAAGCAAGATAGTAACCTTTCATCAAACCCAAAAGAAGTTAACCAATCAAATTTAAAAAATAACGTCAAAAATGACAGGAAGTAACAATCACTATTCCTTAATATCTCTTAACATCAATGGACTCAATGCCCCAATAAAAAGACATGGACTAACCGACTGGATACATAAACAGGACCCTACATTTTGCTGCTTAGAGGAAACACATCTCAGGGTCAAAGACAAACACTACCTTAGAGTAAAAGGCTGGAAGACAATTTTACAAGCAAATGGTCTCAGGAAACAAGCTGGAGTAGCCATTTTAATATCAGATAAAATTGACTTTCAACCCAAAGTCATCAAAAGAGACTCTGAGGGACATTTCTTGCTGGTCAAAGGAAAAATACAAGAAGAACTCTCAATCCTGCATATTTATGCTCCAAATGCAAGGGCACCCTCTTTCGTAAAAGAAACTTTATTAAAGCTCAAAGCACACATTGCACCTAACACAATAATTGTGGGTGACTTCAACACTGCACTTTCCTCAATGGACCAATGAGGAAAACAGAAACTAAACAGGGACACAATGAAACTAATTGAAGCTTTGGACCAATTACATTTAACAGATATATATATAGAACATTCTATCCTAAAGCAAAAGAATATACCTTTTTCTCAGCACCTCATGGTACCTTCTCCAAAATCAACCATATAATTGGCCACAAGACAGACCTCAACAAATATAAGAAGATCGAACTAATCCCAAGAATGACTCTTAGCTGACATGGTCTTCCATGCTTAAGATCAACAAATGGTGCTGGTTCAACTGGAGGTCAGCATGCAGAAGAATGTGAATTGACCCATCCTTGTCTCCTTGTACTAAGCTCAAATCCAAATGGATCAAAGACCTCCACATAAAGCCAGAGACTCTGAAGCTAATAGAAAAGAAACTGGGGAAGACCCTTGAGGACATCGGTACAGGGAGAAAGTTTCTGAACAGAACACCAATAGCGTATGCTCTAAGATCAAGAATTGACAAATGGGACCTCATAAAATTACAAAGTTTCTGTAAGGCAAAGGACACCATCAGGAGGACAAATCGGCAACCAACAAATTGGGAAAAGATCTTCACCAATCCTACATCAGATAGAGGGCTAATATCCAATATATATAAAGAACTCAAGAAGTTAGACTCCAGAAAACCAAACAACCCTATTAAAAATGGGGTACAGGGTTAAACAAAGAATTCTCACCTGAAGAACTTCGGATGGCGGAGAAGCATCTTAAAAAATGCCCAACTTCATTAGTCATTAGGGAAATGCAAATCAAAACAACCCTGAGATTTCACCTTACACCAGTCAGAATGGCTAAGATTAAAAATTCAGGAGACAGCAGGTGTTGGAGAGGGTGTGGAGAAAGAGGAACACTCCTCCACTGCTGGTGGGGTTGCAAATTAGTACAACCACTCTGGAAATCAGTCTGGCGGTTCCTCCGAAAACTGGGCACCTCACTTCCAGAAGATCCTGCTATACCACTCCTGTGCATATACCCAGAGGATTCCCCACCATGTAATAAGGATACATGTTCTACTATGTTCATAGCAGCCCTATTTATAATTGCCAGATGCTGGAAAGAACCCAGGTATCCCACAACAGAAAAGTGGATGCAAAAAATGTGGTATATCTACACAATGGAGTACTATTCAGCCATTAGAAACAATGAATTCATGAAATTCTTGGGCAAATGGATGGAGCTAGAGAACATCATACTAAGTGAGGTAACCCAGACTCAAAAGGTGAATCATGGTATGCACTCACTAATAAGTGGATATTAACCAAGAAAACTGGAATACCCAAAACATAATCTACACAGCAAATGAGGTACAAGAAGAAAGGAAGAGTGTGGCCCCTTGTTCTGGAAAGACTCAGTGAAGCAGTATTCAGCCAAAACAGAACGGGGAGGTGGGAAGGGGTGGGTGGGAGGTCAGGGGGAGAGAAGGGGGCTTACGGGACTTTCGGGGAGTGGGGGGGCTAGAAAAGGGGAAATCATTTGAAATGTAAATAAAAAATATATCGAATAAAAAAAATGAAAAAAAAGATTCCTGGTTATGAGGAAAATATTTTCCATTCATATTTGTATAAAATCTTCAAAAGAACATAGGTAAGTCATTTTACTTTTGGTATATCTATTTAGCTGAAATGTTTAGATTGGCCTATCTGGATGTCTTTCTGAATCCAGGGAAAGGCAGAGAGGAATTGCCATCTATACCAGACAGGACAAGGAAGTTTCTGGATCCTAGACAGGAAAACCGATATGATCTATTTACTGTAGTGGATGGAGAAATGGCTCAGCAGTTAAAGTGAAAAGTCCACTCCCAGTCTCAAAACATTTTGTCAAGGTACAATGAGAAGTAAATTAACATTGGGAAATTTTATAAAATGACCACAAGTCATAAAAATATGGCAGGTTTTCTGTGAAATGTTTATGTTATTTTATGCAATTATTTTCATTTTTAAAAATAACTTAAGGCTTAAAATACAAGAAAATAACAATTTTCTTGATGTGTTATATAGGCCATAATATAAATTTCAGCTTTGAAATGTTGAAATAAATATAATAAAATTTTGACTAAAAATTTTACTTTTTGCTACAATTTTAATCATGCCTATGGTATCTTGGGGATTATGCCATCTTTTGGCTGCCTTGATGACTCATGAAGTTTTCTGAGCAAGGTTACTGATACATACATACATACATACATACATACATACATACATACATATATATGTATGTGTGTGTGTATGTGTGTGTATGTGTATGTGTAGTAAGAGGGATAGATGATAGATAGAGATAGATAGATTGACAGATGATTGATGCATATGTATATATAGAAAGATAGATAGATGATAGACAGATAAATAGATAAATATATATATTGATACATAGATGCATAGATAGATGTTAGATAGATGGATAGATGAATAGATAGATGATGCATGGATAGATAAATAGATGATAGATGATAGATAGAGAGATAGATAGATAGATAGATAGAGAGATAGAGAGATAGAGAGATAGATAGGTAGGTAGGTAGGTAGATTAGGTGCATCCAGAAGGAAACTTTACTGACCTTGTTTTTTCATACAATGGCATTGATCTCTAATGTCTACCCTCCAGAACTGTGAAACCATAACCTTCCTACTAAGTTCCCAGGACAGCAGTTTTGTTTTTTTTTTCATTATAATAGAAGATGCTCTTTGGTACCCATGATATCGTTTTTTTAAAATTAACCACCAAATTTTAGAATAGTTATAGAATCTAAAAATTGCAAAAGTAGTCTAGACTGTTCTTATACCCACATCCAATTTTCTGTTTCAGTATCACACATTGGCATAGTACATTAGCCACAACTGGTGAGAAATGTTGAAAGACAGAGCCACTCTGCCTCCCGTGTGACAGGATTTCTTATACAGCTGCATTCATGTGCCAAGCCTCTGTGGAACTCAAAATGTCTGTTTTTTGAACTGCAAAGGGTTAAATTAAACAGTACAAAACTCTCATCCTTTACACGGTTGAAGTCTCACTTTCTGCTGTCACTTGTATAGTGACAAGTCACTGCTGCAGAGACGCCTAGGCCTCTCTTCTCATTTTTCCCCCTCCAACAGCTGTATAAACTGGGACAACACACCTTTAACTTCCCAGAGTTACAGGTTTTTAGTTTGTTTTTGTTTTTGCTAACTGAGGCATGCTTAGATCATTTCTAAAGCTCTTTCCGTAGCACTTAGAGCACTATGTGTCCTTTCGTTGTGTTACCAATTTTATGCTTTTTACATATTTTTCTACTTTAGACTCAATCCAGTTTAGGGTGTATACAAAGAATGGTGTCAGAAATGTCATTTTGGCACTTTCTACATTCTTTTTATCTTTTCTCCTAAATTGATTTTGAGTGCCAGATTGAATAATTGTTTTCACGAATGCTGTGTGTTTTTCTTGATACTCTGCTTCACATATGTTTTACAAAATGATGCAATTTCTTTTAATGAATTTCTTCATTCTGAAAGCAACCATTCACAGCCATAGTGCTCAGCTCTTTTTCCGTTGCTGTGGGGAGGCCCAGACAAAGTACAGTCCTGGTTTACTATTCACAGCTCTTGTTCTTCGAACACTGAGTTCATCTTCTGAAAACAGTGGAGACATTTTTCAGGATGGCTCTGAGATGAAGATGAAGTGCCAAACTGATAGCAATTTACAAGAACAATACTGCATGTCATATCTCTACTTCACCAAGGGAGGAATCTGTGGCTTGCAGTTAATACTTAGGGATCTTTGAAAGGACAAGTGCTGATAAAAGACCAGACTGAGCTCAAAGAAATAGCCACCCTACCTTATTTTACCAGAAAATATATGACTGTCCATTGATAAAGTATACAAGGGTTAAACAACCACATTAGCCATTTTCTCTTCTACATTTTGATAAGCTTATCATGTAGCACAGGCAAAGAAATAGTTCTGACAACACTTTTCAGTGGGTTATATGTTCATAACTGTAAGTATTCAAAAATAAGACTTAGGGCAATAGTGATATTTATAAAGGCTAGGGAGCCCAGAGGGTTTCCTCTAAGGCAGATGGACTACATCTTGCATTATATGACATTTATAGAAGGTCAAGCAACTGTGATTGGGGAATCAATTCCTGGCACTGGAAATGCTGAGAACGGACAATGTTTGAGTTCAGTTTTACCACTTCAAGAGATAATTTCTCATTAGTATTCTGTCATTCTGCCTAGAGTGTTCAGTGAATATTTTCACCTTTCAAACTTTGAACCATCCTCACACACAACCTGTAGTAGTTAGAAATAGCTCAGGAGACACACCATTTAGTTTTTCTTCAAATTCCTAACAAAATAAAATTTGAATTAGGGAAGGATCATCCTTAGATAAAAGATGTCATTGTTAATGTCAAATTAGGAAATACCTTTTAGAGATGGTTAAGGCAATGGCATATGCTAAGGCATATGTTTATATGGAATAGGATTAGTAATACTGATATTTTAAAAAGTGAGGGGGGGAATATACACAATACAAAGGAAGCTAACTGTTCATTGTTAAAATGGGTTAAAGTATAGATGAACATATATAGAATGTTTGTGTCATATTTTAATTAAAAACATTGTTAAAAGTAATATTTTAATAAGCCATTTGGAGCATGCATGAAGTAGATTTAACCCTTTCCTTTCATGAAGTATGGGCAGTGGTTAATTGTAGGATACTTTTCTTGCTAATAGAATGTGCATTTGGATTTATGGTAAGGGTAGCTTTCCATTATTCTCCAACTCCATGGTTTGAACCTTCTCTAAATAAAATTTAAAATTTGAAAGAAACTAGCACAAAGGAATAGTACAAAGTTAACCTGAATTAGGGCTCATGGAATATTTATTTGCAATTATATCATTAACTATTGATAATTATTGCCATTTCCCACAAGTTCACATATTTCTGTTCTCATTTGAACTTAAGGAATCAAGCTCTGGAAATACAAATTAGCATTTGATCTGTTTCTTAGGGTTTCTATTGCTGTGATAAAACACCAAGACATAAAACAACTTGGGAAGGAAAATGTCTATTCCAGCTTTACAGTTTCATATTATAGTTCATCACAGAGGGAAGTTAGAGCAGACCCTGAAGGCAGGAACCAAAGCAGAGGCCCTGGGGATAAAGTTGCTTATTGCCTGTATCTTCACGGCTTCTTCAGCCAACTTCTTCTACACCCCATGAACACCTACTCAGGGTTGCTACTACACAGAATGGGCTGGTCCTTCCTACAACAATTAAAAAGATGAATTTCAAATTTTCCACAGGCCAGTCTGGTAGGGGAGTTTTCTCAGTTGAGGATCCCTCTTCCCAAATGACTTTAACTGTGTCAAGTTGATATAAAACTAGCCAGCAATATGGCAATCTATGAATGGATTTATTTTCTTTCTAAACCACTTGGCTCAAGTTTTACATTAACGTCTACTTTTATTTTGTCATCAACCATGATTTTAGCTAAAATTTGCTCTTGATGCTCCAAAGTTTTCTGTATTTGGATATAGGGAATGCAGCCATCCTCACAGTGGAAAAAGATCTGGACTTGGAGTCAAAGAGCATGAGTCTATGAACCAGGTGCATTACCTTACTAAGTTTATGCTCCTTATTATGCCTATGCATTGCAGAATGGAGTAGGTGAATTATATACACATATACTTATGTATGTATACACATATGCAAGTTTTATATTTTTAAAATGCTAGATATTACAAAACATCATGAACAAGTAAAGGCTCTTCATTATTATTTTACTTTCATCATTAAAAACTTGCAATTGTGTTGTCTTTCCTCAAAGTTAAAACAATTCCTCCAAGTATTTACAAAGTATTCTATTCATGTCATTTTGGGAGCATTTATTCATCTATGATATAATTTCTGAAATGATAAAATGTACTGAAATTTCAAAAATTAGATATTTTTATCACATATCCATATTATATATGTATATACACACATATGCACACACACACATATGTAGAGAGAATGTTTCATCTGAAAAGTAACATCATATTATTGGTATTTATATGACTCTATAGGAAAAGGGAAAACTTTGGAAAATTTTAATTATATGGCTTTCAGTCACAAGGTTGTGGACTGAGAAAACCTTTCATTACATTTGATAAAAGAGCGAGTATAGAAGTTAAGAGAGACCCGTAGTCCCGAAACTACAGCTTCACAGTCTGTGCACGTTCTACTTTATTCAGCATACAGGATTCTATGAACACAAATTTATTCAGAAAGGCCATTTCTCATTGTGTCCAGAGCAGATTTCCTACCAGCACTAAAATAGATGGAAGATTTTCCATTTGAGAAACAGATGGGGTGGTTGGCTGAGCTTTGGGATCAGTTTCAGCTTATTTTGGCAAGGCCTTGTTTAATTTTTATTTTAACTTTATGTTTATGTTCTTGTGTGTCTGGGTGGGGCACACATGTTAGGGTGCAAGGACAATTTTCAGGGGTTAGTACTCCTTATACATGAGTGTTCTGGGCATTGAATTCATGTGCTCAGGTTTATCAGCAAGTGTCTACCTACTGAGCCATCTCACTTGTCCTTGTGGCAAGATCTTTGCATGTCACATGCAAAGATGTTATGCTTAGTGTCAGACACAGTGATGCAATTACTGAATGGAACAGGAATAGAATGGCCTTTGCTTCTTATGTTATCTTTCTTTTCTATCCAAAAAATACTTAATTAACTAATAAATGTGTAGATTTGTATACATTATATAATCACACACTTCTATTTGTATATCCATGCACCTACATACAGACATAACTTAGTATCGGGGAACTATTGTTTTTTGATAAAGACAACAGACTTGCAGCGATTCCTGTGGAACATTCACTCTATTTTGATCCTTAGCTCAACTTCTGGATTTCTAATTCTTACATCAGTTATTACCTTTTAATAGAATTACCTCCATTAATGTATTTCAAGCCAATATATTAGTAGCATCGCTCTGTGTGTATGTATATAAATATGTATGAATTAGTTTGTTTTTCTGGTGGTCCGTAGGAAAGGGGAAAGTGTAGGCTTAGATTTTTCAAAACTTACTTTAATAAAAGTTCTTAAGTGCTTCAACTTCCCTTCTAGACAACCTGCCAAAGGTAGGGGAAAAAGAAAGGAAATGAGAAATAGGAGATGCGGGCAACTTTAGAAGTATTTCTTTGTGACAATTCCATTATTTGTTTTCAGGATATCAGCAGTCCAGTCTAGAACATCAAACATGAACCAGTAGCAGTGACTAGACACAGAAGAAACATCAAGGCTCTTCCAAAGTGGCATGAGTCCTTAATATGAGGTCTCTGGTGTATTTCTCTCTGTGAAGCCATGGCAAGTTAGCATCAGTGCAGACCAGCAAAGCATTGCAAGGCGAACCAATGCAAGCGCCTTCCCTCGCTCTCTGTGGGGTTATATTTATAGTCTTTCTAAATATCATATACCCTGTTAAGCATTCACTCCAGCAAAACATCACATGCCCTTTCACAAGACAGCTTCCAGGAAAACACCAGGTATCTGTTCTCAGCAAAACATCCTCTCATAAGACAGCCTCCATTAAAAAAAAAAAAAAAATCACATGGCACAAATGAGCCTGCAAAGAAACCAGAAATTTCCACCTCAGAAGATGTTTTCTTTACTAAAATGAATGATAGAATGTCCACTTCAAAGCACCTTCCTTACTTGTGGGCCACATATAGGGTAAGTTGACAAAGATGTGAGAAAACTTAGAAGAGTCAAGAGTCAAACAGCTACCTGTAGACAGTTGTCAAAACCAAGAAACTCACTCAATGGGGTCTACATGTGTTCCTGGTTGTTCTATGCCCAAGTTTGGTAATAATACCTGCTGGTGTTGGGTTTTACATTCAGCTGCCTATCCATGTGTGGTGCTTGGGAGCTGCACCGAGAGACGGTTGCCTTCCAGAAGCGATGAAGGTACTGCTTTTAATTTTTACCTCTTTGCTTCCCTTCTGCTTCCCAGGATTGTTTCGTTTGGCTAATCTGGTGGATTCCTGGAAAGTTTATGAGGCCCCTGGGGCTGCACTGACCTGAAGCTAATTTGGCTCAGCTTCCTTGTTAAGGCACATAGGTCCGGGCAAGTGGTGGATGGAACTATTTTGGCCCCTGGAGGAAGGGAGTGTCCAGTCTTTCTTAATAATGAAACAAAATGGCTTCAGAACAATTTGGCATCCCAGAGAGGGAGGGACTCCAGCTCTCTAACATGCACCTCATTGTGAGCAGACATGTGAGAATGCTTATCAGTCTCCAACACAGCTAGTTAATCACAAGTTGCTCTACTTGGTTTTAACAATGCTGGGGTGGGTAACTAGAGCTGGATACAAGCATTACTTCTCTTAATCTCCAAAGGTCTGTACAGTGAATGAAGCATCCTTGGAATTTTTTGGTTATTGAGCTTCTGTAGGTCATCATTAATTTACACCATTCATTATGACTGATATTTTTGTTTGTTTTTGTTCTCTCTCTCTCTCTCTCTCTCTCTCTCTCTCTCTCTCTCTCTCTCTCTCTCTCTCTCCACTTTACATCCAGATTGCTTTGTTGCTCCCTCTCAGTGCCCTCCCCACCCTGCCATCCCTCTTTCAATTGCCTCTCCTTTCTTCTCTGATCCCCTGAGAGGGTTAAGGGTCCCCCTTGTATCCCCTCAACCCTGGCACATCAAATCTCTATAGGGTCACATTCATTCTCTCCCACCGAGGCAAGACAAGGAAGCCAGCTAGGATAATGTATTCCACAGACAGGCAACAGCTTTAAGGATGAGCCCTTCCCCCTATCCTACCCTACCCCCAGCTCCAGTTGTTTGGAACCCACATAAAGATCAAGCTCCGTATCTCCTACATATGTGCAGGGGACCTGGGTCCAGCCCATGTATGCTCTTTGGTTGGTGGTTCAGTCTCTGAGGGTCAAGGTTAGTTGACTCTGTTGTTCTTCCTCTGGACTTCTGTTCTCCTCAGGGACCTCAGTTATTCCCCCAGCTGTTCCATAAGTGTCCCCAAGCTTATGTTTGGCTGTCGGTCTCTTCATCTGTCTGAGTAGCTGCTGGGTAGAGCTTCTCAGAGGACAGCTATGCTAGGTCCTTCTCTGCAAGCATAACAGAGTATAACTAGTAGTGTCAGGGATTGGTGTTTGCCCATGGGATAGCTCTCAGGTTGGGCTAGTTATTGTTGATGGATTGGTGTCTCTATTGCTCCACTGGGGTTACTGCCGAGCCACAGGAGGTAGCTTCATCAGGTTCCGTATCCTCAGTGCTGTGAGTTTCAGCTAAGGTCAACCCCATTGATTCTTGGCATCATCCCTTATCACAGGTCTCTGGCAGGTCATGGAATTGTTCCCTCCATTCATATAGGTTTGTAGATTTCAATTTATTCTCATGGTCATCTGGCTGTCCCTCCTGTCCATCCTCATATCTGTTCCTGAACCCCACTCCCATTCTGCTCCCCACCCCCTCTCCCACCAAGTTCTCTCCCTCCATCTGCCTCTTAGGACTATTTTATCCCCCCTTCTAAGTGAGATTCAAGCATCCTTGCTTATGCCTTCCTTCTTGTTTAGCATCTTTGGGTCTGTGAAGTATAGCATGGGTATATTGTATTTTATAGTTAATATCCACTTATGCATGTCCTTATGGGTCTGGGTTACCTCTTTCAGGATGGTATTCTCAAGTTCCAATCACTGGCCTGCAAAATGTACTGCCTTTGTTTTTAATAGCTGAATAGTATTACGTTGTGTAGACATACCGCATTTTCTTTATCCATTCTTAAGTTGAGGGAAATCTAAGTTTCCAGTTTCTGGTTCTTATAAATAAATCTGCTATGAACATAGTTAAGCAAATACTTCTGTGGTATAGATCGTATTTTGGGTATATGCCCAGCATCTGACAGAGACACCAACAACCCAAATAACCAAATTTAAAAATGGAGTACAAAGCTAAATAGAATTCTCAATAGGGAAATCTCTCTTTTTAAAAATTTATTTATTTATTGTTCTTTAATCCTGTTTTATGGTCCAGACTTCATCCCCCTTTCATTCTGTCCCCTAACCCATCCTATACCTTGCCATCCCCTATCCAAGAGGATGGCCCTACCCCCTGCTTCCATCCTACCAGTCTTCCCTACTCCCTGGCGCCTCAAGTCTCTCGAGGGTTAGGTGCATGTTATCTCACTGAGGCCACACCAGGTAGTCTTCTGCTGTATATGTATCAGGGGCCTCATATCAGCTGGTGTATGTTGCCTGGATGGTGGCTCAATGTGTGGGATATTTCGGGGGTCTGGGCTGGTTGAGACTGATGGTCTTCCCATGGGGCAGCCCTCCTCCTCCAGCTTCTGTCCATTGGTTGGGTGTTAGTACCTGCATTTGACTCTTTCAGCTGCTTGTTGGGCCACTCAGAGGGCAGCCATGCTAGGTTCCTGTCTGCAAGCACACCACAGCATCAGTAACAGTATAAGCCTCTGGTCCTCCCCTTGAGCTGGGTCTCAGTTTGGGGCTGTCTCTGGACCTCCTTTCTCTCATGCTGAGGAATCTCTAATGGCTGAGTTACACTTAAAGAAATGTACAAAGTCCTAAGTCGTTAGGGAAAAGCAAATGAAAATGACTCCGAGATTCCATCTTGTACATGTCAGAATGACTGCTATGAAAAATGCATGGGAGAGCACATGCTGGTGAGGATGGGAGCAATGGGAACACTCCTCTACTATGATCACTTTGGAAATCAATTTGGCATAGTTTTCAGCAAACTGGAAATAGCTCTACCTCAAGATCCAGCTTTACAACACCAGGTGATTGTTCTTCAGGTCTGTGGGATCCATTTTGTCAATAGACTTGGGGAAAACAGTATGTGCCATGGAAGATGCCTTCCTCTGTGATCTATCTGATTCCAGTTGTGTCAAAGTGTCAGTTCTTGTGTTGCTAGGGGAAAGGCATTCACACTGGGGCACAAGTAGACCAAGCAGTCAAGTTTATGTTCAACAGGCACATAAGTGAAGGCAAAGTGCCTCCTGCAGAATGGAAAAAACGACTGAGGCAGTGGCCAGCAGTTGAGTCTGGTATCTGGATGGGCCATGTAAGGTTTCCTTGTCTTCGCCTACATCCACTTGAGGTAAGCTCCTTCCAGAATAGATAGGACCTTTTTTAAAAAGGCCCTCTTTACAATTATGTCTATTATAACTGAATGTAAGAAGATTTATATAAGTGCAAGTACCCATAAAGTTGAAAATGTTACTAGGGGAAAGGGCAAACGTGCTTTGTACTTGTTCCTTCTGGTGATTGGCTATGTGAGACCTGGCCAAAGATGAAGGGGCTATGGTTATTATTTATTCCAAGGCGCTCTCGTTCCCTTTATATGATTAGTTGGGTTGTCTAATACTCAGCTGCAAGCCCTCTTATTAACTTCTCCAGTGTTCCTATCCTTGAGGTTTCAACACTAACATTTGTTTTAAAGCTAGCAATTGTATAATCATCAGGTATAAATCTTCTTTCAGACATCCAGACTCCTAGAAAATTAGGGTAGATAAACTAGAAGTGGGAGTTATATATATTGAATTAGTTAGAGTCTATTGGCCCATAATTATTTATTAAAAGCTAAAGCAGTCTCTGCCTGCCTGTCTGTCTGTCTGTCTGACCCCCTTTCACATGCACACACACAAACACACACACACACACACACACATACACACTTGTACCTGCACTCTTCATTTTAGTCTCCATTACTGTGTTTTGTGTAAATAGTGCTGAAACCTTTTATCAGATAACCACTCTATGTCCCTTTATTGTTTTCAGAGGAAGAAACATCTTTCACTTCAGTGCTATTTACTGTTATTAATTTTTTAATTCATAAAAGTACCATTTAATCTTTATTCTTTTTTTCTGTGTTAGGAATTAGAAACATGATCAGAGTGACACTCCTTTAATTACTACTTCTTTTCCTTTAAAGAAGAATTCTTTGTTTTTTACTTGTACAGGCACTCCAAGAGACAGAAGAAGGCTTCACATCTCCAGAAACTTGAATTAGAGATAGTTGTGAGCCAATTCACTATGGGTTCTGGGAACTAAGCTTAAAGGGAAGATCAGCACACACGCATGTAGAGATAGCATACAGAAAAGCCAGAGTGTTCAAGTTCTATTCCTGTGTTTCTTAGTTACAAATTATCTGTTTGCTTCATTTTTCTTAAGAAGTAAGGAGACAATAGTACTTAGCATTTAAGACTTCCCAGATGCACCAAATATCATAGGCTCCTGCCATTGCTCCTGGTTATCCTCTAGAAATTGACAATTAGGGCTGGAGAGATGCTCAGCATTTAAGAGTACCGCCTGCTCTTCCAGAGGTCCTAAGTTCAATTCCCAGCAACCACATGGTAACTCACAACCATCAGTAATAATATCTGATGCCCTCTTCTGGCATGTCAGAAGACAGCTACAGTGTACTCATATATATATAATCTTTTAAAAAAGAAATTGATAATTAGGCTCAATTGCCAGAGACACCACACCCTCGAGCCATAGAAATTAGAAAAGTCAGACTCATATTGATCTCAAAGCTCTTACTATACTGACTAGCTTCCATGATATTGGAAGGTACTATATACATGACTGGAGTATGAAAGTAATCATAAATCTTATCCAGCATGAAACCTGAAAGCTGTAGCAATGTCTACCCTGATGAAACAAGTTCATTGGTATTACAATTGCTCCACTATTGTGGGAGGAATCAACCTCATTCTTATTGGATTTAAGGCCTTCACCAAAGAATGGAACCCATATATGGCACTATTACTGGGAAAAAGAAAATTTAAGGAGACATGTCATAGCCATTAGAGGAGAACCTATTTCTATTGCTCAGCCAAAGAAACATAGCACTAAACTGAATTTTACTGAGTTTTCTTTATGTCCATAGATAAGTGCATCTCACAACTCTCATCAGAAAGCCTTTGGTATAGATTCTCAGTAACACAAAGACACACATCTTGACAGTGTGCAGAGAAAAAAATGACTACAGGGTGCTTACCCCTAGATGGGACATTTATGGAGGTGTTTTCTCAATTGAACTTCCTTTCAGATAACTCTAGCTTGTGTCAAGTTGACATAAAATTAGCCAGCACATGTTTCTAATGATATTTTATCCAACACCTTCATGATACACACTTTCCTCAAATGGATATGGAATATTATCTAAAATAGATTATATATTTAGACAATGAGTGAATGAACGAATCAATAAATGATCTAAGACATCAAGAGAATTGAGATCATGACTATGTGAAACTTAATACATAGGAAGTAGTCAGTAAATGTCAGTTCTTAAATTTGTTAACTTCTTCTCACCATAAGTTTACTTTCAGATACCTACATTTCAGTGATTCTACTCTGTCCTAATTTTTAAAACATGAATATCTATTTTATCCCTCAAGTCATGCCTACTCACCCTGTTTTATCAGGTTTTCATACAAAATCCCTATGGAGGTCATTTTTATATGGTTATTTCCAAGTTGTGATATCTTAGGAATCAATCTTTTGCATCCCTCTCCTAGCATCCCATCTAGGTAACACTCTCCTGAGAGTCCCTGCTTCTACTCTATTATTCATCAATCCCAGTTTACCGTTACCTGTCAATTCAGCTGGACCTTCATTAATTCTGATAAGCTTTATTTTGGTAACTTAGTTCTACTGGTAAGTCCAGTATGAGAATATAAGCTATTTTATCTATTTCTTTTAAACTAGAAAAAAGTAAGGATTTTTAATTACCTATTTTATACTATGATTTATTTGAGTATTTTTATTGCACATCTTGATGTGGTTGTGATGGTAATATCCAAGAGATGGTCATATCTCTGTGGTTTTGACAGTGTTTGCTTAACTCAGAATTCATTCTTGCAAAATTGTTCTTGGATTTGTTTTTAAGTGTTGCTTGCTCCTTTGGAACTTTGCTTTAAAATACTGCATCACTTTATATAATCAAAGATGGATTCTCAAGGACGTATTGTGAATTTGTACAAATGGAGTTCTGATCTACACTGCTATAGAACTAGGGTCAGGAAAGAACAACTCTGTGGGGGTGGAGGGACAGCATTTTGTCTGTGAAAAACAGGTAGTTCATTGTTTGGAGGTGAACCAAGGCATGGCTCAATGAATTCTTTAAGAATATTTTGGGCTTGATTAAGGAAAACATGTTCCCATTAGGAAACTGTGTCTTTCTTAGTTTAACATATAATGAATCAGAGGTTCTTTCAAGTACATAGGCTTATAAATAATGCAAGGGTTATCATTCACCACATGGTAAAATTCCTGGTACAAAATGCACTCACTACAACAGCTCTTTAAGAAAGACCCATTGTTCTATAGAGGCCTTTTCTGGTTTGCCAAGGTACTTGTTTCCAAACTTACAATCATACCTGCTTCATTTAGTATATTAAAAGTTTAGTCAGTTCTACTTTGTGGTAAGCATGTGTTGCTTTGTGTTTCAGTTTAGCCAAAAGTATTAAGAATGTTTGGAGTATGGAAAAAGCTAAATGATATCACTCTCAGTGGGATTATATATTTCATGAAGATTTTGACTGTGAATACAGAAAATTAATGCGCCTAGAATAGACCCAGCTTTGGATTAGATCTTTTTTATTTTATCAACATATGCATTTTGTCTCAAATGAATCAGTGATTTGCTTGCTACCAAACACATAGCTCAGCCCTTGTAAGCTGAGCCAATGTTAGATTGAATAATTATGGCTCCAACCCTCATCAAATGATGACCTTGGGAAACTCACTATATCAGGGCTTTAAACTTGTGACAAAAGAGGTTATGGTAGACCAAATAAAGATTTAAACAAACAGAATTTTTCTCATTTTTATTACTTCTTAGTATTTTATAAAATATATTTTGATCACATTCATTCACTATACCCACTGCTCCTATAAACACTCCTTCCCAATCCACCCATGCCCTTAAAAATAAAACTATCAAGTCCAATTTGTGTTGATTATCAGTCCTAAGTGAACCATCTTATCCTTTCCTACCAAGGCTCAGAGATATTGCAAAAGAGTGGGCAGATTCTACGAACTGGAAGTGGTGGATGAGTATAAGGAAACAGTGGTTTCTGAGCACATCAGGGCAGCAGTTGCACATATGAATGTGTAGGATGTCCAAGCACCATACAAGCTCAAGACAGAAAAAAAATTCTATCATGGAGAGAGAAGGTTGGCATAAAATTCCCATTGAAGGAGTTATTGACAATTGATATCTGTTTAGAGAGACAGGAACAGTGTTAAAGGTGTGGACCCTAAGGAGTAAGGCCCTCCTAGAAGGCCACACATCTAAGAGTATTTGGACTCTTATTACCTGCCCTTTGGCTGGTTGTGGGTCTTCATGTTAATTATCACATATTGTAGATAAGAAGTTTCTCAGATGAGGGTTGAGAGATGCACTAATCTCTGGGTATAAAAATTAATTTTAAAGAGTCAGTGTTATGCTATGTCCATTCAACAGAGCAATAATAGTAGTTTCTCCTTAGAGCCTGCAACCATATATCTACAGGATCTCAGTCTAATGACAGTACCAGCTATGGGTTAAACTTAAATTCAATTGGAAAGAGCTTGTTTTCTTCCATTATGTTTGTGCCACTACTGCACCATGAGTAGTATATCTTGCCAAGCTGGTCATTTTTGGAGCTCTCAAAGTTCACAGCTGGATAAGATTAATGATTATTTTTCACCTCTAGTAACCTGCATATCACCTTGTGATTAAAGATGTTATGCTAGACCAAATAAAGATTTAAACAATCACAATTTTTTCATTTTTATTACTTCTTAGTATTTTATAAAATATATTTTGATCACATTCATTCACTATACCCACTCCTATGAAATCTAATAAGGTTGGATCCTCCAGGTGAGTGCCGGGCTAACTTTTCCATGTTATATGCCTCAAGTGTAGGGTGTCATTGGCAATAGGGTTTTACTGTCAAGTTCTTCAGGGTAATCCATAACATTGGCAGTTGTCTGTAGTAATTGGTGGTCTATGGGACCTTATTGTCCAAGCATTTCAAAAAATGTAAGCCATACTAGAATTGCGTTTTTACTAGTTATCCTTTTGGGTCTAGTAGGAATATTTGTCTAGTTTAGGCAAACACAATTGTCTTATTTAATTAGGGTTTTACTGCTGTGAACAGACACCATGACTAAAGCTACTCTATAATTATAAAGAACAACATTTAATTGGGGCTGGCTTACAGGTTCAGAGGTTCAGTCCATTATCATCAAGACAGGAGCATGGCAACATCCAGGCAGGCATGGTACAGGAGGAATTGAGAGTTCTACATCTCCACCTGAAGGCCACTAGGGGAGAACTGGCTATCAGACAGGTATGATGAGGGTCTAAAAGCCCATGCCCACAATGACACACTTCTTCCAACAAGGCCACACCTCCAAATAGTGCCACTCCCTATGGCAAGAATATTTAAACCACCACAACAATTGAAATTCTTTTTATATGTGTGTGTCTTAATATATTATATTAGTATGTATTAATATATATTGTATATGTAAATATACAATCATGTATATATATATATATGTATATATATACACACACAGAATCTTGTAAAGTAGTAAGTTTTCATATAACATTTTGAAATTGTCTTTCAAACAATTTCAACAAGAACTAGGTTTCCAATTCATATCTCTCCACCTTGTTCCCTCCCTCTTTCCATTAACCCTTTTTCATTATTCCTTCTTAACACTTTATATCACTCCATTCTATATTCCCTCTCTTGAAATATACCTTGCTATTGATCCTTACTAGCCTACTGTCCTCTGAATGTATTCCAAATGGGACAAATATATCTGAAGATTATAAGCCAACATTAACACATGAGAAACCAAAGGACATTTGTCCTTCTGCATCTGGGTCATTTTACTCTGACTGATAAATTAATGATAGTGATAATAACTGACAATGATGCATAGCATATCTTTAATAAAGATTGTTGCAAAACATAGCTACACTGTTTAGCAGGTTCTAAAACATCATTTAATAGATCTCTAGCAAAGTAAGAGTAGAGGGAGAAGTTCTTAAGATAAGTTGCTTAATCATTTGGCTTCCCCAGGAGTTGGTGGACTTAATGATAACTGTCCAGACCCTCTTCCCTTTCATGGTAGCAACACTGCCATCCTGGTGTCACAGAGCAAAGCAGATACTCATCCTTTCAAACTTTGACCTGTGCTGGGTATTTCATTATTTCCCACCAAGGTTCCATCCCTTGCATCTTTCATATCTTAATTTTTCCTCCATTAATGAATTTTTTTATATCATGATTGCAGTACCCCTCTCTTCCCACTCCACCCCTCACACAATTTCTCTCCCTATACCCACTCCCCCTTTCCCTCTGAGAAGGTGATGTCCTTCTTGGGTTACCAACCAAAGTTACCTCAAGCCATTGCAGGCCTAGGTGTATGCTCTCAAACTGAGGACAGAGAAGGCAGCTCAGTTAGGAGAACAGGCTCCCCAGGAAGGGTAGGCAACAAATTAGGGTTAGGCATTGCTCCAGTTGTTGGGGGACCCCCATGAAGACCAAGCTGCATAACTGCTACATAATTGCAGGGGTGGGGACTAGATCCAGCCTGTATATACCTTTTGGTTGGCAGTTCAGTCTCTGAGAGTCCCCAAGTGTCCTGGTTAGTTGACTCCTGGTTCCTCAATCCTCCCTCAAACTCTTCCACAATTCCTTCAGGGCTCTATTTAATGTCTGACTGTAGGTCTCTGAATCTGTTTCAGTCAGCTGCTTGGCTGAGCCTCTCATTGGAGTTATGCTAGGCTTTCGTCTGTAAGCACAACACAGTTATCTTAATAGTGTCAGGGACTGGTTCTTGCCCAAGGGATGGAACTCACCTTGGGCCAGTCATTGCCTGGCCATTTTCTCAGTCTCTGCTCCATCTTTATCCTTACACTTCTTGTAGGCTGGACAAACTTGGGGTCAAAGATTTTGTGGTTAGGTTGGTATCATCACTTCACTGGAGTCTTACCTGGCTACAGGATTTGGCCACTTCAGCCTCCATATCCCCCACTGCTGAGTCTCAGCTAGAGTCACCCACATAGACTCCCTGGAGAATCTCCATCCCAGGTCTCTGCTACTTCCTAGTGATGCCTTTCCCAGAGTTTCCATTCACTCTCCCTATCCTCTCTCCCCAACTCTCCCTATACCAAATCCCCACCCTTGTTCCCCATACCCAGTTTTCTTCCTCCATTCACCTCTGGCTATTTTATTTCTATTTCTAAATGAGATTTATGCATCCTGATTTGGGCCCTCCTTGTCATTGTCTTCTTTAGATCTATAGATTGCAATGTAGATATCCTGTACTTTATGGCTAATAGCCATTTATAAGTGAGTATATGCAATGCATGTTCTTTTTGGGTTATCTCACTTAAATGATATTTTCTAGTTCTATCCATTTGACTGAAATTTTTATTACAACCTTCTTTCTTCAATTATTTTATTTATTACATTTCCCCCTATGTCCCTATTGCTTTGTCTATTAGAAGGTCCTGCCCTTTGGTAAACTCCTCGCCCTGGGGCAATAATTTTCTACAGGGTTAGGTGCATTTCCTCCCACTAAGGCCAGAGAAGGCACCCTTCTGCTGCAGATGTGCTGGGGTCTCAGACCAGCCTGTGAGACCTGGGATATGGGAGGCTCCCAGGGGTTAGTGTGGGAGCTTTGCTGAAATGCCCAACAATGGGAATGTGGAACCTGGCAGATTACCTCAAGTAGTCAGACAGGATCCTCAGGGAAGTAATGCGGACACTAACCCATCTAACAAACTTTGAATCCTAACTTATTCCTGTCTAAAAGAAATGCAGGAACAGAAATGGAGCAGAGACTGAAGGATGTTCTTGTTTTTAATAGTTCGGAAGCAGTCCATTGTGCAGATGAACCAGATTTTATTTATCCATTCTTCAGTTGAGTGGCATCTGGATAGTTTCCAATCTCTGGCTATTATAAATAAAGCTGCAATGAATATAGTTGAGCAAGTATCCTTGTGGTAAGATGAAACATCTTTTGGGTATATGCCCTAAAGTGGTATTGCTGGGTCTTGAAGTAGAACTGCTCTCAATGAGAAACTATAAAATTCATTTCCAGAACTGCTGTATAAGTTTTGACTCCCATCAACAATGGAGTAGTGTTCAGCATACTCTACATCCTCAATAGCATGTGCTGTTGCTTCAGTTTTGATCTTAGCCATTTTGATGGGTGTAAGGTTTAACCTCAGAGTTGTTTTGATTTGTATTTCTTTGATGACTAAGGGCTTTGAACATTTCTTTAAGTGCTTCTCAGCCATTGGAGATTTCTTGGTCAAGAATTCTGTTTAAGTCTGTGCACCCTTTTAATTGGTTTATTTGGTTTGTCAGTGTCTAACTTCTTGACCTATGTAGTTTGGATATTAACCCTCTGTTGGATATAGTTCTTTATGTAGTTTGGATATTAACCCTCTGTTGGATGTAGGGTTCATGAAAATCTTTTCCCAATCTATAGGCTGCCATTTTATTCTATCCTTTGCCTTACAGAAGCCTTTAAGTTACATGAGGTGCTGTTTAGCAACTGCTCATCTTAGTGTCTGAGCTATTGATCTTCTGTTCAGAAAATTTTCTCCTGTACCAATGTGTTTAAGGCTATTTCTCACTTTCTCTGCTATCAGATTTAGTATATCTCATTTTATGTTGAGGTCTTTGTTCCAACTGGACTTGAGTTTTGTGCAGAGTGATAAATATGAGTCTTTTTTATCCTTGTATATGCAAACATCCAGTTAGACCATTTGTTGAGGATACTTTCTTTTTCCCATTGGATGGTTCTGTCTTCTTTGTCAAACATCAAGTATCCTTAGGTGAGTGGGTTTATTTCATCACCTTCAATTCAGTTCCATTGATCACCCTGTTTCTATAATAATACCATGCACTTTTATTACTATTGCAAACAAAGAAGGCAATACCTCCAGAATTTCTTTTATTGGACAGAATTGTTTTAGCTATTTGGTTTTTTGTTTGTTTCTTTTTCCATATGAAGTTGAAGATTGCTTTTTCAAGGTCTGTAATGAATTGTATTGAGATTTTGATGGAAATCTCATTGATTCTGTAGATTGTTTTTTAGTAAAATTGCCATTGATATTGTTAACCTTGCCAACTTATGAACATGGGAGATCTTCCCATATTCTGATATCTTCTTCAATTTCTTTTTTCAGAAACTTGTTTTCATCAGTGGTAGGAGTTCATCTTATTACTCATGCCACATTCTCAGCGAAGTGTTCTCTGCAGGCTTCACACATCTGCAACCTCTCCACATTCCCCAGCATTATTATTCTCTTTATCACTAATTAGCATTTAACAATATGTATACATGATATATAGCATCTTAGATATATACACACATATATAGTTGATTATCTGTTGCTAGTCATTAAAATTGATGAGGAATTTTCTTTGTTTTATGCACTAATCACATAAAATTTGTTGAAAGATGAAGACAATAATGAATGAAAGACAAAAATGCATTCAGCTGGAAGTCAAACGAATCTTTTGAAACCCTTAATTCTGGTTCAATCTGGCAGCCACTTGTCTTTTCTTGACCACTAAGTAGTTCTTATGGAAACATACAGCATTTTCTGTGGGTTTTGACTCTGGGAACTGGAAATCATTTATTACTGAACAACTGAATGCCCATCATCTGCTGTGCAATGACAGCTCATTAGTTATGTATAGATATAAACCATTCCTGGATAATTAAATTCAATTTTCTCCCTTTCAAAATCCATCTTCCCCCAACCCATGATGATCCATTGTTTTAACTTGGGTTTCTTTGGCTGTGATAAAACAACATAACCAAAGGGAAATTGGGGGAAGAAAGGGTTGTTTCAGTGTACAACACTCAGGTTACACTCCATCAGTGAGGGAAGTCAGGACAGGATGTGAAGCAGGGAAGGAACTTGGAGCCACAAACTGATACACAGGCCAAGAGGAAAGCTTCTCAGCGGGTTACTCCCTGTGGCTGCTTCAGTCTACCTTCTTATAGCACTCAGGATCAACAGCCCAGGAGTGGCACCACTGTCACTGAACTGGGTCCTCCCAAGTCAATCACCAATTAAGAAAATGCACAACAGATTGGCTTATTCATGGGCCAATTGATGGTGACGTTCTCTCAGTTGAGAGTATTTCTTCTAAATTGGCTCTAGCTTCAGTAAAATTGAAACTATCCAGCGTGACCACTATTTTCCAAATAGATTTCTATTACAGTATTTTTATGGAAGTCTTCAAGTATTTGAAACAAACTCCTTAAGAAGTTATGCAGAGCAAAGATCCTTGAGAATTTTAAATATTCCACTTGTTTTAAACATATTTAGTTGCTTAAGTTCCTGTAGGTGTGCTTGTTAATAAAGATTATCAATTTGACAGGATCTAGACTCTCTTATGACACAAATGTGCAAACATATCTCCAAGGGATTATATGGGTTGGTTGAGGTAGAAAAATAACTCTAAATGTGGGCATTATAATGCCCTGGACCTGGGACCTGGGCTGAGTGCAAAAGGAGAAAGCCAGTTGAGCACAACCAACCAGCATCATTTGATCCTTGTCAGCAGATGTACTAGGACCAATAGCCTCAAGGTACTGCCACTAAGATTTCCCTACCATGGTAGGCAATATGCATATCTGTGAGACAAGATGTTTTTGTTAGTGTATCTTTTTTTAAATTTTATTTTCTATATTCTTTGTTTATATTCCAAATGATTTCCCCTTTCCACTTCCTCCCTCCCCATAAGTCCCATAAGCCCTCTTCCTTCCCCCTGATCCCTAATCAACCCCCTCAAACTTCTCTGTTCTGGTAATCCCCTACATTGCTGCATCAAGCCTTTCCAGGATCAGGGCCCCCTCCTTTCTTCTTCTTGGGAATGATTTGATATGTGAGTTGTATCTTGGGTATTCAGAGCTTCTGGGCTAATATCCACTTATCAGTGAATGCATTCCATGTGTGTTCTTTTGTGAATGGATTACCTCACTTAGGATGATATTTTCCAGTTCCAACAATTTGCCTAAGAATTTCATGAGTTCATTGTTTTTAATTGCTGAGTAGTATTCCATTGTGTAAATATACACATTTTCTGTATCCATTCCTCCACTGAGGGACATCTGGGTTCTTTCCAGCTTCTGGCTATTATAAATAAGGCTGCTATGAACATAGTGGAGCATGTGTCCTTATTGAATGCTGGGGATCCTCTGGGTATATGCCCAGGAGTGGTATAACAGGGTCTTCTGGAAGTGTCATGCCCAGTTTTCTGAGGAACCACCAAACTGATTTCCAGAGTGCTTATACCAGCTTGCAATCCCACCAGCAGTAGAGTAATGTTCCTCTTTCTCCACATCCTTGCCAACATCTGCTATCTCCTGAGTTTTTAATCTTAGACATTCTGACTGGTGTGAGGTGAAATCTCACGGTTGTTTTGATTTGCATTTCCCTAATGACTAAGGATGTTGAACATTTCTTAAGGTGCTTCTCAGCCATTTGAAATTCTTCAGGTGAAAATTCTTTGTTTAGCTCTGTACCCCATTTTTTATAGGATTATTTGGCTCTCTGGAGGTGCTGGTTCAACTGGAGGTCAGCATGTAGAAGAATGCAAATTGATCCATTCTTATCTCCTTGTACTAAGCTCAACTCCAAATGGATCAAGGACCTCCACATAAAACCATACACACTGAAACTAATAGAAAAGAAACTGGGAAAGAGCATTGAACATATAGGCTCAGGGGAAATTTTCCTGAATTTTGAAGAATTGACAAATGGGACCTCATAAAAGTACAAAGTTTCGGTAAGGCAAAGGACACTGTCAAAAGGACAAAATGGCAACCAACAAATTGGGAAAAGATCTTCACCAACCCTACATCCAACAGAGGGCTAATATCCAATATATACAAAGAAGTCAGTATATCTTATCACGACAAAAGAAAAAGCAGCCAAGATAGTAGGGAATAACTTTGGAATAAAATAAGATCTTGTTTTAAAATGTTATTTTCTCTGCTGCACTGTTTAATCGTATCTAATAAGACTGCTTAGGGGTAAATAGTCAATTTCATATTAAAGTCTTTATAACTGAAAATCTAGACTTCTTGGGAAATTTTATAGGATAAATAAGAAGTAGAGATAGGAGACAAGACTTGATTGATGTGTCTCATGTCACTCTCACTATTTCTGGGTTAAAATGCGATACTCCTACAGGGAATGAAGAGACTAGTTTAGTGTTCCTTGGCTTTTTCTCTTTCAAAATGTTTTTGAGCAATTGGTATCCAGTCTTTAGATCCCCACCCACAGAGCTGTGACAGCTGCAACATGCTGACAAGGGTCATTTATGGCCTTCTTAAGGAGCCTTTGGAGAAATTGTTTTTTAGTCAGTAGTTGATTAGCTTGCTGAAATGTGCTTCAAATGTTTATCCCTCATGTTCATTTTCATTTTTTATGCCTTACATATTTTTCCGTTCTCCATCATGTCCTATTAAAAATGTTTGAGGTCTAGGGCATTTGTGCATGTGCAGCCTGATGTGCATGGTGTTTGGCAAATGATTTAGGTTTCCAAAGACAAACTTGGGGATGTAAGTACTGGTTAGACCCTATGAACAGGGGGTAAGCACATTGCAGAGAAAGGGTCCCTCACTGAACACCATTGACTGTTGTTGGAAGCTGAGAAATGCCTGATTGCAGACCCAGTCATCAATTCGATTTCTCGTTTGCCATTTCTTCCACATACTTGCAATTCTGTCCCAGCTGCTCTGTCAACTGCTTCTTCCTTGTGCAAAGGGTGGGGCCATGAAGCTAATCTAGGCTCTCCAACCTGATGAATTGCGGGTCATGGTTTAATTTCCACATCTGTTCCTCTTGTTTTCCATGGACGATTTCTCAGTAGCCACCCAAAGAGATGAAGGCAGGGTCTTTACTTCCAGTGTTTGGACATAGGCACAAAGCTGAATGGTTTGTGGTTTAGAAGATATACTGTTTATTTGAGCTACTCTGACAGGATAAAAGAAGAAAATAGATGGGATTTCTATTTATTTTCTGTAGCCAGGGTCATTTTCATTTTGTTATCCACTCATCTGGAAAGAGCTTTAAAAAGAATTTGCCACCTCATGGTTTGAGAGCTATGTTTATATAGGTTTATATGTAAAGTTTCTTTCTCGTTAGGGACAGTAAGTATGATCAGTGTGTATCCACATACCATGGGAAGAGTCAGTGATAGTTCTTATCAAGTGGCATGTCCTTGCATCCCCAGGCACAGACTTGTGTGTATTTTGCATACCCCTTTTATTTCTCTACACTCCAGCCAAGAAGCATCCAGTTTTAAACACTCAATGGTTTCCCTTTGAATCCTTTGCCATCTTATCTTTCCAGATGGGAAGCCCATCTTCTGACTTTCCTCTTCAGGATCAATTAGGATGTATCTCTTCGCATTTGCTCCTTCCTGCTTGTTCCACAGGTGTACTTGTTTACTGTTCCTTTTAGACACAAGCCTTGGTGTCTGGCAACATCGATCGATCCTGTTTGAAATGTCATTGCCCAGCTCATTTTTGGATCTTGGCAAATGTTGTTTAAACAACAACAACAACAACAACAAAAATGGAACAAACAGACTTAATGCCTGAGGCACTCATGGATCATTTACTGCGTCAAACTGAGCCAGCTCCACAAGCGCAGGGCTTTGACAGTCTCTGGTCTCTATTGCGAAATGTTTCCTTTCTTTTATGTTTCTTGTTAGGATGTCTATTAACGTTTTCAATCACCATCTTGCTATTTTATTTTTATATTTATTAATTCAGTTTTGGGAAAGGGGACACAGATAGAGTTCACAGAGTAAGTTGTTTTTCTCCTTTCCCCATGTTACTGCCATGACTGAACTCTGTACAAACATTAGACTTGTTGCAAGTTGAGACATCTTACCAGCCCTACAAGAGCTGTTCATTAATACTTTCTAGTTGTCTGAAGGTCTGCTGGCTCTGAACTTATTCTGGAGTTATCAACTGTGTGACTATTGGTTTTTAATTTTAATAATGGGTAAGGACACTACCAGACTAAGAATTTTCCAGAAAAACTGAACTCCCCTCCAGTCCCTGTTTCTCATTGGTTTTAAAAATCATTTTATCATTCAAAAAAACCACGTTGCTTCCAGTTTCATGTAAACATGTTCATATAATCAATAACTATGATACTTAATAAAAGCTTAAAGGTATGGATTCAATGTATGGTCTAGGCAAGATGCTTGCACTTGCAATACTTCCATCTTCATGTATAAGATGAGGATAGGAATTGTTTGTGCCACACAGATTTGCTGAGAAGGTTCAATCATTGAATATTTGTATTGACTTCAAACCTTGACTAGCTCATAGTAAATACAATTAGGAGCTTATTAAATACATTTCAGTCCTCAAAAATAATGATTAATCAAGACTTGATTGCTTCTTAAACTGCTTAATTATTAGTAAAACTTTCAAGGAATTTGTGCCATGATATGGCTCAGCGTGCATGCACACACACATACTAAAATTAATAAAATAAAGTCTTCCAAGAAGTTGTACTATACTTTTTAAGTTAACTATTTTTTATTAACTTTTATACAATGTACTTTCATCATTTGCTTTCCTTTCCCAAACTCCTTCCAGAATATCTCCATCTTGGTACCCACTGAACTTTATGATTTTTTTCTTTTTCTCTGAAAAACAAACCCACAAAGCAAAAGAAATAAAAACTCAATAAGACAAAAGATATTGAAATTAAAAAAATATTTACAAGAAGTATGTGTTATCCATCTACTACTGGGCAAGAAGACTTGTCTGGAGTATGATTGATATGTCCCATGGCATTCCATTTGAGAAAATTGATTATCCCTTTCCTAGAAGAAATCAGTTGCAACTAGCTTCTTGGGTAGGAGTAGGAATTTATGTCTCCTCCCCTCTTCAGTGCTGGGATTCTGTCTGCTTTGAATCTGTGCTGGTCTTTTGCATGTTGTCAAAGTCTCTGTGCATTCATTTGTTTATCAGTGCTGTCGTGTCTGGAAGACTCTGTTTTCTTGGACTCACACAACACTTCTGCCTTTGACAATCTTTCTTCTTATACCTCTGTGTATATTCCAGGGCCTTAATAGAAGGGTCTGATAAAGGCAACCTATGTAGGTTGAGTTCTCCAATTTCTCTCACTCTCTGTACACTGTCCAGTTGAGGACCTCTGAGTTAATTAACTACTTCGAGAAAAAGCTCCTCTGATGTGCACTGAGTTTATGCATATCAGAGATGTGCAATAGGTACAGCAGTCGTTAGGAAACATTTCATTGCTTTGTTCCTTTAGCAGTGTAATGGTTCCCTGTAGGGTTATGGTCTATATAGTTTCAGGTTTGTAATCACTGAAGCAGGTGTCAGGTATGGGTTCTACCTCATAGACTGGGCCTTAGATCCAATCAGGAATTTTCTCCCCCATTATATACTGATTCCATTTAAATTCCTTTCATATATGTATATATTTTTGGAAGCATCTAGTTTTGTTTTAAATAAACTTTATTTGAATTTAGTTACTTGTGTTAGGCTTAACCTTGAAAATATACATAGGAAGCTAAGTAAAACTTGTCTCTGAAAATGAATTACATTTGTAGTTAATGTGATTACAAGCATAGTTTGGAGAACATTAATGAATTTGATCACCTATAAAGCAGATAAACAAAAGCATGCAAGTCTTAATTACCCTCAACAGTTTACAACAAGCTAGTAGAAATTTTGCCTGCTCAAAATTTTAATTAATTAATTAATTTTTACACTCCAGATTTTATTCCCTGCCCCCAATCCACCCTATGACTGTTCAACATCCCATACCTCTTTCCCAGACCTCTGTCTCCATGAGGATGTCCTCACCCTCAAGCCCCACCCCACCTGACTTCTAAACACACTGGGGACTCCAGTCTCTTGAGGGTTAGGTGCATCATCTCTGAACACAGACCCAGCAGTCCTCTGCTGTATATGTGTTGGGGGCCTCATATCACTTGGTGTATGATACCTGTTTGGTGGTCCAATGTTTAAGAGATCTCGGGGGTCCAGATTAATTGAGACTGCTGGGTAGCCCTGCTCCTCACCTTCTCTCAGCCTTTCCCTAATTAATTTATACAATGGAACACTACTCAGCTATTAAGAACAAGGACATGCTGAGTTTTGCAGGCAAATGGATAGAATTAGAAAATATCATCCTGAGTGAGATAAACACAGACCCAAAAGGACATGCATGAACTACAGGAATGGAAATGGGGAGGAGCCTGTGGAAAAGTAGATCCATCAACAGACCCAAAGTAGGATCCGGCTCAAGGTGAGGTCCCATGGCCTGACACTATTACTGAGGCTATGAAGTGATCCCAAAATGGTACTTATCATGACTGCCCTCTAAAAGAGCCAATAAGTAGCTGAAAGAGACAGATGCAGATATTTGCACTATTAGGTTTTTATATGGTTTGTCAAAAGGCCTTTAGTGTAGTTGGTTCTCCTCTTAGTCTCAATGATACACTCTAAATTTGATGCCCATTGCTCATTTGTTCTTTTTTTAAAATTAGATATTTTCTTTATTTACATTTCAAATGTTATCCACTTTCCAGGTTTCTCCTCCAAAAATACCCTAACCTATCCCCCCTCCCCTTGCTCACCAACCCACTGACTCCTGCTTCTCTATCCTGGTACTCCCCGACACTGGGGTATTGAATCTTTCCAGGACCAAGGGCCTCTCTTCCATTTGATGTCCAACAAAGCCATCCTCTGCTACATATACAGCTGGAGCCATGGGTCCCTCCATGTTTACTCTTTGGTTGGTGGTTAAGTCCCTTGGAGCTCTGGCATTACTGGTTGGTTCATATTGCTGTTCCTTCTATGGGGCTGCAAGGTTTTTCAGCTCCTTGGGTCCTTTCTCTACCTTCTCCATTGGGGACCTTGTACTCAGTCAAATAACTGGCTAAGAGCACCTACCTCTGCATTTGTCAGGTGCTGGCAAAGCCTCTCAGGAAACAGCTATATCAGACTACTATCAGCAAACACATGTTGACATCCGTAATAGTATCTGGGTTTGGTGACTGTATATGGGATGGATCCCCAAGTTGAGCAGTCTCTGGATTGTCTTCCTTCCATCTCTGCTCCATATGTTGTCTTCTCCTATGGGTATTTTGTTACTCCTTCTAAGAGGAACCAAAGTATCCATACTTTGGTCTTCCTTCTTCTTGAACTTCATGTGGTCTGTGAAGTGTATCTTGGGTATTCCAAGCTTCTGGGCTAATACCCACTTACCAGTGAGTGCATACCATGTGTGTTCTTTTGTAATTAGGTTACCTCACTTAGGATGATATTTTCTAGATCCACCCATTTGCCTAAGAATTTCATGAAGTCATTATTTTTAATAGTTGAGTATTACTCCATTGTGTAACTGTACCACATTTTTCTGTATCCATTCCTCTGTTGAGGGACATCTGTGTTGTTTTCAGCTTCTAGCTATTATAAATAAGGCTGCTATGAACATAGTAGAGCATGTTTATTATTACATGTTTGAAAATCTTCTAGATATATGTCCAAGAGTGCTATAGCTGGTTCCTTCAGTAATACTATGTCCAATTTTTCAAGGAATCGCCAAACTGATTTCCAAAATGGATGTACCAGCTTGAAAATCCCACCAGCAGTGGAGGAGTGTACTTCTTTTTCCACATCCTTGACAGCATCTACAGTTACCTGAGTTTTTGATCTTAGCCATTCTGACTGGTGTGAGGTGAAATCTCAGGGTTGTTTTGATTTGCATTTCCCTGATGACTAAGGATGTTGAACATTTCTTTATGTACTTCTCAGCCATTTGGTAATCCACACTTGAGAGATCTTTGTTTAGCTCTGTACCCAATTTTTAATAGGGTTATTTCTTTCTCTGGAGTCCAACTTCTTGAATTCTTTGTATATATTGGATATTAGCCCTCTGTCAGATATAGGGTTGGTAAAGATCTTTTCCCAATTTGTTGGTTGCCGTTTTGTCCTATAGACAGTGTCCTTTGCCTTACAGAAGCTTTATAATTTTATGAGGTCCCATTTGTCAATTCTTGACATTAGAGCATAAGCTATTGGTGTTCTGTTTAGGGAATTTCCCCCTGTGCCCATGTGCTCAAAGATCTTCTTAAGAGACCACAAAAACTCCACCAGGGAACTCCTACAGCTGAAAAACAACTTCAACAAAGAGGCTGGATATAAAATTAACTCAAACTAATGAGTAGCTTTCCTATTCTCAAAGGATAAACAGGCTGAGAAAGAAATGGCAGGGAAATGACACCCTTCACAATTTTCACAAACAATTGTATCTTGTGTAACTAGATAGGTAAAGTATCTTGGTGTAACTGTAACCAAACAAGTGAAAGATCTGTATGACAAGAACTTCAAGTCTCTGAAGAAAGAAATCGAAGACCTTAGAAAAAGGGAAAATGTCCCATCCTCATGAATTGGCAGTATTAATATAGTAAAAATGGCCATTTTGCAAAAAGCAATATACAGATTCAATGCAACCCCCCTCAAAATTACAACTCAATTCATTATAGAGTTAGAAATAGCAACTCTCAAATTCATCTGGCAGGATAGCTAAAACTATTCTCAACAATAAAAGAACTTCTGGGGGAATCAGCATCCCGCACGATAAGCTGTTCTACAGAGCAATAGTGATGAAAAACAAAACAAAACAAAACAAAACAAAACTACCTGGTATTGGTACAGTAACAAGCAGGTAGATCAATGGAATAGAATTGAAGACCCATAAATGAAGCCACACACCTATGGTCACTTGATCTTTGACAAAGGAACTAAAACCATCCAGTGCCTTTTCAACAAATGGCACTGGTTCAAATGGAGGTCAGCATGTAGAAAAGTGCAAATAGATCATTCTTATCTCTTTGTACAAAGCTCAAGTCCAAGTGGATCAAGGACCTCCACATAAAACCACATACACTGAAACTAATAGAAAAGAAAGTGGAGGCTTATTTGGTCTAAATGCTTACCACATGTCTGCACTTTCATAAATGCTACATAGAATTTACTTGTAGTAAAATATTTTGAAACTATATCTATAATAAATAAAGAGAATATATAGTTATGAGTTAATAAACATCTAACAAATGGTATTTATCTTTCCATGATCTTTATGGATATAATTATCAAGATTTAGGGGCCATTGGAGAGTGTATTAACATCAAGAATAGAAGATAAAGATCTTTTCCCAATTTGTTGGTTGCCAATTTGTCCTTTTGATGGTGTCCTTTGGCTTACAGAAACTTTGTAATTTTATGAGGTCCCATTTGTCAATTCTTGATCTTAGACCATACACTATTGGTGTCCTGTTCAGGAACATTCCCCCTGTACCGATGTCCTCAAGGGTCTTCCCCAGTTTCTTTTCTATTAGCTGGAAAGAACCCAGGTATCCCTCAATGGAAGAATGGCTGCAAAGAAAATGTGGTATATCTACACAATGGAGTACTATTCAGCCATTAGAAACAATGAATTCATGAAATTCTTAGACAAATGTATGGAGCTGGAGAACATCATACTAAGTGAGGTAACCCAGTCTCAAAAGATCAATCATGGTATGCACTCACTAATAAGTGGATATTAGCCTAGAAAATTGGAATACCCAAAACATAATCCACATATCAAATGATGTACAAGAAGAACGAAGGAGTGGCCCCTGGTTCTGGAAAGACTCAGTGTAGCAGTATAGGGCAATACCAGAACAGGGAAGTGGGAAGGGGTGGATGGGGGAACAGGGGGAGGGAAGAGGGGGAGTGGGAAGCCAGAAAAGGGGAAATCATTTGAAATGTAAATAAAAAATATATCGAATAAAAAAAAGAAAAAAAAGAATAGAAGATAAATAGCAGATTTTTAAACCTGGATTTGTCCAGCTTTATATAGGCTTAAAACATTTTTTTTCCAAATAAAATAAGGTTTTATAGGTAGCCAAACTGCAACAAAGAACATGCAAAAGCTATAAGAAATGTTGATCAAGGACTTTTATTTTTTTAAAAAAAAGTTCAATATGTTCTAAATTAGGTCTCCAACACATTAGCCAGAGATCTATGTCTTTCTCCCGACCAACTGCTTATTTTACATACAATACAACTGCTTTGGTGAAAAGGTGTCAGATGACATTTGAGTATTGGCAATTGTCCTTGTTGGGATTTTATTGATGTGAAGAGACACTGTGACCTAGACAACTCTTATAAAGGAAAACATTTAATTGGGGATGGCTTACAGTTTCAGAGGTTCAGTCCATTATCATCTTAGTAAGAATCATGGAGGCATGCAGGATCTGAGAGTTTCACAACTTTGACAGAAGGCAGCCAAAAGGAGACTGACTCTACATAGGACAGAGTTTGAGGAGAGAAAACCTCAAAGTTCACCCCCACAGGGACACCCTTCCTCCAACAAAACTACACCTATTCTAACAAGGCCACACCTCCTGATAGTGCCATCCCTTGTGGTCCAAGCATTTAAACACTTGAGTCTATGGGTGCCAAAGCTATTTAAATTCCCACAGTGCAATGCAGCAGTGATGCTAAATCTCTATACAATATACTGTTAAGAGTATTTAACTTTTAAAACAAGTTTAAAAGGAAATTAGGTTTTTCATTTTTAGGAATCATTTTAGAAAACAAGATAAGTAGGGATCCTAGATTCACACCACCAACTCCATGCTTCCCTTCAGTCAGCAAGGGGACCACTTTGTAGCATGCATCCCTATGGGCCCTTCCTTTACAGAGGACCCCATACCTACATCACCAATTCTACTTAACCTATGGCCTACCTAGAATAATATGTCTGTTGCCCTCTTGCCAGCACTTCTCTCCAGCTATAAACTTCACCAGTCATGGATCCATCCAGCACCCACTCTCTCTAGGTACAGATTCCAGACTCTTTTTTTGTTTGTTTGTTTGTTTTGTTTTGTTTGTTTTATTTTTCCTTTTTTTTAATTGGGTATCTTCTTCATTTACATTGCCAATGGTAAAACCTTTCCCAATTTCCCCCTCCTCAACGATTCCCTACCCCTCCTCCCTCCCCCTGCCTCCATGTATATGCTCTCTACCCAACACAGTCCCACCTCCCCTCACCTCCCCCCAAGATCTGTTTCCCTTTGTTGTGGTCTCTATTGATCCTTTACCTGCCCAAAGACCACTCCTCCCACTAATGCCCAAAAAGGCATTCCTCTGCCACATTTTTGCCTGGAACCATGTATACCCCTTGGTTAATGATTCAGTCCCTGGGAGTCTTGGGGTGTCTGGGAGTCCGAAGTCATTGTTTTTCCCATGGGGCTATATACCCCTTCAGCTCCTCCGGACAACCCCCCAGATCCTCCATTGGGGACTCCAAACTCAGTCCAAGCTTGGTTGCTAGTTTCTGCTTCTGAATTCATAAGACTCTGGCAGGGACCCTCTGGAGACAGCCATGGCATGCTCCTTTTGGTACATGCTTCTCATCACAGTGTCTGGGCTTGCTGACTATTTATAGGATGAATCCCCAGGTAGGGCACTGGCTGGGTGGCCTTTACTTCAGACTCTGCTCCACACATTGCCTCCCTTGTTGCCCCTGTGAGCATTTCATTCCGTTTCTCAGAGGAACCATATCTCCCTCACTTAAGTCATTCTTCTGGAGCTTCCTGTGCTGGGTGAATTGAAACTTGTTTATTTTGAGCTTTTGAACTAGCATCCGCTTATTAGTGAGTGCATACCATGTGCTTTCTTTTGTGATTGAGATACCTCGATCAGGATGACACTTTCTAATTCCATCCATTTGCCTAAGAATTTCATGAATTCATTGTTTTTAATAGCTGACTAGTACTCCATTGTATATATATATACCACAGTTTCTGTATCCATTCCTCTGTTGAGGGACATCTGGGATCTTTCCAGCTTCTGGATATTATAAATAAGGCAGCTATGAACATAGTGGAGCATGTGTCCTTATTACATGTAGGAGCACTTTCTGGGTATATGCCCAGGAGTGGTATAGTTCAGATTCCAGACTCTTACTGACAACTCTACCCAAGCCCCTCTATACTGCCTGAGGATCATATACCATATGCTTCCCAACCTCTTGATATACAGGTAAAGACTCCAGACTAATTCCACCACCTCCATCCTCTCTCTAGACCTACTGGAGAGCCACATGTACCATGCTCCCTGTTTTGCTGATTGTTTTCACATAGAAACTCCGGACTCAAACTTTCACTTTCATCAATGTATGTGGCCTGTCCAGTGACTTCATGTATTGTACCTGCTTTCTAGTTTCCCCTTTCCAGGTAGAGACCTAGAATTGCATCAAACTTTACTCACTCTTTTATCTCTCCCATACTCTTGAGGATTGGCTGTGAAGATTTTCTAATTCTACTTAAGGTCATCTCCTGGGCTTTGAAACTTCACCTAGCCATAGATGAACTCAGACCTCTTCTGATACATTATTCAAAGATCACCATTGAATTACTCCAAGACTGAGCCCAAAGCCCTAAGTCTATTTATTTAGATAACAGAAAACAGAGATCCAAATACCCACTCAATAAAGAAGAGACAAAAAAGTTATAGCAAGATATACTATCAATAGTCTAACTCCAAATATCTAATTCCCATAACAGACATCTACAGGATATTCCCACAGACATAAAGAATGCATAAAGTCTTCATAGTAGCCAATGAATGGATCCTTCTCAAAATTAGACCATATATTATGAGACAGAACAAATTTCAATAAACATAGGAAAATTGAAATCACATTCTGCATTCTTTTTAACCACAATGGAAAAAATCTAGATATTAAAAATATAAACTACAGAAACTCATGAAAACAACATACATTAAACAACATACCACTGAATAACAACTGGATAATAGGAAAAATTAATAAGAAAAAATTAAAATTAAAAAATACAGCATACCAAAATCTATGGGACAAAAATGAATTAAGTACTAATAAGAACATTTATAGCCTGGAGTAGAATCTCAGCTTCATAATACAATGATACTCCTAAAGATATTGGATATGCAAGAAAAATCAATACCCCCCTGAATAGGAGATGGGGAGAGAATAGCAAAACTAGGGCTGTGGTTGTGTGAATATGCTTGGGCCAGGGAGTGGTAGTATAGAAGGTATGGCCTTGTTGGAGTAAGTGTGACCTTGTTGGAGGAAGTATGTCACTGTGGGTGTGGGTTTTGAGACCTTCTCCTAGCTGCCTGTACAGCAGTCTTCTCTTATCTGCCTTTGGATCAAGATGTACAACTCAGCTCTTTCTCCAGTACCATATCTGCCTGAATGGAGCTATGCTTCCTGCAATGATAATATACTGAAACTCTGAACCTGTAAGCTATCCCCAGTTAAATGCTGTCCTCATCAGACTTACCTTGGTCATGGTGTCTCTTCTCAGCAATGGAAACCTTAATTAAAATGAGGTGAAACTAATGAAGTAGAAAAAAAAATTTACAAACGTCAACAAAACAAACTTTTTTAAAAAAAAAGATAGTACAACAGACACTGCCCTCTTTTCTTTCTTGATAACTCTATTGGGTCTTCCAGTGATCCATTAAGAAGTTCTTTATTCCTTTTGCTCAAAGTTCAAAGATTACTGTGGCAATCTTTCCTTTTTCAACACTGTGTGAATTCTATGCTTCTACCTGTTTTTCTTACTTTCTTTGGATGTTTCCTTTTGATGGAATCTGCTCTCACAGAGAAGGGTTTCTTGACCCTGTTCACACTGACACCATCAAAATACTCTCACACACACTTTCTGGATATACTCTGGAAGGGGATATTCTAATTCTTCAAATATTAAAAGCATTTTCGGTGTTGATATGTTATCTGGTATTTGTTTTAGATATCTCAAGAAGGTGAGAGCAGGAGAGAGAGGGGGGGAGGGAGAGGGAGAGGGAGAGAGGGAGAGAGGGAGAGGGAAAGAGGGAGAGAGGGAGAGAGGGAGAGAGGGAGAGAGGGAGAGAGGGAGAGGGAGAGGGAGAGAGGGAGAGAGGGAGAGAGGGAGAGAGGGAGAGAGGGAGATGAAGATTGGCTTTGCCTTGACAATAGTTTGAACTAGATGATGAGTCCCCAACTAAATCCCTGGTGCTCTAGTTCCAAAAATGGTTTGCTGGTTTTCAACTTGCTTGACTTCTTTTGACCGTCTAGCCTTTGCTAGCCATTTTTATTTGGTAAACTCTTCTTGGTCTTGTGGTTCACTTATCATGTCTCTTTCTGTCATGGCCTCATTGTGATTCTGTTTTCTTTCTTTCTTTATTTATTTTTTTTATTACATATATTTTTTATTTACATTCCAAATGATTTCCCCTTTTCTAGCCCCCCACGCCCCGAAAGTCCTGTAAGCCCCCTTCTCTCCCCCTGTCCTCCCACCCACCCCTTCCCACTTCCCCATTCTGGTTTTGCTGAATACTGCTTCACTGAGTCTTTCCAGAACAAGGGGCCACTCCTCCTTTCTTGTACCTCATTTGATGTGTGGATTATGTTTTGGGTGTTCCAGTTTTCTAGGTTAATATCCACTTATTAGTGAGTGCATACCATGATTCACCTTTTGAGTCTGGGTTACCTCACTTAGTATGATGTTCTCTAGCTCCATCCATTTGCCTAAGAATTTCATGAATTCATTGTTTCTAATGGCTGAATAGTACTCCATTGTATAGATATACCACATTTTTGCATCCACTCTTCTGCTGAGGGATACCTGGGTTCTTTCCAGCATCTGGCAATTATAAATAGGGCTGCTATGAACATAGTAGAGCATGTATCCTTATTACATGGTGGGGAATCCTCTGGGTATATGCCCAGGAGTGGTATAGCAGGATCTTCTGGAAGTGAGGTGCCCAGTTTTCGGAGGAACCGCCAGACTGATTTCCAGAGTGGTTGTACCAATTTGCAACCCCACCAGCAGTGGAGGAGTGTTCCTTTTTCTCCACACCCTCTCCAACACCTGCTGTCTCCTGAATTTTTAATCTTAGCCATTCTGACTGGTATAAGGTGAAATCTCAGGGTTGTTTTGATTTGCATTTCCCTAATGACTAATGAAATTGAGCATTTTTAAGGTGCTTCTCCGCCATCCCAAGTTCTGCAGGTGAGAATTCTTTGTTTAACTCTGTACCCCATTTTTTAATAGGGTTGTTTGGTTTTCTGGAGTCTAACTTCTTGAGTTCTTTATATATATTGGATATTAGCCCTCTATCTGATGTAGGATTGGTGAAGATCTTTTCCCAATTTGTTGGTTGCCGATTTGTCCTCTTGATGGTGTCCTTTCCCTTCCAGAAACTTTGTAATTTTGTGAGGTCCCATTTGTCAATTCTTGATCTTAGCGCATATGCTATTGGTGTTCTGTTCAGAAACTTTCTCCCTGTACCGATGTCCTCAAGGGTCTTCCCCAGTTTCTTTTCTATTAGCTTCAGAGTGTCTGGCTTTATATGGAGGTACTTGATCCATTTGGATTTGTGCTTAGTACAATGAGACAAGGATGGATCAATTCGCATTCTTCTGCATGCTGACCTCCAGTTGAACCAGCACCATTTGTTGAAAAGGCTATCTTTTATCCATTGGATATTTTCAGCCTCTTTGTCGAGGATCAAGTGGCGAGAGGTGTGTGGGTTCATTTCTGGATCTTCAATCCTGTTCCATTGATCCTCCTGCCTGTCACTGTACCAATACCATGCAGTTTTTAACACTATTGCTCTGTAGTATTGCTTGAGGTCAGGGATACTGATTCCCCCAGACTTTCTTTTGTTGCTGAGAATAGTTTTAGCTATCCTGGGTTTTTTGTTATTCCAGATGAATTTGATAATTGCTCTTTCTAACTCTGTGAAGAATTGAGTTGGGATTTTGATGGGTATTGCATTGAATCTGTATATTGCTTTTGGCAAAATGGCCATTTTAACTATATTGATTCTACCGATCCATGAGCATGGGAGGTTTTCCCATTTTTTGAGGTCTTCTTCCATTTCCTTCTTCAGAGTCTTGAAGTTCTTGTCATACAGATCTTTCACATGTTTGGTAAGAGTCACCCCAAGATACTTTATACTGTTTGTGGCTATTGTGAAGGGGGTCATTTCCCTAATTTCTTTCTCAGCCTGCTTATCCTTTGAGTATAGGAAGGCCACTGATTTGTTTGAGTTGATTTTATAACCTGCCACTTTGCTGAAGTTGTTTATCAGCTGTAGGAACTCTCTAGTGGAGTTTTTGGGTCACTTAGGTAGACTATCATGTCATCTGCAAATAATGATAGTTTGACTTCTTCCTTTCCAATTTGTATCCCTTTGACCTCCTTATGTTGTCTAATTGCCCGAGCTAGTACCTCAAGTACAATATTGAAAAGACAAGGAGAAAGGGGGCAGCTCTGTCTAGTCCCTGATTTTAGTGGAATTGCTTCAAGTTTCTCTCCATTTAGTTTGATGCTGGCTACCGGTTTGCTGTATATTGCTTTTACTATGTTTAGGTATGGGCCTTGAATTCCTGTTCTTTCTAAGACTTTAAGCATGAAAGGATGCTGAATTTTGTCAAATGCTTTTTCAGCATCCAATGAAATGACCATGTGGTTTTTTCTTTGAGTTTGTTTATGTAGTGGATTGCATTGATGGATTTCCTTATATTGAACCAACCCCGCAGTCCTGGGATAAAGCCTACTTGATCATGGTGGATGATCGTTTTGATGTGTTCTTGGATTCGGTTGGCAAGAATTTTATTGAGTATTTTTGCATCGATGTTCATAAGGGAAATTGGTCTGAAGTTCTCTTTCTTTGTTGGATTTTTGTGTAGTTTTGGTATCAGCATTATTGTGGCTTTGTAGAAAGAATTGGGTAGTGTTCCTTCTGTTTCTATTTTGTGGAATAGTTTGAAGAGTATTGGTGTTAACTCTTCTTTGAAGGTCTGATAGAATTCTGCACTGAAACCATCTGGTCCTGTGCTTTTTTTGGTTGGAAGACTTTCTATGACTCCTTCTATTTCTTTAGGCATTATGGGACTGTTTAGATGATCTATTTGGTCCTGATTTAATTTTGGTATTTGGTGTCTGTCAAGGAAATTGCCCATTTCCTCCAGATTCTCCAGTTGTGTTGAGTACAGGCTCTTGTAGTAGGATCTGATGATTTTTTGGATTTCCTCAGTTTCAGTTGTTATATCTCCCTTTTCATTTCTAAGTTTGTTAATTTGGATACTTTCTCTGTGCCCTTTGGTCAGTCTAGCTAAAGGTTTATCTATCTTGTTGATTTTCTCAAAGAACCAGCTCCTGGTTTTGTTGATTCTTTGTATGGTTCTCTTTGTTTCTACTTGATTGATTTTGGCCCTGAGTTTGGTGATTTCTTGCCTTCTACTCCTCCTGGGTGAAATAGCTTCTTTTTGTTCCAGGGCTTTCTAGGTGTGTCATTAAGCTGGTAATGTATGCTCTCTCCATTTTCTTTTTGGAGGCACTCAGGACTATGTGTTTTCCTCTTAGCACTGCTTTCATTGTGTCCCATAGATTTGGGTATGTTGTGTCTTCATTTTCATTGTGTTCTAAAAAGTCTTTAATTTCTTTCTTTATTTCTTCCTTGACCAAGGTATCATTGAGTAGAATATTGTTCAGTTTCCACGTGTATGTGGGTTTTCTGTTGTTTTTGTTGCTATTGATGACCACTTTTACTCCATAGTGATCTGATAGGAGGCATGGGATTAGTTCGATCTTCTTATATTTGTTGAGGTCTGTCTTGTGACCAATTATATGGTCGATTTTGGAGAAGGTACCATGAGGTTTTGAGAAAAAGGTATATAAAAATATGGAACGCTTCCCGAATTTGCGTGTCATCCTTGTGCAGGGGCCATGCTAATCTTCTCTGTATCGTTCCAATTTTAGTATATGTGCTGCCGAAGCGAGCACGTGATTCTGTTTTCTCATGCCATTCTTTAGCACTAAATTTTTCTTATTATGCTTTATGCCCTTCTACATTCTTACACATTCATACCTGCCAAATGGTTGATCATACTTGACTCCAACTACAAACCTTAAATTAATAACAAGATATATTGTCTCAGTGTAGTTTGAAACCTCTGAACCCAATGCTTTAATTTCAGTTGTGGCTGCCCCCCAACAGCATTTTAGAATGTATTTATTCTCTTCCTTCATCTTTGTCACCCAACCAACATCTTATTCTATATTCACACCCTATGCATTAGTAATCACTTATATGTTTGGGTTGTAGATTTTAATTCTTGCTTCTATATTAGTAGGGGTCATATGTCTCTTTAAACTATTTATCAGATTTGATGTAAAAGTTTTGAAAGATTTATTTATTTATTTAATGCGTATGAGTGTCAGCTCTCTGCAGGCAGGTCTAGGCATAGAAGAGGGAACCCAGTCCAGCTGAGTCCCCAGTGTTGAGCAGCATTGTGAGTGTGGTGGTTTGGATCTCCTGACTCCGGAGAATAACCACCCTGAGCAGAGAGTCTGGCAAAGCAGGGACTCCATTAATTGTATCAGTCTTTTGTTTATATGGGGCTGAGAGAGAGGTGTTTTCTTTTTTTTTTTCTGAGGTAAGATGATATAGGGAGCTGGGAAGGGTGACAGAGAGTATAAAGTGACTAACAGAGCCAACAAAATTATTCTACATCAGAAGTAGCTAGGCAAAGGCAGGCTTAAGCAGGTCGTGCTGACTCATTCCAGGACCGAAGTGACCCAAACAGGTCTCTAAACTTGAGCAAAGGCTCAGGCTCCCTCAGTAGGCCCCCGTATCTAGCTAAATAAGGTCCAACATATGAATACACTGTAGCTGTCTTCAGACATACCAGAAGAGAGTATCAATTCCTATTACAGTTGGTTGTGAGCCACCACATGGTTGCTGGGAATTGAACTACTGAGTCATCTCCCCAGCCCTTTGACATACTTTTTTAGGTGGTATGTATTGAAAAAATTACGCATTTGTTTTAAAACAGGTTTTTTTTAAGTATGCCATTATAATTCTTTGAATTTTCTCTGTTTGATTTTATATCTCCCCTTTTAACTCTAATTTTGCCAATCATGATCTTCTTTCTCTGCCTCTTAGTTAATTTGGCTAAGGACTTGTCAATCTTATTGATTTTCTCAAAGAACTAACTTCTTGTTTCATTGTTTATTGTATTTTTTTCAATTTTATTGATTTCAGCCCCGAGTTTGATTATTTCTTGTTGTCTACTCCTTTTGATGTGAATTATCCTGTTTGTTCTAGAGGTTTCTAGTGTGCAAGTAACTAGCATGGGATCTTTTCTTTTGAAATTTTTTGTGGCACTTAGTGCTATAAACTTGCCTCTTAGAACAGCCTTTATTTTGTCCCACACGTTTGGATATATTGTCCATTCATTTTTTATTCAATACTGGGAAGATTTAATTTCCTTCTTAATTTATGTCTTGACAGATTATTTTTATTCACTAGTGAGTTGTTCAGATTCCATGAGCTTATAAGCCTTCTGATGTTTCTATTTTTTTCCTTTTTTTCCTTCTGTTCTTGATATCCAACTTTAACCAGTAGTCAGATTAAATGTTACTTCAATGTTCTTGTGTCTGTTGAGACTTGCTTTGTGTCTGAGTATATGCTCAATTTTGGAGAAAGGTTTACAAGCTGCTAAGAAGAAGATATATTCATTTATGTTTGAGTGAAATGTTCCATAAATATCTGATAGGTCCATTTGATTTATGTCATTATTTACCAGCATATCTCTGTTTAGATTTTGTCTGGATGACTTGTCTATCGATAAGAGTATGGTATTGCAGTTACCCACTATCAGTGTGTGAGAGTGAATATATACTCTAAGATGTACTAATGTTTCTTTTATAAACTTGGATACCCTTGTGTTTGGGTACACACATATCCAATATCCAAATACATGTTAAGAATTACAATGTCCTTTTGGTTGTACTTTTTTCTCTTATGAGTATGTAGTATCCTTTACTACCTTTTCTGATTAGTTTTGCTTGGAAGTATATTTTGATAGATATGTAAGTGGCTGTACCAGTTTGCTTCTTGTTTAAAATATCTTTTTCTGTCTTTTTATTCAGAGGTAATGTCTATCCTTGCTGTTAAAGTGTATTATTTGTTTCCAGCAGAAGGACGGATCCTGATTTTGCATCTATTCTCTTAGTCTTTGCCTCTACATTGGGAAGTTGAAACCATTGACACTGAGATTTATCAATGAGCAGTGTTCATTGATTCCTGTTTATTTGTTGTGGTCTCTGTGTGTTTCCCCCCTTTGATTTGTTGATTTAGAGTTATTTATTCCTTGTGTTTTCTTGGTTAATCTTTCTAGGTTGAAGTTTTCCTTTTTGTGCCTTCTAGAGAGTTGAATCTGTAAACCAGATAAATTTGGTTTTGTTATGGAATGTCTTTTCCCCCCATCTATTATATTGAAGTTTTGGTGTATATTAGTCTGAGCTGGCAATTTTGAAATCTTTGAGAATTTATGGAACATCTGTTCAAGCCCCTCTGGTTTTCAACGATTCCAATGAGAAGTCAGATGTTATTCTAATAGTCTACCTTTACATGTTACTTGGTCTTTTCCTCTTTTTTTTTTTTTTTTTTTTTTTTGTCTTTTTTTTTATTTGATATAATTTATTTACATTTCAAATGATTTCCCCTTTTCTAGCCCCCCCCCCCACTCCCCGAAAGTCCCGTAAGCCCCCTTCTCTTCCCCTGTCCTCCCTCCCACCCCTTCCCAGTTCCCCGTTCTGGTTTTGCCAAATACTGTTTCACTGAGTCTTTCCAGAACCAGGGACCACTCCTGCTTTCTTCTTGTATCTCATTTGATGTGTGGATTATGTTTTGGGTATTCCAGTTTTCTAGGTTAATAACCACTTATTAGTGAGTGCATACCATGATTCACCTTTTGAGTCTGGGTTACCTCACTTAGTATGATGTTCTCTAGCTCCATCCATTTGCCTAAGAATTTCATGAATTCATTGTTTCTAATGGCTGAATAGTACTCCATTGTGTAGATATACCACATTTTTTGTATCCACTCTTCTGTTGAGGGATACCTGGGTTCTTTCCAGCATCTGGCAATTATAAATAGGGCTGCTATGAACATAGTAGAGCATGTATCCTTATTACATGGTGGGGAATCCTCTGGGTATATGCCCAGGAGTGGTATAGCAGGATCTTCTGGAAGTGAGGTGCCCAGTTTTCGGAGGAACCGCCAGACTGCTTTCCAGAGTGGTTGTACCAATTTGCAACCCCACCAGCAGTGGAGGAGTGTTCCTCTTTCTCCGCACCCTCTCCAACACCTGCTGTCTCCTGAATTTTTAATTTTAGCCATTCTGACTGGTGTAAGATGAAATCTTAGGGTTGTTTTGATTTGCATTTCCCTAATGACTAATGAAGTGGAGCATTTTTTAAGATGCTTCTCCGCCATCCGAAGTTCTTCAGGTGAGAATTCTTTGTTTAACTCTGTACCCCATTTTTTAATAGGGTTGTTTGGTTTTCTGGAGTCTAACTTCTTGAGTTCTTTATATATATTGGATATTAGCCCTCTATCTGATGTAGGATTGGTGAAGATCTTTTCCCAATTTGTTGGTTGCCGATCTGTCCTCTTGACGGTGTCCTTTGCCTTACAGAAACTCTGTAACCTTATGAGGTCCCATTTGTCAATTCTTGCTCTTAGAGCATACGCTATTGGTGTTCTGTTCAGAAACTTTCTCCCTGTACCGATGTCCTCAAGGGTCTTCCCCAGTTTCTTTTCTATTAGCTTCAGAGTGTCTGGCTTTATGTGGAGGTCCTTGATCCATTTGGATTTGAGCTTAGTACAAGGAGACAAGGATGGATCAATTCGCATTCTTCTGCATGCTGACCTCCAGTTGAACCAGCACCATTTGTTGAAAAGGCTATCTTTTTTCCATTGGATGTTTTCAGCCTCTTTGTCGAGGATCAAGTGGCCATAGGTGTGTGGGTTCATTTCTGGATCTTCAATCCTGTTCCATTGATCCTCCTGCCTGTCACTGTACCAATACCATGCAGTTTTTAACACTATTGCTCTGTAGTATTGCTTGAGGTCAGGGATACTGATTCCCCCAGATTTTCTTTTGTTGCTGAGAATACTTTTAGCTATCCTGGGTTTTTTGTTGTTCCAGATGAATTTGATAATTGCTCTTTCTAACTCTGTGAAGAATTGAGTTGGGATTTTGATGGGTATTGCATTGAATCTGTATAGTGCTTTAGGCAAAATGGCCATTTTAACTATATTGATTCTACCGATCCATGAGCATGGGAGGTTTTCCCATTTTTTGAGGTCTTCTTCCATTTCCTTCTTCAGAGTCTTGAAGTTCTTGCCATACAGATCTTTCGCATGTTTGGTAAGAGTCACCCCAAGATACTTTATACTGTTTGTGGCTATTGTGAAGGGGGTCATTTCCCTAATTTCTTTCTCAGCCTGCTTATCCTTTGAGTATAGGAAGGCCACTGATTTGCTTGAGTTGATTTTGTAACCTGCCACTTTGCTGAAGTTGTTTATCAGCTGTAGGAGCTCTCTAGTGGAGTTCTTTGGGTCACTTAGGTAGACGATCATGTCGTCTGCAAATAATGATAGTTTGACTTCCTCCTTTCCAATTTGTATCCCTTTGACCTCCTTATGTTGTCGAATTGCCCGAGCTAGTACCTCAAGTACAATATTGAAAAGATAAGGAGAAAGGGGGCAGCCTTGTCTGGTCCCTGATTTCAGTGGGATTGCTTCAAGTTTCTCTCCGTTTAGTTTGATGCTGGCTACCGGTTTGCTGTATATTGCTTTTACTATGTTTAGGTAGGGGCCTTGAATTCCTGTTCTCTCCAAGACTTTAAGCATGAAAGGATGCTGAATTTTGTCAAATGCTTTTTCAGCATCCAATGAAATGACCATATGATTTTGTTCTTTGAGTTTGTTTATGTAGTGGATTGTATTGATGGATTTCCGTATATTGAACCAACCCTGCATTCCCGGGATAAAGCCTACTTGATCATGGTGGATGATCGTTTTGATGTGTTCTTGGATTCGGTTGGCAAGAATTTTGTTGAGTATTTTTGCATCGATGTTCATAAGGGAAATTGGTCTGAAGTTCTCTTTCTTTGTTGGATCTTTGTGTGGCTTTGGTATCAGCGTAATTGTGGCTTCGTAGAAGGAATTGGGTAGTGTTCCTTCTGTTTCTATTTTGTGGAATAGTTTGAAGAGTATTGGTGTTAACTCTTCTTTGAAGGTCTGGTAGAATTCTGCACTGAAACCATCTGGTCCTGTGCTTTTTTTGGTTGGAAGACTTTCTATGACTCCTTCTATTTCTTTAGGCTTTATGGGACTGTTTAGATGGTCTAGTTGGTCCTGATTTAATTTTGGTATTTGGTATCTGTCAAGGAAATTGTCCATTTCCTCCAGATTCTCCAGTTGTGTTGAGTACAGGCTCTTGTAGTAGGATCTGATGATTTTTTGGATTTCCTCAGTTTCCGTTGTTATGTCTCCCTTTTCATTTCTAAGTTTGTTAATTTGGATACTTTCTCTGTGCCCTTTGGTCAGTCTGGCTAAGGGTTTATCTATCTTGTTGATTTTCTCAAAGAACCAGCTCCTAGTTTTGTTGATTTTTTGTATGGTTCTCTTTGTTTCTACTTGATTGATTTCGGCCCTGAGTTTGATGATTTCCTGCCTTCTGCTCCTCCTGGGTGAAATAGCTTCTTTTTGTTCTAGGGCTTTCAGGTGTGTCATTAAGTTGGTAATGTATGCTCTCTCCATTTTCTTTTTGGAGGCACTCAGGGCTATGAGTTTTCCTCTTAGCACTGCTTTCATTGTGTCCCATAGATTTGGGTATGTTGTGTTTTCATTTTCATTGTGTTCTAAAAAGTCTTTAATTTCTTTCTTTATTTCTTCCTTGACCAAGGTGTCATTGAGTAGAGTATTGTTCAATCTCCACGTGTTTGTGGGTTTTCTGTTGTTTCTGTTGCTATTGAAGACCACTTTTATTCCATAGTGATCAGATAGGAGGCATGGGATTAGTTCTATCTTTTTATATTTGTTGAGGTCTGTCTTGTGACCAATTATATGGTCGATTTTGGAGAAGGTACCATGAGGTGCTGAAAAAAAGGTATATTCTTTTGTTTTAGGATAGAATGTTCTATATATATCAGTTAAATCTAATTGGTCCAAAGCTTCAATTAGTTTCATTGTGTCCTTGTTTAGTTTCTGTTTTCCTGATCGGTCCATTGAGGAAAGTGCAGTGTTGAAGTCACCAACAATTATTGTGTTAGGTGCAATGTGTGCTTTGAGTTTTAATAAAGTTTCTTTTATGAAAGAGGGTGCCCTTGCATTTGGAGCATAGATGTTCAGGATTGAGAGTTCTTCTTGTTGTATTTTTCCTTTGACCAGCAAGAAGTGTCCCTCAGAGTCTCTTTTGATGACTTTGGGTTGAAAGTCAATTTTATCTGATATTAAAATGGCTACTCCAGCTTGTTTCCTGAGACCATTTGCTTGTAAAATTGTCTTCCAGCCTTTTACTCTAAGGTAGTGTTTGTCTTTGACCCTTAGGTGTGTTTCCTGTAAGCAGCAAAATGTAGGGTCCTGTTTACGTATCCAGTCAGTTAGTCTGTGTCTTTTTATTGGGGCATTGAGTCCATTGATGTTAAGAGATATTAAGGAATAGTGATTGTTACTTCCTATCATTTTTGACATTATTTTTTAAATTTGATTGCTTAACTTCTTTGGGTTTGATGAAAGGTTACTATCTTGCTTTTTTCAGGGTGGAGTTTCCCTCCTTGTATTGGTGTTGTCCTCCTATTATCCTTTTTAGGGCTGGGTTTGTGGATAGATATTGGGTGAACTTGGTTTTGTCGTGAAATATCTTAGTTTCTCCATCTATGGTGATTGAGAGTTTTGCTGGATATAGTAGTTTTGGTTGGCATTTGTGTTCTCTTAGAGTCTGCATGAGATCTGCCCAGGACCTTCTAGCCTTCATAGTCTCAGGTGAAAAGTCTGCTGTGATTCTGATAGGTCTTCCTTTATATGTTACTTGGCCTTTTTCTCTTACTGCCTTTAGTATTCTTTCTTTGTTTAGAACATTTGGTGTTTTGATTATTATGTGACGGGAAGTATTTCTGTTCTGGTCCAGTCTGTTTGGAGTTCTGTAGGCTTCTTGTATATTCATGGGCATCTCTCTCTTTAGGTTAGGGAAGTTTTCTTCCATAATTTTATTGAAGATATTTGCTGGCCCTTTAAGTTGTAAATCTTCACTCTCATCTATGCCTATAATCCTTAGGTTTGGTCTTCTCATTGTGTCCTGGATTTCCTGGATATTTTGGGTTACAAGCTTTTTGCACTTTGCATTTTCTTTAACTGTTGAGTCCATGGTTTCTATGGAATCTTCAGCATCTGAGATTCTTTCTTCTATCTCTTGTATTCTGTTGTTGATATTTGCATCTCTGTCCCCTGATTTCTTCCCAAGGCTTTCTATCTCCAAAGTTGTCTCCCTTTGAGTTTTCTTAGTTGTTTCTACTTCTGATTTTAGATCCTGGATGGTTTTGCTTAGCTCCTTCCCTTGCATGTTTGTGTTTTCCTGTAATTCTTTAAGAGATTTTTGTGTTTCCTCTTTCATGAGCTCAGCCTGTTGACCAAAGTTCTCCTGTATTTCTTTAAGAGATTTTTGTGTTTCGTCTTTCATGACCTCAGCCTGTTGAGCAAAGTTCTCCTGTATTTCTTTAAGTGTTTTTTGCATTTCCTCCTTGTTGGCTTTTGTATTCTCCTGGATTTCTTTCAATGATTTTTGTGTTTCCCTTGCAAGGGCTTCTAACTTTTGATCCATTTTCTCCTCAATGACCTTCATGTGTTCCTGTACCAGCATCATGACCAGTGATTTTAAATCCAAATCTTGTTTTACTGGTGTGATGGGGTATCCAGGACTTGCTGGTAGAGGAGAATTTGGTTCAGATGTTGCCATATTGCCTTGATTTCTGTTAGTGACGTTTCTGCGTTTGCCTTTTGCCATCTAGCTCTCACTGGTGTTACTTGGTCTTGTCAGTGCTGGACTCACCAGTGCAAGCTGCCCCTTCCCCGTTGGCCTCTGGTGCACAGCTTACACTCTGCACTGCCTATAGACAGGGTGCTGTTTTCCAGGCTGTTCAGATCCCAAAGCAGGCACCTGAAGGCTCCCGCTGGGGCCCGCAGGATTTATCGGAGCACACCGACTTTTCCCAGCTGGCCGCCCGGAAGCCCCCACTAGCCTCTTGAGGGACCTGGAGATGTGGCGGCCACCCAGGCTGATCTGAAGCGGAGAGATTTGAGCTGGGGGCTTCTGCCTGAGGCCTTGCCCCAGATTGTGTCTGTGGACCAGGTGGAACCCGTGTGCACCCCCAGGGAGCTCCGAAGGTGAATGTTGCTGTGACCTCCCCTGTGCTCCGCTCACTCCGCTGGGCAGCCGATTTCCCCAACCGGGCTGGCGCACACTAGGTTAGCCTTGTCGCCTGGGCCCTGAGTCCAGGCAAACGCCTGGGAGGCCAAGGTCCGAGCAAAGTTCCCCTAGGGCTATGTCTGTTATTTGGGTCCGCCAGGTGACCCGGATGGCGGGCGTGCGCGTCCGCGCTCCGCGAAAGCACCGGGAGAGTCTGTTGTGCTAATAACCTCCTGGGCTGGTTGACACACAGATGGCCCACCAAGCCGCCCAGTTCTTGGGGTCAGTCCTGTGCCTTTTGGGGCCTAGACCCCCGTTTTGTTAGCCTCAGGCTACGCTTGTTAGCAGTCTCTGCCCTCCCGAGCACTCTGGCTCCTGTAGGCAAAATGGCGGCGCGTGCACCGGCCGGGGCAAAAAAAAAAAAACTCCTGGCTGGGTTGGCGCCCCGATGGCCACTCGAACAGCCCAGGGCCTGGGTGCAGGCCAACGCCCGTCTGGCTCAGACCCCTGCGGTGTTGGGCCTAGGATTATGTTTGTGTACCTCAGTCTGACCGATCTCTGGAGCCCGGGATCAAGATGGCGGTGAGTCTCTCCTGACTGGCGGGCAGCCGAGTTCTGAAGTGGCTTCCGTGCAGCGAAAGGCTCCGCAGAACCGCAGTTGCTTGCCGCCCGGCTGGTCAGCGAAGGTCAGTGGTCGTGGGCGCAGGGCCTAACTGGACCCTGTGTCGCCTTGGTTCCACTGCTGATGGCCCTTCAGCTGGAGCAGCCACTGCTACCGCCGCCGCCGCCGCCGCCGCCGCCGCCCCCCGGTCTTTTCCTCTTGTAGATTTTAATAGTATTTCTTTGTTCTATATGTTTAATGTTTTATTATGTGTTGAGGGCAATTTCTTTTCTGGTCTAATCTGTTTAGATTTCCATTTGTTTCTTTTAGGGATAGGCATATTTAAGTTAGGAAAATTTTCTTCTATTGTTTTTGTTGAAAATATTGTCTGTGCCTTTGACCTGGGTTTCTTTTCTTTCCTCTACTCCTATTATTATTAGAGTTGAACTTTTCATACTGTCCCAGATTTCCTGAATGGTTAGTGCTGGTGGATTAAATATGTTCTTTGACCGAGACATCCATTTATTCTATCTTGTCTTCAATGCCTAGATTTTGTCTTGAACTTTTATATTCTTTGATAAGGCTTCCTGGCTAGGGTCCCTAAATTTTCATTTCAAGATTTCCTTCAGTTTGAGTTTTCTTTATTGATTCTATTTCTATTTTGGGGTTATTTACTTTTACCATTTGTGTTTTCATAGATTTCTTTAAGAAATGTATTCATTTCCTCTTTAAGGATCACTGTCATATTTACAAAGGCTATTTTAAGATCCCTTTTGTGCTTCAGTTACTTTGCATTTCTCAGGACCTGCTCTATTCTTTTAAGGTTCCTGGAACATACTAGCCTGTCTGTTATTGTGTTTTTAAAATATTTTGGTTGGTTCTTTTATTTATTTACATTTCAAATGTTATCTCCATTCCCAGTTTCCCCTCCACAAGCCCCCTATCCCCTCTTCTCTCTAGCTGCCTCAATGAGGGTGTTCTTCAACTCACCCACCCACTTCTGCCTCAGCAGCCTAGCATTCCCCTATCCTGGGTCATCAAGCCTCCAGAGGACAAAGGGGATCCCTTCCCAGTGATGTCAGACAAGGCCATCCTCTGCTACATATCCAGCTGGAGCCATGGGTGCATTCTTTGGTTGGTGGTTTAGTTTCTGGGAGCTTTAGGGTCGGGGGTTGGTCTGGTTGGTTGATATTGTTGTTCTTCCTATAGGTTTGCAAACCTTTTCAGCTCTTTCAGTCTGCCCCAACTTCTCCATTGAGGTCCCTGTGCTCAGTTAGATAGTTGGCTTCAAGCATCTGTATTTGTATTGGTCAGTCTCTGTCAGAGTCTCTCAGGGGACAGCTATACCATGCTCCTGTTAGCAAGCATTTCTCAGCATCAGCAATAGTATCAGGGTTTGGTATCTGCAGATGGAATGGATCCCTAGGTGGGGCAGACCCTGGATGGCCTTTTCCTTCAGTCTCTGCTCTACTCTTTGTCCCTGCATTTCCTTTTGACAGGAGAAATTCTGGATTAATATTTTTAAGGTGGGTGGGTGGCTGGAACCCATCCCTCAATTGGGGGTCATACCTATCCACTGGATATGGTCTCTATAGCTTCTATATCCCCTTTGTTGGATATTTTAGTTATGTCTTCCCTGTTGGGTCCTGAGGATCTCCCTGGCGTCTGGGACTTTCCAGTTGCTACCCCCATCTCCCCCTCCCCACTGCTACACACCTACTTTCAATTTCCTGACCCTCTGTAATTCTCCTCCATCTCCTCCCATATCTGAGCTGTCCCCCCCTTTTTCCTTTTTTCCCCTTTCTAGTAGGACTGTAGCATCCATGTGCTTTTATGTTGGCAAGTAAGCATGTGGGTTTTGGATGATTACAATTCTATGTACTGATATCTGATCTTTTCTTTGTTGGGTGGATGTTTTGTTCCTTGGTTCTGTTGCCTGCTTTGTTTCTTAGGTGGATGTAATTGCTCTGTGTTGCCTGCTAAGGAATTTTCTGGGAACCAATCACAGATGTGGCCAATGCAGGTTCTAGGTAGAATGTCTTTCTTGGTATTGAGAGCTGACACTTAGGGATGGGGATGGACTGGAAGTGGGGTAGGGGACTGAGAGAATCCACATGGGTGAGAAAAGCAGGATGTTCCTCCAGGATCTACTTAGTTTGCAGAGAAGAGGGGCAGAGAATTGGGAGAAGCAATAGCACAAAGTATGATACAGAGCTGGGGATGAGACTGGGAGATTAAATTTGGAGGAGAGGAGAGAGGATGAAGATGTGAAGCTACCTGCTTCTGGAGCTTTCTTGTTTCTCTGGCCGACTCGGCTGTTGAGTTCACAGGAAATCCTATCTTGATTTGCAATGATTATAATATTTTGTTTTCCCCTTAACTCAATTATCCTTTCCTCCAAACCTCAAACTTCACAGCCTAAATCTTTTTTTTTTAATAAAAAGCATCTAAAATCAAATATGCAGTACATATACTCTGACTTGTAGCACAATACATACTTAATAAAGTACAAATATTTCCAAACTGCATAAGCAATGCAGTTCCACCAATGAGTGATTTCAGACGGTGCCTGTGGTTGGGAAGGATTTCATTCCTATGAGATGACACAGATACAGAGCTTCAATGGATATGATGCCTGAAGTTCTCAAGTTAATTGGATTTGACCAGTCCTGAATCCCAACCCCTGCCTACTAGTACAACTAGTATAAATCATTGCTTTCAGAGAGACACTATAACAAATTTTGCAGAAAAAAAAGAGAAGAAAGGTTAATGATTTGAAAATGATGCTCTTTTAAAATAATGGCCTTTTAACTTCTGTGATAAGGAAACCTTTAAAGAAATGGGCTATAATCCAAAAGAAATCAGTTATACACCCATTTAGGAAGTGGGCAAATAGCTACTTAACAGAGAAACAACTACAATATCTGGATATTTTGAGGAATCAAAAGGATCTTATACATTTATACATGTCACTAATTAAGCCTATAAAGTTGTGATTTACTTTGCCACTTTAAAAAAAAAGATTTATTCATTTATCTTATGTATGTAAATACTTTGCCACTGTCTTCAGACACACCAGAAGAGGACATTAGAACTCATTACAGATGGTTGTGAGCCACCAGGTGGTTGCTGGAATTGAACTCAGGACCTCTGGAAGAGCAGCCAGTGCTGTTAACCACTGAGTCATCTCGCCAGCTCCCACATGGCCACTTTTCATCCTTCTTTTAAGATTCCTGTAAGTCAAATGCCCTGCTGTGCTTTCTGTCACCGTATTAAAGGCCCCAGCTAAGCAGTGAAGGATGAGAGGGTTTATTTTGGTTTATACGTTCCAATCTCAGTACCTTATGAATGAGAGTCATTTCAGGAACTGAAGCAGGGGCCATGAAGAACTCTGTACTGGATTGATTCTCAGGCTTGGGTTCAACTTTCTTTCTTATACCTCCTGGGATCATCTGTCTAGGTGTGGCACTGCCCACAATGGGCTGGACTCTCCTACATAGATCATTAATCAAGAAAATGTCTCATAAACTTGCCTACAGGCTAACCTGATGGAGGCATTTTCTCTTCCCATGTAACTCTAGATTGTGCTGAGTTGATTAAAAAAATGTGAATAGGAGATCAACTTAATATTTATTGCACATAACATTGATAATATTGTTTGTAAACATTTCTGATGTTAATGTATCTATATTCAGCTTCAATCAATACAAAGTTGAAAGAATATCATACTGAAGATGAAACAAATGTATGAGTTGATAATAATTCATTCACATCAGTGGAAGCTTATTATTGTGTCCCACATACTCATATTTGATTGAAAGTTTCCAGATTAAAGAATAATATATTTAATTTAATATTTAATTTTTTAAAAATAGATTATTTAAAACAATTTTAATATACAATACACATAATTTCTTTTTCTCATTTTTATTAGTCATTTTATTAATTTACATTTCAAATCTTATCCCAGTCCTATTTCTTCTCCACAAACCCCCTATCCCCCACCTTTCCCCCTGCCTCTATGAGGTTGCTCCTCCACCTGCCCACCAATTCCTGACTCAGTGCCCTAGCATTCCCCTACCCTGGGTCATTGAGAATCCACAGAACCAAGGGGTTTCCCTCCTAGTGATGTCCCTTAAGGTAATCTTCTGCTATATATGTGGCTGGAGTCATGGGTCCCTCCATGTGTACTCTTTGGTGGGTGGTTTGGTCCCTGGTAGCTTTGGAGAGTCTGGTTGGTTGCTATTATTGTTCTTCCTATGGGGATGTAACTCCTTCAGCTCCTACAGTCCTTGCCCTAACTTCCCCATTGGGGTCTCTGTGCTCAGCCCAGTGTTTGGCTGTGTACATCTGCATCTGTATATGTCAGGCTCTGACAAAGTCTCTCAGGGGACAGCTATACCAGGCACCTACCAGCAAGTGCTTCTTGGCATCAGCAATAGTATCTGGGTTTGGTATCAGGAAATGCGATGGATCCCTAGGTGGAGCAGTCTTTGGATGGCCTCTCCTTCAGTCTCTGCTCCACTCTTGTCCCTGCATTTTCTTTTGACAGGAGGAATTCTGGATTTATGTTTTTGAGGTGGGTGGGTGGACTCCATACCTCAGTAGGGGGCCATGTCTAGCCACTGGATTGTCTGTACAGGTTCTCTCTCCCCTTTGTTGGGTATTTTAGCTAATGTTCTGCCAGTTGGGTTCTAGGAACCTCTTGGGTTCCTGGCATCTGGGGCTTTCTAGTGACTGCCCCTAGTTCCCCCTCCCCTACCACTACACACCTTCATTCAAATTTCTGATCCTCTGTACTCCTCCCCCCATCTCCCATGTCTGAACTGGCCCCCCTTTCTCTCCCTCTCCTCTCTCCCTCCCAGATAGATCCCTCTCTCCCTCTACTTTCCAGAGATTATTTTCTTCCCATTTCTGAGTAGGACTGTAGCATCTACACTTTGGTGTTATCTTTTTCTTCTTGGGTTTCATATGGTCTGTTAGTATTCTGAGCTTCTTTTTGGCTAATAATCCACTTATCAGTGAATACATACCATGTGTGTTCTTCTGAGATTGGGTTACCTCACTCAGGATATTTTCTAGTTCCATCCATTTGCCTAAGAATTTAATGAAGTAAATTTTTAATTGCTGAGTAGTACCCCATTGTATAAATGTATCACATTTTTTTGTATGCATTCCTCTGTTTAGGCTTGCTTTTAGACTTTTGATAGAAGTGTGCATAGAGCTACTCAACTTTGAGCTTTAACTGTAACTTTTATAACTCTATTGTAATAATTTCATTGTGGGGCAGAGATAGTATGTCTATCAATTAGCACATTGATAAATGGAATCTTGCATGTATATAATTCTGATCCCAAAACCCTTATAGTCTAGTTAAAAATTACTTTACAAAAACAAAAACTGTAGAAGTAAATGCAAATAAGAATTTAAATAATGTTGAAGATACTGTATTTGAAGAATAATATAATTAAGGCATTATTAACATTAGTATTAATAAACTATGATTTTTACATTTCACCTAAGGAAAACATGAAAGAGAAGAAAGTTTTAGTGAAGTAAATGGACTTGTTTTAAAGGTAGAATGGAAAGAAATTTCTTTGTTTTTTTTTTCTTTTTGTTTTGTTTTGTTTTGTTTTTGAGACCAGTTTCTCTATGTAGCCCTGCCTGTCTTGGAATAGAACTCACTCTATAAATGAGGCTGCCCTTGAGCTCAGAAATCCACTGCCTCGATCTTGCAAGTGATAAGATTAAAGGCAAGAAATTACTTTCAAAGTTAATCAAAAGGAAAGAATAAAAATAGAAATAAAAAGACTACTAAAAGCCTAAGTTTTTAAGTGAGTAAAATACTCTGTTAGAAATAATAAAACCTTTGCCTTATGAAATCTTTCTTGTTGTCTGGTGCTGGTCCCAGAACCCTCAGCAGATACAAAAGCACACAGGTCTTTCTGTTTCTTATAAAATATGGCACCAAATCTGAACTAATCATATATGTATTGTGACATATACTATAATTTCTAGATTATTTGGAATACTTACTAAAATTTAAATGCCTGTGAGTAGCTGTTATATTACATTGGTCAAGGAAAAATGGTGAGGAAAGAATGAGGTGCAGGTCCAGTGCAGATGCATCTCTTTCAAATCTTCCATATTTGTGGTTGGTTGAGTCCATGAATGCATGACCAACAGACAAAGAAGGACAACACTATTCATTTTGGAAGATGAATGAGCAAATTCCAGAATCTCTAGTTTCTTTCAATCTTGAAAAGCTACAACAAAATTGCTCTCCTTTTCAAACACACACTGAAACCAAACAAATGGGCAATGAAGTAATTTGAATACCAGAGTTTGTCAAGACAGAAATTCACTACGTAAGGAATGAAATAAGTAGAAGTTTTATAATATTCTGTGGAAAGGTAATGAAAACCTTCATTAGGATGACAGGAGAGAAAATGGAAACAGAGATCCCTGGTTTTGAAGTAACTTATAGGTTTTTCTAAGGCTTTTACAAGGGATCATATGTGAGGGGCTATGAAAACAAACCTCTCCGTGTTCTCTGCTAACATACTTTAGTAAAGTAGATAACCTTTCTAAAAGCTTCAAGATGAAAACATCAGCAACCTTTACATGAGTGGAAGAGAGCAGCAGTAAGGTCAGCAGGGCCTATCACTGGGAGTTGCTGGTGGGCATTGCTTTTAGTTATTTGTTAACTAAAACATTACTAAAATGTTTGTGAATGGGGAGAAAAGTTTGCCAACATGCTTGGTAAGTGTGACCTCCATTTGCTAAATCATTTATATCTTTCAGGGCTTATTTATTGTCAAGGAAGCACTTGGAGATGTTAAAGGAAAGAAGATAAAAATGGCATACTATATAAATTACAGGTGTTGAAAGGATAATTGTATAGTAACAGAATGGATATATAGGACTAATTCTTTGAGGGAAGAAGAATATACAATATCCTGATGGTTTAGGCAAAAAGAAATTAATGCCACAGAGGGGACTCATTGATGTCATAGGAAAAGGAATTGAAGTGACAGGGAAGGAGGGAATATCTGTTGAGATTAGGATGCCTACTGCATGGCTGGCACTTCAGAGAGATGTAATTTTTAAGGAGTGAAGGTCAGGGCATCTACAGTATATGAGTTTTGTCTTCTGAGTACAGCAACATCAAGATCATTGGCTAAGAAAGAAGGCTGCAGTATTGGGTATTTTATTAGAGCAACCCAACAGGTAACTGATTTAAGAGTTCCAAGAGCAGGCTCAAGAATGAGAAGGAAGAATCAAGGAACTTCGAGTAAGACAATTTTTAAACAATCATTCTTAAAAAATAAAAAGCAACAACAAACAACAACAAACAAACAAAGAAGTCAAGGAACTTACCCAACCGTGTCAAGTGAACAATCAAGACTAGAAAAGAAGGAGCAAGAAATATTATGGAAAGAGTATTTTTAAAAGTAAATAATAGATGAAAACTTCCCTAAAGCTGATTCAACATGGAAAGCTCAACTAACTGGAAGTAGTTTAAATCCAAAGCAATATACACTGAAACACATTATGACTGAACTGTCATGAGTCAAAACTCAGCAAATCTCAAAAAGCAGCAAGACAGAAGTTACTTATCCTGTCTGAGGAAATCCCAGTAAAACTGTCAGTGAGTTTTTCAGCAGAGATTTTTCAGAATAGAAGTTTGTGGGATGATATAAAGGCATGGACTGATGAAATGAAAAATAGTATAATTTAAAATTTGGCTTATACCTACACTCTTCATTTCCTACAGGATTTAAAAGACAAATGTATAAAACAATTACAACTCTGCTAGTGAGCACAAAACATCAAATGTAGTTTTTCACGTCTTTGCCATGAAGTAGGGGGATAAACCTGAGTAAGGGGACAAAATATTTATCCGATGAAAGCCATGCAATATTGATGAAAGTAATCACAAAAGATACAGCACCTTGGAAAGTTATCGATGTTTGCAGATGGAGAAATTAAATTATTCAAATATTTTCCTACATAGAGTGACCTATACATAATTCCAGTGGTATTCTTCATAGATATGGGGAAGAATCTTAAAATTCATATGAAAGTCAAAAGGATGACAACCTAGCAATATGTCACCGACCAAAGAGAGGAAATGACATCCAAGAAACAAATGTTAGAGAATGAAAATTCTGGTGAAAATTATAAATACAATTAGCTAAACAAATATTTAAATTCTATTGGTAATTCTTATGAAGGTTAGAAAAGATGAAAGATAAAACATGAAGAGTTGCCTTAAAATCCAAAGCCAAAAAGAGCAGAAATTAAAAACAGGAAGGAAAGGTTCTAGGTGAATAGCCTAGAGATTTGACCATTAAAATAAAAGAAAGGCAAAAAGGAGAACAGAAAAAATAGGAAGGGTGAACATAATTAGAGATTAAGTCAAGAGAGTTCCAGAACTGAAGCACATGATTCCACTATGCACTGAGACCTACCTATGGCCTTTAGTATGGTTGCATAATACCTAGTGAGAACAAAACCTATCCATCCTCATGAATGTCCAGAGCGCTAGGTAATGCCCCGGTCTGCGTTGATGTTCACCTTTACCCTATAAAATGGAAGTTTATGTGTGGCTCATCCATCAATTATTTTATTTTCATTATTCGACAATTTCTACAATTATATGTGTATTAACATGCTCACTATCTAGTCTGGTTTCTCTCTGTACCATCAAAAATTATTTTTCGACAAAAAAGTTTATGCTTAAAATATTAGATAGCAAAAAACTTAATATTTTTGGTTAGTTCGTTTTTCTCAATTATAAAAACCAACCACCTTATGTAACACTTTATAAATCTATAACTCTTACAGTCTATGCTTTTCTTTTTGCTTAACTATTTTTATTTTGAAAACGGAGGATAAATTATTCTCTTATAAAATGTTCTGTTGGAAAAACATACCCATTATATTTTCATGACATATAAGCAAAGGACAAACTAAATAGCTATATGGAACCAGATAAAAACCATTGGGGTGGTCTAATAATTTTTGAAATCTTACAGCTTCAGAAAATGTTTCTTGTGTTTATATATTGTCCTTGATTAACCAAAGATAAGCTTAGGGACAGGAATGATCATGCCTGCCTATAACCCCTTGAACTCTGTGAGTTCAAGGCCATCCAAGGTTACATAATAAGATCTTGTGTTTTTTTTTTTTTAATTAAAAACGCCATTATATTTCAGATATGTTTTTTTCAAATAATCTTAGGTATTAGTGAACTCAAAAATGGTCTTTAGTAACTTTCTTCCAATGAGACATGATTCCTAGGTAAGAGGTATCCTAAGAAACTCTCTCTCTCTCTCTCTTTCTCTCTCTCTCTCGCTCTCTCTATCTGTCTCTCCCTCTCTCTCTCTCTCTCTCTTGTTTTCTAATTGGTTAATTATTCTTCCCACTATGAAACTGAATTTATAATGAAAGCTTACTGGAATTTTATTAGCCACTTCCATTATTCAATCAAAATGACCCTAGTGGTAGGGAGAGCTTTTAGAAACAGCAAACAAAACCAGAACTCTCAGATCCCTGTCTGCTTCCTCTGCAGCTTCCATACTCAACACGAAACCTTGCTTATTTCTGGGATACACAGTGTATAAATATCATCACAGGTGAAACAAGTTGGCTCAGAAGAAACTGAAAGGTTATGAAATGGCAGCATCTTTTCAGTCTCAAGGTTTCAGGGCCATATCAGGTCTACTCACTTTGTAAATAACTGCACTTGAAACTGAGTCTCCATTCTAGAGTTTGCAGATTGGTTAAGGCGGCAGATATAAACATGGAGCCATGGCAAGAATGCTTTAACTGAAGTGACTACAAAGAGTTGGAAGTCGGGGAGGGGTAGAGGGAAATTTTGACAGCTTGTAAAGGAATTAGTAGGAAAAGAACACTTGCCTTTTGACATAATGGAGCTGAGATTTCGAGCGAGTTAGGGAGATGCTGGAATGACATGACAAGTTTGATATTTTCAAAATCAAGAGTCTCAGCTGCTCCAGATAATAATTGTTCTAGTGGGAAATCTCCTGTTCCGAGATAAAAATGAAGAATAACTAGCATTAAAACATGAATCTCGGAGCTGACATCCATATATGGATGGCATCATTGAGTACAAAAACAGCAATAAACTCTTACACGGTACCTACATTGTCTCCCACACTAAACCAAGATCACATGTGTTCACACAGCAACTACTCACTGTCCTATATTAGTACTCCTTTGTCATCCTTCATTAGAACTATTTGAAATGTCTATTGCTACAACTAGACTAAGCTCTACAGCAACAAGAATTTTGAGTGGCATTAGAGTCTATTCCTAAGACAATGTCTGATGTATAGAAATGAGTTGTTATTAAAGAGTTGACTGTTGATATCATAGTATACTTAAGTGACCCAAGAAACTCCACCAGAGAACTTCTACAGCTGATAAACAATTTCAGCAAAGTGGCTTGTTATAAAATCAACTCAAGCAAATCAGTAGCCTTCCTATATTCAAAGGATAAACAGGCTGAGAAAGAAGTTAGGGAAATGACACCCTTCACAATAGCCACAAACAATATAAAGTATCTTTGTGTGATTCTAACCAAACATATAAAAGATCTGTATGAGAAGAACTTTAGGTCTCTGAAGAAGGAAATCGAAGAAGACCTCAGGAAGTGGAAAAATCTGCCATGGTCTTGGATTGGCAGGATTAATATAGTTAAAATGGCCATCTTGCCAAAAGCAATCTACATATTCAATGCAATCCTCATCAAAATCCCAAATCAGTTCTTCTTAGAGTTAGAAAAAGCAATTCTCAAATTCATCTGGAATAATAAAAAAACCCAGTAGTTTAATAGCTAAAACTATTCTCAACAGTAAAAGAGCTTCTGAGGGAATCAGTATCCTGGACCTCAAGCAATGCTACAGAGCAATAGTGTTAAAAACTGCATGGTATTGGCACAGTGACAGACAAGTGGACCAATGGAATAGAATTGAAGACCCAGAAATGAATCCACACACCTATGGTCGACAAAGGAGCCAAAAACATTCAGTGGAAAAAAGATAGCCTTTTCAACAAATGGTGCTGATTCAACTGGAGGTCAGCATGCAGAAGATTGCAAATTGATCCATTCTTATCTCCTTGTACTAAGGTCAACTCCAAATGGATCAAGGACCTCCATGTAAAACCAGACACACTAAAACAAATAGAAAAGAAACTGGGGGAAACCCTTGAGGACATGGGCACAGGGGAAAAGTTCCTGAACAGAACACCAATAGGTTATGCTCTAAGATCAAGAACTGACAAATGGGACTTCATAAAATTACAAAGTTTTTGTAAGGCAAAGGACACTGTCGAAAGGACAAAACGGCAACTAACAAACTGGGAAAAGATCTTCACCAACCCTACATCAGATAGAGGGCTAATATCCAATATATACAAAGAACTCAAGATTTTAGACCCCAGGGAACCAAATAACCCTATTAAAAATGTGCAGATCTAAACAAAGAATTTTCACCTGACGAAATTCGGATGGCCGAGAGGCACCTTAAGAAATGCTCATCATCATTAGTCATTAGGGAAATACGAATCAAAACAACCCTAAGATTTCACCTCACACCAGTCAGAATGGCTAAGATTAAAAACTCAGGAGACAGCAGGTGTTGGTGAGGATGTGGAGAAAGAGGAACATTCCTCCACTGCTTGTAGTTTCAATTATCATAGACAAAATTTTTATGTTATAATATACAAAATTCTAGTGTATGCAATGGTTAATCCCAATTATGAACTTTGTGGGATTTAGACTAGATGTAAATAGCCCTGGAAACAAGTCTACTGGCATATCTCTGTGGGAGGTACCATTCCATGGTCTGGAGTCTTAGATTTGGTAAAAAGAAAGCAGTGAGCTTAGTGCAAGCATGTATCACTCTCTCCTTCCCAACTCTGTGGTGTTACAGCCTCCTCCTGCTCCTGACAGGTTATCATCTCTACTCTAATGGGTGGCATCTTCTGGAAATGGAAGCTAAAGCAAATCCTCCCTTCTTTAAATTTCTTTTTACCTGGGAGCAGAGGGTCATCTTTGCCACAACAACAATGTGAAAAGCTAATAGATAAAATTTGTGCCTTGAGTGGGTTGTGTTGCTCTGTTAAAGCTGATCATGTGTTCTGTAGGTTTTTGAAACTAGTTTATGGAAAGGAAATTCACCAGCATAAACTCACAAGGGCAAAGGCAAGTGTGATCAAGAGGCCCAGGTTCCATCTCAAACTAACAGGGAAAATGGGCAGTACTTTAAAGAGGAATGTAGGAGGTGGTTTTGGTGATTTGATCAGGAATCTTATGTCTGAACATTGAAGGTTCTGTTCTCTAATTGATCGAATTTCTGCTTTTTTATTTTTTGAAACTCAGTTCTGTTTCATGATATTTTCCTGGAAGCTGTTTTGTGAGAGGATGTTTTGCTTGAGCAGATATGTGAGAAGGCATATGATGGAGCTGGCACTTGATAGGTTGCCTGATGTTTTGAAAGAATATAAATACACCTCACAAACAATGAGAAGGCAGTCTTGCATTGCTAGGCCTTGGAATACTTTGCAGGTCTTCACTGTGATTTTCTGGTCTTCACTAGTGTTCACTGCATAGAGAGAAACACACCAAAGAACTCCTCTTGGTATTCTAACTGGTTCTTACTGCTTCCACTGACTTGTACCAATTCAGTGGAGCCTTGTGGTTTCTGCTGGATTGAACCACAGCTAGTGATTTGTGTTTGGCATTTTCTATTACGCTGGAATCTAATATTCTGTCAACAAAGACTGGAATTACTTCAAAGAACTACCTCGAAACAGGTCTACAACCCCCCGTTCCTATTAACCTTTTTTTCTCCACTACCTCTGGTTGGTGGCCTAGAAAGGAGGTTGATGCATTTAAGAACCATAATTAAGGTTGCTTTTTGAAAAATCTAAGCCTAGAGTACTTTCTATACGACATTTAATTTGTAATCATAAAAGACATAAGATTGGGAATAAGAGCTTTGGAATCTTTAACCACAGCTCCAGAGAGCCACTAAGAACAGATAATGTGTGATTTCCTGAAAATCCTTTTTGCTAGGGTTCTGAGAGCTGTTGCATAAAGCTGATAGAGAAGTTTCCATTGCAATGAAGGTCCTGAGATTTTAGCAATACCAGAACCATGGAATATCTGTTAGTATAGCTCAAGGCATGGAATGGAGCCAGCCCAAGAAAAGTATGTATATATTTCACATGATAGACTGAGAGGGATTAGACTACCCAAAGTCTTTTGGAGCCAGATGATACCATATGTACTAGACTCTGGGCTTAGAGCTCCAGAATTTGATGCTTGATTGTCTAAGGTTTGTTTTTGTTTTGACCTAATTATTTCTTATGTCTCACCAGTCTTTCAAGTTGGAATGAAATTGTTAATTCAGTACAATTATACATTGAAAATATATAATTTGTCTTCATTTGATAGGAACTCCTTTAAGACATTGCATTGAGTGTCAGATGACACAGACTTTAGACGTTTAAAATGTTACAATTGTTAAAGACAAGGATGACTTTTGAAGTTGAAATGAATAAAGTTTGCATTGTAAGCTTTTGGGGAAAGTGGATGGAAGACTGTGATTCAAAATTATGTGTTTGCTGTGATAAGGTGGTAGAGTTGGAATGACTAATCTTGTCATTGTGACAGGATTTAGGACTGCAATGGATCTCCAGTTTTGTGTGTCTGTGAAAGATTATTTAGATTAGGTTAATGTGAATGGTATGATTCCATGAATGAGGCCTCAAATTCAAGAAATAGGAGACAGCAGGTGAGCACTATCATCTATCACTCTTTGCTTCTGCTCTGTGGATACCACGTGACCAGCTACCTCCTGTTCTTGCCACCAGGACTTTCTGGTGTCTTCATGGGCTGCATGGTCTGTAACTGTAAACCCAAACACATTGTTCCTTTCATTGTTCTTTCATTCATTTGGTCACAGCAATGAGACAAGGACAAATATATCATGTTCTCTTCTGAAGTAGAAAAATTCACTTCCACTTGAGACCTGTGGTGTTGACTTATCTGGTGACCATGACACTTGGACTATTCCTACATGGGCCTATCTGAAGACGTTGGAAGTACATTGGTAGTTACATTTAGATGTAAGGAAGAAATGATGCGCTTGACTGGTACCCAGATGAAATGTGATGGAGAAAGAAAGGCTGGAGTTATTAGAATTGCAAACCCTAGGAGATGACCTGGAGAAGTCAGAAGAGAAGGCATTTTTATCCACCTTTCAACCCTTCTAACTTTTAACTTTTCTATACTATTTAACTGTCTATGTCTTCAAAAATTTCCTAAATTTTTAAATGAATGTTTAGAACATTTCTAACTCTTATCTTGTTATAGTTATGTTTAATAGTATGAATGAATATTCTGTGCATGTCACCATCCCATGACCATGGAGAACTGGGTCTACCTGAGTGGGAGGCTGGGAATGAAAGAGAATGGATGGGCTAGAGAAAAATGAATCCAAGACGACAAAGTTCTTTCTGATCAAGGCTCAATGTTTAATATTTTAACTCTGAATATATACGGGGAAAATACATCCCTCTTTCACCAGGATCTAGTAGCAAAACAAGCTCAGTTGCTCAGCAGGCAGTCAGCTTCTTGCAGGAAGCTGCAGACCTGGCAGAACAATAGACTTCCCCCTAAGTGTAAGTCAGAAGGCTCTGCCCAGGTCAGCAGCAGACCAATTGTGGCAACAATTAAGGTCTGGTTAACTCGCTCAAGGCAGGGGGCAGGTCACATATGCATGATTTTTGTATTCAAAATTTCATGTGTGTCTAGAAGTAGAATTTCCATTTAGGTTTATTAGAAAGGTTGTATAGTCGTCTATTAAGAACAATGTAGCCAATAATGAAATAAAAATATAACCATTTACAATATCTAGAAAAATGTAAAATACCTAGAAATACCTTTACCAAGATACAACAACTAGTTCATTACTGCACCTCTATAGGTGCTAAAGATTTCTATTACAAATGATGTTTTATTTGAACTCTAGAAATGGAGTTAAAGAGCTAATAAATGAATATACATGAACAATGAAAGAAAAACTCATGTTTTTTCCTGTTTCTCAACATCTTTGCATTCTATTTTCTATGCCACAAGATTAAAGACATGTCAAATTCCTTTGGGAAGTGCCAATGTTAAATCTAGGCTCATAAATTATAGTTACGGCATTAAAAACATACATTTCAAATAGCACATTATATATATTATACTTCTGTTAAGCACATAGACATATTCAGGAGAATCTAATTTCTCTTTTCTTTCCTTGATCATGTACTCTCAAAGTCCAAAATAACAGTTTCAACAGCAGATCAGCAAATTCCTGTCATTCTTCTGGTTTATTAGTCTTCTTTGCATGAGCTAGAGTGCCCTCTTACACAGGGCACTCTAGGGCATTCTGGAGTCTGGTTCTCGTTAGTGGTATAATAACAAGGGACTAAGGCATGAGAGAAACTATTAACTAACTCTTAAAAGAGAACTTCCACAGGCACGGAAATAGCCACTTATTTTAAGCCAAAAAAGAAGGGCAACTTCTAAAAAATGAGAAGAACTTCTTCCCGAGGCAGTGGCAGCCATCAGAGTACTTTATAAGGCAGGTCTTGGTGACTCATTCATTCCTTCTTTATTTCCTTTCTTAAGTAACCAAACTTCTTTGTGATTATTGCCTTAATGCCACAAACAACAAACCAGTTAGGTTGTACATTGCTAAATTATAGCATCCTTTTAATTCTGTCTCTTTGTGAGCATTAGTTCATTCTTTAAAGTGGTCATTTGGAGCCTTTAGCTTGTCATTGTTTTGCCATGTCAAGAAAGTTGGCCACCCTAACTCACAGTATTGTAAGTCTTCATAGACTTCACATATTTTATAGTGCCAATAACTTTGTCTTCCTGAACATAGCTCCCAGGAGGCCATTGTCTTAGATGATAAGTGAATTTTTGAATGTTTTTTAATTTATTAAATTATTTATTTATTTACATTCCAAATGTTGTTCTTCTTTTCAGTCCTTCCTCCAAGAGCTCTTTATCCCCTTCCCTCTCCCCTTTGCCTCTGGAGAGGGGTGCTACTCTACCCACCTACCCTCCTCATGTAGCCAACCAACCCTACTTCACCATCCCCCCCTACTCCTCCACTCCCCATCCAACATCCCCTTCCCTGGGGCATCAAGTCTCTACAGGATTAGGCACATCCTCTTCCATTAAGGCCAGACAAGGCAGTCCTCTGTTATATATGTCCCAGAGGTCTTGGACCAACCAATATATGCTCTTTGGTTGGTGACTTAATCTCTGCAAGCTCTGAAGGGTCCAGATTAGTTGATACTGTTGTTCTTCCTGTAAGGTTGCCTTCCCCTTCATCTCCTTCAGTCCTTCCCCTAACTCTTTCATAGGGGTCCCCGACCTCAGTCCAATGGTTGACTGTGTGTATCTGCATCTGTCTCAGTCAGCTGCTGGTAGAGCATTTCAGAAGACAAATGTTCTAGGCTCCTGTCTGCAAGCGCAACATAACATTAGAGTGTCAAGATTTGGTACCTAGAAGTGGGATGGATTCCAAATTAGGAAGGTCACTGATTCTTCAGTCTCTGCTCCATTTTCATCCATTCATTTCCTTTAGAGAGTAACAATTTTGGGTCAAGAAGCACTTAAAGAAATATTTAACATCCTTAGTCATTGGGGAAATGCAAATCAAAGCTTTATACCTTACACAAATCAGAATGGCTAAGATGAAAAATTCAAGTAACAGCACATACTGGTGAGGATGTGGAGAAAGAGGAATACTCTTCCATTGCTGGTGGGATTGCAAACTGGTACAACCACTCTGGAAATCAAATTGGCAGTTCCTCAGAAAACTGGAAATAGTTCTACCTGAAGACCCAGCTATGCCACTCTTGGATATATACTCAAAAGATGCTTCACCATACCACAAGGACTATGTTCATAGCAACATTATGCATAATAGCCAGAAGCTGGAAACAACCCAGATGTCCCTCTGATGAATAATGGATACAGAAAATGTGGTTCATTTACACAGTGGAATGCTATTCAGCTGTTAAAAACAACAAAATCATTAATTTTGCAGGCCAATGGATGGAACCAGAAAATAGCATCCAAGCGATGTAATCCAAAAGGTTACTCATAGTTTGTACTTACTGATAAGTTAATATTAGCTAAAAAGTATAGAATACCTATGACACAACCCACAGACTGTAAGTAGTTTAACAAGAAGGAAGGCTCAAGTAAGTATGCTTAAATCCCACTTAGAAGGGGGAACAAAATAATCACTGGAGGCAGAGTGAGGGAAGGACCTGGATGGGAGAGAAGAGGGGAAGGGAATAGGAAGGCAGGATCAGGTATTGGGGTGGTAGTGAGGAGACAGGATAGAAGCCCAGAGGGCCGGGAGAATGAATGGAAATATGCAGCTGCTGGGGACTGGGAACAGGGAAATTCCAGAGTTCTGGGATGTAAGAGGCTCCAGGGACTCGATGGGAATAACTTTAGCAGAAATGCCCAACAGTGAGGAGATGGAACCTGAAGAGACTACACCCAGTAGATAGACAGGGCCTCCAGTAGAGAAATGGGGCCATCTTCAAAATTTTGATAACTGAATTCTTGATTGTTTTATCCTAGGGATTTCTAGTTTCTATCCTGGAATCCTAGACATACCACAAGTACACAAATAGGACATCATTTTGTATTAATTTCACCTCAACAGTTTAATTTCTAACACTTTATTTTCTATCTTCTATCAATTCTCATTTTTATACCAATACTTCTGTTTGTTATGGATTTTTGTAAGAAAATGAGATTACCACACCAAAGTGTGGATACTGCAGTCCTACTCAGAAGGGGGAAGAAAATAATCTTGGGAAGTAGAGGAAGAGAGGAATCTGGGAGGAAGAAAGGACAGGAGGGAAAGAGTGGGCCCAATTCAGATACAGGAGGAGATGGGGGAGAAGTACAGAGGACCTGGAATTTGAAAGTAGATGTGTAGCAGTGGGGGAGGGGGAACCTGAGGGTAACCACTAGAAAGTCCCAGATGCCAGGGACCCAAGAAGTTCCCAGGACCCAACAGGAAGGACATTAGCTGAAATACCCAACAAAGGGGAGATAGAACCTAATAGAGACCATATCCAGTGGATAGGCACAGCCCCCTGTTGAGAGATGGGGTTACCCATCCCCCTCAAAAATATTCCAGAATTCCTCCTGTCAAAAGGAAATGCAGGACAAAGAGTGGATCAGAGACTGAAGGAAAGTCCATCCAGAGACCTAGGGATCCATCCCATCTGCAAACACCAAAACCAGACGCTATTGGTGATGCCAAGAAGCACTTGATGATAGGAGCCTGATATAGCTGTCCACTGAGAGGCTCTGTCAGAGCCTAACCAATACAGATACAGATACTTGCAGCCAACCATCTGACTCAGCACAGGGACCCCAATGCAGAAGTTAGGGTGAGGAAAGAAGGAGTTGAAGGGGTTTGCAACCCCATAGGAAGATCAACATTATCAACTAACCAGAAACCTCAAAGCCCCTAGGGACTAAACCACCAACCAAAGAGTACACAAGGAGGGACCCAAGCTCTAGCTGGATATATAGCAGAGGATGGCCTTATCTGGCATCAATGGGAGGGGAGTCCCTTGGTCCTGTTGAGACTTGATGACCCAGGGTAGTGGAATGCTAGGGTGCTGAGGCTGGATGGAGGAACACACAGATCAGGGAACACCCTCATAGAGGCAGGATGGATGGAGGAGGTGATAGGTTTGTGGATAACATTTGAAATGTAAATAAATAAAATAGCCAATAAAAAATAAAAAAAAAAGAAAATGAGATTAGTTTTCTGCTTACATAAGCAGTGGACAATATAATAGAAAACATAAAGAAGTGATAGAAGAAATATGGAGATGTCACAGGAAAGAACAAAGCCTAGAAACAAACCATCATAGCCTTCTGAAATGAGTAACAGGCCTCCTGTTTCCAAAGGACAAAACTGAACTGGGAAAGGGAACTATGGTCCTATCTGAATCAGACATGAATACTAGATGACCAAAACTAGAAAGAAGTTAAAATCTTTTGAAAAGAGATATTAATATTTAATTGTATATCTTCGTCTACTTTGATATATTTCAATAGTTGACAGTTGGTAATTGAAAGTTGTCATTATTGATGTATTTGTTCTCTTTTGGTTGTCTTATATTCTTTGAAATTTATATTTCCTCAGAAGAGACTAGAAAAAGGCTGTGAGTGAACAGGGTAGCTGTGGCAAGTGATCATTTCATGCATGTGATCATTTCATGCATGTGATCATTTCATGCAACAAACCGTTTCACAGGAATCTGGTTAAATTAATTTACATCCTTTGACCTTTTCCATAGAGTGTTCAGAGCTCAAAACTTCTTAAACGCTCTGTTTTTCTGATTCCTTCATTAGCCAAGGCAATAAAAATGAACCAAATTTAAATTTCCATGTAGGAGAAAATTATGAACCAAAAAATTTAATTATATTGCGAGCTTATTTTATCTCATGCTGTGAGATATGAAACTTACATGTTTTTCATCATAGACAGAGAAACTATTGGAAAATTTTTAATTATGAAACATTAAAACATGCAAAACAGGGTGAATAGTCACTAATGCTTTGCTGTCTTAGCTTCAACAGCAGGAACTGCCCTTCTATCTTTATTCATGCTCCTTATCAATAAAGATGCAAAAGGCACTCTAAGGCTTATTTGTAACAGGACAGTGTGTGTGTGTGTGTGTGTGTGTGTGTGTGCGTGTGCGTGTGCGTGTGCGTGAGTGTGTGCGTGCGTGCGTGCGTGTGTGTGTGTGTGTGTGTGTGTGTGTGTGGCGCGTGTGCGTGTGTGTGTGTGTGTGTGTGTGTGTTTGGGGAGAGTATTTGTTTAGATAGTGTATAGGGACTTTTTTACTTGCTATTGACTCATGCAAGTATCTTTCGCAGTTTGGATGTAACTCCCTCTTAAGTGCACACTTAAATTTTTAAATATATGTGGATGTCTTTACATTTCTTTTTCTGTGTGAAAGCTTGTGACTTTGAAAAATGATGTTAGAATTTTAATTAATATTTTGGTGAATCTACTGATTGTTCTGTAACATTATTATTTTGTACAGTTTTTTTTTAAATCATGAATAAATGTTTCACTTTTGTCTTTGTTTTTCAGCATGTATTAAGACCACATGCAGTTGTTTCTATGGCTTTTCACACTTATAGATTGAATGGTAAACCATTCTTGTATTTCAGGGTGAATCTATTTTAATCTATTTTTGACTTTGGTTTGTGGCTATTTTCATGAAGGCTGTTTCTTAATGGATTCTTCAAAGATATAGTCCTATAGTAGTTGTTTGTTTGCTTGTTTTGTAATAGTTCATTTGCTTTACTATCAGTGTTCTGCTGACTTCTTAAAAGAAGTTTAAAATTCATTCCTTCTGCTTAATTTATTTGGAAGAGCAAAATTGATATAAATTCTTTGACTGTTTGGTAGAATTTAGTCATAAATCCAGGTGGGCCTGGAATTGGTGGAGGTTTTTAATTACTGACTTGATTTCCCTTAGTATTGTTCTTATAGCTGATTTCTTTATATCACTCTTTCACATTGCACTGCACATTTTAAGTAAGTCATCTATTTACTCTGTTGGGGTGCAGCTGTTCATTTTAGTCTCTTATTATGTTATGATTTTGATTAGTTGCCTCTTAACAATTTTTTATTTTCTGTGCACCACAAAGTGAAAGCTCTCCTTTTAGTTTTGTTTTATTTAAAGTCTCCATTTTGTGTTTTATCTTTAGCTTTTGTTATTTTTATACTAGATTATTATACCCAGGAAACATGTCCTTTAAAAGTGATTGTAAGATAGCAGTATTCTCAAACAAATGAAAGCTGAGGAAATTTACCATACCTAATTAGACCATCAATGTTATAGAAAATGTTGGTAAATGCAAGAAAAATAGAAAATGTATTAATATAATAAGTAGTCAGTCTCAGAACTCTATTATTCTGTAATAGTGGATAAATCAACTACCTTTCTGATATAAATGTCACGAGTATGTTATTCTCGAAACATAAATGAGAACATTATGTCTTTCCACAGTATCAGAATTTATTGACAAACAATGAGTTTATAAGGTACAGTAGTTCAATAACAAAAGAATTGCCAGATTGTCCTTGTTTTTTTAGTAACTGAACTAAAACAAATATTTGTGCTTTTATGCCAGTCTAAATTATTATTATAATCTCTCAGATTGTATACCATATATCACACCACACAGACACACACACACACACAGACACACACACAGACACACACACACACACACACACACACACACAGACACAGACACACACACACACACACACACACACACACACACACATATATATATATATATATATATATATATATATAATGTAGGCTAAAATTGGCTGAAATGTCTTAATAGTACCTAGCAGAGTTAAATAAAAGGTCTACCCTTTCTATTCCTAGGAGCAAGTCATTTATCAGTCAGTGTATCATGAGTGATGTTGGGTAGATGGTGTCATTTATATGCCCACCTAGGTTCAAAGTCCTCATCCCTCCTTAAGATGGAGTTAAAACCTACTTGCAAAAATGGAATCTCTTAGGGCAATGCACAGTCTAAACAACCGTTGTTTTACACAATATGCAGTAACTCAGACAAGGCCACAGCTTGATCCAATAGAAAATTAATATTGTTACAACTATAACTATAATTTGCTAAAAGGCACAACTATAAAAAAAAAACTCACCTAAAACAATCATGGAAGAGATTGAAAAGGTAGAAATGGCATATATGATTAAACTTAAGTTAATAGCACATTATAAGTATAAAATGTTTTTGTAAGCATTATGGTTACCGCAAAGAAAATCCTAAATTGCTTTGCAAACAAGTGAAAGAATGGAGTCAAGAACAGCCCATGCGAGAAATCCAAGGAAACCAGCCAAGAACACAGTAGGTGCACGTTAGCAAATAAATCATTAGCTTGATATGAAAGTAATTTAGAGTTTCCTTTTCTATTTGTTTTTCTTTTTTTGTGGTTGTTAAAATTTTCCATTTGGTATTGGAACATCTTTTTAATAAATATGATTATATATCATTTTAATGCATAGTACTTTATGTTTTATTTTGCTGCTCATCACTTTTTATATTATATATTTATTTTCTAAAATGTAAATTATGTAAGCCAAAGAGCTATTTCAAATATTTTTATTTTTTGAGTTTAAACTACATTATATACTAGCATAGAAAACTAAAATTATGACCAATATGCCTGACAGAGGAACTGCTAAAAAGGCCATGGTGCAGTGGGGGTCCAAGAAATTTTGCAAAGATAAAATAGATAAATAAAAAATAAATAGATTGAAGAGAGGAATAAATAAGTAAAGGTTGGCATCAACGATATTGACCTGAGATTAAAATTACTGGACCCATATATACTGGAAGGAAACAAAGGGTGTTTACAGGTTGCTCTTTGATTTCCACATGCATCCATGGAAAGGTGAAACACTTGCTAAGCATGTGTCTCAGGAGCTAGTAAAAGCAATCATCACTTTGAATTGTCACCTTCCTTATTTTACACAACTCAATTCTCAAATGGGTTGTGATGTGTAATGGAAAGTGAACTGTGCATGCATGATACGTGGTGATGGCCAGCTCAGGTGTTGGGCAGAAAAGAAGCTCCACATTGCTTCTTAGAGCTGCACTATGAAAGGACTTAATCACTCTCTGGCAGTCTGCTGCTCTTGAGTCTCATCTATAGGTTTCAGAACTTTGCTAAGTTCATCATATCCAACAAGTAGTCTCTGCAAATCAGTAAGATTCATGGAAATAAAATGCAGCTCTACAGCTGACATTAGCAGATAAGACCCAATTCTTCTCTACCACAATCCCCAGCTTCACATACCAATATCATTCAAAGGTTTAATGAAGTTGAATATGATTCACCCAGCATCTTCAACTGACATTTTGCCAACTACCTACCACTTATTCAAATGTTTTGACATTATTTTTTCCAGCAGGGAAAAATACTTCCTCAATCAGCAGAAGTTAGAATGCTCTCCAATAATTCATCTTATCCTAAAGCATGTAAAGTTTCAAATCTTCTAGGAATAAGCAAACATTCTAATTTTCAAAAATGTGTTGATTGTAGCAGTTTCAATTTTAACTGTTAAAGATGTGTTAAACCCTAATTATAATGATTTTAAACTCAGTCTGAAACACCGATTCCCTTTGTACCAGGCTTTTAACTGAAAACCGATTTAGCAAAATTAGAATAGTAAGCTCAATTTACCAATGACAGATGTTCTAAGTTTTCAAATCAAAAGACATCAGATATCTTGATTTTAAATCCAAACCAAACACACAAAGATCATCTGCTGAGACAGAAAACAGTGCAGGAACCAATACATCAGGGTCTTCTCTTAGGGTTCCTAGACTCATTATTAAAAGAATTTCAAAATGGACTCAAATAGAAATGCAAAAAAAAATTTATTAGAATTTAAGAGGGTAAAACATTCCAGGGCAGGAAAGCTGTAAATCTCATCAGCTGCTGCTGAGGGCATGAGAGGAGAATGGATAATAGAACTGTGCCATTTCAGCAGTCATGGAGGTCACACATGGCAAACAAGCAGCCCTATGGCAAGGAGAGGCCCTTATTGAATGATTAAAGAAGCTCAAAGTGTGGGGTGACTCATCCCTGCATTCTAGCCAGCATCTGAAAGAGTAACACAGAAAAAGAAGGGGAAAGCTTCTGATGTAAGTTTCAGAGGGACACACAGGCCCCACTGCAAATCATAGTGGCTGCTGATCGCTGCTCTGTAGGCAGGAACTCTTGGGAGGAAAAGCACAGTGTCTATTAAAAGGCTAATCATTCTAGCTTTATTTTTCACATGGCTTAGGAGGGTGCTGGCATTCTTAGGGGTGGTCCTCTGGCCAGGAGATTGACCTGATTCAACTATAGGTTATGTCTCTATTCAGATCAGAAATTCTATTCTCTTGGCTAGGAGGAGGGTTTTTTTTTTTTTCTTGTTGGTCCTTTGTTCCTATTGCAACAGACCCATACTGCAAAGTTAATCTTAAAATTATTTAGGAATCATATCAATGATCAGAGTCCACAAACAATTCTTCCATCTCTGGACTCTGGTAAGGATGAAGCTACTGAGAAACTTCAGGATATTTTTGTCTTTTAACCCATAACTAATCAGGATACTTCTCCTTAGGATATTTTACCCTAAGCCACAGAGTCACTTAATACTCTCTACTCTCATCATTTTCTTCTATGAAGAAGTAACTCTACGTTCTGCTATGGAACTGGCGTGACAACCAATCTGGCTTCTTTGAGCTAAATAAGGGTCACTGGATGTGACACTAGAGCCACTCTGGTGGATCTATCTTAAAGACCCCAAAAGTACATCAGTGGCTTTGTTACTTGAAGAGAAGAGAGGAAGGCCTTAGCTGATACCTGGAAAAAAATGTTGAGAGAGAAGTGAGGGCAAGATTATCTGCATGACAAGTTCTAGGCAGGGAATCAGCCAGAACAGAGGATATTTTTTAAATGTCTATATCAAAGCCCATCAGACTCTCTTGATTGTCTCAAAGAACACCAGTCTATTAGCTCATTTTCATTTTTGCCTCTAGCTTCCAAGACTAGTCTCCAGAGTGATGAACCCAGGATCTGCTTTCAGGCACTTTGATAGCTGTTTGAGTGGCGAGAATCAGTGTGAGGTCCCTCCCAGATGACTTCTAAAAGGGGAGACCAGATACATTTAGCCAGCATTTAATTTTCAGGTTAAAACAATAGTGGGATTTTCTTACTTGGCTGGAAGTGAAAGCTGTAGCGAGCCAAGATCTGAAGTCTTATATCTGGGCAGCATTTTCTTATCAAGAAGAAAATCATTATTTAGAAGTAGTTGTATAAATAACATGTGGATTTAAGACTACTGTCTGGGGAGCTTAATTTCCTGGATTGTTAAGGAAACAAATTAATCGTTTTCATCTTTGCTCATATTTCCCTGTTGGGTGTTTAGTACCACATAGTGGGCCAATATTAGTCACTTTGCTTTTACTGTCAAGGCCACTTAAGGATCTGGTCCTCAGGGGTCACTTGAACTTGGGAGAGACCTCTGGCTCCTTTCTCCTGTCTTTCATCAATGCATGGGAGGATAAGACAATGGCTTTGTTTAACTGTGGCTTCGCTTAGAAGCATTGTGAGATATTTTCCCACTGTATAAGTCTTCATATTTTGCGACTGGATATTGGCTATAGCCCACTAACTGGGTGGGGTCTTCATGGACTCCCTAAACAAGAAAATAAGTGACTTTCAACAGTATATGCCCCATATACCTCTGGTACCTAGTTATCCTTGATGAGGTCTCCAGAGAGACAGTTATCACAGTCTGATGCTTTTAACTGCTGTGTAATGCGTAGGTGAAGCTTAAGGGGAAAAACTGAAACCTTTTAAATAATGTTTTATTAGACATGAATTTTGTTCTTTGAAGCAGTACTAAAGTAGTTGATACCGAGAGCAGCTCAATCTCTCCACTGATTAGGAAGAGGTTGGACTGAGCTTGGACTTAGAAATTTTATGATCATATATCATATCAACATTTCACCTTTTATATGGTGCAAGTAACTTACTGAGACCTTCCTAACTTGTCTCCTTCTTAACACCATGCTATGCAATAACCATAATAAATAAATTACTATTTGTTGTGAGAATTTTTTCCCTTGGAAGATTTAAGCAAAGCTTTTTCCAACTCTTCATAGAGTTCCAGTGACAAAGCAAAATACAACTTTACAGAAGTTCATTCTGGGGAACCATTGGATGTATTGGTCTCACCTACAGGGCATGGGTTAGGGGTTGGTGAAAGGAACATGGGTGAAACAACCCCTGGACTTGAAAGTGTTCATGCAGCAAGGTTGATAATTTACCATAGCCCTATAGATAGAGGCCCCTCTCCCTAGTCCTCCTGAGTCTACAAACTCTAGGTCAAAGGTTTTCAACTTTTGGGGTCAAGCAACCATTTCACAGGGGTCACTTAAGATGATGAAAAAATACAGACATTTACACCATGATCCATAACAGTAGCAAAATTATGAAGGAACAACAAAAATAATTTTATGGTTGGGCATCACTACAACACGAGGAGCTGTATTAAAGCATTGCAGCATTAGGTAGATTTGAAGAGCACTGCTCTAGAGCCAAATACAAGGCCTTGTACAATTAGTGCAGAACTGAACTTAAGTGGTTGGAGGCTTGACTGCATGCTAAGAAAACAAGAGCAAAGTAAGCCAAACATAAACAGAAGGTTGATTTCAAGAAGCAAGGCTAAAATTGTTTGCAACATCCCTCACCATATAATGGTAGGCATAGAGAAAATCCAGAAACATCTGGCCACTTGCTGGAAGAGGCCATCTGTCATGGTCACTGAGTATCCCAGAGTGTCCTCTCAAAGTATGTCAGGAATGGAAAGGCTGGACTGTTCTCTCTCCAGTTTATTCCCACAGAATTGTCTTTGGAAAAAACCCTAGAGCACGAGGTAACATTTCTCTCTGGGCAAAAAGCAGACTTGCTTCTGCTCAATATAAAAGCAATAAATCCTCCAAGCTCAGGGATCTTCTCTTGTCATCTCACACAGTGAGCCTACCAAGGGTTATTCAGGACCACCAGCATCACGTATCTCTCTGGGACCCTAAGCATGTGAAAACCTATATACATGAAAACTTATATATATAAAAGAAACCTATATATATAAAACTTTTAGTGATGCCTCTGATTACAGAGTTTAGTCTATTCTTACTGAAAGCTTGCCAACTAGGTAAAATGTTATATCTAGTTCTTGAGGCCAAAAAGTATGGACACAAAATAGATGAAAAGACTAAATATTAGAAACTTTTTATAACTAGAGTAAAATGATAAATACATTGATGATAGGTTGATTGTAATGAAGAATCTGTATATAGAAGTCTGGAAGAAGACAGTGTCCTGGTTCAGTCACAGAAGGAATGAGAAGGGGGCTTCTGCAGCTCTCCTAAGCATTTGCACTTAGTACCAATACCAAAAGCAAGCCCCAGGAGTCCAAGCAAGCACAACTCATGGAAAGACCACATAATGCACGCTGTCCTCTCTGTATAACAGAGTGTGTCAGTGTTGTCCCTTGTGGTAGCAGCTTTAGGCACTCCAGCCTGGACTCTGACCCAGGTGGGGACAGTATGTTGGGCTGCTAAGCCTATTGGAAAGTCACAACTCTCCAAAGCTCAACAGAAAACATAATTCAACCAGAATTATGTACTCGAAAGTTTGATTCCCAAGTAGAAGTAACTGATTGATATTTCTTTGGAATTGTGAAGCAACACTGTGATAATTAACCTCAAACTTCGGGGAGGGTCTGGGAGCCATCTTTACCTATGCTGATAAAGGAAAAACAAAACAAAACTGCTCTCCTTGAGGAGGCTGATGGATTTTGAAGATCAGTGTGGAAAGTCCAAAGCTAGCCGTGCTGACAGCTGGAGAATGAGAGGGGCTAACAGCAAAGAGACAGTTGAAAAGAAACTGGTAAAACTATCAATAAGCTCAGAGTATTTATAGCTAATGTTGGGGTGTGGGAGAGAGAGGATGGATAGGAAGTAACTTCCTGTTTAATATTGCCTGAAAGAATGAAGATAAGATATGCAGGGAACTATGCTATTAAAATATAATTTAAATGACAGGTCCTTGTTGAGCTAAAATAAACCCCATGAGACGAAAGTGTAAGCAGAATGTCTGAGGGAGACATGCTGCGGAATTAATATGAGCTTTGAGAAATGCAGCCTACAGGGGTGGTGGGTGGGGAATAAACTTCTTGAGCAAAACTCCCCATTCATGAGTTAAATAATAAAATAATTTTATAGTTAATAAAAACTGACATTTTAAAAATTAAATATTAGAAGAACGTGGAATGTCATTTCAGAAGAGAGTAAAGGGAATCTTGTGTATTTTAAGACCATGTCATTTTTTTAAATAGTGCTGTTTTCTAGAGACAATTCCTAAGATGGTACAAAGGACTCTTACATGGTGTTCTTGTGCCTTCTCTCATGTTATGTTTTATAGAATCTTGCCAAATTTCTACAAAGGGTAATACTTTGTATTGGGACTGTAATATTAAACTTATTTTCAGTTCACCTGTCTTACACTTATTTCCTTTGTATATCTAGGGACATTCTTCTTTAAAACACATATGCAGAGATGAACATAGCAAGCCCTGTAGATGTGGATGTTATGTCACTCTGGAAACCATCTCTTTGCTACTGTGTAGCCAAGAATAACAATGGGAAGAAAACTCCATATGATAGGCACCAGGAAGAAAGAACTGTGAAATGGACACTATGAAAATGTAGATCGACCCAGAGACTACACATGCACATTTTAAATGCTTACTAAAAGAATTCCTCAGCTCTGTGTCCAACTAAAGCATTTCCCCCAAACAAGTGAAAATAATATTTTCCATGATAGCAACAAGACAAGCATTTATTTCTCTTTTATAGAATGCAGTATAAAAAACAATGATTGTTAATCCTCTCCACATATCAGGACTTTGATCTCCCTTCATATATTGACTTGGCCGGAGAGTTTCTTGAGGGAGAAAACATGGACCAATGCTAGCCTTCAGTTGGTACCATGCTAAAGACTGGCATTCAAGGACCTCTAAGAGTTCATCACACTCCCTTGAATAATCTATGATGAATCATGTTTATTAAGTCTTAGACCTCCAGCTTTGTAAGTAAACGGTGTCCATCCATCTCAACCCTCTGCCTAAATTTTTGTAACCCTCCCCATATTAATCTTTCAAAAGAATCACTCCTGGGAGTAAGGGGAAGGAGGTAAAGGGAGAGGTTATAGAACAGGCCTCGTCTTTCAATGTGCATCTATGTCGACGAACTTCCAAAGAACCTCTTAGGAATGAACCCTCGCGGGCTGACCTGCTCTTCAGTGCTATGTCTGCTGATCGCTGGTTTTGAGTTTAAGTCCCATTTATTCTTGGAGGCCAGCAGCATCCCATGCTGCTTCATAAATGGCTCTTCTCTGTTATGACTTAGATTGTCAGATAAAAACATAAACAAAATCGAAATGTGAGCCAAAGTAAATATTAATTTAAAAAACTATAACCCCAGGTCCAAAATGAAGTAACATTTTTGGCTAAAAATCTGCAGTTTGGCTAAGCTGTCTGCACTTGGAGAAATGAGGGGGTGGGGGAAAAGAAAGAAAAAGTGCTGAGAAGGGAAAACACTAACTCTCATAGTCACATCGGCCTAAGAGAGAAAACAGACCAAGATGTGAGGCGTGCGCTCTCCGCAGCCCAGGGGTGACCTGGCCCAGAGCACTTGTCCGCGGTCCCATTTTGTTGGATCCCGCCAGAGTCTCTAACTTGTTGGCTTACAGCTTTACTTTCCCCAGGACGCCAGCTCTGGCTTTGCTCTGAAGCACTCTGTGCCACCGGCCTCTCAATGCCCTCACCACAGGTCAGCTTTGGTTCTGCTGTTTTCCCATAGTGTCCTGGAGCAGAGCCACTCCTCAGAGTCCTCTGGGAGAAACTGGTTGCCAAGGAAGATGTCACACTCGCTGTTTATTTCCTAATGGACTGAAGGTTTCTCATGTAATTGAACAGATGCCTTCAAACCTTGAGCTTAATGTGCTGTGTGGGTAACAAGTGTCCAGGTTGTGTGGACACACAATCCTCCTGGTGTCCATCTGTATGGGGAGAATATGACAGGTATTCATAATCTCAAATTTATATTTGGAAAACTGGAAGCTTACAGTTGCTTTAAAGACTTGCTAGTCTTTTGTGTGTTACTTCCCATTTCTACATTCTATAAACTTACCCGATAGTTTTCTCTTTATTTATTTTAAATTTCAATATGAATATATGTAACATTTTGAATCACCCTATAATATATGTACTAAAATGAGTATAGAAATTATTATGGGCTATCTTCACATAGATCAGATTAAAAAAGAAACGATATGTACTTGTACTAAAATTCAAAGTAGAAACATTTTGAATTCATCATTTCAATAATTAGCCTGTCTTCTGGAACCTTCCATGAATTTTCAAAATGTCTATTTTTGAGTTTTCTACAGCTGTTTTCAATAAAAGAAAAAAAATTCTTTATCCCCCTCCCCCCCCAGTGCTTTAAAAATCTACCATGAAACACGAGCACCAAGAACAGTTTGGGCAGAATGGAATGAGTTAGGGTTCACATATTCCAATCTAGATACTACTAGTTATATCTAGAGAAATGGGTATGAATACCAGTACCAAGGTAGGACACTCACTGTTCTCTGGAACAACAAACATCATGATTCTACTGATTCATTTGCCTGCATAGGCTCCTGGGGTGAGTTAAAATAGATTTAATCTTCACACCAAATTTCTGACTTGAAGCACTTTGGAAACCAGATTCCTTCAAATTTCTAAGCTGGCATGTATAGAATACATGACATTTATTAATGCGTAAGAATTGGGGTGAAAAAGCACCAATGCAAACCAGCTTTGCAGTTTAAGCACCCTTAGATTCTGTTTCGGGACGATAATGGTGGGGTCGCCTGCATTCTGTAGACTTGGTATGTTGTCCCATTAGCATAACTGAATAGCTTCTCAGTGGGCTTTAAGTTCAACACTCCCACTCTTTCTGTGGCTAGGGATGTCAGCGGAGCACACTCACTACTGGAAACTAACTGCACACTCACAACATTTCTACAGAATTACAACCAGCAGAATGAGAGTCAGCAAGCCTGGACTTCTGAGTTAGACCCTGCCACCCATATGACGGAACTGACTCCTGAAGGTTGGTCCCTGATATCCACATCCTTATCAGCACAGCATGAGTGTGCACACAAGCATTCAAACAGGCACACACAAACTAAAAAGCTGTAACACGTTTTTTAACGAGCAAATTGAAAAGTGGGATGTCCCTTCAACACCTTAAGAGAAGAGTTAGCATGCCTCAACAATTTAAATTTCTTGGAAGGCCTGTGTTCGCTAAGTGATAGAATTCAAAGTTTACAGAAAGAAAATAAAACCTTTCCAATGTGAATATTTGACATCGCCCTGGCAACATGACGTTTGACAGGAACATTTATTTGAATGAGGCCTGAGGTGGTTTGATAGAACACATTGCACAACACTGTCCCCTGCTTGAAGCAGTGCTGTTGGAAAGCAGATGATGCAAAATACCAGGAAGTTCCGTCATTGTGGAAAATAATTTTCTGAAGGGTCTTGCCTAGCTCCTGAGTGTTTCACTGTTTTACAGGTAAGACCACATCATCTGCCAGCAGACAGTGACTGAGACCTTTGAGAGGAAGAGAAGAGTCAATACTATGCTCATTTCAATCAGCAACTGAGTACTTTTTTAACAAAATAAAGAAAAGATCAAGATCTTAAAAAAAACCACATAATTGTAGAACATCTGTGTGATGTACGAGCGATGATGCCTTGATCATGTTTGGATCTAAACATAGAAGAAATTTTATATCTTCTATAGAGAGATAACATTGAAGAAGCAAGGATTTATATTGTTGAAAGCCTTTTAATTCATGATTGGTTTTTATTGTTTTTCTGTTTTGTTTTGCTTTGTTGGGTTTTGTTTTTTGTCTTTTAATTTCTAAAGAGATACCAAATTTATGGCTGGGTTTTCTTCTTAAGCCAGTGAGCATTCCAGCACAAATGAAGGAGGGGCGTGCAAGCCCACACTCCTAGCTGAGGAGCTGTTGACAGCTGGTGGCTGCCAGAGGAGGGAGAGTCAGTCTTCTTTAATGATTCAGCCCCTGGAGGATCAATCATGCCCCAGTGGAAGGCCCCACCTACAAGCATATATGGGCAGAACACACTGGGCACAGTGGGTTATTAAAAACACATAAACAAGCAGAAAAAACAAGGAGAGTATGTAAAGTTGAGAGGAAGAGGCAGGGAGGAGAGTCTGGGAGAAGTTAGGAGTGGAGAAGTGGTGAAAATGATAACACACGGTATGCATGTACGATATTCTTCAAGACACACACACACATAGGTGTGTGTGTGTGTGTGTGTGTATCTTTGCTATATCAGATGTCCTCGTGGCAGTTCTGTTTCATGTACATTTATTTTGAGAACAATGACAAGACACATTTGAATATGAACTTTGGAATAAGTTGATATCCTGTTGCTATTTCACTCAATTGTTTTGAACAAAGCCAAAGCCCGCCCTAAGGTCTCATACAGAAAAATGACTTTTAGCACAGAGTTCTTTGCACATCAGATGCAAATCCCATGTAAACTTTATATGTGTTGGCATCTAAAATTTAAATCATAGGCCCAGGTGCATTACAGTTGGAGATTCACCTATTGATAAAAGGTCAGCACAGCGTCTAGGGTTGAGAGGATTGGGAGTCACAGTATTTTTTGCTTTTTCCTTCTCCGTCTCTTCTATCTCTTTCTCATCTTTATTTATTATTATTATTATTATTATTATTATTATTATTAATATTATTGACCGGCAGTCACTTTGTAGCCTTGGTTGGCTTGGGGCTTACTATGTAAACCTAGCTGACTTGAACTCGAGATCTACATTTCTGCCTAGCAAGTGCTGGGATTAAAGCCTTGCACTGGCATACCCAACAGCATTCCAAACTTTAATAAGCTGGTATTGGTTATTATAGCATCTTGATCTGTGCTTTCATTTATGTAATAGAAGTCTTGGGTTAATATTAAAATTTGTCTTTCTTCTAAATTTGTTAGCATTATTTTCACATTTTAAAAAATTATTTTATTTATTACATTCCATTCATTGCTCCCCCAGGCTTCCCTCCCACAGTTCCTCATCCTATTCCCCCTCCTCCTTGACTCTGAAAGGGTGCTCCTCCAACCAGACCAACCTGCTTCCCTGGGGCCTCAAGTTCTCCCACTGAGGCCAGACCAGGCAGACCTCTGCTATATATGTGCTAGCAGACTGTGACCAGCCAGTGTATGCTCCTGGTTGGTGGCACAGTGTCTGGGAGCTCCCTGGGGTCTGGGTTAGTTAAGACTGGGACTTCCTGTGGAGTCGTTCTCCTCTTCAGCTTCTTCAATTCTTCCCTTAATAAAGTCCAGGTTCCTGGACTTCAGTCCAATGGTTGGGTGTAAGTATCTGCATCTGTCTCAGTCAGCTGTTGACATGGCCTTTCAGAAGAGAGCCATGCTAGGCTCCTGTCTGTAAGCACATCACAACATCAGTAATAGTCAGGCCTTGGTGCCCTGCCATGAGATGGATCCCAAGTTGGCCAATCATTGGATCTTTACCTTCAGTCTCTTCTCCATTTTTGTTCCTGCAGTTCTTTTAGGCAGGAACAATTCTGGGACAGAAATTTTGACTGTGGGTTAGTAATCAGTCTCTCCACTTGAGGCCCCGTCTATCTATAGGAGGTAGGCTCTTTAAGTTCCCTCTCTCCAGTGTTGGGCATTTTGACTAAGGTCATCCCCAATGAGACCTGAGAATCATTCACCTCCTGGGTCTCTGGTACTTTTTAGAGGATTCCCCCACCTCCCACTCCTGAGTCTGCTAATTTTCATTCATTCACCTGGCCCTCTGGCTTTCTCCCCTGTTCCCCTCCCCTAGCAGATCGATCCTGTTTCCCCTTTCCCCTACCCTCCTCTCTCTCACCCAGATCCCTCCCTCCCTCAGCATCCAGTGATTATTTTCTACCCACTTCCAAGTGGGATTGAAGCATCCTCACTTGGGCCTTTCTACTAGTCATACTCCTTATGGTCTATGGCTTGTGTCCTAGGTATTCTGTACTTTTTGACTTATCAGTGAGTACATACCATGAATATCCTTTTGGATCTGAGTAACCTCAATCAGGATCATATTTTCTAGTTCCAACCATTTGCCTGCAAAATTCATTATGTCCTTGTTTTTAATAGCTGAATAGTATTCTATTGTGCAAATGAACCATCTTTTATATATATATTTCTCCATTCTACTGTTGAAGGACATCTGGGTTGTTTCCAGCTTCTGGCCATTACAAATAAGGCTACTATGAACATAGTAGAGCACATGTCCTTGTGATATAGTGGGGCATCTTTTGGGTATATGCCCAAGAGCAGTATAGCTGGGTCTTCAAGTAGAACTACTTCCAATTTTCTGAGGAACTGCTAGATTGATTTCCAGAGTGGTTGTACCAGCTTGCAATTCCACAAACAATGGAGGAGTATTCCTCTCTCCACATCCTTGACAGCATGTGCTGTCATTTGAATTTTTTATCTTAGCCATTCTGATTTGTGTGAGGTGGAATATCGGGGTCATTTTGGTTTGCATGTCTCGGATGACTAAGGACTTTGAACATTTCCTTAAGTGCTTCTTGGCCATTTCAGATTCTTCTGTTGTAAATTCTCTATTTAGCTCTCTACCCCAATTTTTAATTGACTTATTTGGTTTTTTGGAGGTTAGCTTCTTGAGTTCTTTACATATTTTGGAAATTATCTATTTAGATGTGGGATTGGTGAAGAATTTTTTCCCAATATGTAGGTTGCTAATTTGTCCTATTGATGGTGTCTTTTGCCTTACAGAAGCTTTATAGTATAATGAGGATCTATGGAAGGGGGGACTAGGAATGGGACAATGACTGGAATGTAAATAAATTAATTAATTATAATAAAAATTTGTAGGTGTATTAATTTGAGTTACATGTTACAAGGTTTCTTTTTGACAAATTTCACCAATAGCATTGAATTTGTCATTTTTCTAACAGTTGTACTAAAATCATTTGACACTAGAACTTATCCTGTATTTCTACAATAGAAACAAAGATTTTGATATAACTAATATTGGAAATAATTTCACAATGTGTCATATCACAATTTGAAAAAGAACTGACCTGATGCTTCCTCTTATTTACTTCTGTCTCTATGTTTCTGTCATACTTTGAAATACAATATAATTTAATTGTCTTATTCCTTTATAAGTGTTTATTCATCAGCTGATTGTAAATAAATTATCAGATAAGCAAGTCTCAATTTTTACTGTATTGTATTAATGAATAACCAATCTACGTATTTGTATCAAACAATATATAGATAAAATAAATGTTTGTTAATAATTTAAATTGAAAAAGCAAAGCAAGTATAACACTATAACTTTATTTTCAGTAGTAAGGTGAAGTTTCAGACATATGCAGTTTCAGTAGTATGCCTAGTTGAAAACATGCATAGATTTCCCATTTCAGGTAAAGCTAAAGCATCAGTATGAATTATGTTTCCCTCCCCTTTAAATCACTATAATTACTTTCCCAAATCAAATTTGAGCACTGTTTTACCTTTTAATAACCTGGGTAATATTAAACTCTCCCAAGTAGAATCAGCATAGATTCCATATTCTTTTGTATCTAGCTTCCTTCACTTGAAACAGTAATCTACATTAATTTGCTTTGCACACTTGTATAGCATTATAATTCTTCATTTTGATGGTTATTTGTAGTCTGTTACAATTAACTTACTACTCTACAGATAAATATTTATGCTGTTTTCAGTTTTAAAAATGATGCTGTTTAGGACACATGTTTTTCTGGCTTTTGATTTATCTTATAAGATTCATTCAATTATACTTCAAATTTAGGGCAACATGTAAAAGATTTCAAGATTTAAGCTCTAAAACACTTCAAAATATAAATCTGTTTTAAACACTTTAGTCAAAAGTAGTACAATTTGTGTAAGATTTCAGATCTAAAGTATAAAAACACTTCAAACTATACATTGGTTATTATGAATACTTTCTGTGGGTGCCATCTGGTCATCCATTCTTAGAAGCCAAATTGTTGGCTTTGGGCATATGTTACACTATTTTGGTAGAAACTAAAAAGAGTTGTCACAGTGTTTATATTGATTCACTCATATAAAAATACATATAATTTCCTGTTGCTTTATATACTAGTCTATCACTATACTTTAATCTGAAACAGAGTGTGCTTGTACTGTGGTATTTCATAATTATTATAAGGTGCATTTTTAAAGTTTGGGTATTACTGTGCCACCTAGTCTTTTCTCAAAGTCTTGGACTCAAGAGATCCTCTTACAACAGTCTTTCTCATAGCTTGGGTGTACTTCATTTCATCTAACTTTTCCCCTTTTTTGATTCCATTTATTTGTTAGTTTGTTTGTTCATTTTACATTCTGATTGCAGCCTCTCTAGCCCCCACTGAGAAAACAACTCCTACTTCCTCCCTTTCCCCTTCTCCTCTGGGAAGGGGTGGCCCCTTTGGATATCACCCAATGCTGATATGTCAAGTCACTGAGGGCTAGGCACATCTTCTCCCACTGAGACCAGACAAAGTGGCCTAGTTAGGGAAATGGGATCCACAGTCAGGCAACAGATTCAGGGACAGCCTCTATTCCAATTTTAGAGGAACCTGCATGAAGACCAAGATGCACATCTGCCACATACGTTGGCAGGGGTATAGGTCCATCCCATGCTTGCTCTTTGATTGGTGGTTCAGTCTCTGGGAGCCTCTATGTGTCCAGGTTAGTTGACTCTGTTGGTCTTCTTGTAGAGTCCCTGTCCATAGGAGAGATGTTGGGGACCGCACAACCACAAAAGCATCTCCTGCAGGAGGACCTAATAGAAGACTGCTTGAGAGACCAGGATTATTGGTGCAGACAATGCCAGCCAATCAGAAACTGCTGTGTAGAAGAGATGCTTTCTTGGAACCTATGGGGCACGGGTTGAGGATCTTAGAGGAGCTTACAGCAGCATTCAGATGAGCTTGCTATGGCTTTTCACATCAGCTCCCTGAGTCTGTGCCCAAGGCCAGGTAGGGCCAGCAGTGAATAGTCCATGTCGCAGGCCATACCTGTCCTCTTTGGGTTTCTCAATTTTGCCCCCAACTCTTCCACAAAACTCCCTGAGCTCCATTTAATATTTGGCTACAGGTCTCTATATCTGTTTCCATTGGCTGCTTGGTAGGGATTTCAGAGGATGGTTGTATTAGGCTCCTGTCTGCAATCATCAGGGATTGGCTCTTGCCCATGGGATGAATTTCAAGTTGGCCATTCCCTCTGTTTCTGCTTTTCTAGCACTTCACCTAACTTTAATGTGTAGATCTTAGATAAATAAACCAGGCCCATTTTTATTTTCAAGAGTATTAAGATTATTTTGTTGTTTTTCTATTGCTGAGTATCAAACCAGGGCCTTGCCTATACTAATCAATTCAACTTCTCTATTGAGTCTTTTAACTTTGCAGGGGTTTTTTCTATTTTATATAAGACTTTGTCTTGAAACATATGTCTCAAGTAAATTTCTCTCAATTTGGGGTTAACCATTTTGATATCAATAGTAGCTTCTGAAACATGAAAATATCATTTAATATACATATATATAATTTTAAGCTTTTTGAAGAAGTATTTATAAAATTAAATTAAATTTATGACTATCCATATAAATATGATGTAGGTACACACTTGCCATGCAATTCATGTTGAGGTCAAATGGTGATTGGAAGAAGTAACTTCTCTCCTTGTAGCATGGATTTTGAAGATCAAATTAGGGTGAGGTTTGAGATATAAAGTGTTTTTACACTCTGAGCCGTCTTATAAAATCCATACTTACTGAGTTTTAAAGACTATTTTTTCTTGCTTTTCAAAAAATTATCTTATGAAGATTCTCTTCTAGAAACTTTATGGTGTTTTTGTCTTTCAGCATCTTAATTGCCATTTTCAGTGAGACATCATGAAAATCTATCTTGTAATACTAATGTGGAGGTAATAAAAAAAAGTTAAAAATACAAAAAGCAAAAAACAAAAAACAAGATCACATTCTGTTATGACCAAACATGAGATTTTGGACAATTATTAACTGTATCTTTGAATTGAGCTGGAGGGTTAAGTTTCAATATATTTTTTCTTTTCTTTTTTTTTTATTTTTCATTGAATTTATTCTTCATTTACATTTCAAAGGTTATACCCCTTCACGGTTTTCCCTCTCCCCATAAACCTCTAACCCATCCTCCCACACTCTGCCTCCAAGAATATTGGCCTCTATTGAGCCTTCACATGATCAAGGACCTCTCCTCCCAATGATGCCTGGCAAGGCACTCCTCTGCCACTCTTTTGGCTGGAACCATGTGTACCCCTTGGTTGATGGCTTAGTCCCTGGGAGCCCTGGTGCAGCTGGTTGGCCAACATTGTCGTTCTTTTAAACCCACCCCCACCCTGATTTTCCAGCTGCCTTCCAGTTCTTCATTGTGAATCCCACACTCAGTCCAATGGTTGGCTGCTAGTATTCACCTCTGTATCTGTAAGGTTCTAGCAGGGCTCCGTCAAAAGACAACCATAGCAGGCTCCTTTTGGTATGCACTTCTTGTCATCCATAGTAGTTTTGAGGTTTGGTGACTGCTTATAGGATGAATCCCCAGGTAGGACAGTCTCTGGATGGCCTTTCCTTCAGTCTCTGCTCCACAATTTGTCTCCATAGTTGTTCATGTGAATATTTTATTCCCTTTCTCAGAGGAACCAAAGCACCCCCACTTTGGTCTTCCTTCTTCTTGAGCTTCCTGTGGTCTGTGAATTGTAACATGTTTATTTTAAGCTTTTGGGCTATTATCTTCTAAATACAAACTCTTCTTTTAAGTTCAGTAGTAGAGAAAATTAGAGAGGTGCTCAAGCACACATGCTTACTGTCCTGTAGAATGTTGTTAGCTTTCTAATATCTAATTTCTAATTTCTGGTTTGTTGTAGTGACATAATTGCCATACGTAACATTCTCAGATTATCCTTTGTTCTTCAGCTTGACTGTCTCTTACCCCCTTGCATTAAAAGAGATTTTCGGAGATGAATACAGGTTCTGGAGCCAGAGAGATGGCTCAGGGGCTAAGAACACTTGAGGTTCTTGGTGTGGATCCAGATTCATCTCTTGGCACCCATGTGGCTGCTCACTACTTTATGTACTGTGCCTCCAGTCTCAGGGGACCCAGAGACCTCTTCCGACCTCCTCAAGTACCAGGCATGTGCATGGCACACAAACACACATGTAGGCAAAAAAAAAAAAAACCTCATGTATGTAAAATAATGTAAAAATAAATCTTTAAAATATTTTAGTAGATTTATTCAATAATTCTAGACATTCCCAATTAATTGTAGTATTTACTATAAACATTGCCAAAAGAAGACGAATTTGAGTACAGAAAATGATGAACAGACAAATACTCAAAGAAATTGTAAACATAGAAAATGATTCTATGAGCTGTTATATTAGGACATACATATATTTCCTACCAAATTTAATTATCTTGATATATTTTTAGTTAAAGTATAGAAAATGAAAAATATATATGATATTTTATCCTTATTCTTTCTCTTATTTCTAAAATATTTGCTTTCTTATGTTGTCTAGTAAATGTTGTAAAAGATTATTACATTTTAGGAGTGAAGAAGCATTCCTTTTTGGTTCTTTTTTTTTCTGAGCATTTCCTGGAGTCCTCTGACAATAGCCAGATGGAGTAGTAGAAAAGACACAGCTTTATTAATGTATAAAATGGGAAAAATTATAGCATGGAGAAAGTCACAGGAGTATGAAGACCCATGAGTGCAAGACAATTTAGTAACTTACATATCTCTTTCCCTATAAGGAGGAGAGAATGTAGACATAACCAATGTTACAGAGTAGTAAAGGGGTTCTAGATGAACTCAATGGACTTAGAGACAAGTTCTGTGGGCTCACAGGACAGATCGTTGAGTGTAGATGATACCCTATAGCACAGTATTATAGTCTGGTATGTTAAAAAAATAAAAAATAAATAAAAAATTTTAAAAAACCAACCTCTGTTAGATGTGTTGACAGACTTCACCCTCTTTTCCAGCAATGTGAGCATAGTGAAACTAGATTGAAAGGGACATGAGTAATGGCTCTCTGGCAGGTGAGAGTTTAGGCTGATAAAGGCATCCTGAGGAAAGTCCACTCCTAACCTTTGCTGAAGTCAAGACAGAGAGATCTCAACACTGAATCTGTTTTTAATCCTTTCAATTTCATTTTGATTGTATCACTTTGCACACCTAAACTCCTAACTTGGTGGCATCTTTATCTCAGCCTCAACAATAATAAAAGTAACTTTTTCATAATTGCATAGAAAACGTCTTTTTTTTTAAATAAAATCCTCAAGTTCCAGAAGAATGAAAAATTAATACAAGTTTTTTTTATTAAATAACGTCTTCATTTACATTGCCAATGGTAAAGCTTTTCCCGATTTCCCCCTCCCCCAAAACCCCAATCCCTCCTCCCAACCCCTGCCTTCATGTATATGCCCCTCTACCCAACACAGTCCCACCTCCTCCCCCCCCCCCGTCGATTTCCCTTTGATGGACCTCTATTGAGTCTTTACCCCTCCAAGGACCACTCCTCCCACTAATACCCAACAAGGCCTTCCTCTACCACATTTTTGGCTAGAACCTTGGTTGAAGGTTTAGTCCCTGGGAGTCCTGGGGCTTCTGGGTGGCTGAGATCATTGTTCTTCCCATGGGACTGTAAACTCCTTCAGCTCCTCCAGACCACCCTCCAGCTTCTACATTGGGGACCCCATTCACAGTCCAAAGGTTGACTGCTAGCATCTGTCTCTGTATTTGTAAGGCTCTGGCAGGGCCCCTCTGGAGACAGTCATGTGATGCTCCTTTTGGTGTACACTTCTTGTTGTCCATAGTAGTGTCAGGGTTTGGTGACTGTTTATAGGATGAAATAAAATCACCAACTTCCAGGAGGATGAAAAATTAATACAAGTTTTTTTTTAATAGTCAGTCTCCACATGTTTTATAAAAATCTGAACTATAACTGTTGACTACATGTCCAAAGTTAAACACAGAGAGATAGAGAGACAGAAAGACAGAGACACTGAGAGACACACAGAAAGAATCTTGAACTGAAGGAAGTTATCTACAGTATGTAAATAACTTCCTACTAGCAAGGAAGTTGCCTCATCCTTTCTTGGCTTTGCCTCACAGTGATGACTGTGGACACTTTAGGATCCAATGAGTTCTCTTACTGGTTTACAGTCTTACAAGGATGTTTTTCTACCAACAGAATATTGGCTATAAATGTCTATTAGTCAAAATAACTGCAGCAGTTTTATAAGGCCTAAGAGTGTATGCTTCCCAGTCTGCTTCTTAAATGACTAAGAATGCAAAAATAACCAATCTTTTGACCTCTTAAATCACAAATTGGATAGGCTTACCATGAAAGCATACTGTAAATGTGTTTTGCATTAAGAAGCTCATTTAGCGTGTTCAGCAGCAAGCATTCAAATGTTTTTGGGTTTTGTCCTTTTTTTCATCTCAGAGGATATTAAATGATGTTTTCAAGCCACCAAGGGACATTTGAAACAATACAGAACAATTGGAATATTCCTATTAGGCCATTAGGAAACATCCACATGGAGAATGAAGGCTGGAAAGGTTGAACTGGATAAGTAATTCCTTGGTTTTTTGTTAGCTACTTAGACCATCCTCCCAAGATGACATGACTTGGTTGGTTGGGAAGGTCATATACCTATTTTACATAAAAAAAAAGAAAAACAAGTACCCAGAAGCGTAGTTCATAGTACTAGATCTCTACCCAGAAGGTTAAAAGTGACCAATAGTAAACATAATCAGGCACCTGAAAAATTGCTGGCAATCCGACATGTATCTATTTATGCTGGCATTAGAAAATAGGCATCCTGATTAGCAAAACAAATATCTATCTGAATTTTTTCCCCTTTGGCAGATTAATGACATTTAATTTTCTGAAAATGGTGTAAAACTCAAGAAAACACAAACATTCTAAGACGGTTACATGTGTTCATTTCTATATATGGTTTGGATTGCACTGAATCAGCTGAAAATGCTAAAATAGTATTCGAAGTGTGGGGTGAAACCACCTAGTGACTGCCCCACAAGCCACTGTCAGTAAGTGCTGTGCCAGGCCACAGATCACTTTTGTAGTTTTCCTCTGTGGGCCATAAAGTTAGAGTGACCTGTCATGATCAGTTGCCATCAATGGGAGGGCACCAGTCTGTTAACTAGTTGTACCAGCTGACTAATTGAGCGGCATCATTTCAGAAAAGTTGGGATAAGATTCCCATCTAAGTGTCATGTTCAGCATATTGTGATGTGAATTTACGGTGTGTGTGTGTGTGTGTGTGTGTGTGTGTGTGTGTGTGTGTGAATTTTAAACAGGTACTTCTCCTTAGTCTGAATTTGCAAAATGTGAAAAGATTCCTTAAACAAATGTTGTAATTTACAACTCAAATTTTCCATGGCATATGGTTAAGGCCCAACAGGTGAGACAGATTACTTACTCTTTACAATCTGCAAAACCAGTTCCTCATCGCTATGACTGTAGACCTTTTTATGTTTGTCTTTCTGGATCACGGATGGATTTTCTCACATGTACATCAGTCTCTTTTTATGGATTATAAACACCTCTGAGATGCTTGCCTCCAGCTAAACTTTTCTAGCCAAGATAATTCCAACATGCATTGATCTTTCAACATTTTTGTGCTGCTTTTTTAAAAAATGCTGGGGATAGGAGAGATGTATTACCGGAGGTGGGTAGATTACATACCATAGAGATATAAACTACTAATATTACAGAATAAGTCATGTACTGAAAGCATCGGTACTTTTTCATCTTGGGACATATGAAGCAGTGTCTAATAAACCGGAGGAAATGAAAGTGTTGATGAGAGAATCGTGCACACAGGTGGCTGATAACAGTCCTCTAATAATAATGCCTGACTGGCGAGCATGCCTTCTGGTGCAAACCTGCATTCTATTTCGGAAAGCATGACATAAAGGTAAAAATGTGTTCCATTAAAATCATATTCCAAATGTGTTTCATTAAATCAAGATTTTTCAAGCTATCCAGATGATGTGTAGGTACTTAGAGAGAAGATTGAAGCACATAGAACTTTTTTGATGAGCCAGTAGAAGATATGTTTCTTTGACTTTGCTATTTATCCTTTATTAGCTTATCCTTCTAAAGAGTAATAACAGTGAGCTGTGATGAGAATTAATGTTCACATCTCTTTCTCCCATCAACCCAAAGAGAAGATTTATAGACAGTAGTGAAGCTAAAAGAATTCTTCCACCTAATACCACATATGTTAGGACAAGAATGATGAAACCACAACTATGAGCAGGATCAGGGCCACATAGCAGATAACACAATCATATCCTCTACTTCTTTTGGTTTTGCTTCTGTCAATTTGGCACCATGCAGAGTGATCTCAGAAGAGGAACTTATCAGTAGGCAAGTCTGTAGAGCAATTTTAAATTTACGATGGATGTGAGAGGACCCAGCCTTCTGTGGGCAGTGCCACCCTGTGCAGGTGGTTCTGGGTTGTTCAAGAAAGCAGGCCCAACAAACCATGAAGAGCAATCCTGTAAGCAGAGTTCCTACATGACTTCTGCCTCAGATTCTGACTCTAGGTTTCTACCTTGAGTTCCTGTCCTGACTTCCTTCAGTGATAGACTGGGACCTGAGAGTTATAAGATGACATGAACCTTTTTGTCCCCCAGTTACTTTTGGCCATGGTGTTTTATCACAGTACTAGAAGTGTTAACTAAGACAGATCACTACAGCATGGATGGAATGCTGATTCTTCATTTTACAATGAATGCTTTTGTGGCTCTTATAGTTAAAAAAAAACAACCAACATTTTAAAGCTTCTTTGGTCTAATTATATATATATATATATATATATAATCAGTTTTCTCATATCCAAATTTTCCTTCACTCTTTTTGCTTTCCTTTATCCCCACCATCTCTGTGTGTCTCTTGTTTTAAGAATATATGATTGTCGTAGTTTTATAAGACATATATGCATTTCTCTTCTGTTCAGGGGATCTTAGTTAATATAATAGATAGCCTACTATAGGAAGAATAATCAGCTTGTTTTAAGATAAAATAAAAAATGTATCAGAAAAATTCTACATCTCCTTCTTTTCCCACTTATTAAGTGGATAAAGTCATCCCTGATACCTATGTATTCTGTAATTGGAATGTAACAAGTTTAATCTTCCACGGGATGCTTTAGTTCGTTTATTTGCTTTTTTTTTTTATTTACAGATTTTGATGTCAAGATACTGTGTGTCTTATACATCAGATTCAACACTTTAATTAGACATTTTGCTAATGGTAAGGAAATTGAATCCTGAAATGATTCTTCTATATTCTTGGAACCCTAAAACATACCTGAAGGCATAAACACATGTAAGGACGAGGTCGTAGCTGTAGACTGGAGGCTTCCCAATGTTCAAGGTCCAAGCAAGAAAGATGGATTGTGAAATGAAAATGATGGAGGGAGCCTACCTATGAATATTTAGATAAAAAATTTAGCAGATACTTGGCAGAGTAAACATCATAACACACCATAATGAATAGTGGAATTAGACCTATTTTGAGAACTACACATGGAGAACTGAGGGACAGATTTTTATATGTATGTGTATGTATGTATATATGGAAAAAAGTCTCTCAAGTTTTAGGTGCATCTTTGCTCACTGAGGCCATGCCAGGCAGTCCTCTGCTGTATATGTGTCAGGGGACTCATATTAGCTGGTATATGGTGTGTGGTTGGTATCTCAATGTCTGAGATATCTCAGGAGTCCAGGTGAGTTGATACTATTGGTCTTCCTATAGGGCCACCCTCCTCCTCAGCTTCATCCAGCTTTCCCCCAATTCAATCACAGAGGTTTCAGGTTTCTCTTCATTGGTTGGGTGCTAGTATCTGCATCTGACTCTTTCAGTCTGCTCGCCTTCTGGGAGGGCAGCCATACTAGGTTCTTGTCTGCAAGCACACCAGAGCATCAGTTTACTTATTCACTTGACATCCTGCTCAAGGCCCTGCTCCTGACTCCTGGTCAGTTCCTCCCATAATACTTCCTCCTCTTTTCTGAGTGTGAGGCTTCCCCTGGGTATCTCCTGAGCCTGGTATATCAAGATTATGCAAGGCTAGCAGCTTCCAATGGACAGATTTGTAAGCTACAAAGAAAGGTTTCTTGAGTCTACTCCATAAAAGTACTCCAAGGCACTGCCAGTTGCCGGACTTGCTATCTCTGCTCAGGGGCTAAATACCCAAGACACTTTCCTTCTATCATGATTGCCATCCTGTGGGAGAATCTTTGGGCAGGACAAATATCAGCAAACTCTGATGATGACTATGTGCTAAGAACGTTCTTTTTCTGACAGGCTCTAAGAAGATGGAGTTTCTTCCTACTTAAGGCCATAGAAGCTCATGTTAGTAAGTCTCCAATGGATGGTCATGAATTTGTCATTCTTACCTATCTTAAATTCATATGGTCGCTCTTACTGAGAAGAGGAATAGGAGACATACCAACACAATTTGCTATCATTATCAGGCATTTCTGCCAGGGAAATAGTGAATTATAACTTTAAAAGCAATTGTTTTTAGGGAATCTGCAAACAAAAAAGAGTTCCAACTCAGGAGTGAAGTACTGTATGTCAAAATTGATTACATGTTAGCCCACAGTGCAAATGTCATTTGATTCAGGAGAACCTTGGCATTTTATGTAACAACTGCAAGATTTATTATCTTTAAGAACTTGATCTGAGATTCCAAAAAAATTATCTATAGTGGAGATGGCAGGGCCAATGAGCAAGTTGACACAATTAACTCTGGCCTGTTCATCTTTAAAAAGCCCTTTGACACACAATTATCCCCCTGATTAGGGGAAGAAAAGTAGTTTAGGACAGATCACTCTGGCCCTGTCAAATGTGCATTATCCTGCCAAATAGGCACTGTAGACAACCTTACCTGCTGGAGAGTGTTCTGCCTTGAGGATACGTGTTTGTGAATCATGAATCCAAACGATGCTTAACCACTGTGAGTTACATACTAATGCTGGTGTTACATATTTCATTGAACTTTTATCTGAAAAAAAATCTGGATTTCTCATGAAAGAGGATTTTTCTCTTTGTCTTTTTTAAGTACATGGAACTGTAATAAAACAAAGCCAATGGAAAACAGCCTTTGGCTGGAGACTTTCCTGGGCTTCCTAATTTTAGTCAGCTCAAAAGCTTGTCTTACACAATTATGGAAATAGTGACTCTGGCATTAGACTAATCAAGAACTGTAGAAAACTTGAAAAATAAAATAAGTTAGTCATGAAGCAGTTTGAACTTTCATGTGGGTTGGGGTTTTAGCTCATCTTGGAGATGAAACTTTGGTATGTTTATATTTTATATAATTTATTTTTTTAACCAGATTTACATTTAAGTTATCTGTCCCTAAACTGGAATTGCCCTTATGTGTGCTTTCAAATTACAAGGAAGTTTCTTACATGAACATTTAAAATGGAAATTAAATTTTTTATAAGTTTTAAACCACTTAAATGATCCTTATTATTATTATAAAGTTATAAAGTTCTTGTATACTAAAATACATTTTGATGCCTGGAGAAAGCAATTCTTTTCTTTTGGACATGGTAGAATATAAGGAACTTTCATTAATATAAGTTCATTTCTTTTCTTTAAAAAAAAAGAACAATAAGGAAGCAATAACAGGTGTTAGAGTAGGTAACTGTCTCCTGTGGTTGTAAAAATAACAGGGGAGGCTTTAAATGGGAAGGTGCTAAATGCTGAAAGTGTTGGAAGAGATGGTTGAAGATTAGAATTAGAATCCATGTGGGAAAGGCAGAAGGAAACTCTTTACCATAAATCATCTAGATACTTAATTTGGAATCAAACACAACTTGAACATGTGTCATATAATCTGGCCAAATTCACCTGGGCTTTATTAAGATGGTGTGAGCCAAAGACTACAAGGTTTTAGACAAGCTTGAGCAGATCATGTACTAAAGAGAAAAACAACTGTACTATCTAACTTATCCTTGGAAAATAAAATTCCCCAAACCCCAAACCCCAACTTCATATGATTAATGGACAGATCTTATATGTGTACTATATTTGAAAGGTAGCACAGTACAGTGTTTAATAACATGAATTTTTTGGTGATTCTATTTTGAGATAAAGTTCTGGTGTCTCTATCTATATGCTAACTATACTGTGAGAGGACTGAATTATCAAGAGCCAAGAAGATTCCATGACAGGCTGCAAACTGGCAGTTTGGGAGACTAGGTCTAGGTTTCTGGCCTAGAAAAGGCCAAAGCAAGTCAATTCCAGAAAAAAGATCAAAAACCAAAAAAAAAAAAAAAAAAAAAAACCCAAAACAAAAAAAAAAAAATATTCCTCCTCACAGGAAGCCAATCAGGAAACTGCCCCACGACCTAGGCTGAGCCAACCTCACAGGCAGCCAATATGGAGCCGTAGAAGCTGCCCCATCACCCAGCTTGAGCCTAGTATAGTTAATCAGCAAAAGTTTTCCAAAATCCCCCAGAGCCTTAACCAATCATTAAGGCACCCATACTCCTGGAGATAGAACCAACCAATTAAGGGAAACAAGGGTAAAAGTCACCCATTCTTATTCTAACAGGCTTTAAAATGTCCTTGAAAAGTCCACTCCTTGTCTTACACCCTGATGAGTGGTGGACAACTGCATGCAGGTTCTGAGTAGAATAAACACTCTTTGCTATGGCATACTATTTGGGTCTGGGGTACCACTTTTCTAGAATCATATACTTGTAACTTAAATTTTTCAATGTCTACTTTTAATGATGGTTCTTAAATGCTTTTAGTCCAGCTCCCTTTTAGTCCACCATCCATCAGAAGTAGTCTGTAGGATACAGGGGAAGTGGACCCCTTTACAAATGGTTCTTTGGAGCAACTCCAATCTATATTGTCTAGAAATCAGAAGTTCAGATCATAGGTCAGCAGTGGCAGCTCAATCCCCAGGCAAACACTTCATGGATATACCAGCAGTCCAGTTTGGTAGAGTTGGGAAAGCAAACATGAGTCAACATTGGAGGCACCACCGACCAGAGACAGCTTTAGCCTCAATGTAAGTCGAAGAAGGGATCAGGGCCAACAGGAAAAGATCTTGGCTATGCTTCTCTTACAGAGGCAAAGATCAGCAAAAACTTGAGACTAACAAGCCTAACACAGCTAGGTCTACCAGCAAGTCAAGCTCAGCTACTGTCACTGTTTGTTGAGTCCTATTTATACTTTAAACATCATATGTCCTCCATGGTCTTGCCTTTCACAGGTTTTGACTCAGCACATGAGACTGCCTCGACTGACATCACTCTGCCAATCAGCCTGAATCCAAGGAAGTCGTAAGACACTGCAGCACATCACCAGAAGTTTTCTGGCGTGTTTCTCTCTGTGTAGGGCAAATTTAGCTCTTCTACACGATGTAAGGTGGATCAGTACAATCACATATCCTTTCACATGCTTGCTTTAGCAGAACATTCAGTGAAACATTCCTTTATGAATCTGTCTTAGCCTTTCACCTGAGTTTAAATAAGTGGAATATTCCTTCAAGTGTTTGATTTAGCAAAACACCATCCAACACAACTGGGTTCCCTTAAGTTTCCCCTTCATGGACCCTTACAATAACTGTAAGTAAACCAGATTTACTTCCCATCTCTTCAGCATTCTTATTTGTAACACGGGTGCTCCAGGGCTTTAAGAGTGCTATGTAAATTAACATAATGTGTACCAAGTGCCTAGTTCAATGCCAGTTATAAATTAAGATATTACTAAAGTATAGCTACATTCTTTTTGCTATAAATGAAATGTTGAGGTCAAAACACGTAACTCAAGCTTTGGTTAATGACCACATCACACATGCAAAAAAAAAACCCTACTGTTCTAATATTAAGCAGTTTCATTTTTCTATACTTCCATTAAAATAAGAAAATTATAAGTCATCCAAATATGGTCTTTATCCAGATCAACCACATTCTCTCCATTTCCCTCTCTTCTCCTCATCACCTGACAGCATGTAATGTTTCTGTTTAAAGCAATGGAAGGAAACTGGAAGCCTTATGTAGATATAATCTGAATACTTTAGCATATGTGTCTCTGAGACATGGCAAGCCACTTGCACCACTAAGTATCCTTATCAATACCAGGAACTTTAGCCCAACATCAGGACCAATCTATTGTCAAAGTTGATTATGTCAGTGTTGCATTTTATATCTATTCCCTCTTGTTCCATCAGTTCAGAGTCTAATCCAAGATCACAAATTAGACTTTGTCCTTACGTCTTTTTAATTTCTTTAATGTGAGGTAATCCTCCAGTCAAAACAGACAAACAAGCAAGCAGAGGGAACTGACTCAGTGGTTAGCAGTGTTTTCTGCTCTGCTGCCTATAACTTCAGCTACAGGACACCAGGCACACTTGTATTCACATATGTGCATTACCACACATAGACACACATGTATGAATATAATGAAAATAAAATAAACAATAAAAACAAAGCAAAAATCTTTCTTGAAAAGATTAGAGAATATAGTAATGTTATAGCATACACCTTTTTATAATTTATCTTGCTTAATTTTAACTTTAGGAATTTAATGCAAATCCTCCTTATATATTTTATATTGTTATCACATGCAGATCCAGGGTCCAAGAAAACTGTACTTGAAAAAATAGAGTTGATGGGAAGGAGCCATTGTTTATTGAAGAATGGGCATCTTAGAAGATAGAGATGTGCCAGCCTCAAACCTAGTGGCACATGGGCTTTTATAAGGAGAAAATTAAAGTCCAGTGTGATAATTGAGCTCAGTGCTGACTGGAGTCATCAAAGTCTAACACACATGTCTACTTTTGTGTCCCTTATAAGCCAGATGTGGCAATAGCCTTCTGCATCATGGGGCTAGTCCTTGCTTTTCTTTCAAACAGATGTTACTATTCTATGAATTAAGCTTCGCAGCAATTTATATGCTTTGTATAACTTGATGCACAAAAAGACTAAGACTAAGAATACTATAGAGTTTGATATTATCTGAAGGTCACAAAGTAATCTGGGTTTTATAAGTCTAATAGAAGCTTATATAGCAATTAATATATTAACTGTTTAGGGAGTCCTTCTTATGAGAACCAGGAGAGTTGGGCAAAAGAAAGGAAGGGCAATCCTTTGAAAAAGGGCTGTGAAGAGAAACAATCTTACAGAAAAGCAAGGAATGAAGGTGGGGTGGCCAATGACGGGCAAAAGCACCTTTGCCAAGAACAGCTCTCCAAGGAGAAACCACCATTGTTCTTCTCAGTGCAGCTGGTGAGGGAGTTAAATGCTACCAGTTTAATCACAAAACTGATGGCTTTATCTTTAATGACTTAATCAATATCCAGTTCCACCCTGGGGGTATGGAGAATACACCTTTAATCCTAGCAGTTCAGAGGCAGAGACAGGTGTATCTCTGAGTTTGAGGCCAGTCTTGTCTACAGAGAGAGTTCCAGGACAGCCAGGGCTACACAGAGAGCTCTTGTCTTGAAAAACCAAAACCAACCAACCAATCAACCAAAAAAACAAAGAAGCAAAATGAGCCCGCTCTCTGTCTTAGTTAGGGTTTCATTGCTGTGAACAGACACCATGACCAAAGAAATTCTTATAAAGGAAAACATTTAATTGGGGCTGTCTTACAGGTTTAGAGGTTCAGTCTGTTATCATCAAGGAGGGAGCATGGCAGAATTCAGGCAGATGTGGGGTTGGAGGAGCTCAGAGTTTCACTTCTTGTTCTGAATGCAGCTAGAAGACTGGCTTCCAGACAGCTAGAATGAGGGTAATAAAATCCATGCCCACAGTGAAACACCTACTCCAACAAGACCATACCTCCTAATAGTGCTACTCCCTGGCTCCTGTGTATACCATATTAGCTAGAGCTAATCCCTCTAGCTTTAGACCTTGGCTTTGATACTTTTCAGGTTTGTACTATCCAGTTATAACAAAATTTTTATTAAATTGAGTTAGAGAGAATCTTTCCCTCCATAACTGATCACCTCATTAGCAGATCAAATTCCTCAAATCTTTCTGTCCCTGAGTAATGTGATCATTCTAGCCTGTTTCAGCAAGTGTCCTATTAGAGATGCTTATTCAACCCCACTCTGCACATTGGCTATAGGTCTCCTTTCGTATATGTTGTCTTCAGATCGAATATTTTCTCAATGAAATAGATTGGTAACATTTCCTAAGTAAATTTTGGTTTTTACTACTTTAATTACTGCCCAACTCTTGTTTCTTTAAACAACATGTGGATATAGTATTCTACAAAATTCATTGAAGAGAATGGTTTTGCTTTTTATAGAAAACTAAGAGGTATCATTGTAAAGACTAATAGGAAATTGTGGATGCTTTATATGTTAGGCCATTGATTTGAATAAAGTAAAGGAGGAGTATAAAATCACAAGTGAGGATGTTAAGGAAGTAATTCTGCGGCTGAGCCTATGGAGGAAGGTGTGCCATGCACTGTGGGAATGAATGAAACTGAGAAGCAGGCAGAACAACTTGATCCATAGAGGTTGCCAGGCTTGAGTTCCTGCAGTGCTTAGAGATGAGATAAGGATGAATTAGCATACTGACAGGGAAAGGCAATATTGATGGCCTCCAAAGCATGAACTACCTTTCAGTATCAATTTTGTGAAGAACTGAGCGCTTTGTAAAATGGACAAAATAGATGAAATGATTACAAAATTGATAAAAGAGAAAGAAAATTGGAATGGAACTCTCCTATCCCATTTTATAAATAAAATAATTCTCACAAAGGGGACTTCAAGTCTGTGATGTTATTGTTGAATTTTAGTAAAAAAATAATATTCAAAATATACTATCACCTTATACATAAAGAAAATAGAACACTTCCCATCTCATATAATGTGGCTCTCATCATACTGACATCCAAGCCAGACACAGACAACCTACATAAAGAAAACTACAGAGTAACATTTCTCATGAACAAAGATGGCAAAGTGTAGTTGGAGAAACTGTGTCAGATCAAGTCCTATCCAGCTGCTGTTGGAATGCAAGGTTGTCTTGACAACTGAAAACTAATATGTTTTACCATGTCAACAGTTTCTTTAAGAAATACTTTTAATCACAATAGAAGAAGAAAAACATTGCATAAGATTCAGCACACATTTAATATGAAAATGAAGGATGAAGGACACATTCTGGTACAGGGCAGATAACCCCAAATAGAACTAATGTTCTTTAAAGATAATAGATTATATTCGATTGATTATTTTGAGTGCATGTTGGAAACTGACCAGGTACTATGGCCAAAGTATTATGGCTTTGGTGACAGAGTCCATGATTTGAGTTCCATCAATACTACGTAGTACCACTGTAGAGTAGGCATTGAACATTAAATGAGTGATAATATAAATTAAAATTATTAAATTATTAAAAATGTTGCTTATTTTTAGTATTATTATTTATTACAATTATTGAAGTCTTGTGAATATGAATATACACACATGTATATTGAGATAATAAATACTATTCTGTCATAATGAGTTTCCAATTTGATAGAAGCAATGTGAAGAAAAAGTTCATACTCCTGTGAGATGCAAGAATGAAGGTCTGAAGTGTCATAACAAGACAGCCTGCAAAGTCCTGATTGGTGGGCGAGTACTGTAAGGGTAGGACTTAGATCTGGAAGGAAACAGCGCAAACAAAAGCAAGGAAACTGGATGAGATGTGATTATACAAGTATGTGGTGTGGCTTTGTCTTTGTAGCTAGTTGACTAACAGGCAGATGAGTTTGTATTGGGAGGATGATTCTGATAGAATGATATATGTACCAGAGAGTAAGACTGAGGCAGAGGTGGAGAGTCCAGTCAAAAGCAAATCCCCACTCTCAGCAGGGAGACAGAGAAAACCAGGTTCTTCATTGTGAGTCCCATCAGGCTGAAACCAAAGCAAAGAGGGAAAACACTGAAAAAAACTTGGTAGGCAGAAGCAAAATAAGTGTTGAAGAAGGAAGGGTAGAGGAGGAAAAGGGACTAAATTATGCCCTTGATTGAAATGCTCAGTGGGACTGTAATGGAAGGCAGAGACTCTAAGCACACAGTTGGAATAATGAAAATTGTAAAGGCATGGATAATTTGATAGGATCAGTTCCACTGAGAGGAGAGGTAGCATGGCGTTCCGTTCTCTAGGTCACACAGAGATCTGACCACATGAGGATCTGGGGAGATGTGAGGATCTGTGGTAGATGTGAACCAGAAAGGTGATGCTTAGCAGACTCTACAGCCTGTTTGACTTTGATATTAGACTTCCAGGCCCATAGTTGTTTCCTAAGCCCACTTACTGGTGTTGTTCTATTGTGGACTTCCAAACAGACTATTAAAACTATATGAGTTGGCCACAGAAAAAAGAGGACCTGTATTGCCATTAAGGCAAAGAGACTGCTTCTCTCAAGTGAACCAGTCTCCTTGCTTGTCTTGGCAAGTAGGCACTAGATGAATGGAGTATAGATGGCATCATATATATATTAATTTTCACTATTTATAAAATCCAATGATAGCAAATCATGTTTATGAGAAATAAATAACTTAATAATGAAGATAGTCAAATAATATGTGTTTGATAATATTAACTAACTTAAATTTAGAGAAGCAGCTCATACTTTTCTAAAACTTGGCAAGTAGGCACTAGATGAATGGAGTATAGATATCATCATATATATTAATTTTCACTATTTATAAAATGCAATGATAGATAGCAAATCATGTTTATGAGAAATAAATAACTTAATAATGAAGATAGTCAAATAATATGTCTTTGATAATTTTAACTAACTTAAATTTAGAGAAGCAGCTCATACTTTTCTAAAACTTATATTCTCTCTTCTGCTGAACTCCAGACCTGAACTGAAATGTTGGTGTTGTTGCCATGGTAGGCAACATGTAGACAGACATGATTGACATCTCATCCTAAATTCTGAACCAAAGCACTTTACATTTTAACAAAGACTCCAATTGTCAAAGGCAAAAATGCTCTCTTCTTCTCTTAGCAAGCTAGCACAAAAGGTAGTATTGTCAAAGCAGACTCATCACTCATAAGTGTTGCATACAGGCAAGAAACAGTCTCACAGAAAGTTTTTCTTTCCTCAGTGACTTAAGCCTTGAAAGCCAGTTTCCTAATTATTCCCTTTCCCAAACTGGGAATGGTGAATAAGAAATAAACATTTGGCATGTACTAGTTGGCTATCCAGAATTTTTACTTTGTTTTTACATTTGGATAGTTGCTTAAGACCCAAGATGTTATTAGAATAATCTCACAATTTTGTCTAGCTCTGTTTTTATAATTATGTACACTTGGAATTTTTTGTATATCATATTCAAATAACATTTTAAAAATGATTTACAAGGTCTCATATAGCCCCATCTACTATGCGACTCTCTGTAAATGAAAATGACCTTGAACGTTCACCTCTGAAATGCTGGCGTTACAAGTGAGAACCACTAGCCCTGGTTTGTGGAACACAGAGCTTCATGAACACCAGGCAATCACTACACTGACAGTGCTACATGAGGTGAGAGTTTTTGTTTCTGCCATGTGATGAATACTAACATGGTGATTGGCTGAGGTGCATCTTCACTGATCTTCATTTTATTGAGAGAGGCACAGCAGAGAACTCTTGACATTCTGGTGGTCCTGGTTGCTTCTGCTGCAGATTCATGATAATTAGGCAGAGGCCTGGAGGTTTCTGCTAGATCATGCCACCACTGCAGATTCATGTTTGGTGACACTTTTGAACTGGACTATTGGTATCTTGCCACAACTGAACTGGACTAATGGTATACTGACAAGCAGAGATTGGAATCACCCCCGCCCCAAAGAACTACTTCTAAACAGGTCCATATCTCCCTGTCCTATTGACCATCTTTTCTCCCCTACATTTGAACAGCGGGCTAGAAGAGGGGTTAAAGTATTTGAGAACCATTTTTAAAGCAGATTTTGAAAAATCAAAGCCTATGGCTGCATCCCCAGCCCCAAATAATCTTAGATAAAGACTTGACAAGCCCTACCATTAACAAGTTTATCTGGAATTTTGTTGAATGGAAGTCAAGATTTCTTTTAGTTAGCCATTACTTTTATTGTGCTTGGCCTCTTGCTAGGTAGCAGACAGGAGAAGGCAGTAAAAGCCATACTGTGTGTAGCCCCACATGGCTGTAATCTCAGGACAAACAATCATTAGTTTGTTCATTCTTTCACTCTCTGGCTTCTGATTAGTTGGATTGCTTTTGTTGTATTTTGTTTGACTGATACCCACATTGTTAAAATGTCTCATAATTGAATGAGGGGATTATGAAAAATTTGATCACAATAAATGGCTTCTGAATGTGTAATGACTAAATTCCAATGACAGTGCTCATCCATGTTGCTTAGCATATCTTCTCTGTAACCTTGACTCTGAACCTTCAGCACACTGTCACACTTTATCTGGCTTGTGTCATATGCCAGGTGACACCTACAAGCACAATTCTGAATTATAGTATTTTTTACTATACACACAAGATGTCTGCACCTTATAAAAATACAATGGCTCACTTACAGAAAATAAAATTTTAATTTCCTATCATTATTCCTCAGCATGAAAGTATCAAATTAATATAGCTTAATTGTATTATGTAGGAATGTTTGGTTTTAAAAGTTGCTGTTAAAGTTTTACCTAAAGAAAAAAGACATTAAGTGAATTTTATCTTGGAATGAGTATAGAATTTCCAATGATTTTTGAAATGACCTTAAACATTTTTGTGTTGTTTTATACTAAATATGCAAAGCAGCTTTCCCATCATTGATGATTTTAAATATCAAAGATTTTATCAACTTTGAAAATCACTGAAGATGTTTTATATAGCTTGCAATATTAGCTATTCAGACAAGATTTACTTCCTTATGTTAAAGAAGCATATCAATCTTATTAGTATACATATTTCCATATTTTTAAAAGGGTGAAACAATGCATATATACATATATATGCCAAAGAATTGCCTTAGATTATGTTTCTTTATGATTTATCATCAGCAAATGGTCAATTTGTATACCTATTTTCTATAGCTCTATACTCTGGGGTCCTTACTGGAAAGAATTTAAGAACTGTAGTCTAATACACACTTCAATTTCTGCTTTAGGAAACTTCCAAGTTTGAGTGTTTTGTTTGTGTTCCTCTGTAACTCCCACTGGGCAGTGTGAGTAAGAATGAGAATTCCCTAAGAAGTCTCTTCAAAACATACTTCATTTCCAGTCTTCACTCTGACTGGTGCATTTCCTTATAGAGGTTACTTTGGATCGTTGTTATCTATCAAGGGTTTACATTGCAACATTGTTATTTATCCTCCAGTCTACAGTTTGAGCTTTTCAAGTAAAGGAACTGTTATCCAGCTGTCTACGTGGGTTTAATAAATGCTGCATGCAGCATTAAAACTATTTTAAAGCATACACTCACTTCACTGATTCAATAATTCAGATGTCAATTCTAAACATAATTTAGAGAATTTCCTTCTATATTATAGAAATTAATATGTAAAATTATTGTGTATGCAATTTATTCAGGAATTTGTACTTTTAAAAGACAGTATTTCTTTAGTAAAGCATATAACTTTCTTCCCACAAACAAAACTACACAAATCAACAATATGTCATATCTGAAGTATATTTATTTGTAACTCAGTCTTCATAGGCTTATTTCAGTGTGTTATTTAATATACTCAACAATAAACATGTTTAAATAGGTTCATTTGTAATCAAGTTAAAATTTATAGAGCTCTGGATATACTTAGAAAATATATTTGGTTACTCAATTGTGTATGTACTACAATATATTACAATATATACTTCATTTTTCCAAAATGCAAATTAGAAGAAAAATGAGAGCCCTCTGGTGGGCAATATTTTAAGTTCAAAATACCACATTATAACATTTTCATAGTATTTCCTAAAAAAAATATGCAAACATTTCTAAACAAGTCGGTAAAAAGATATTAGATGAACATGGAAACGTTATTTCAGGGAATAAATTAAGCAGACTTCACTTCCATGAAAAATGTCTCAATTTGAATATTAGAAATGTCCCTCCTGACTGAATCAATCCAAATTCATAGGAAATCTTATCCTTTGATGCTGAATGTGAATGAAATGACATATGAATGAAGTTAAAAATCAGAGAAGTAATAAAAGTTTTGATGCAAATATTGAAACTATATTAAAAATAGTTCTCTCTTGTTCATTTGAAATACCTTGCTGATGATTTGTATTTTTGATGTACTTTGATGATGATGTATTAAGCAAGGATTTGCTTCCCCCAAGTTTCAGCCATGGGAAGCTGAAGAAGGGGCCGGAGGGTAGTGGGACTCAAGGAAGACTCTTGCTTGCTTGCAAGAGTTGACCTCCCTCCAGTGTCTTGATTGGGCTCTGAAGTCTCTTGGTTTCTAAGCATTCACTTATAGGAGCTTCTTCTGTCTCATGAATTCAGCTAAACCTATGCACTTTCTAAGTTGCCTTCCCCCTTCCTGTATAATCAAATTGGGATTTAGGATGCCAACAAATGACCTGGGGGATGGGGTAAATATCTACTCTTCAAACGTACTAGTTACATTAGAACATTAAATATTTTAAAATAAATATCTTAGTGGCATTTAGCACAACCACAAGCATGTATTGCCACTTCTAACCAATTCTAACACATTTATTTCATCAGTTCTATTTTCAGTATGATTGATCCCCCTCTGAAAAGCACACTGGAACTTAATCAACTCTGTGACAGTGAGATGGGTTGGATTTAAGCAGGGATTTGTCCTCAAAAGTGAGGATTAATCCATTCAATGATTAATAAATAATGATTCAATGAGTTTTAGTATTAATTGCTTCACTACAAATGCTAACTGGCTAGCTTGCTGGGTGTTATCATGTAATGCCTTGGGCCATGTTAGTATGAAACAGGGAAGCTCTACCAGATGTCATGCTATGCCTTTCCATTTCCTGGTCTTCATTCTGTAATTTCCCAGGCAGCCATAGTTCGCTGTAGCAACAAGGAAATTGACTACGAAATCAGCCTAACTTAAAATCACACAGCTGTTTGGTTACATTCATTTCCCCCTAATCTAACTATTGCTAATCAGCTACCCAGATTGGATAGTTCATATCAACTTATCAGTACAGCAGGTAATGGTTTTGCATAACTTCTTTTACAATGCATTCGTTGTCTTGGAACATGAAACATCATTTCATTATTTTTCTTGGCTGAAATCCATTCAATTTTATGTATGTAAGACAATTTTTATCAACTCACCTGTTTTTAGACAATTAGATTATTTCTACAGTTTCCCATTGTGAACACCAGTGATGTGACCATTCATTTGAATATTTACCTGAGTTCTCATTTTCAATTCTTTGGTGTCCATAACATAGAATGAAATGTAAGCTTCATGATCAAGGTTGGACATTGTACTGTCTGACAGGGCTCCCTGCCATGTTGGGGAAGCAGTGGAAGGGTCCAGATTCTCCACAGCCTGATTCCCACTCCTAAGTATCCACCTTTCCTTATAGACATCCTAACAGGTTTTTAAACTGTATCTTATTTCATAGTAACTTTAATTTCTGTGATTGTATCTTGATAATTGTATCAGAATGACAAGACATGCAAATGTTGACCCCCTTCCTGTTCTCTTTGAAACCCCGCCTACTTTTAATTCTCTTCTCTTTTTCATGCTAGCCTTGTGTTTGTCGCAGCAGCTGTGGATTGCAACGTGTCATGATTGCAACACTCATGCCAAGTCCAGAAGACAGAAAATTATGGTTGATTTCCTGGGATCCTCTGGCTCTTGCAGTCTCTCTAGCTTTCTCTTTTATGACAGTCTGTGTTCTTGGAGTGGGTGAAAGAGATGTTCTGTTTAGGACTGGCTATCAGCAGTAGGGCAATATATTGAAAATAATGTGTATAAGCATGACAATGAGAAAAATGTAAATGATTGATTAATTCCACTGTGGCTTATCTAATGTAGTTCTTACAAATTGCCAGAGTACTGAGTTCATGGGAACTCTATGCCTTTCTTTAAAAATCCCCTAAGCTTACACAAGGATAATGACTCTCAGTTCTAATGATTATGTTTGTTTAAAGTTAAGAATGAGTTTGGCCCTATCTACAATCAACCTAAATATGCAAATGCTTGTTCCTGTATATTTAAACATGGCATTTAAGAAAGAACAATCTAAATATTTTGCAGCATAATTAAATTCAGGTAATTAAAACAGAAAATGGGTCCCTGCGATCTGAGATGAAATAACTTGTGGTTCAGAGCCGGAGTCTATGGTTAGAAAGACTTGGAGGGAGTTGAAGGGAAGACATTTCTGTGACAAGGTCCTAGGAAGGGGCAGGGCCTGGTAACTTTCAAGAGAGAGAAAAGACACAAAGTAACTTAATGGATATAAGCCCAGAAACAGCAGGAGACAAGAGAGATGTGGATGATGTTTCTATTTTCCCTGTCAATCTGTCTCAACTTTACAGATGGTTCTGTAACAGGAATTAGTAATATCACAGGCTAATTAAAACAAGATTGTAAGAAATTACCTCCAGATTATTCTCATAAAGATAGGGACAAATTTGTGAGCACGAAATAATTGACAGTACAAAGTCTAATTTGTATTATCTATTAAACTAGAATAAAGATATTTAAATGTATTAATTAAGGGAGAGATCTGATGATGGCACTTTACATTTAAAAACAAATGAAAAGTTTTCATTAGCTTTAGTTAGGGTTAGACTCTGATACAGATTCCTAAAGCTTCTAAGCACACATATTTTATTCTGTGATAGTCTTTGTTTCTATCTAATTTCTAGGATGTAATTAGTTTGTATTTGTGTATTATTGTTGTGGAATGTTTGTGTGTGTGTGTGTGTGTGTGTGTGTGTGTTACATTTTCTTGAAATTTTTTTCCTCTATAATGTATCTGAAAGATCTTGTTGACCATGACCTTCTTTATTGCATATAAAAGGAGTTTATTTTATGGTTTATGTTATGTGTGTGTGTGTGTGTGTGTGTGTGTGTGTGTGTGTCTGTATGTAACCAATGGGTTATCCAATCCCAAATTGTCATTGTAAGCACATGTACATAGGAGCAACCCTAAATGGGCTCATATACGCATGTATATGTGTATATAGTGATTATATGTATGTATTACATATATAGAAATATGTATATATGTAATAATAATTAAGAAGAAGAGATCATGACTTTTAGTTGTAAGAGGCAAGAGAGAAGGAGAAAAAGAAATGATGTAAATAGAATACTCATGTAATTTTTAGTACATTAATACTAATTACTCAGAAGTAAATTAAAGAGAAAATAATGTTGGAATTCAGCATTCTGGTAAAGATACTCAAGACATTCATCCAGAAATTCTCAAGTATTTACTAAGCACCCTCCAAATTATTTTTGTCTCTTCTTTGCTTCAGTTTCTTTTCTTTTCTTCTATTCAGAACTGAGGACTAAATCCAGGGGCTTGAGCTTGCTAGGCAAGTGCCCTCTATCACTGAGCTAAATCCCCAGCATCCGATAGCAAACTTCTCTCACAAGATTTATCAGGCGAATTTCTGCCATGACCTCTAAAACTCGGTTTTCTGCATAGTTAAGATATTTTCTATGATGATGGCCCCATCTGTCTACATTTGTAGAATATTTGGAAGGATTCCAGTAAGGAATACTGATATAGTTTATACTAAGATAAGCCTCTGGACAGGTTAAAAAATACTGTTTATACTATTTGCTGAGCCTTGACTTTAAGTTCTTCTCTTTAAGCAATGAAAATATCTAAGATATCCAGTGAGTAAAACCATTGGTTAGCTGCAAGACTATATGTTCTTACACATAGTTTAATCATATTTTTCCTGTCTTCCATCTCCTCTCAGCACTTCCTCACCTCATTTCCCAATCGACTTCATGTTCTTTTCTTCTATGTATAAAAACAAAACAAGCAAACACCCCCACCAAACACACATTAAAAAATTCTGAAATAATGATAGACAAACTGAAAAAGAACCTCACCAAGACAAAAGTCACCCAAATGGAAACAAAAGGTAAAAGGTACATACCCTAAACTATTTCTGGCTGTGGGACTACCCCTGGAGTACGGTTGATATATCCAGTGATACTTGGTTGGAGAAAACCTCTTTCTCCACATCCTCGCCAACACATCCTGAGTTTTTAACCTTAGCCATTCTGACTGGTGTGAGGTGAAATCTTGGGGTTGTTTTGATTTGCATTTCCCTAATGATTAATGATGTTGAACATTTCTTAAGGTGCCATCTCAATTTCTTCAGGTGAAAATTCTTTGTTTAGATCTGTACCCCATTTTTAATAGGGTTATTTGGTTCTCTGGGGTCTACCTTCTTGAGTTCTTTGTATATATTGGATATTAGCCCTCGGTCTGATTTAGGGTTGGTGAAGATCCTTTCCCAATCTGTTGGTTGGCATTTTTGTCCTTGCTGGGGGGATTGCAAGATGGTACAACCTCTTTGGAAATCAGTCCAGCAGTTCCTCAGAAATCTGGGCATGACACTCCCGGAGGACCCTGCTATACCTCTCCTGAACATATGCTCAAAGGATTTCCCGGCATGCAATAAGGACACATGCTCCAGTATGTTCATAGCAGCCTTATTTATAATAGCCAGAAGCTGGAAACAACCCAGATGTCCCTCAATGAAGGAATGGATACAGAAAATGTGGTATATTTACACAATGGAATACTACTTAGCAATTAAAAACAATGAATTCATGAAATTCTTAGGCAAATGGTTGTAACTGGAAAATATCATCCTAAGTGAGGTAACACAATCACAAAAGAATACACATGGAATGCAATCACTGATAAGTGGATATTAATTAGCCCAGAAGCTCTGAATACTCAAGACACAGTTAGCATATCAAATGATACCCAAGAAGAGAGAAAGAGAGGGCCCTGGCTCTGAAAAGAGTTGATCTACCATGGTAGGGGAGTACCAGGACAGGGAACTGGGCGGGGAGGGGGGGTCATTAGGAAATAGGTGAAGGGAAGAGGGCTTATGAGACCGATGGGGAGGGGGCAACTGGGAAAGGGAAAAGCATTCGGAATGTAAACAAAGAATATAGAAAAAACATTTTTTCCTTTTCCAACAGGTCACCAATAGAAAATAACTTTTTAGGGGCATGAGTTGGGGTGCCCCTGCTCCTCTTCTCAGTGGTGGGCTTTTGTCTGCTTTGAACCTATGTGGGTCTTGTACAGCAATGGTCTTTGTGACTTAATATGTGTTTTGGATGCATTTTATTTTTAAGATTTATTCATTTATTTTGGGTATGAGTACACTGTTGCTGTTTTCAGACACACAAGAAGAAGGCATCAGATCACATTACAGATGGTTATGAGTCACTATGTGGTTGCTGGGAATTGAACTCAGGACCTCAGGAAGAGCAGTCTTAGCCTCTGAGCTATCTCTCAGTCCACCATTTTATTTTGTTAAACTCTTTCTTTCTTTCTTTCTTTCTTTCTTTCTTTCTTTCTTTCTTTCTTTCTTTCTTTCTTTCTTTCTTTCTTTCTTTCTTTCTTTCTTTCTTTCTTTTCCTTCCTTCATTCCTTCCTTCTTCCCTCTCTCCCTCTCCCTCCCTTCCTCCTTTTCTCCTTCCCTCTCTTCTCCCTTCCTCCCTCTCTCCCTCCTCCCTTCCTCTTTCCCTCCCTCTGTCTTTCCCTCCCTCCCTCCCTCCCTCCCTATTTTCCTCCCTCCCTATTTTCCTCTCTCCCTTTCTTTCTTTCTTTCTTTCTTTCTTTCTTTCTTTCTTTCTTTCTTTCTTTCTTTCTTTCTTTCTTTCTTTCTTTCTTTCTTCTTCCTTATTTTATATCCAAATCACTGCCCCACTCCTGGTCCCCCCTCACAGAGTTTCTCTCTCATCCCCTCTCCCCTTCTCCTCTGAGAGTGCTTCCCCTCCCCTGTATCCTCCTACCCCTAGCATCAAGTTTCTTCAGGGTTAGGCTTATTCTCTCTCACTGAGGCCACACAAGGCAGCCCTGATGGGGAACGGATACCACAGTCAGGCTACAACTTTAGGGACAGCCCCTGTTCTAGTCGTTTGAGGACCGACATGAAGACTAAGCTGCACATCTGCTACAGATGTGCTGCCCCCACCCCGTCCAGCCCATGTGTACCCTTTGGTTGGTGGCTCAGTCTCTGAAATCTCCTAAGAGTCCAGATTAATTGATTCTGTCGCTCTTCCTGTGGAGTTCCTATCTCCTTCAGGGCCTTCAATCCTTCCCCTATTTGTAAGAGTCCCAGACATCAATGTGAAGTTTGATTATGGGTGTCTGCATCTGCTTCAGTCAGCAGCCAGGTAGAGCCTCTCAGAAGACAGCGATGCTAGGCTCTTGTCTACAAGCATAACAGAATTTCATTAAAAGTATCAGGGATTGGTGCTTACCTGTGGGGTTGGCCAGTTATATGTTGGTCATTCTCTCAGTCTCTGCTCCATCTGAATTTGTCCAAATGCAGTACAAGTCCCTGAATATCTTTTAGAAAGGAGAAATTTGGGATCAAAAGTTTTTGGTGGGGTGGTGGTGGTGGGTTGGTGTCCTTATTCCTATACTCCCTGACTGCAGGAGGTGGCCTCTTCAGGTTCCATGTCCCCACTGTTCTGCATCTTGGCCAAGGTGACCTGAATTGACTCCTGGTGTCTTGTTCATCCCAGGTCTCTGTGGTTCCTAGAGATTCCCCATTCCTCCCATCCCCCTAATCCCTGGCCCTGGCCCTCCCTCCTGTCTCTCCCCACACCTGATCTGACCTCCATATTCCACCCTCCATCTCCTCTCCCACCCTATTCCCACCTGTCTTCTATGTCTATTTTATTCCCACTTCTAAGTGAGACTCAGGCATACTTGCTTGGGCTTTCTTTCCTGTTTAGAATTTTGGGTCTGTGGAAGTGTATCATGGGTATCATACTTAAAGATGAATATCCATTTGTCAGTGAGTTCATACCATGCATGTTCTTTTGGGTCTGCTACTTCAATCAGGATTCATGATGTCTTTTTTTCAACAGCTAAATAGTATTCCATTGTGTAAATCAATGACGTTTTCTATATCCATTCTTCAGTTGAGGGACATCTGGGTTATTTCCAGTTTCTGGCTGTTACAAATGAAGCTGCTCTAAACATGGTAGATCACATGTCCTTGTGCTACAGTGGAGTATGTTTTTTGGTAGATACCCAGGGGCAGTATAGCTAGGTCTTCAGGTATAACTACTTCCAATTTTCTGAGAAAATACCATATTGACTTCCAGAGTGGTTGGAAAGCACTGTTTTTTTGGGGGGGGCCACCCGCTATCCCTGATTTTTATGATCTTTCTCTCCCCTGTTTCTATGTAGATTCCATAGCTTTGAGTTGAGGGGTAGATAAGGATATCTCTTAAAGGATTGCTCCACAGTCTCTCACTACTGCATATTGTCCAGCTAGGGTTGGCTTTAATTGCTATAGGCTTTGAGACACTTATTTCTAGAAAACATTTAAATTAAATGGTGTGCACATGTGTTCATATGCTCACACATCTCTCTCTCTCTCTCTCTCTCTCTCTCTCTGTGTGTGTGTGTGTGTGTGTGTGTACATGTGTGAAGAAAGTAAGTAGATGTTTTATGATACAGGGTTTCTCACTAAACATGTAGTTCACCAATTTGGGTATATTGGCTAACAAGCAAGTCCCAGTGAGCCTCCTATTTCCACCCCACAGTACACACAGTATACTCCTGCCTATTACACAGCCTCTCTCTCTCTCTCTCTCTCTCTCTCTCTCTCTCTCTCTCTCTCTCGCTCTCTCTCTCTCCCTCTCCTTTCTATCTCTGTCTTGACTTACAGCTTTTTTATCTTAATTCTGCAGACAGAATACAAGAACTTCAAAGAGGTTCTATCATATATGAAAATATCTATAGCCACCATAAAATATATTACTTTAAGAATCTCTGAGAAGATTGCATTTAATCTGGAGTATTCTTATAATTCATGACCACGTGACCAAATTCTATCTAATAACAACACTGATATTCTATATTGTCTAAGAATTCTCTTAAATTTGAAGATTTGAAAAATATATCCCAGTCTTATCATGAATTATACGTGCAAACTTTGCTAATGGGGCTTTCTCTATGTTTTCATATGAGGTCTTATTTATTTTAAGAGACAAAAAAGCAGCCCACTGCGACATTTAAAAGTCAAGAGATACTTCTTTATTTTTGTCCCTGTAGTTCTTTTAGACAGAAACAATTCTGAGTCAGAGTTTTTGACTGTGTATTGACAACCCCATTTCTCCACTTAATACTTTTTCTTTCTACTGGAGGTGGGCTCTACAAGTTCCCTCTCCCCACTGATGGTCATTTCATCTAAGGTATACTGAATCCTGAGCATCTCTCACCTCCTAGGTCTCTGGTACATTCTAGAGGGTCCCCCACCTCCCACCTCCCAAAGTTGCATATTTCTATTCATTCTGCTGGCCCTTGGGGCTTCACTCATGTTCTCCCCAATACCTGATTATGTTCCCCTTTTCTAATCCTTCACCCCTCTTCCACCTCTCCCAGGTCCCTCCCTCCCTCTGTCCACTGTGGTGATTGCTTTCATCTCTCTCCTAAGTGGGACTGAGGCATCCTCACTTGGACCCTTCAGTTTGTTAACATTCTTGAGTTCTGTGGATTGTATCCTAGGTATTCTGTACTCTTTTGCCTAATATCCACTTATTAGTGATATTAGTGATTAGTACATATCATGCATGTCCATTTGGGTCTGAGTTACCTCACTCAGTATATTTTCTATTTCCATCCATTTGCCTACAAAATGCAGGATGTTCTTGTATTGAATAACTGAATTGTATTCCATTGTGTAAATTAACCACATTTTCTGTATCCATTCTTCTGTTGTGGGACATGTGGGTTGTTTCCAGCTTCTGGCTATCACAAATAATCATAGTGGAACAGGTGCCCTTGAGTCATGCTGGGACATCTTTTGGGTATATGCCCAGGAGTGGTGTAGCTGCATCTTTAGGTAGATCTATTTCCAGTTTTCTGAGAACCTCCAGATTGATTTCCAGAATCGTTTTTAACAGTTTGCAATCCCACCAGTAATGGAGGAGTGTTCCTCTTTCTCCACATCCTTACAAACATGTGCTGTTACCTAAGGTTTTGATCTTAGCCATTCTGATTGGTGTAAGATCGAATCTGGGAAAGGAGATCCATTTAACAACCCAATTTGGGATCCATCTCAAGGGGAGGCTCCAATGTCTGACACTATTACTGATGCTATGGTGTCCTTATAGACAGGAGCCTAGCATGGCTGTCCTCTGAGAAGCCCAGCAAGCAGCCTCTCAGGTGCTGAGACAGAGGCAGATACTTACACCCAACCAATGGACCCCTGTGGTTGAGTTAGGGAAGGACTGAAGAAGTTGAGGAGGAGGGAGACCCCATAAAAAGACCAGCAACCTTAATTGGCCTGGACCTCCAAAAGTTCTCAGACACTGAGCTACCAACCAGGCAGCATACATTAGCTGGTCTGAGCCCCTGACACATATAGAGCAGTGGACTGCCTCGTCTAGCCACAGTGAAAGAAGAGGCACCCTTGAGAAACTTGAGGCCGCAAGGAGTGAGGAGGCCTGCCAGGGTGGGTTGGGGTAGGTAGAGGGAAGGGGGCAGGAACATCCTTTTGGAGACAGGGGTGGAGGAATGGGGTAAGGAACTGTCAGAGAGCAGACCAGGAGGAGGAGGATAATAACTGGACTTTAAAAAGAAAAGGTTAAGAAGGAAATGGAAGAAGACCTCAAAAAATGGAAAACGTCCCATGCTCATGGATCAGCAGTATTAATATAGTTAAAATGGCCATATTTCCAAAAGCAATATACAGATTCAACACAATACCCATCAAAATCCCAACTCAATTCTTCACATAGTTAGAAAGAGCAATTCTCAAATTCATCTGGAATAACAACAACAACAAAAAAAAAAAAAACCAGGATAGCTAAAACTATTCTCAACAAAGAAATTCTGGGGGAATCAGTATCCCTGACCTCAAGCAATACTACAGAGCAATAGTGTTAAAAACTGCATGGTATTGGTACAGTGACAGGCAGGAGGACCAATGGAACAGGATTGAAGATCCAGAAATGAACCCACACACCTATGGCCACTTGATCCTCGACAAAGGGGCTGAAAACATCCAATGGAAAAAAGATAGCCTTTTCAACAAATGGTGCTGGTTCAACTGGAGGTCAGCATGCAGAAGAATGCAAATTGATCCATCCTTGTCTCCTTGTACTAAGCTCAACTCCAAATGGATCAAGGACCTCCACATAAAGCCAGACACTCTGAAGCTAATAGAAAAGAAACTGGAGAAAACCCTTGAGGACATTGGTACAGGGGGGAAGTTTCTGAACAGATCACCAATTGTGTATGCTCTAAGATCAAGAATTGACAAATGGGACCTCATAAAATTACAAAGTTTCTGTAAGGCAAAGGGCACCATCAAAAGGTCAAATCGGCAACCAACAAATTGGGAAAAGATCTTCACCAACCCTACATCAGATAGAGAACTAATATCCAATATATATGCAGAACTGAAGAAGTTAAACCCGAAAACCAAATAACCCTATTAAAAAAAGGCGTACAGAGTTAAACAAAGAATTTTCACCTGAAGAACTTCGGATGGCGGAGAAGCATCTTAAAAAATGCTCAACTTCATTAGTCATTAGGGAAATGCAAATCAAAACAACCCTGAGATTTTCACCTTACACCAGTCAGAATGGCTAAGATTAAAAATTCAGGAGATAGCAGGTGTTGAAGAGGGTGTGGAGAAAGAGGAACACTCCTCCACTGCTGGTGGGGTTGCAAATTGGTACAACCACTCTGGAAATCAGTCTTGTGGTTCCTCAGAAAACTGCGCACCTCACTTCTGGAAGATCCTGCTATACCACTCCTGGGCATATACCCAGAGGATTCCCCAGAATGTAACAATGATATATGCTCCACTATGTTCATAGCAGCCTATTTATAATAGCCAGAAGCTGGAAAGAACCCAGATATCCCTGCACAGAAGAGTGGAGGCAAAAAATGTGGTATATATACACAATGTAGTACTATTCAGCCATTAGAATACACAATGAATTCATGAAATTCTTAGGCAAATGGATGGAGCTGGAGAACATCATACTAAGTGAGGTAACCCAGTCTCAAAAGATGAATCATGGTATGCACTCACTAATAAGTGGATGTTAACCTAGAAAACTGGAATACCCAAAACATAATCCACACATCAAATGAGGTACAAGAAGAACGGAGGAGTGGCCCCTTGTTCTGGAAAGACTTAGTGAAGCAGTATAGGGCAAAACCAGAACAGGGAATTGGGAAGGGGTGGGTGGGAGAAAAGGGGGGAGGGAAGGGGGCTTATGGGACTTTCGGGGAGTGGGGGGCTAGAAAATGGGAAGTCATTTGAAATGTAAATAAAAATATATCAAATAAAAAATAAAAAATTAGACATGTTGATCAATTGAATTGAAAATCCACATGGCTTTGGGAATTTTATGCTTTAAAAATCTACACCTACACCTTTCTGTACAAATCCTTCTAAAGCTGAGTTTGTTATGATTTCTATTTATGATCCTAAGTGATAATCAATTTTCTTTTGTCAAGTGCATTTCAGAACCATCAAGTAAACAATAGCTACCCAGTGATCACAATTATGCTGAAAACTGCTGTAGAGAAATGAAACATTTCCCCCACTTTATTAAAGGGAACCACTTCATGCTCGTTTGTAAATAGCATTTACTTTTATCTATTGTGTATTGTGAACACTGGTGATCATGTGTTTTTGAATGAATAAGCATTGATACATGCCATATCAAATAGTAGCTGTCATTTGAAACAAACATCATACATGTCCAAAAAAAAGTTGAGAGATAATGAAAGGGACCACACTTCACACCATTTTGCAGAAGCCCTTTGACTATCCATAGATACTGGAGAAATATTTTGGTTGCTACTCAAAGTTACAATCCCCTTATGGGACATAACATTTTGGATAACATAGTCAACTTCTGGAGAGTTAACCTAGGTGGGCAGAAAAGCCCCGTTGTACACTAAATATAAAAGCCCACAGCATTGTGTTTTTAAATGATTTGGCTCCTGAACGATGTTCATCCTCCTCCCAGGATCCAGTCTTCTAGTGCTGTGCTTTTTCAAATATCAACATTGTTTGAAAATAGCCAATTAAAGTTTCAGTGAACTAACTCATCCATATGAGCACATGTATGCTTAAAATACCAGAGAGTTCTGAGACTCTGCAGATCATCGACTGCTGGCCCCTCCCTCTTTATTAGTAGTTTCTTGGACCAAATGCACATTGGAGGATCACACTTATAGAGAAATTTACAGATGATTCAGGTTAGTTTCAAAAGCACAGTTTAATGCTGAAGAGGATGAGATCTTATTTCCTTCCACAGATGTTCTTTCATACTGCGGAGTATTCAGCTTGTTTGGTGATCTCATTCAATGATGTGGCTTTGCAACTATCTATTTGGTAACCACTTATAAATTCATGTTTTCAGTCCAAACCACCCTGCTAAATTCTGTTCTCATTTATCTAACTTCCCTTTCTGACATCTATGGACTGTTTATTATAGGGAATTGAGTGACTGATAAAGTGATAAAGAGAATATAATTGAATACCATAAAGCAGTTATCATCAGATCTACTGACTCATAATTTTGTTGCTGAAGCAGAAAAGCAGGATACAGTGGGAAAGCATTTTGGGGATCAGGCTCAAGGAGATCCTGAGAGTAAGCATAGGAAGAGCTGAAAGAGATTCCCACATCACCCGTGTCTGTAGTGCTCAAGCCTCATCCTTCATCTCTTCTAGAACTCATGGGATTTGTTTACAAAGCAGGAAAGAAACAGAGACCTGGTTCAGAGAGAGTTTATCTTCATGGCCAACTTGCCTAGGTTTAGAAGAACACTCCTATAGAGGCTTAACTGAGGAGGGGGGACATCCTGATTATGGCACCATCCTTTTCAATTTAGGTCATGGCTTAAATAAAAAGAACTAAAGAAGGGCTTCAGATTATTTTACTGTCTCAGTTCTCTGTCCTACCAGGATATGAGCAAGCGATGGCATACACTCACTTCCACAGTCATGAGTGGTTTCCACCATGATGGATTTATTATCTCATACCATGAGCCAAAACAAACCTTTCCTGCCTTGACCTTTCTTGTCAAAAATTTGGTCGTAGCAATGAGAGAAGTGTGCTCACAGGAGGTAATTGTGTTATGTAAATTCTGCCAGTGGGAACTCAGAATATGATAATAGTCATGAAAAATACTAATGGAAAGAAATTATCCAAGCAGGCAGAAAAAAAAAATAGCACATTCCCTAATACACTGAAAATGAACTGTTAGCAGCTTGCAGTCATTGACTTGACTTTGGTCACATACATAAGACAATATTTGCACACTATAAGACTGCTAAAGCCTGAGACCTAAGTAGCAGGGATACTCTGTTGCAGCTGAGTCCCACTACAGTGCCTTCTTTCCTCTGCATCCATGCAATGTCTTTCCCACTCACATTTTTTTAAATTAGACATATTCTTTATTTATATTTCAAATTTTGTCTCTTTTCCTGGTTCACCGCTCCCCCAAAAAAACCCTAACCCATACCCCCTCCCCCTGCTCACCAACCCACCCACTCCCACTTCCCTGTCCTGGCATTCCCCTATACTGGGGCATCGAGCCTTCTCAGGACTAAGGGCCTCTCCTCCCTTTGGTTTCCAACAAAGCCATCCTCTGCTGCCTATGTAGCTGGAGCATGGGTTCCTCCATATGTACCCTTTGCTTGGTGGTTTAGTCCCTGGGAGCTCTGGGGGTACTGGTTGGTTCATATTGTTGAATTATTAATTCAATTAATTATTAATTAATTCTGTTAATTATTAAATTTTTACTTAACTTGCATATAAGCAATGAGTTTTCTTATGATATCTTCATACCTGCTTTTCATTAGAGTTTACTCGTATTATCCTCTTTTGACCCAGTATTACCCCCAATGGTTCGTTTCCCTATTCAGTTTTCATTATTTATATATAATATGCACACTCACATATGCACATGTACACATACACACATGCATAACCACATATACACATACACACAAAACACATGTATATGAGTGAGGGAGAAAACATCATATTTTAAATTTAGATACATTTGAGTATATACAAATGAATGATATGTCTGGATTGTACAGCAATTCTACCTTTAAATTTTAGCTCTGTGCATTTTTCTCTAGTGGCTAAACCAGCATATGTCACCAACAGCAATGTCTAAGTATTCATTTTCCCTCCTATACATGTCAGATTGTATCATCATTTATTTTCTTAATGACAGGTATTCTGATTGAGAATAAATGTTAATGTTTTGATTTGCACCTACCTGCTATCTAAGAATAATAAATAATTTTTCATAAATTTGTATTTTCTTTTTTAGGGAATATTCTAGTCATATTTTAAATGGAATAAGGAACAATTTCAAGTACACTGTCTTAATTAGGGTTTCTATTGGCATGATGAAACCCCATGAACAAAAAGCAAATTAGAGAGAAAAGGGTTTAGGTAGCTTACAATTCTACCACTGCTGTTCACCTTCAAAGGAATTCAGGGCAGAAACTCAAATTCAAACAGGAGGAAGTAATAGAGGCAAGATCTAATGCAGTGGCTATGGAAGGTCTTGCTTATTGGTTTGCTTCACGTGGTTAAATCAGCTTGCATTCTTATTGAAGCCAGGTCCACCAGAGCATGGATAACACCAACCCACAATAAAAATGGATCCCACCCACCCACACACTGATCACTAGTTGAGAAAATGCTTTACAGCTGGATCTCATGGAGGCATTTCCTTAACTAAGGCTCCTTCCTCTCTGATTACTCTAGCTTGTCTGAAGTACACACATATACTTTCAGAAAGGCTAATCTATGCACAAAAGCTTTTATTTAAATTTTAGTGGCACAAATTGTGAGTCACATTGACTGCTTTTTTATTTAAAGGAGAAGTCTAGGACACTTATAATAGATTCATTGCTAAAATGTGATTGACCTTGCAATTGTTGAATTTTTGTAGAATTTGCCTTTACCCTCTTGAACACAGGTAACACAGAACAATGTGAATGCTTGTTCCCTACTATATGTGATAGTCATGATTTCATGGTTAGAAAATACATGAATTAGTAAATCTATAGAATTATGAATTTTATATAGCTTCTAGACACATGTGGTTTCTTTTCTAAATGTACAGTGTGTGATGGAAGGTGTTCTTAGCTCTACCCACTGGATTATTTCCTTTCAGTATTATTCTTCATGGCCATGATACATTCAATTGCTATTGGCAGCATTAACTAACTGCTTTCTAGTATTGGGGATTTCTGTGCATGATCAACAAGTTCCATAGTTAGGTTTCTATGGTGACACAACATGTCAAAGAAAGTGGAGTATCTACATGTCACCAATCATCTAGGAAGCAAAGACCAAGGAAGGAAAATCACCATTTTCCTACAGCATATCTTTATGTTCTGAAACTTTAATATATGGACCATTGGGGAAACTCAAAGTTTAATTTCTTGCCCTATACATGCATTCTGAATACGATGATATCATCCACATATTGAAACAGTATGATAGAATATGTACTATTCAGAAAAAGAAGATCCCTGAAATAATACATGAGGCTAAAAGCCATGGAAGTGAAAAGCTCTGGTAAAAGACAGAATATACACCCTAATCCTTTCTATATGAGGATGATGTTTTGATTATCTTACAAGAAGATAATGAGAAAATAACTAATTCAACAGGATAACACACATCAGATGCTAGGTCAATAGATATGCACCAGGGAATCATACCACATTAAATATTATATTAATTATATTATATTATATTATATTATATTATATTATATTATATTATATTATATTATATTATATTATATTATTTTATAATCTCAAATGCTATGTTGATATCCTAGCCCACAGAAACAAAAATATTACTTTCTTTGAAAACAGTTTCTTTGCATATATGGTGAATATAAGATGACATCATTAGGATGGGTCCATATACAATATGAGTCATGTCCCTATAAAATAATAGAGACACACAGGGACAATGTCACATGATGACAGAAGTGGAGATTGGAGTGATATGGCTGGAAGCTAAGGATTGGCAAGAACTAACTATCAGGACAAGGCACAGAAGGATTCTATTCAGTCTCAGACAGATTACCATGCCAGTGTTTTTGTTTTGTTCTAGTTTTCAGTAATGTGAAAGGGTAAACAAGCTTTTATGAAGCTCACAATCTGTGTAGTTTGTTACAGATACACTAGGAAAACATCCCACAACAAACACAGTTACTCATATTTGAACTACCATGGGCTGTGACCTTAATGACTGATTATTCCTCACTTTATGCTGTTTGCATAAATCTCATCCAGAAATAACCAAGTCGATGTGATGGGAACCACTACTCTAAGGTTGGCAGTAGACTAAAATCCAGTTCAGGTTATGGCTTTTCCTCTGACAAAATTTTGGTTGGGTCTAGGGGAAAGGGAAAGTTTACAGATTTTCATTTGGTCTCTTGTCTCTTAATAATTCTTATATGGTTGACTGAAGAAATGATGTGAAGACCATCAGTTGGATAGAAATCATCATAATTATATATTCAACATTTGGCACATTAGTAAAGTTTATCCATGAATACCTCTAGATTCATTATGTGGGCACATTCTAATTGAGCAGGAAAGAAAGAGATATTGGAGACCCACAACACCATTTGGGACTCTAGCACTAGTGTTCTAGAAGATCTGAGTACTTCCCTCTTCCCAGTACATAGTTACTCTATAAATATCTTAATTTATGCTAATTCCCCTGTACTGTTTTCTAAAATAGTAAAAATTACTGTTATTTCACTGTCATTTTACATTAAAAGTAACCACTACCAACAACTAGATTTGGTTTTGTTTGTTTGTGCTTTCCTTTTCTTACCAGGATCTTGGAGAAATTCTAATTTTTATCTGGTCTTTTAATACTAATTTTCCAGCTTAAATACATTATCTGTACCTTGGAAATCTAACAAACTTACTCCATTACTACATTTTTTAGATAGGGTCTTGCTGTATACTCTTGCTGGAATTCACTATAAAAATTAGGTTATTCTCACAGAGCTTCACATGTGGCTGCCTCCCATGTGCTGGGGCTAAAGGTGAATGTCAGTCTTCCAGTTGTTTATTAATTCTTTCGTTTCTGGAGAATGTATTGACTATATGTTGCTATGTCTTCGGGCTCAGCAAACATTAGGATAAAATTTCTTTCCAGTGACTTGCCTCCTTCTGAAATTATTTCTTGATTGGCTTAAATTCATCTTCTAAATCTTTTTTAACAAGCAGTGGGAAAAGTACATTTTATACTCATTCACATTCAAATTGTAATATTTTTACTTGAGCTGAGCTTGCTCCTTATAAAACTCCTCATCCTTGGACTTTATTTCACCAATTTGCAGGCATGGATGTGTTATAAATAATGAAAATGAATCTTTTAAAAAAATAACAATCAAATTCATTTTTCTCACTTTCTTCCTCTGTGGTCTTATGTTTTATTTGGTTCTTCCTATTCTATATATTTTATGTTATTCTTTATATTATTACAAATGTAATGGTTTCTACTGTGACTGCATTTCCTTCTACTTCTCTCTTGAATTCTACCTTCTCTGTTGAGCTGTATCTGCTACCTATGTTTTGCTTAACATGGTTAACTTCTATTCCCCATCTTTTTTAAATTATTTAAAATATTTTTCTAAGTTTAGGGGTCGGGGAAATTAAATTTTAATTATATCATTTCGCCCCTCACTTTCTTCCCTTCGAATTCTTCAGTGAGTCCACTCTTTTAGATTCACGGCCTCTTTTTTTTTTCTGTTATTATTTTACACACACACACAGAGAGAGAGAGAGAGAGAGAGAGAGAGAGGAGAGTCTGTTTAGTGTTACTTGTGTGTACATGATTTCAGGGATGAGCAACCCCTATTCAATAACCAAATGGAGGCGGCTCCCCCTGAGGTCACTATTCCCCCAGTCTCTGCACTCCTTAGTTTCTTGAAGTTCTTTTTGTAGGTGTGGGGCCCTGTGAAATTTCCCCTTCCATTCTAGCATGGCTATTTTTTTACTTTTAATGTGCTATTTAAGCATCTATAGTGTTGAAGTGGCATGAGCAAAGCTATTCTGTGAATTCTAGGAGAGACAATCTCACTGCAGACTTGTCTTTTGTCTCTTACATTCTTTCTGTCCTCTCAACCACTATGCTCCATGAATCTAAGATGCAGTAGTCATGGGATTTATTTTTAATTTTTAAATTTATTTAAAGAAAATTCCATTACTTTAATTTGGAGTCCAAAAATGTAATATTTTTCTTTTTCAAAGTAGTATTTTCCTTTTAAGCATGTCTCATCAGTTTGCATGTTTTCTATACCAACACTTTCTAAGACACTTGCTCTCACATGTTTTTTACCTATGTTGAAAGAACTAATGTATGTTTTGTATGCTGATTAAGTATGCATATTTAATTATGTTGAAATGCATTTATACTCTCCTTATTAGTTACTTTTTAATGCCATGAACAAATAAGAAACCAAACTCTTGTCTACACATATTCTTGATAGATAGCCCAAATTTTGATTTATGTCATTAATTCTGAATTCTGACATATTTACACAACTATCTGCATTGGTTTAATTAGGATGGAAATTAAATTATAATAGAAGCATAAATTTACTTTTATAAAACTCACAAATAATCTATTCACATGGTAAGCAATCTTGGCATACAAGAATGATGAATTGCATATTTAGTTTTAAATAGTATTTTCATAGTTGAAATGTAAATGCTGGCTGTGTTAGGGAATGATAGAGTTTTCTTAAAAATTAGTTTTGGGTATGGATTGATGGCTCACAGGTTAAAAGTGCATACAGCTCATGCAGAGGTCCTAAGTCCTGATCACAGTACATACAATGTGTAGCTCACCACTGCTTGTAGAACCAGCTCTAGAGCACGCCATGTCTCTGATTTTCATGGGCACCAGGACTGCTTTGCACACATTCAAATGTGTGTGCATGGGCAAATGCATGTGAACACAAGCACACACACACACACACACACACATACACACACACACATAGACACACACACACAATTAAAAAGAAAATTAATTTTTAAAAATTCAAATTTTAAGTATGATTTTCTTAATGAGAATGGTGGAAATGATTAATTGCTTGTTCTGATTCAGAAAGCAGCTGGGAGGACCAAAATAGCCAATTTTCTTATTTCAGTGATTGTTTACACTGAAGAAGCCTCTGTGTGAATTCCAGTTGTTGACCATATGTGCAGTGCTCTTTATAAACAAGAAGCAATTTTTCCTGACTACTTAAAGATATGCAAAGCCTATGCAACTGAGATAGTTTTTCAGTGTGAAAGGCTATCAACACCTGTTATCCAAAGTGTTTTCTCCAAAAACATGTCAGACAAGGACAGTGAGCTTGGGAGAAGCAAGGCCATGAAATTTGCTGTTCCATGCAACCCCTGACTTGTTTGTGCACAACAGCCATCTGCTGCATGATTGGAATAGCAGCCAACCGCACAGACATTACTTTTCAATTAGCAAGAGGTTCAACTACTGGAGTTGGAAAAATATTTGGTAGATTCAAGTGTAAGACTGCTCAGAGTTCATCAAGAGAGAGAAAGGAGAATTTGAAATTCCATAAGAGAGCTGCTCCTCCTTTATTTTGCATCATCTTGCACCTGTCTTAGCATAAAGATCCTTATACAGGGTATGAGTTTAAATGACAGAGAAGTAAGCAAGAGTCAAGAAATTACATTGTTTTTTTCTTCGTTGTTTCTTTTCACTTACGGAGACAATGGTGGGATGATAAAAGTGAATGGAAAAAGACTTTTGACTAAAAACGAGAGTAGATGATTCATACATTTTTCAAAGGCCCTAACATTTGTTTCTATTGATTTCAATTACTCACTTTTACTTTTCCAAAGGAAAAAAATATGCCAAATATTCTGAAATTAAGTAAAAAAGTGACATGAATGGTACCTAATGGTACACCATGAAAGATTGGAGTTCTCATTTAAAAATGAACAAATAAAAAAATCGCAGGGAAATCATTTAAGAAGTCCCGTGTATAGGAAGAAGGTTTTCCTGAAGAAAAAGAAAGAATATTAATTAGTTTTACCCAAAGGATGCACATGACTATACTAAACAATCTATGGTTATTTAATATATTTTAAGGTGGTGAATATAAATAGAAATATATTTGCAAATATTTTTTTTTTAGAAGGCAATAGTCTCAACAATCAAAACCAATGGTTTTCAACCTTCCTAATGCTATGAACGTTTAATACAGTTCCTCATGCTGTGGTGACCTCCAACCATAAAATTATTTTCATTGCTATTTGATAACTGTGATTTTGCTAATTTATGAATTATAATATAAATATCTGTGTTTTCTAAAATCAGAAAACAGAAAATAAATATCTTTTTTTTCCTAAAAAAGAAATATATTTGCAAATAGTACAGTCGCTTTCCTCAGCCAGCTACTTACGTTTTTCTACTCAGTTTTGAATATTACATAAAAGAGCTTGTCATGGTTTGAATATGCTTGGCCTAAGGAGAAGCACTATTTAGAGGTGTGACCTTTTTGAAGTAGGTGTGTCATTGTGGATGTGGGTGTTAAGATCTTCATCCTACCTACTGGCAGTCAGTATTCTGCTAACAACCTTCAGATGAAGATGTAGAATTCTCAGTACCATCACCATGCCTGCCTGGATGCTGCCATAGTCTTGCTTTGATGATGATTGAACCTCTGAACCTATAAACCAGTCCCAATTAAATGTTGTCCTTATAAGAGTTGCCTTGGTCATGGTGTCTGTTCACAGCAGTAAAACCCTAACTAAGACAGAGCTTTTTTTCTTATTTGCTATTTGTAGTTCTTCCTTGGGTTATATGAACAAATATATACTGACCTCACATAGGACATTAAGGGCATGGTAAAGAAACCATTTTAACCACGTACAGCTTGGTGAGCCAGTGAGTTTATTGAGGTGGCTTACAGATGTGTGGGTAACTCAAAGGCAGCTGCATCACAGAAAGCCTCACCCTAACATGAGTCATAACTCATAAAATCTGGGTCCCTAGATCTCCCTGAACAGCATCAGACAGCATCACTGGGAAGTCTCCTCTCTCCCTAGAAGTCATATACTCTTTGTAACCTTGGCGTGGTCCCAGAGAATCATCCAAGTTTGCTTAGATGTTTAAACTTTGCAAGTTTCCTTAGCTTCCTAAATCTAATTTCCTTAGCTTCCCTCCTCCTTCTGGGAGAGGACATTTTAATTCAGAAAAAAAAAACACTCTACAATGGTAACCTAAGAAACATCATAGGTAAAAATATAATTATTAGATGTTTTAAAGAAATACTGATGGGCAAAGCACTGTCGGGAGAAAAATAGTTCCTATTTTCATGTGGAAAACATAAAGTTAGAAATCATGTATGTATTTATATTAATAATAAATACTATCTCCAACCTAGGTATTACTGTCAGCCTGAAGTGCTATTTGCTAAGGGGGTCAAATTCTTGTTCCTTGGGTCTATAGCCCCTACATAGAACCTCTCTTATATTATTCCTACATTTGTTTCAAAAGGACAACTGGAAGCAAACTAAGCCAAAAGGAAAAGAAACAGCAGTTGTACTACGTGAATTCCATGTGTTCATCATGAAGAGAGAAGGAGGCACTAATCAGTGGTTCTCCATTTGTGGGTTGTGATCCCCTTGGAGGTCAAATGATCCTTTCACATGGGTCACACATGACCATTGGAAAACACAGATATTTATATCATAATTCATAAATTAGCAAAATTACAGTTATCAAATAGCAATGAAAATAATTTTATGGTTGGAGGTCACCACAGCATGAGGAACTGTATTAAAAGTTCACAGAATTAGGAAGGTTGAAAACCATTGGTTTTGATTGTTGAGACTATTGCCTTCTAAATCATTCAAACACTCAGCATTTACCCACAAAGGCCAAGTTATAGGGAAGAGAGCAGATGACGCATATAATTGTAGATTATTCTTTCCGGAAGTAGAATGTGCTGGACAACTGAACCTATGGTTTTTGTTGATCCAGGGCACCTCTCAACCAAGTCAAAACTGCTTTACTTCTATGTTGCTTGGTTTACATCAGATATTTTTCTAAGTCTATAATGTAAATTAATTCATATAATTTTTGAAAACTTCATCTGATGGAGGGGCTGGTATTGCATTATTCTGACTTTACCAATAAGGAAAGTGAAACAGAAACGATAGTGTACAAATAGATTACAATTTGAATCTAGGCAGGCTGGCTCCATGGTCTGAAATTCTAATCATAACATGAGCTAGAAGAGAGTAAAACATAAGACTGTCCCACTCCTTTCTTATTTTGGAGAAATAAAATATCATTGGAATCAATGGAAAAATAGAAAAAAATAAATGTCTAATTTTTTTAAAATTCTTTAATCATTTTTTACACTCCAGTCTTTATTTCCCTCCCAGTCCACCCTCTGACTGTTCCACATCCTATACCTCCTCCCCAGTCTCCAAGAGGATCTCCCCAATTCCCCATTCCCACCCCACCAGACCTTCCCATTCCCTGGGGCCTCCAGTCTCTCGAGGGTGCATCTTCTCTGACTGAGTCCAGATCAGGCAGCCCTCTGCTGTAGATGTGTTGGGGGCCTCATATTCACTGGTATATGCTGCCTGGTTAGTGGCTCAGTGTCTGAGCAATCTTGGAGTCCAGGTTAGTTGAGACTGCTGGACTTCCTATAGGGTCACTCTTCTTCTTGATAAACAGACTAATAACTACTTCTAAGTACAAACTCCTATGATACTTATAAAAATTACCAAAAATATATCATATATAGTTTTATATCGGAAGATAGACTACTCAAAACCCAGTGCAAATACAAAAAAGGAAGAAAATGGCTCTAGGATGAGATGGGATGTACTATAGGTTATTAGAATAAATTAAAAACACACCAAAAGCCAAACCAAATGGCAGCAATGATCCATATCATATTTAAACACTATTGGGCTTTATTTGTTAAGGCTATGTCCAAAGTAATCAATAATGACTAAAAATAACTTGAATTGTAATGAACTGACTGATAATAAAAATAGGACTATCTATAGATAAAGATAGCTAGTATCATGCATATATAATAGATAATGTTCCCCAAGAGAAAGAAAAGCTAAGTTGAGTACTGATGAGATTCAGACAAAATAAAATAAAATAAAATAAAATAAAATAAAATAAAATAAAATAAAATATTCAACTATCTTTTAAAAATAAAGGCAGCATATCTTTTTATTGAGTTCAAATGTGTGCTAGGATAGTTAGATTTGTTGTAAGTTTAATAGAGTTTATCTCTCTTTGACCTAGATTGGTTGCAATATTTTCCATCTTCTTTATGGTCTGAAAAGCAGATATTGAACAGTTGGTTTGTTTATGTATTCCATCACTATAGAAATGTACATTTTCAATTTGTATAGCTATTTTTGTAATACATGAATCATGTGTGTGTGTGTGTGTGTGTGTGTGTATTTTAGTGCTGGGGATCAAATCCTGGTCCTGGTACATAATAGGCAAGCACATCTTTCACTTAGCTATAGGCCCTGATCCAAAATATATTTTTAATGACTCTCCTCCATATGTATGCTTAAATAGGCTTACTCAATTTTAACTCATGCCTGCAGTTATGCCTTTCACTTGCTGTTTGAGAGTCTGTCTATGTCATGGGTCTTTTCAAAGGCCCATTTAAGACAACGCCAACTCCACGATATGTCTGTCAGCTTCTGCTCTTAATTTTTATTGCTTCCCCATGTGTTTCACAAAAGTTCTGGCTTTTGTGGGGTGGGGTGGTTTAGTTAATTTCTTGAATTGAATATTGAATTTGTTTTCATTCCTTTCTGATTAATACTAAGAGCGTTTAAGGCTACAAAATTTCTTTTTCCCCTCTTGGATGTGTCCCATAGCTAGTGATGCAGTTACAAAATTGAAATTGTCTAAAACCGCAATTTCTATCTATCCAACAACACAAAATATATTTAAAGGTGTACAGTTAAATTTTAGAATGGCTAAGCATTCTGCTTACTTGTTCCTCTTTACATGTTATTCCTTAATTTTGCTTCAATATGGAGAGGGTATTGAACATGTACAAGTTATGTTCTGAAACATTTGCAAGATACGTTTGTTTCCTGATTTATAATCCATTCTAAAAGTCCTATGTATGTTTATAGGTCTATGTAAATTATCACATTTGCCAGCGTCAGCTCTGCTCAGGTCAGGTTTAGGCAATCATGTTGGTGAGACTTTATGGGTATAGCCTTATGTATGACATTTCTAGAAGACACATAGCTTTTAATTCAGTTGTAAATTTTCTTTTTTTATTGTAGTTTAAGATTCTATGTGTATTCTGGTTAAACGTTTTCATGACAAATTTTCCTATTCAAACACTTTCTGCTTATACTTTATATCTCATTCTCACATCAAAATATATATTTACTTAATTAGAATATGATTACACCATAACTCCTTTCAGTTTTTACCTTTAATATAATCTTTCAGTCACTCTCAAACTCATGGGCTTTTTTCTTTAATTGGTTTGATCACGTGTATACATAAATACAGTGGCACACAAGTATAGCCTACTGAACTATATACATGATGACAGGAATGACTGTTTGGAATTGGATAACCAACTAAGGGCCTCAGTTCTGAGGACGACTTTCCTCCCTCTCTTAGCAGCCATTATTTGACTGCAGTTCTTGATCAGGGGTGGGGTCTGACGAGAGTTCATCTTTCCACAATAGCTATCACTGTTCACATCCTGTTTCTCCATCCTTATTGCTGAGTTATGGTGTGTGTTATCTTCCATATCTAGGAGACATGATCCTACAGCAGATTTCCTGTTTCTCTGTCTCTTACCATCTTTCCACTCTCTCTTCCATGATGTTTTCTAAGCCTTAGGAATAGTTGGATTCAAGATGTATCCATCTGGGAACCTTGGGATCAATTTTTCTTTGCATTTTGACCAGTTAGAGTGTTTTGTAGTGGTCTCCACCTGCTGCAAAGAGAAGCCTCTTTGATGAGCGGTGAGAGATACACTTCTATCTGGCCATAAAGGATAAGTATCTAAAACGTAATTAGGAATTATGCTGGTTTAGTAAAGTGGTAGATTTTTCCTTAAGTTCTATGAATAAAGCCTGTTTTTCTTCCCAGTTCCCCATTCTTTCAGTTCATCTCTGCATCTCTACCTCCTATAGTCCCTTTCTACTTTTCTAGTTTCTATGTTTCTCCAGGCTACAGATTCCCATCTGAAGACTTGGAGCTAGGATTCTCAGATGATCAAGAATGTGTGATCTTTATTATTTATAATTTTTTTCTGAGATAGGTACTCATTTTACTTATTGAGAGATGTTCCAGTCTTAAGTTACCTGACATTACTGGTTTGATCAAGAAATTCTATATGCAGATACTAATGGTTGCAGTATTCTATCAATATTAGTAATAGACGTAATACAAGCAAAACAGAGAATTAGTCATTTTGTGCCATGCCAAGCATTGGCACTTGTTTTCCCTCTCCTCTCACTGACTGCATCAACTTGTTCTCTGGCATTGACTAATTATTGGTCTTGTTTCATAGTGGCAGTGTAATAGAATTATAAGGTTGAAAGCTTTTCCAAGAATACAATGTCTGGACGTTATAGAGTTAGCTATCTAAAGGAGAGCTGAAGACCCCAGACTTAAATTGGTAGCAATTAGGACACTCCAGATGGAGAGAGTAGATAAAGCTCTCTCTTGGTATAGGGATGAAAAGTCAAGGTGCCTACTTCAGAAAGATGAATGTGAAAATGGAAGCCTTTTAGACAAGAAAATATGAGGTAAGGTAGAGAAGTCTATGGGGCTGAATCTCTTGGAATTCCCAGAGGAGAAAACTAGTCATGGAGGAAACTAGAACACTAACTTGTATATAATTGCCCAACTTTTTATTTATCATTGAAATTTCTTTGAAAGTCTCTACCCACTTCAGCTATACTAGGAAAATTATGGTCCCTTTGTTCAAGTGCAAATAGGACTATAATTTGTTAAATCAGAACACATTTTACAAATTACATTTTACAAAACACATTATAGGTCTTACAATGAGAAATTAATTTCTGAGGTGGCTACCATTTTTTCCTGACAGTTTTGGCCCTATTACAGGTGGTGTGTGCTCATATAATTTGTATGGTCACCATCATTCTTAAACAAATTGAGTATTATTATATTTATTAAAATCACAGCCAATACTGGTGATGAACATAGATATAATGAATATTTGAGTGGAAATTCAGAATTCTATCTGTTGATACTTTGTTCTTTGACCTACAATGCATACATTTAATAAAAAACATTTATCATTAATTTACCAATATTTCTTCAAAAATATTAAGTGGGGCTGGAGAATCATTTGGTGGTTAAGATCACATGTTGGTCTTGAACAGGAGCTGGGTTTGATTCCCAATATCCACTGATGATCCAGAACCATCTATAGTTCCAGTAACAGGGGATCCAAAACTCCTTTTTGACCTCCACAGGCATCAGGCAAGCATGTGTGCACATATACACCTGCAGAAAAAATGTTTATGCACTGAAAATAAATCTGCCTAAGACCTGAGCAAGGATGACACCAGCAGAGATTCTAGCATGGTAGAGGGGAGACTTATGGGAACCCAATGAGAGACAAAGAACTGTAGACAGCATAGGAAAGGTGGGAGCAGGATGAATAGTGTACCCTGAGGAACAGCCTCCATATTGGTTATTCAATATACACGTGGTCACTCTTGAGATGATATTCAAGTAATTAATTTGTCATATTGGGCAAGCTTAATTTATATGTTTAAGAATATATGTATATATAAATATATTCATACATATGTGTGTATACACACATATATTCTTTTTTATGCTATTTTTTCTTTATATTCCTCTTTTACTTTACAGGTTTTCTAGGGTTACATTAGTCCACCAAATATACAGAATATTTTTCCTGCTTTAAATTCTGATTAGAAACATCTTTTCTTCCATAAAGCCCTTCCCAAACAGCACTTTTAATCAGATTTGGTTACAGGGCAAAGAGTTGCCAGAGAATGTGTTTTAATATTCTTCCTACTGTACTATACTTTCACAGATAGAAGTGTACAAGTGTCTACATTTAAAAATCCTTTAAAATTATTGGATTACTAAAAATTTATTCAAACAAATAAGTCCCAAAACTATTAACTGATTACATGTAAAAATGAAATTTCCTTATATTTAAAGATTGTTTTCATCCACAGTAAATGTAAAATATAATATATAAGACCATTTTCAACACAGATTAAAATCCCGTATTTATTTATTTAGGCCTAATTTTGGTAATTAATCACACATATATTCTTATATATGTGTGCATATACACATGCATACATGCACATATGTAACAACAATTAAAGAAATAGAGACTAATAAATTTGAAGGAGAACAAGGGTTGAATGGTAATGGTATAGGGAGGAATGGGAAGAAAAGAATGTTATGTTTTATTTTGAAAAGATAAAAAACAATTCTTTGACAAACATATATCATGCCAGATTCAAATACTATAAAACTAAAAGTATGCTACAGAAAATAGCATAAATAAATGTAATTGTCTTTCATATTTTTAAATTTTCTAACACTGTTTTCAGCAAAATATAACTTCACATACACACACACACACATAATTGTATTGTGAAGTCTTCTTTAAAAGACACACTACGTTTGAAGATAGACTGCATCAAAATAAAGAGTGGGGCAAATTTTATGTAATAGAGATCACTAAGAGAATTAAATGGTCACAAAATTAAATAAACAGTTGTTATAATTGGAAAAAAGAAAGAAAACATTAATTTTGTATATATCAATCATAAGGATACAAAAGCACATGGCAAGATGATAAATATTAACCTAATTATAGCAAAAATTACATTGAATATAAATAGTTGCATCATTTAAAAGATATTAGCATTTTGTCTAAAGATGTAAAAATAGTAACAGCAGTAAAAACAATTGACAAACTTTTGAATACTTTTATAAAGTGGACAGTTTCTTGGCTAGCTATGGTGTTTAATCCTGGAGTCATGAGTCATGACCTTGCATATGGGACATCCTTGATATTACAGGAAACAAGAAAGAAATGAGAAATTTCTTAAGAGAAATTTTGAGCATTTAAACATATTTATCTTACTCTGAATGCAAACATACTATGAGTCAAGAAAAGATAATTAATATTCAATTGGTAATAACAGTGTTATTTTCTTCACTCCCCAATTCTACTCCTCTCTGGGGAACTGTGCTGAGAGATAGGTGCACACTGAACGAGCATAAGGAAGATGTCCTTCACAATAAAGGAGAGAGAGAGAGAGAGAGAGAGAGAGAGAGAGAGAGAGAGAGAGAGAGAGAGAGAGAGAGAGAGATGTCTATCCCAGAAAGCAAACATTAGGATCCCAGGTTTGTTAAACCATTTTATCCTTTCATTGAGACTAAAGATACCAGTCTACACTATCTAACTTTCCAAGTTCATTCCAATAATCCAGTATTCTTCAAAGTTTGCTCAGAAAATTGTAGTCATGCAGACATGTGAAAGTATTCATTTCTGACACCACAGCTACACAGAACAGGGAAGATGCCAAAAAACATTAGCCTAAGCTTTGAACACAATGCAGTCTCTCTTTTGCAACATTGGGGAAATGACAGAGAGAAACACAGAAAGTTGGGTCTTCAGCAACAAGGGTGTCAGGATTTGGTGCATATCGAGTGGGCATATGCATTTTGGGTGGGAGCAATGTTGATTTTGTTACAGCTTACAACTTTATGCATGTGTTAAGGTTCATGAACCTGTACTAAAATTAGGCAATTTTACTATACATGAATAAGGCTCAAATAACTACCACAAAGAGTGCACAAAGCAAGTATTATATATTTTATTTAAACTGTGTTTGTTTATAGTTTGAGAATTTCATGTGATATATTTTACTGTATTTTTTACCCTTCCCTAATATTCCCAGATCCTCTATCTCCCTACCCAACTAATTTCATATTCTTTCTCTCGCTTAAAGTCAAAACAATGTCTCATTTGTGTCAGTCAACTGTGCCTGTATTGGAGGGTACCAGTAGGTGACAGAGCAATACTACTTCATTGAATTAAACAGACATGTGCTAAAGACAGTGGCTTAGTTTTCACAGTTGTGGCACAAGGAATGCTGCTTAGAGCAAGCATGTCCTGCTCGCAGAGGCGCTATTTACACAATGGAATACCACTCAGCTATTAAAAACAATGAATTAATGAAATGCTTAGGCAAGTGGTTGGAACTAGAAAATATCATCCTGAGTGAGGTAGCCCAATCACAAAAGAACACACATGATATGCACTTACGCACTTATCGATAAGTGGATATTAGCCCAGAAGCTCAGAATACCCAAGATATAATTCACAGACCATATGAAACTCAAGAGGAAGACCAAAGTGTGGATGCTTTGGTCCTTCTTTGAAGGGGGGACAAAATACCCAAGAGAGAAGACACAAAGGCAAAGTGTGAAGCAGAAACCGAAGGAAAGGCCATCCAGAAACTGCCCCACCTGGGGATCTATCCCATATACAGTTTCCAAACCCAGACAATATTGTAGATGCCAGTAAGTGCTTGCTGACAGGAGCCCGAGATAGCTGTCTCCTGAGAGGCTCTGCTAATGCCTTACAAATACAGAGGGGGATGCTCTCAGGCAACCACTGGACTGAGCACAGGGTCCCCAATGGAGGAGCTAGAGAAATGACTCAAGGAGCAAAGGGGTTTGGAGACCCATAGGAGGAACAACAATGTCAACCAACCAGAGCCCCCCAGAGCTCCCAGGGACTAAGCCACCAACCAAAGAGTACAAATGGAGGGACCCATGGCTCCAGCCACATACGTAGCAGAGGATGGCCTTGTTGGGCATCAATGAGAGGAGATCCCCTTGGTCCTGTTAAGGCACAGTATAGGGGAATGCCAAGTGAGGAAGCAGGAGTGGATGGGTTAGTGAGCAGGGGGAGAGAGGGGATGGGATATGGGGTTTTCATATGGGAAGCAAGGAAAGGGGATAACATTTGAAATATAAATAAATTATCTTAAAAAATGAAACCTCAGGTCTTCTAGCTGGTGATGGTGTCCCAGAGCAGATAAGGCGTGGTTCAGAAATACAGAAATGATCCTGTTTCATATTTTCAATAACTTTAAAGAATCCTGTGTCGATAGCTGTTCCAACCTGAATACTAGCATTTATGTAATATTTTAGAACTATTTTAACATGTTTTCCAAATGTAATGTGTCCTTTTCTTTGTATATTCCAGTTTTTCTCATTTTGATATTATATCATATATGGTCTCAGTGAATAATAACTTCTTATATTTGTCATGAAATGTCATCCTCTAGTTTTATTTTGTTAATACATACCTTGGTATTATTTGACTTTTTGTTGCATCTGACAAATTTAAATAAGGTGCACAGTAACAAAATATTTTTCAGGTGTTGGGGATGCAGGCCACATAAAGCCATTCAAATACATTAGAATTCAAATACATCTTAGAATGTTTCTAATATGAATTGATGTCATATTAGACCACATGTGCTTGATGTCATATATGGTGAATTGCCACTAGAATGGAATTGTAAACACAGAATAATAATTTAAACTTTTTGACACATAAACTAAGCTATAAATATTTAGCCTTCATTAATTGCACTCTCTTAGTGTTGAATTCTTCTTGTACAAACTCTTAAATTTTATTTTTGGAAAAATATAGATAAGATAATACATATCATGTTTATAGTATATTTTATGTTAACCCATTTTTGATTAAAGCCTTCATTATACATTGTATATAATCAAATGTTTAAATGTAACAGAAGGTAAAGTTTGCTGGGCCACATTTTTTCCATTGACTGCAAGAAACAAAATTGATTTCCTCATGTATGATACAGTCAGTGATTTCTTATGCAGTTTAAATTTTTATTGTAAGTTCTATCATGTGCCATTAATAAGGACCAGGAAGTAAAGTGTTTCTTCCATGACAGAAGCATGATTTTGTTTTATTTTTACATGACAGAACACTCAGATTAGATGATTCTTCCTCTCATATAAATACTTTACCAGTCTGAATTTCTAAATAAACAACACCATGTATTTGTAGGCAATGGTTGCTTCTTTTCTACTTTTTAATATTTAGTACAACAAAAATTTTATAAAGGATTGGGCTGTAAGCATAAAGTATACACAAATTATGTGACAAATTTTACTATCATACAAGAATTATTTTAAGTGTTTATTATCAAGAGAAATTAGTTCTAGTTTTTATTTAAGTTTGGATAAATCAAAAGAGAAAAGGAAACATGGCAGATAAGGTGAGCTTCTTCAGCAGGTGTACTCTTCTGGGAAATCTTCCAGAGAAAGAAAGGATAATGGATGCCAAGAAAGAAAACGATGAAGAGTGGGTTATGGGATTGCAAGAGAGCTTAGCCAAGAAGCACATGAGGAAAGCACAAGAATCACACAGCCAAAGGAAAAGCTGAGATGCCTAGCATGGCGAAGAAGCAATTCCTTAAAGAGCAAAGCCTGGACAGGTGCCTGACTTGGGTAGTGGGCTCATTGCTGGTTCCCTTTGTTCATGCACCAACTTGATTTATGTTTTATTGTCCCTAGATATCAAAAGCTAGTGAAAAAAGAGTTACCTTTCCCAAGAGAGAAAAATACTAGAGGCCAGAGAAATTAGAAAGAGGAAGGTGACTAAGGGACTGGGCTTCCATGAGATGCTGCAGACTTGCAGATGAGTTTAGCAGTTGGGCTCGTAACAAGGACCTTGTATTTATAGTGATGCAGCTGGAGGCACAAGAGCCTGGGGATTGAGAGGGTTTTAGGGATGGAAACGTGCACTGACAATAAGTTGGCTTGAAACTGCACTTATCTTATAGTTAATCTAACTGTCATGGATGGATCCTATTGGAATGAAAATGGCAGAATCTACTGATGAGAAGAAAAGGCTGGGGAGTACCGTAAACTGCAAGTATCCCAGGGCACAAGCCTCCCATCCCACTTGTCTGTCCAATGTTCAAAACCCATCTTGTGGTAATTCAGCATGCCAGAAATCTTCAGGTCCACTTGTGCTTTCCTAAACTCAATAGCCAGGAATGAGCTATTAACTTAGGAGCATAACAAAATTAATATGGGCTATGGATAAGCAAGACTCTGGGGGAGTCATTATCTGTCTTCCAGATGCTGGAGGCAAGGAAAGTACAGAAGTAAGTGTGCATCTTAAAATATTCATATTCTCTTGGCCCCAGTCCAGACCCTGACTAATAATTTTGAAATGCCGAGGACAGAAGTTAAACAGGCAAGTAGATCCTTGTCCACTGGGGAGCCCTTGATCAGTGCTCCGAAGACCAGCAGCGAGAAAAGCTAAGAATCTTGAACCCAGTCCAAGAACATAAAGCCCAGTGGGTCTGGGCTTGTTGCAGGTACAATGGAGGGCCGAGGTACAGTGACAGCAAAAGCCAAAGTCTAAGAGCATGGGTCGACTGAGATCCCGGGCATGTGAAAGCATAGTGCACAAGCTTAATGAAGGTCATTATTGTGAATGGACCATCAGCAATGAAGACCAGAAGACATGACCGGAAGCCCCAAGAGGATTTCTACTGCTCCTATGTAAGTGTTGAAGAGATGATGATGGTGATGGTGATGTTGATGATGATGATGATGATGGTGATGATGATGATGATGATGATGGTGATGATGATGATGATAATGAGGAGGAGGAGGAGGAAGAGGAAGAGAAGGAGGAGGAGGAGGAAGAGGAGGAGGAGGAGGAGGAGGAGAAGGAGGAGGAGGAGGATAAATGTTAAAACAAAAGAACAACGGGTCAAGGGTCAGCAGTTTGGAGTCAACCACTACCATGTTCAGGCATTTGAGAAGGTGGTCAATAGAATAATTGACATTATATTCCTGAACCTTCAAACCTTTCCTTAACTGTTATATACATATTACCAATTGCGGTTTGTGTATGAGATGCTCACCTTTGGTTAAAGGCTTGTCCCCAGCTGGTGGTAATGTTGTCCAGTATTGGAAAGTTTGTAAAATGGAGCCTAGTTGAAAGAAGTGGGTCACTGTGGATGCACCTCCAAGAATTCAGGCTGTTGCGGGTTTCCATGTCTCTACCTGTATATTTCCAGGTTGCCTTTAAGTATAAAGCTGTCTGATGCATGCTCTTCTGCTGCAGTGCACTGTCTCCAGAAACAGTAAAGCTATGTGATCATGGGCTGAAATCTTGAGCCTGTGACCCAAAGCAAATCTTAGTTTAAATTGTCACCTCCTAAGTGACACATACTTTGTTACAGAGATAGAAATATGACTGACACATCAGTTATACTGTAATTTCCCAAGAAGCATTTGTTTTTTTACTTTAATATCTTGAAACTCATTAAGGGAAATATCTGAATGTGCTGCTTACTTTTAAAGTGTCATCAATCTATTATGAAGAAGGTAGCACTTAAAATGAAGAGAGATTACTTTATAATAGAGATGGGTGGTAGAGCATATAACTTGCATATTGTTTAAATGTATGTTATATAATGCACACTCTTTCTCTTCCTCCCCATTTCTGTCTCTGTCTCTCTCTCCCCATCTGTTTTTCTGTCTCTCTTTCTTGTTCTGTCTCTCTGTCTCTCTCTGTCTCTGTCCCTCTCTGTCTCTGTCTCTTCCCTCGCCCTCTGTCTCTCTCTTCCCTTTCTCCCTGCACACCTTTCCCACCCCCTCCCCTGTCTGATTTTATCTACATTAACAAGGAATATGGAAGCTTAAGAGACAGCATTAAAGAAGCTGGCTTAGGTCTTGTTTTTCAACCCAAATCCAGGGTATAAATACTAACAATTTCAAAAATCATAATTCCATGAGGCCACAACCTTACACAAAAAGCTACAGGCAACTAAAATTCTGAAAGTAGGAGCAATAGTCTTCTCTAGGAAGGAGGACATCAACTGGTTATCCACAACAAAGTGATCATTGGTCAGCCATGAAAACATATATACAGGTAACACTGAAGACTAGTTAGATAGTTAGAAATATACATGCATACATACATAAACATTTACATGTAATAACAATTCATAAAAAAAGAAACCATGAGTTTGAAAGAGAACAAGGAGGGGTATGTGGGAGGTTTTGAAGAGGACAAAAGGAAGGTAGGAAATGCTAAGTTTAAGAGCACTTACTGCTCTTGCAGAAGACCAAGGTTAAGTTCCCAGCACTCACACGGTAGTTAAGGGATCACATATCCTCATCTGAATTTTGCTGGCAATGCATTCATATAGTATGCATGCATACATATGGATACATAAACATACACATGATTTAAATATTTATTTACTTTATTAAATAATTATTCTCTCTCTTCTTCTAGTTACTCCCATGTACCCCTGCCCTTTCTTTATCCCAAATAAATGACCTCTTTTCTTTAATTGTCCTTCAAACACACAAACACACACATACATAGCATCATCATCATCACCATCACCACCATCTTTTAAAAGTAGAGTCAAATGAGCAACTGAATTTATAATGTAGAGAAAAATAATGCTATCCCAAAGTCCACATGGAAAATTGTCACAGGTCTATTTCGGGATTGCATTTTACACTGACAGTATCCCTTATTCCTACACAGTTATAATGACACAAAGCGACTGCAAGCCTTCGTCTCAGGTAGACTACTCTCACCAGGAAGTCGAAATGAACTTTTACTGATTGTTATGTCTCACTAGCCATGCACAATGCATTCTATGAAAATTCTCTCAGGACTGTAGATGCCAAATTAACACTTTCACTTTATTTAATATATGCAATGTTTTGAAATAATCTTAAAATTATATTTTTAGAACATCAGGAAACATATATACATATATAAGAAACTAACAAAAATAGAAAAGTGAATTATCTGAATGTTCAAGAATCCATGTATTTTAAGTTCACCCTCTCTGAGAATATGAGATTAATTTTAGAAACTGATAATGTGTTGTAAATACTATACAACATCTATTATTCCACTATGTATATTTTGTGCATTGGCTGTGCAAATATAAACATCCATTCAATTTCCAAAGTCCATGATGTTCTGTGTGATGATTAACATGTCTATAAACATATGCAGTCTAATATTCTAATTATGTCATTATGTAAAACAGGGAACACCCACTTAGTTAAAATTTTCCACATATCCCTGTGCTGTGTTAATTTTCCTGATGAAAAATTCATGTAAAATGGCCTAAACCAGATTTCCCATGAAGAAGATTTTAATGATTTACAATTCCCAGATAATACCTAAAACCAGTCGTATTCATGTAGGAGAGATGTTGAGAGTGTTCTAATTTCTTCTCTCTTGCTAGGAGAAAACACTCCGACTGAAAACAAGTTAGGGGAGAACAGAAGATTTCAGTTTCCACATCCTGGTCACAGTCCATCATTGAGGGAGTCAAGGCTGAGGCTGAAGGAGAGACCCCAGAAGAACACACTTTATTGGCTTGCCCCTTTAGCTTCTACACAGCTTTCTTTCTTTCTAGACAATGCTAGATTCTGTGTCAAAAGCCACTGTAGTTGATATGAAAAGACATCCTCTGGCCGCTGGGTGCACACACGTACAGAGCACATACTCATGTGCATATAGAAAGAAAGAAAGAAAGAAAGAAAGAAAGAAAGAAAGAAAGAAAGAAATTTCCCACAGAAAGGAAAGGAAAAGGGAAAGAATTATTGTTACAAGTTTATTTGGCAATAATACACAATGATGAATATTATAATATACAATAGAATGAATTGATATGCTTAAGACCTAGAATAGATAGCTCATAGTCTTATGAAATTCCCTGAGCCTTAAATCTCTCCAAATATAACTCCTGCCCGGGCAATAGCTTCTGTCAGCATTAAAGAACAAGAATTTGGATAAAAGTCAGAATCTAGATACCTAAACAGAATTCTCATCTCCTCTCTCACAGGAAGACTAGACTTGTGGTAGTCAATTAATATGGATACTTCACAGGTGGGTAGACTCAATGCCTTTGAAGAAAACACAGCATACAAAATTGATAGAAAGATTCTACTCTTAAAGGAAGGCTACATTCCAGCAATTATGATCAACTCAAAATGAACTCAATGACATCTTTGAAGTCATTTTCTCTAATAAAGTTTTGTCAGGCCTTTTTATTTTTATTTTTTATTTATTTATATTTTTACATTACATATACTTTGTATAATATATATTATAGTTTCTGGTTTAGGGATTTTATGGTATTTCTGTGTGTGTGTTCATGTCTTAATATGTATTTTTTTGAGCTTTTTCTTTGGCCGTTTTTCTTATTCGTTTTTTCTATTCTAGTTTGTCTCTTTTTATTTTATCTCATTTCAATTTACTTTATTATTATTATTTTAGATGCCTGTTCGTATCCTAATGGAAAGAGAAAGTTTGGGGTGGTTGGGGAAATGTGAAGGGATTGGGAGGAAATAGAAGGGGAAACCATAATCAGAATATATTATATTTTAAAAAAACCTATTTTTAGAAAAAGGGAAAAATAAAAGAAAATGGTGCACCCAATGGAAAAAGTAATAGAAAATCACCCAGCTATAAATTGTTTTCTCATGCTTTGATCAGTCAAAACATGAACACAGCTGGATTTTCCAGACTACAATACTAATCAGACTGACTATACTATTCCTGCCTCAGTTTTAATAAAACAGTTGTATTTGCAGTGTGTGTATATGCAGTGTGTGTATAATACATGTCTATGTTCTACTACACATGTTGTTATTGATGGTAGATTTCTCTTATTTAGTTATTTTTAACTTTAAATATGTTTACTGTATCTTATTTCCTCTCCTCCTTCCAACTTGTCCCATATCTTGCCCCACCCAACTTCTCATCTCAAATTCATGTCTTTCTCTCTAAAGATTATTTATATATACACAAATTAATATATGAAGATACAACCTGCTGAGTATATCTAGCGTTGCTTGCATCTATACATTTTCAGGGCTGACCACTGGGCATTAGAGAAGAATGAAGGGGCTCTTCCCTGGGAAGGGCCGCTGACTCCTCTCTTCAGCACCATTGGTTGTCAATGGCTTTTTACCATGGGTTCCCTCTCATTTGTGGTTCTGAGCTCTGAGTGTCCAGACATGAGTATATGACTCAGTAAGTGCAAAGAACAGGAAAGTAAAGAGGAACTGTGAGGAGAGAAGTGCTCTAGAGAGGAGAGCAGCATGCGACAGGTACTATAAAGGAAAACTGGAAAACAAGAGTGAATATGTTGAGGGGGCGATAAAGAATTCTGGGACATTTGAAAGGCCATAGGAAATTTTATTATTATATAATTTACATTAGTTACATATAACATATAGATAATCATAAATAAATATGCACATATAAAAATGAAGCTATGTCACTTAAGGTGATGTCCCCATGATGAAAAGACTATTAAATGAAAACCCAAGTAGCTTCCTTTCAGATCTTTGGTCAGAGCAGTTCAAGAAACTCTGACAACATAAGCTGTTGCTGTTGCCCTGGGTTACCTATCATGAGTTGAAAGTACTTCTCTTTTTTTAAAAAAAAATTGATTGATGTGTATGTGTGTGTTCCTAGGCTAATGTATGTGCACCATATGTGGGCATGTGCCTGCAGAGGCAAAAATAGGACCCTGGGTTCCTTGGAAATACCACTCCATGTGGTTGTGAGCCACCAGGTGGGTACTGAGGACAGGTCCACTGGAAGAGCAGCAAGAGATCTTAACCCTGAGCAGAATTTCCAATCTTGCTATTTATTTCTCTCAAGGCTGTCACCGAATTCTCTAGAAAACCTGTCTAACTCTCCTCGACCTAGGCATCAAAATGTAATTTAGGAGTTCTCCACTGTTTTTGAAAACTGGCTGGAAAGGGACTTAAATCTTCACACAAAGATTCGACCCAACCATATCTATAGCTCTGCCCCCTTCGTGTTGTTCCTCCAGCACTGTGTACATGTGTCTGTGAGCAAATGCAATTATTTGAAAAATTCTAAATCTGCTTAATATTCAAGCAGAAAGTTAAAGTGCATAAACAAAATGGCAAAGGAGGGAATGCACTGTTTGAGGAATAGAATATGAGGAAATTTTTGGTGGATACCATTTTACAGAATGAAGCAGAAAAATTAATCCTGATGACCAAACCACAAGAATGGTCATTCTGTAGTAACATGTTTCATGCCACTACACAATTACTTTCTGGACACTCTTTTCACATCCATTTTTTTCCTAAATTTTTGTCACTTACATCAGTGTTATCCAGGAAAGCATTTATGATGAAGTAAACTGAGGCATAGCTGATAGAGCCTGTCAACTGTAACAAATGTATCAGGAAATAACTTTGCTTTGAAAATCATTTTTTTTTATTTCTAGATTGTTACAACTTTAATTCTTTCTTTTCAATCTATGAATTTTGAATGGTTGAGTTAATTTTTATTTTCTTGTGTTTTTCTCTAGTGTTTAACTTCTGTGAACTGTATGACTGCTATTTGGAAATGGCTATTTTGTCTCCTAGTTATATTGTAAATAATACATTTATCATGCATTTAGTAAATGTCAGGCATTTGAATTATTTCTCTTTTTCCTTTCAACAACTTTTTGTGGTCAATGCTGTTGTTACTTCACCAAACAGGAAAATTAGCTGGAGAAGAGTGACAAATTCATTGTTACACTGTTAGAACATGGTGAGACCACAATTAAAACTCTGAGTTGCTTGATTCGAAACACCATTACAAGCTACTAAAGAGTAGTCAAGTTTTCCTTATCCCACTTAAGTGATTCCTCTGCAGGGAAAAGCTGCAGTGGGTAGACTTAACTTCACTATTAAGAGTCATGTTCTAGGTATTAGGAATGAGTGCTATGTCTGAGGTTTGTGGGTCACAATGTCTGAAAGGAAGACTGCCCATGGCCACGTTTGCAGTTCAAGATGAACTGCATCTGCAAGGCTGAACATCATCTAGCAAGCATAAAGATGTATTTAATATAAAATTATCATGACACAGGGAACTTCAGAAACAAAGACTAAAAGAAATGAAGAATATATTATGGAAAGTTGTACCCAAAATATGATTGAAAGACAGGTGAAATTATCTAAGAACAAACTTGAAAAATAAGTAGTTCTGTTCTCAACTACCAAGAATCCTATTTTTGGTTACCACATTTTTTAACTCCAAGACTTTGAAACAAATAATCTTCTAAAGTCAGAAAGTATATTATTGATCACACAGTAAACATATATTTCTATTATTTTTCCTGTTTCCTGCTCAGAATCAAAGACATCAACACTCCTATTTGACAATCTGAGTCCTTTGCAGATCAGTAGTAAGGACTTGGAGGGTGTTTGGAAATGTAGCTTTCTTAACAGCACTGCCATAAAAATTGTGTATTCTTCATAAGTAAATTTAAATATCCTAATGTATATATATATATATATACATATGTATATATATATATATATATATATAAACTTAAGAAAGAGGTTTGTATTAATAACAAAATTTTTAGCAGAAAAAAATCAAAAACATCATGTAAATACTTAACACTTAAAAAAAAGTAATAAGACACTTTATGTTCTGTTTTTCATACCACATCTTCAAAGTCTACTGCGCATCTTTTAAAAAATTACCAAGTTTCCAATTCGCAGCAGCTAATTTCAAATATTCCATAATCCTATGACACTTTGGACTTCCATACTAGAAAACATGGGTCTACATATATTTAGCTACAATTGACACTCTTAAGTGAATAATAGGCAAAATAGGGATTCCTTGTAACTTCCCGCAGTTACATCAAATAGGTTACCTGGAAGGGTAGCTGGGGATGTATGGGAAGGGGGCAAGAAGAGACCAAGACAACAGCTGTTCAAAGTCTCAAGGTTTAATGGAGGATTCAGAATTTAAAGCTTCAGGCAAGATCCCTCCCCCAAATTCCAGGCTGTGTTCAGGGGAACTGGTCTGACTGTTCACTGGGCATTGCCACCACTGCTTAGGTGGCTGGGCAGGTCACCTGCCTAATCCAGGAATTTGTAGATCTAGAAGAACAAGGAACTTCACCTTGGTCTGAGCGCTCTACCCTAGGTGGGAGGGGGATTATAGCTAACACAAGTCTGGAATTCCTGCTCAAGGTCTAGGAAGGGAAGGCACAATTCTTGGTATAACTTTTATATGGAATTTCCCCTACAAATTCATCTGAATGCCTGGTCCCCAAATGGTGATGCTATTTTGAGAAGCTGTGGAACTTTTAAGAAGTGGGCCCTACTTGGGCTACCTGGGGGACAATTGCTACTGGGAGATAAGACTAAGCATTTGCAGCCAAGTTGCGCTTCTAGTCTCTCCAATCTGCAAGAGATGTGAAAGGTGAAGATTCATCCTCCCCAACTGTGATGGGTGATAGCCCCGCAAATTATAAACCAGAATAAACCCTACCTACTTCACACCTAGTTCAGATATAATGAATAAAGCATCTTAGAAATAAGGGAGGTGCATCCTAGGACTCTAGATGTAAGAGAACATGGGACTAGAAGTCTCTTTGGATTGTCATTAGTGTCATTCCTCATACTGCCTAATGGCTCCCACTCTAAGGCTGGTAAAATGATCAACAACCCTTAAAATTGCATAGATATTCGAGGCTGCCCTGCCTCAGAGCATGGAGCTGGCAGGCACCAGTAATATGAACAAATATGTGATAGAGAGATAGAAACATGGAACAGAATATGCACTCTGTGAGGGGCAGAACTGGAGACACAACTACAATGGTGAGGACCAGGCTGATTTGAGTGACCTGCACTGCCACCTGAGGCCATAGAGATGCTGGGGTCCATGTTCCCACTGATGACCATGTCTGGGTTTGAGGTCCTCCTGAAACTGTGGTGTGCCACCTGAAGCCATGTAGATGTCCATGGGCCATGTCACAGGGTGGGAGCAGGGGAGGGATACTAATCTGAGGGTCCTGGGCAGCCACCTGAAGCCATAGTGATGTCAGGATTTCTGCTGACACTGAGGGGCATGCCTACATTTGAAGTCCCACTGCAACTGGGGTTTGTTTTGATGTCCATGATATGTGTTTCCAATGAAGGCCATGCTGTGGGCTATGCTTCTGCTGGATACCATATTGATGTGAGTGATCTGCATTGGCACTTAAGGCTATGGTGATGCCCTTGGTCCAAGTTGCCCCTGACAGCTTGACTATGTCTGTGGGACTGTTGCATTCAGGGACTGTAGTCATGGTCTGTGCTATCATGATAAACAATGTGGATATTCTATACTCATGATCTGAGCTCCTACTGACACTAATATTCAAGAAAGCTACTTTTGCTGTGAGAGGGATGATTTCAGGTATGTCATTGGGAAAGAGAGACATGGAAAGCTTCTGTGACAACTACAGCTCCCTCCCCCAGTAACAACCAAAAGAGAAGCCATCAAAGAAAAGTGTGATAGGGATGTTCTCTGCAATTGGTGGCTTCTGACAGGGTATAGTGGGTGGGGAATGACTCAGTTTCATGTAAGGGAGAGGCCACTGAGAGTCTAATCACCCTCCAGTGAGTATATATATTTGGAGCCATTTGCCAAGGGGAATCAAGGTGGATCACAGTCTATTGGCAGATTTCTTGACCTACTGAGGCATGGAATGATAAGAGGAAGCATACTTGAGGCTCAAGGCAAGGGGATAAAGATTGTATTGACCTTGGTGGAGGGAATAGGGAAGCTTTAGGATTGGAACAAATGTCTTATGTGTATACTTGAGCATTGTTTCTGTTAGTTTGAAGCTTTGCTTCCCATGGTATTATGTAATATAAAAAGGCTATGAAAAAATATACTCACTGCTGGCATGGTATTGACCTACAGCACTCCTGTATCTGTCTCTTGCATCTTTTTACTGACTTTCCTATCGTTAATCCTCACTGCCCCCTTCAGAAGACTGCTTGAATTCAGACTGAGGGGGATAGTACATATATAGATAAAATAAATTGGACTTGATCTTTTTCATTTTTCTTTATTATATTTTGGGGGTCTCAATATTTTCAGAATATTTATTTTAGCCAGTGAAGTATGTTTGTTTGTAGACAACATACAGTCATATATATATATATATATATATATATATATATGTGTGTGTGTGTGTGTGTGTGTGTGTGTGTGTGTGTATTTATATATATGTATAAATATATATTTTATACATGTATATATATGTGCATGTATACACACATACATGTATATACACATATATAGTATGTATATCATATAAAATATATGTGACATATAACACTCATATATAGCATGTATATGTATATGTGTATATATACATGTATGTATATATGTGTACATATATACATGTATCTGTATACATGTATATAATACATATGCACATATAATATACATACATATATATATGTATGTATATATGTATATAATGAAATCAGTCTGTGCATTTGCATTGAAGAGTTAAAACTAATTATATTCAGGGATACTATTAAAATTTATATGCCAATTTCTGTCATTTGCTATCTTTGCAATGTCTGTTCCTTTCCTGGTTCCCATTTACTTACTAACTTTATTTGCTTGTCACTGTGACAAAATATCTGACAAGACAAACTTGATGGAGAAAGGGTTTATTCAGGCTCACAGTCTGAGGTTTGCTGTGTGACTTTTGCTGAGGACATGTGAACAAACTTTTAGTCATCTCAGACTGTCATCCAAGGAGAGACTAGGTAAATAATTCATCCCAAGCAAGCTTGTTGAAGCAGTGAGTTTATTCTCATTAGTTACAAAGTGCAGATAGGGAGGGGAGGGGTTCCTTATAGGAGCGTGGGTGACTCAAAGGCAGCTGCATCCCTGATGAGCTTCTCCTAGTGTGGGTGATGACTCATGTGATGGATAACCTCCGTGGTCAACTTGACTACATCCTGCCGTAACTAAAATCCAAGCAGCTGGGCACAACTGTGACTGACTTTTTTCTCGATTGGATTATTTGAGACTCACCCTAAATCTGGATCATTTGAGGTCAGAAGTCCATCTTTGAATCTTGGCCACAGCTTCTGGAAGCAGTCCCTGTAGAAGGACATGGAAGAAGAGACATTTTCATTTTTGCCTGCTTGCCCTCATTCTCACTGAAGATCATCTATCCTGTTCCTGGGACACCCCTTTGTGGATGTTCAAACTCACATTTTGAGGACTCTGATACAGACCAAAAACTGGCAGATCTCTAAGACTTCCCAAGACTTCAGCACCAAATTGGGAGTACTAAGACATCCAGTCCCGAGGACTGAACAACTGCCAGATCCTCCTTGGGTTTTCTATCAGGAGACAGCCAATGTTAGACTACTTGGATAACAGCATGAATGTGTGTGTGCGTGTGCATGTGTGTGTGTGTGTGTGTGTGTGTGTGTGTGCGTGTGCATGTGCGTGTATATATGCGTGTGTGTGTGTATGTATGTGTATATATGTATATCTATATATCTCTATCTATCTATCTATCTATCTATCTATCTATCTATCTATCTATTACAACTAATAAAACCCACATTCCTGGGTTCTAATTCTTTAAATAATAGCAGATATTTCCTCACCATGGCTTCTGATCTCACATGCCAGAGATATTTTCCTGATTTACACTATTAGATATATTTTTTTCTGTGAAATGGGCCTTAAATTCAAGTGGAAAGTGCACACATAGCAATCATGGCAATATTACATCAGTAGGCATATCTTGCCTAGTCTGTTGGTAGTATAGTACATGGTGTTCATAACCAAGCAAGATTACCAGTGAAAAATTATCTCCAGAAACCTGCATAGTGCCTATGGAAGTAAACTAGGCAACAGAGAGGGAGCCTTCAGCTCAGTCCAGGGCTGATTTCCCTCTGTCTAATAAAAAAGCCAGGGGTAATTCTTTTTCAATATGGACTTCTCATCTAGATCTGGCATGCGATCCATAATTAGTAGCAATTGCCTATATGGTTTTGGGGATTTCCCGCCTCTCTGATGAATAACTCATAATGCTTTGTGTATCAAAAGTTTATTTAACAACATTGTTGTTTCTAGACATACCTTTTGAAGATAAGCAACTGCTTTTAACATGTGGACAGGGTCTCTAAAAACTTCTCTCCACCTGGGAAAGGGACGGTTGGTTTTCTTTAATGGTAAGACCCTTGGTAGGTAGAACACACACCAAACTAAACCCTTCACCCAAGAGTAATTGGATAGCACACACCGAACTCAATGGAAGAAAGAAAGAAAAAACATTGGAAGATGAGTGAGTGATGTGAGGGTGGATCTGAGTGAGTTGGAAGGGGATGAATATAATCAAAATTCCTTGTATGAAATTAATGAAGTAATAAAATATTATTAAAATAGCATAAATACTTTTAATTTTTAATTGAAATATAATTATATCTTACCCCTTCCCCATTCTCCTTCTAGTCCCTCCCATTCTCCTGTGACTCCCTGTCAAATTCATGGCCCCTTCTCTTTTGTTTTTGTTACATGTATATGTAAATGCCTAGATTTATGAATACAACCTGCTGAGTCTGGTTAGTGTTGCCTATGTGTATATGATTTCAAGGTTGACCTCTTCTTACTAGATAAACAGTTAGGGGCTCATCCTTAGGAAGGGCTCTTTCTCCTGCTTTCCTCATTCCTTGTTGGTAGTTCCTTGTCTAAAGATGGGGATCCATGAGCTCCCCCCCTTCTACGTTAACATGTCTGTTGATGTCATACTTGCCCGTGTCTTGTTTAGGCAGTCGTGTTGTTGGAGTATCATGGATGAAGCTTCCTTCTCATTTCTAGGAGACACAATTTCACAGCATTTTTTTTTCTGGTCCCATGGTTCATATAGTCTCTTTTGTACTTTTTTCTAGAATGTTCTCTGAGCACTGGATGGTCATTTGTTAAAGAAAATGTGGTTTATACACAGTAGAATATTTTTTGCACCATATGGAAAAAATAAAAACATGGCTTCTGCAGGAATGAAACTGGAAATTTGTATGTGAAATGAAGTGAGCCAGACTCAGAAAGGCAAATACCATGATTTCCTTCACAAGCAGAATCTGTACTTAAAGTGTGTGTATGTGTGCACTTGTGTGTTCGTGCTTGGGTTTTGTGCTTATGTGTGTATGTGTGCCTGTGTGTGTGCTTGTGTTTACATGCTTGTGTGTGTGCTTGTCTGTGTATGTGTGTTGTGTGTGTGCTTGTGTTTATATGCCTGCATTAGTTTGTGTGCCTGCTTGTATTTGTGTATGTGTGCTTGTATATGCATGCTCATGTATGTGTGCTTGTGTGTGTATGCTTGTTTGTGTATGTGTACTTGTGTGTGTGTGTGTGTGTGCTTGTGTTTATATGCTGTGTGTTTTCTTGTGGGTGGGTGTGTATTTGTGTGTCTGCTTAAGTTTGTGTATGTGGACTTGTATGTGTGTACTTATGTGTCTGTGTGCTTATGTGTGTGTGCGCTTGTGTGTGTGCTTGTGTGTGTGTGTTTGTCTCTGTGTGTGTTTGTGTGCTTGTGTGTGTGCTTGTATGTGTATATGTGTGCTCATATTTCTGTGTACTTGTGTGTGTGCTTGTGTGTGAATGTGTGTGCCCATATTTGTGTGTATTTTGTGTGTGTTTGTGTGTGTGTGTGCTTGTATATAAAAGCAGAAATGGGGCCATGAAAGTAGAATAAGGAATCTTAATGCAGTAGAGAGGGAAAAAAAGAAAGGGATGCAATTCACAGTCAAGTGATTTAAAGCAGAAAGAGGGACTGGTTGCAGGGGAAAAAACAGCTGGAGGGGGGAAGAGAAGTGGGTAAGAGTGAGGTATAGAAACTAAAGTGCATGAAGACAACAGAATGAAGCCCTTCCTTTCATATGCTGAGAAAATTAATTTCAAAAATACAGAAGAAAATTCCCAAACAACTTTCATTAGAGATTGAAAGAATGAGAGGCAAAAGGAAGAGTAAAAATAATCATAAGATAGAAGAAAAAATGTACAGGGACCATAGAGTTGTCTCAGTTGTTAAGAGAACCTGGTTCCCAGCCTCCAAAGGACAGCTCACAACTAATCACCTGTAACTTCTAGGAGCTCTGACAGCCATGTCTGGCTTCCACAGGTTCCTGCAGGGGCATGGTACGTACACACACACACACACACACACACACACACACACGCACACGCAAACGCACATGCACACACACACATGCATACACACACACAGTAAAACTTAACTTTTGTATGTAGAAATAGTCTCAAAAATAAGGAAATGAGTGACAAAAATTCTAATACTATGGGAAAGCATGCAAGCAAGCCCACAGCACAGAAGCAGGTGTTTGCTCTTCGGCATGTACATCGTTGGCCTGAGCAGTCTTACAGAGCCATGGGGAACAGACTGCTGTCTGCAACGGCTTCTGCTATGTATCCCTTTGTGAGAGTAAATGCTGTTGGCCTTCTTCTTTCTTCTTTTATGTTTTACGGTTTTATGTTTAAATTTCTCTTTTGAAATCTTCACAGAGACTTTCAAGGTTAAGAAGAAAGGAAACAAAAAGACACCTCTTCCCCGGTGCTGTAAGGTCTTGACTGCATTAGGTCCTGGAATGTCCTAGAAGAGCAGGCTCTCATTGCTCGGCTCCACCACCACCAACTCAGGAACCATGGACTATTTGGGATTCCTTCTCTTTTCCTTGCATCCAGAAGCCTTGGGGATGTTTACAAGTTCTAACCAGACTGTGCTTAGGTTGTGCACAATCCTTGGAGCTGATCCTGGAGGCAGCAGGGCTGCTGGCCAGAGCGGAGCTGGAAGCAGAACCACCGCCCTCTACTGGATGAACATTTAGCGTCCTGCTAATCACAGGGCCGGGGTACTCTCCTGAGCTCCGAAGTTGAAGTGATTTTGTGACAAGCTGATAATACAATATTGTCAATGCTAAGTCCAATTTTCCAAATGAAAACCTAATCCTAGGTTACACGAGTAACGTATTTTAAAATTTATTTTAGAAAGAGAGATGCTATTACATATCTTTGTAATACATTCACATGAGTAATGGGTTTCCTACAGCCATGTGTGTGTGGATGCAAAGAATTTTGCTTTGATTTGTCACACCTTCAGATGTTGCTATTTTTTGCTTGAATTCAAGGTTTTGACGTTGTCCTTTAAAAAATTATTAAAAGCAACACTTACACTAATTGCATCTTTAAGGTTAGTATTTATTTTTCCTATTTCATGATTTTAATATAATTAATATTAGTTTCTTTATTCTTTCTCTTCATAAATCCACTTCTGTCCTTGACACTTGTTCAAAATGAGATTTATTTTCTATGGAAAAGGTAATCCCAGAAACAATAGTCTCCATCACTCATGACTACTTTTAAATTTCCTTTGGGTTTTGTTCGTGGCTCACCAAAGGCAGTCACAACTTCCCCATCAGAGAATTTGTCAATACCAGTTGACATTTGATGAATGTGAAATTATGACTTTAAAAAGATGATGCTACAAATCTCATAAAGGTTAAACTTTAAAAGGACTTTGACAGAAAATACCCTTAATTTTTTAACTCATAACAAGGACATTGAACGCCTGATGAAACCTATCAGAACTGACTGAATTATCTGACAGAACTTCTGTCTCTGAAAGGCGCTAACTTGAGTCAAATGTACAATTCCTCAAAGCTGAGCTTGTGGGCTGGCTGCATCCTTACTCTGAGAGTTAAAACCTGTGCATGTGTATCGTCAGTGTGGGGAAAAGGAGTGCCCTCTAGAACGTCACTGCTACTTCCGTTTCTCAACATAATTGTATAGTTCTGTTGGAAATTAATTATAATGAAAACTCAGTGGGCTTATTTGTGAGTCAGAGGGTAAATGTTGATCCTCAGTCAGGATTACCCATCCTTCACAGAACTTTCTGCTGTCAGAAAATGAAGTGCCAAGTATCAACTCTCCCTGAACAAAGATGTTGAGTTGGGAGTGTCAAGAACCCTGAGAGGCAAGGAAGAGAGAGATTAGACACAGATTCTTTGAAGGACATGGTGTAGCAAACAAGAAGCCTCGTTGAGGGAATCTCTCCAGGGAGTTAGCTGGGTAAGACAGAAGCTGGGTTCTCACACTTGTTTCAAACAACAGACAAAGGTGAGCTTTGCAGGGACTTGGTAGATAGGAAAGGACATAGAACATGCAATAAACTGAGAGGAAGACTTGAGCTTCTAAAAGGAACAGCATGCATTTATCATGCAGAGCAGATCCTAGGAGAGGACAGAAGTAACAGAACAGGAAACTGAAGGGTGAAAGGATATTTAAAAGTCCAATACTTCAAGAGTAAACTGGGGCTGAAGAGACAACTCACTGTGTAAGGGTGCTTGCCACCAAGTCTGGTAAACCCAAGTTCCAGCGCTAGGTCCCACATGTTGGAAAGAACGGGCTGACTCCTGCAAGTTATCTTCTGACCTCCGACATGCTCCAGGCCACATAAACCGACATGTGTGTATAGTTGCCTATACAAACATGCATTGATTACATAGGGAAAAACAAATGGGTTGACAGTACAGCATTGATCAAAGGCAATACGCAAATCAAATTGTGTGGAAGAAATGCAATCGTCTGTGATATGAGGAATCAACTATAAGTAACGCACGGCCATGAGAGCAAAAGATCCTCCTGTGGATCCTGGTCTAGACCAACAACGTGTCAATCTTCATGGCTTATAGAAATTTGAGGGGGAGAAATACGTTATGCTTCCCAGAGTCTTTTGCCTTGATAGATGCAGGTGAGGGGGTGGGGGGGGAGGGGGATGCTGGTGTAGAGAGAGAATATATAGAGTGTTGGTAGGGAAGAAGGAAAAAGTTTAGTTGTTTGATGTTTGGCTAGCAGTGTCTTTGGGATAGTCAAGGGACAGGATCCCATAGTGAGATTTCTTTATTATTATTACTATTTTATTTAAATTTATTTATATTTTTGCACTCCATGTTTTATTGCACCCCTATCTACCCTCCAACTGTACCACATCCCATACCTCCTCCCCATCTCCCTGTCTCCATGTGGATGTCCTCAACCTCCACCCTACCTGACCTCTAAACTCCCTGGGGCCTCCAGTCTCTTGAGAGTTAGGAGGGTCATCTTTGGATGAACACAGACCTGGCAGTCCTTTACTGTGTGTGTGTTGGAGGCCTCATATTACCCTGTTTGGTGGTATGGGGTTTGAGAGATCTCAGAGACTGCTGGTCCTCCTACAGAGTTGCCCTTCTCCTCAGCTTCTTTCAGCCTTCTCTAATTCAACGACAGGGCTCAGACACTTCTGTGAATTGGATGGGTGCAAAAATCTGCATCGGACTTTTTCAGCTGCTTGTTGGGCTTTCTGGAGTGCAGCCATGCTAGGTCCCTTTCGGTGAGCGCTCCATAGCCTCAGGAATAGTGTCAGGCCTTGGGCCTCCCCTTGAGCTGGATCTCACTTTGGGCCTGTCGCTGGACCTTCTTTTCCTCAGGCTCTTCTCCATTTCCAGCCCTGTAATTCTTTCAGACAGGAACACTTATGGGTCAGAGTTGTGACTGTAGGATGGCCACCCTCTCCCTCATTTGATGCCCTATCTTCCTGCTGGAGGTGGGCTCTACAAGTTCCCTCTCCCTACTGTCAGGCATTTTGTCTAAGGTCCCTCCCTTTGAGTCTTGAGAGTCTCTCACCTCCCCGGTCTCTGGTGCATTCTGGAAGCCCCCCCCCAAACTCCTATCTCCTGAGGTTGCCTGTTTCCATTCTTTCTGCTGGCCCTTACAGTTGGGGAGGTAGGGAGGGATCTGGAGGAAAAGTGGACGGGGGAACATGATTCAGTATTGGGTAAGAGAAAAGGACAATGATATTTCTTAACAGGAGACACAGCTTGCTGACCTGTGGCTAATACATGCTACTGTGGCCCACCTAACATCCCTTTTTAAAACTTCTGTGAGCCACTTAGCCCCTTCTATTTGAGATACCACCACTACTCCTCTGTCTATTTATATTATTCATGGTTTATGGTAAAATTCAATGACTCTGAGATGAACATATGAAATTGTGAAATTCATCGATAAATGGATGGAGCAGAAATCGATTATTCTTATTGAAGTAATCCAGACACAGGAAAGCAAAAGGGCACGTATTTTTCTCTTGCCTGTGGATGTTTCTTTTGAATCTTCTCTCTCGCACATGGATGTCAATTTTGAATCTACAGATAGGTGTGTTTCATTTGGAATACCTATAAAGGTCAGGACATTATTAAGGAACAGTTGGGGAGGGGTGTTATAAGGTTGAGAGACAGAACACCCTGGTATAAGGAACAGTTGGAGAGGGGTGTTACAAGGATGAGAGATAGAACACCCTGGTATAAAGGTTAAATAGAAAATAAAGGACTAGGAAGTGATAAGTTGGGGATAGGAAGCAAAGAATGGTGTAAAGAAGGGAATGTAGAGAAAGAGAAGTAGCAATAAAGATATTTCAAAAAGACACAAGGAAACCTACTATTATAGAAGCTTCTGTGTAAGAGAGGGGGGAGAGGGGGAGGGACAGAGACAGGGAAAGAGAGAGGGGAAAAAGGGAGTGGGAGAGGGAAAGAGGGAGAGGGAGAGGGAAAGATAGAGAGGGAAAGAGAGAGGAAAAGAGAGAGAAAGAGGGAAAGAGGGAGAAGGAGAGGGGAAGAGAGAGAGGGAGAGAAAGAGGGAGAGATCAAATAGAGCTGTCCTACAACTGGGCAATAATGTCCTTGTCAGACCCTAGAAGCTAACAAAATGGCCAGCATCAGGAATGGGTTACTAGCTTGGGGATTGTTGGGGGTTTTGTGACTGAGTCCTATAGACCCAGAGATATTAGAGGCTGTCGGCATTACTTTTGGTTGTCCTCTAGTACTTAACAATAAGATCTAATTGAGGAAGACAGCACATACTTGAGTTAGAAATAGAACATCTCAGCCAAACACACAGAGAAGAGGGCTTTGCCATAATGGGGAATGATCTGAAAGTTCCTGTGAGAGAGTTGATGTGTACAGTCTCAAGTCTTGAGGCAATGTACCACTTCACTAGTCTTCCTGATTCTAAGCTTTCCCTACTCATTCTAGCCACTAGCATAATCCCATTGAGTATGTTAGGACATGGCACTTTTTCTGCCAAACATAGTTACAGTTTTAATTTCATTCAAAATAAAGGCAGTATTCTTTTTTATTATTATTTTCGATATTCTTTGTTTCCATTCCGAATGCTTTCCCCTTTCCTGCTTCCCCCCTCCCCATATGTCCTATAAGCCCCTTCTCTCCACCCATTCAGTAATATACAGCTAACTAGTAGCCAACATCAAACTAAATGGAAAGAAACTTGAAGCAATCCCACTAAAATCAGGGACTAGACAAGACTGCCCCCTCTCTCCATATCTTTTCAGTATAGTTCTTGAAGTCCTAGCTAGAGCAATTAGACAACATAAGGGGGTCAAAGGGATACAAATTGGAAAGGAAGAAGTCAAACTATATCTATTTGCAGATTATATGATAGTATACTTAAGTGACCCTAAAAACTCTGCTAGAGAACTCCTACGGCTGATAAACAACTTCAGCAAAGTGGCTGGTTACAAAATCAACTCAAGCAAATCAGTAGCCTTTCTATACTCAAAGGATAAGCAGACTGAGAAAGAAATTAAGGAAATTACACCCTTCACAATAGCCACAAACAGCATAAAATATCTTGGGGTGACTCTAACCAAACAAATGAAAGACCTTTATGACAAGAACTTCAGATCTCTGAAGAAGGAAATTGAAGACGACCTCAGAAAATGGAAAAATCTTCCATGCTCATGGATTGGCAGGATTAATATAGTTAAAATGGCCATCTTGCCAAAAGCAATCTACAGATTCAATGCAATCCCCATGAAAATCCCAACTCAGTTCTTCATAGAGCTAGAAAGAACAATTCTCAAATTCATCTGGAATAACAAAAAACCCAGGATAGCTAAAACTATTCTCAACAGTAAAAGAACTTCTGGGGGAATCAGTATCCCAGACCTCAAACATTACTACAGAGCAATAGTGATAAAAACTGCATGGTATTGGTACAATGTCAGGCAAGCAGATCAGTGGAATAGGATTGAAGTCCCAGAAATGAACCCACACACCTATGGTCACTTGATCTTCGACAAAGGAGCTAAAAACATCCAGTGGGAAAAAGATAGCCTTTTCAACAAATGGTGCTGGTTCAACTGGAGGTCAGCATGCACAAGAATGCAAATCAATCCATTCTTATATCCTTGTACTAAGCTCAACTTCAAGTGGATCAAGGACCTCCACAAAAAAACTGACACACTGAAACTAATAGAAAAGAAACTGGGAAGACCCTTGAGGACATGGGCACAGGGGAAAAGTTCTTAAACAGAACACCAATAGCTTATGCTCTAAGATCAAGAATTGACAAATGGGAACTCATAAATCCACCCATTCTCCAATCACCCCCTCCCTTTTCTCTGTCCTGGTCTCCCCTACAATGCTGGATCAAGACTTTCCAGGATCAGGCCCTCTCCTTCCTTCTTCATGGGAATCATTAGATATGCTAATTATGTCTTGAGTATTCAGAACTTCTGGGCTAATTAATATCTACTTATCAGTGATTGCATTCCATGTGTATTCCTTTGTGAATGAGTTACCTCACTTAGGGTGATATTTTCCAGTTCCAACCATTTGCCTAAAAATTTCATGAATTCGTTGTTTTTAATTGCTGAGTAGTATTCCATTGTGTAAATATACCACATTTTCTGTATCCATTCCTCCACTGAGGGACATCTGGGTTTTTTCCAGCTTCTGACTATTATAAATAAGGCTGCTATGAACATAGTGGAGCATGTGTCCTTATTGCATGCCGAGGAATCCTCTGGGCATATGCCCAGGAGTGGTATAGCCGGGTCCTCCGGAAGTGTCATGCCCAGTTTTCTGAGAAACCGCCAGTTTTAGAATAGTCCTTTTTTTCCTGTCAATTCCTTCTTTAAAATATAAACCATTGAACAAATGAGTTCAATGAAAACTTCACTGTGTCTAAAGCTAGATCTTTCTTCATATGATAATCCAAAATATATCTTACTTTAAAATCAAGTTGTTTTCATTGGAGTTGGTGTTATTAGCTTCTAACATATTTCTGCCCAGGCATATTCATCAAGCAGATGCAACTGAAGGCCAAACCACAGGAAAGGATTCCCTCTGAAAATCTGCAAAATGAGAAGAATAAAGATTTACAGGTCCTTCAAACACTTAAGGCTTTGTTTGGTAGAACAGGAGCCTGGATAGGAGGCCAAGTATTCAGGGGAGGAAAATGCCCTAAGACACATCTCCCCAAACCACTGCAAACTATCCCAGGAAGTCAAATGTGATACACTGAACTTCCAGCTCATAATTTGTTATATAGTACACATTTCTTTTTCTTTTATGAAAATTATCTAGTGGTCTTTTTCATCCCTGTTATACATGTAATTGTGTGATTTGTTTCCTGATTTTCTGTACCTTTCCACACTAGTAATGAACCCTTTTACAGAACTTTTGAGATTTTTCACTATTCTTTTTTATATAATGTATTTGGGTTGGCACATTAACAGAATGATAGAGACCATTATCACGTTGTCATAAACCTAGTTTGAAATATATGCAATCTATTAGCAGCAGAGAGTGGGGAGGAGACACTACAAATGAACAGGAATCCTTCACACCTGCCACATTCAAAGACTTGAGGGAAGAAATTCTTCTTTTAGAATATTAATATTCATAGTAACCACACAAGGACTCTATAGATGAAATGCATGAATTGAAAGAAAAAAAAAACCCTGCAGGGAAGGAGGCATTATAATGGAAAGTGTTACTTTTTAAAAGATGAGCAGCTGGAATCTCCCTATCAGGCCATCTGAGCTTAATCCCCCATGTATGAATGCACTAATGCATTCTAAAGATTCTCTGAATGTGTTTTAAAGTGGAGTCATCCAAACCCTTTCACTCTGTCTGTGAGCTTTCAGGTGCCTAACCTCTAATAAAGATGAGGATGGCTCCCTCTTTCCCATACCCAAGGGGATAGTTCTGTTGAATAAAATTTCTCAGTTTATCCATCACATCTCCTTGAGGACTCCGATGTGGAGGCTGCACACACAATCATTCTATCTTTCCAGGTGATAATTTTTATATTTCAATCTGCTCCCCAAAGAAAGCACCAGGCCTTGTGAAGGACTTCTTCAAAGTCCAACTCCACCAGCACCTGGGTCGGAGTGAGACCAGGTCCTGGCCATCATTTCTCTAGAAATGACTACCAGAGTCCCTTCCACTCATTTGGAGATGGGGCCTGTCAGTAACATGGAACAAATGTGTCCCCATAGTCCATTTCCAGGTTGAGTCCTTTTTTTTTTTTTTTTGACAGAACAAAGACTGCCATTTGGGCCAAAGTTGAGGTCTTTACTAATGCAGCGGGTGCTTGTGTTCTCTGGGAATAATGCCAAGACCACCAGACGCATTGAGCTCACAGAGTTTTACCATCACGTCATCAGAATGAGCTCCAGTCCCTCTGGCCAACATTGGACTCTGACCAATGTGAGTCAGGTGAAAGGTTACCAACTTCATGATTGTTCCCTGCCCCCCCCCCATCTACTTCCCATCATCCCAGTAATTAAACCATGTTTATCACTGCTTAATACAAGTTTATCGCACTGTGTACCGAATTTCAGGCTACTGGTTGACAAATGGTTGCTCATCTCCATATGGCTTTTTAACTTAAATTCATACAATCTTACTTAAGAGGGCTTATTTTATGGGACACTTTGAAATAAGAATTAAAAAGTAACTTTGAAAACAAATTCTCATGCTTTACGCTATTGAGTCCTGCCTTTCTGAAAAGTGAAGTAGACAAGAGTGGCTTCATTACTTTTGTAAATTATAAAAGGCTGATGGGATGAAAATATGTAATTAATTTAATGACACTCTAATGTCAGCAATGGCATCTGCCTCTGTATGAGTATTACCACATCTCAAAATATTTTGTGTTGCTACCAAATTGTAGGCCCCGAAGGGAATGGGAATTCCATGGGAAGAGCAACACAGTCAACTAACCTGGACCCTTAGGACTCTCAGAGACTGAACCACTAACCAAAACACACACACATGGGCTGGACCTAGGTCTCTCCCTACTCATATGTAGCAGATGTTCAGTTTAACCTTCATGTGGGTCCTGAACAACTGAAAGAGTAACATCCCCAAAGCTGTTGCCTGTACGTGGGATATGTGCTACTAGCTGGACTGCATTGTCTGGTCTCAGTGGCAGAGGAAGCACCTAGCCTGACAGACACTTGAAGTGGCAGGATAGGGATTAGCCAGTGGCTCCCACTTTATCAGAGAGAAAAGGAGGGGTCATGGGGAAGGATTGTAGGAGGCGGGCAATGAGCTGGATGTAAAGTGACTAAATAAAAAAAATTAAATTAAAAAATAATTCTTTAATATCTCATGAAATAACAACTGCTCTGAACAAAGCAACTTTTCCTATAAAATAACTGTAGGAAATGAACATCCTCTATAGGCATGGATTTTACTAGCAATTTTTATTATAATAGTCAACAGATTTTATTGAAAACCTATATCCTAACTGGAAATACAGATGGAGACCAAACAATGTGAGAATGTGTGTCCAAGAACTGACAAAGAAGCTATACTCATGGTGTCTCAATATGGCAGCATAAACAGAAAACATTGGTAACAGCAATAAACATGCTAAGGTGGAAGAAGGGAAATCTCAAAGGCTCCCAATCCTACAGAAAATAAAAATAAACCAAACACGGGTAACTAATGACTTCTGAGATGTGGAAACCAGCCTCTCCCAAGATGAGCCTCACGGCTGGTTATTCAATAAAAAAATTAATCATTTCTGAAATCATATATACACAAACTTTTAAACAGACTCAGAAGGTTGCATTTGTATGTTTATGCCTATGTTCATACATATATACACACACCCTTGTAACAACAATAAGCAAAATGAGGCCATCAATTTGAGAGAGGGAATGAGAGGCATTGGGATTGGGGAAAGACAAAGGGAATAATTTTAATTTAAAATAAAAAGAAAGTAAATATTAGTAACGATGAAAATAGGCAAATAATATTTTATTAAGAAATAAAGCTATTTATTTAAATAAAATTAATACCCGAAAGGTCAAAAATTTAGATTTATTTTATTTTATGTGTATGAGTGTTTTTGTGTGCATATAGGTATGTATACACAATGAAGAAATCAGAAGGGGGCTTGAGATTTCCCCCCAAACTGGAGTTACTAATAGTTGTGAGCTGCCATATAGGTGTTAGGAACTTAACCTGGGCCTTCTGTAAGAGCAGCCAGTGTTCTTAACTATGGGACCATTTCTACCATCCCCATAATTGCTTGTTGTTGCTGTTGGTGGTGGTGGTGGTGGTGGTGGTGGTGGTGGTGGTGGTGGTGGTGGTAGTGGTTTGCTCGTTTTACTTTGTAGGTGAGGGAGTGTGTCTGGAATCTTCTAGACAGGGTGGTTCTTCTCCAGCCTTTGCTATTCTTTTTTTGTGGTATGAATCTTGACATCTTATTTCTATTTTCAAACCTCTGTGTGTGTTTCTAGAGGTGTGGATGCTCATGGAGAGTTGTGGAAGCCCTGACTAACCTCCCCTCAGTAAAATCTCCCTTTTCTTCTCAGAGAATGCTTCCTTCCGTGGGAGAAAATGTTGAGTGCTTTCTAACTAGAACACGTTACTGAAGAGGTAGGGTCCTTGGTTTCTATTCCCAGCTGTGTCCTCAGACCATTGAGTGACCTTCCAAAATTCTACTTCTCCATGGCACTGTGGACATTGCTAACCAAAAGCAGAAGAGAGATAGGACATATGCTTAACATTTAGTCCAAACATTTTTCCTGAAAGGTGTAAGCTCTTGAAGAGAGAAAGTTCAGCACATGATGTCATTGCTTCCACCATATACTAAAATATCAGAAAAAAAAGAGGCTTTCTAAAATAACTGTACTTTCTGGGATGTTGTCAGGTACTGAAGAAGGCATGAACAGAGAAGTAGGTGGCAGGCTGTTTTCCCAACATAAAATACAACATTTGCATCATGTCTTTCTGACAAAGTGGAATTTTAAAAAATCTTTCTAGCAAGGTGTGATGTACATTGGAAATGTTTGTTGAAAGAGCACGGGCAAGTGATTGGAAACCTGGAAATATGGACTTGATTTGAACCCTTGGATGAAAATCCTCCTTTCTGGGCCATTTCCATGACTTGTAAGATTACAGTGATGACATTTGCATTCTCCAGCCCAGGATTATCTGGAGGGGAAGGAGAGCTCAGCTGAATTGCTTTAGTAAATGCATAAACCATGACGTTTCCAGAAAGATAATTCTGATTAAAGGATCATAAAGCCTAAGTCCATTTGCCTCTCAGCATGGGCAACAGAATTATCCACAAGTGTGACATTTGCCCGAGTTGAAAGAGGAAATTCTTCTTCATTATCGTCTGCATCCCAGTTCTGGGTTGAGGGAAGCCATAATTTTCAGATGGTGATGTCACATCCATTCCCACAACAGAGATTAGACCATACCACAAACACAGATTTATGCTTTCATGGGAGAAATCTTATGTTTTGAAACATTTGTCTTTAACAATGGGCTACTGGAAGGGAAGAAAGCTACCAGGCACACATAAAAGTATGTATTGTGTTGTCAATTGACAGACTGCACACAGATTGTACTGACTACTCGGTGGAATCCACTTCAGTGATGTACATGCCTTAACTATTCCATCCAAGTCACAAGCCATGTAGTGTCAGAGCATATTTTGGTAGGATAATTACAAAACTGTTTATTACAGTGAATGATAAAACTGTAATTAAATATCAATGAAATGTCTGTGTCAAGAACTTACAGTTCCCATTTTTAAAATTCATATTTAATAATTGAGGAAATGGCAGCAAATGCATTGCTATTTTACCCTCCTTCTCTGTAAAAATACAGCTGGATAAAACATCAAAACTCCTAGCTTTATATGTATGGCACTGCAAATTTTTTTTACTACTAAGTGTTACTAATTTTTAATCATATCATGACCATGGACATAGTGGTTTCAGAACAAAGTACCTTAGGGAGTCATTGCCCCCATTTCAGCATCTGTTGATGAGTCTTTCATTATTATTATTTCCCTTTCTTATTTTTTGGCATGAATATATATGGTATGTATGTCACTGAATACGTATCCAGGTGTGATTGGACTTCTATATTGTGCCCAGAGACCAAAGTCAGTTTTCTTCCTAGTTTTTCATTTTTTTCTTCTTTTGAGACAGAGTCTGTCATGGGTCTTGGAGTTCACCACTTGTATTAGACTGGCTAGCCAGCAACACCCAAATTTCCTCTAGTATTGTCATATAGATCTGGTATTACAATTCATGTTAGAGTACTCATTTTATTGATGTGGTTAGAATACTAGGAATCCAAATTGAGGTCCTAGTCTTGCATAAAAAACACTTTAGAGGATGGGTTATTTCCTCAGATTCTGCTTTCCAGAAATGAGGGTCACATTTGGATCTCATCTTCCCCATAGTCAGAAACAAATGAGAAAACAGTATAAATGACAAGATTTTGTGCCTCATTTAAATAAATATTTATCCTCTGCAAGATTAGGATGTGTTCTTAACCACTTAGCTACCTCTATAGTCTGATTTCAGTTTCTTTAAGGTCCTGAGATTGCAAGAGATTACTTTGGTCCTCCAGAGGTTGTAAAGTAGAAACAATTTTTGCAAATTGTTTCTCATTTGTGCCTCATTTATATAAATGATAACTAGGCTAAGGAAGAAATTGTGGAAAAAACCCCATCACAATAGCCAAAAATACTACAAAATATGTTAGTATAACTCTAACCTGGCAAAGGAAAAGTCTGTAGGACAAGATTCAAGTCCCTAAAGAAATCACAGAAGCCCTCAGAAGATGGAAAGATCTTCCATGCTCATGGATTTGTAGGATTAACATGTTGAACATGGGCATCTTACCCAAAACAATCTACAGATTCAATGCACTTCTGATCAAAATTTCAACACAATTTTCTACAAACATTGAAAGAGTAATTCTTAACATCATACGGAAAAACCAAAAAGTCCATGCTAGCCAAAACAATTCTGAGGAATACAAGAACTTCTGGAGTAATCATCATCCCTGACATCAAGCTGTACTACAGAGCAATGATGATAAAAATGGCCTGGTGTTAGTACAGAGACAGACATGTTGAGCAATGGAATAGAATCAAACACCCAGAAATAAAGCCACACATCTACAGACACTTGATTTTTGATAAAGAAGCTAAAACCATATAGTGGGGAAATGGTGTAGTCTAACTGGCAGTCTGCATGTAGAAGAATGCAAATTGATCAATTCTTATCTCCCTGCACAAAGCTCAAGTCCACATGGACCAAGGATCTCAGCATAAAACCACATACACTAAATCTAATAGAAGAAAAAGTGTGAAATAGCTTTGAACACATTGGCATAAAACAATGGTTCAGGCTCTAAGATCAACAGTTGATCATGAAACTGCAAAGCAAACAAAATAAAACACAGCAACAAACAAACAAAAAATACTGTCAATAAGTCAAAATGGCAACCTACAGATTGGTAAAAGATCTTTCCTAACTCTACATCCCACAAAGGGATACTATCCAAAATATATGAAGAACTCAAGAAGTTAGACTCCAAAAAAAACCAAATAATCTTATTTTTTAAATGGGGTACAGAACTAAACAGAGAATTTTCAACATAGGAATCTCAAATGGCCAAGAATCACTTAAAGCAATGTTCAACATTTTTAGTCATCAGGGAAATGTAAATCATAATGGCCCTGAGATTCTACCTTATATCAATCAGAATGGCTAAGATCAGACCTCAAGTGACAGCAAATGCTGGCAAGAATGTGGAGAAAGGGAAACACTCCTTCATTGCTGATGGGATTGCGATCTGGTACAACCACTCTGGAAATCAATCTGGTGCTTCCTCAGAAAATTAGAAATAGTTCTACCTGAAGACCCAGCTATACCACTCTTGGGAATATACCCAAAAGATGCCCCAGGATACCACAAGGACACCTGCTCCACTAAGTTCATAGTAGCCAGAAACTGGAAACAACCCAAATGTCCCTCAACCAAACAATGGATACAGAGAATGTGATTCACAATGGAATACTATTCAGCTATTAAAAACAAGGACATTAAGAATATTGCAGGCAAATGGATAGAACTAAAAAATATCATCCTGTCGGGAGTGGTGGTGCATGCCATTAATCCCAGCACTTTGGAGGCAGAGGCAGGCAAATTTCTGAGTCCAAGAGCAGCCTGGTCTGCAGAGTGAGTTCCAGGACAGCCAGGGCTACACAGAGAAACCCTGTCTCGAAAAACCAAAATAAAATAAAATAAAATAAAATAAAATAAAATAAAATAAAATAAAATAAAATAAAATAAAATAAAATAAAATAAAATAAAATAAAATAAAATAAAATAAAATAAAATAAAAATAATTAAAAAAAAGAAAAGAAAATATCACCTGAGTAAGGGAACCCAGACACAAAAGGACATGTATTGTATGACTCACTGAGAAGAGATGATATTAAGCGAAAAGTACAGAATACCCATGATACACCCCACAGTCTCTAAGAAGATAAAGAAGAAGAAAGGCCCAAGAATTCTGCTTAAATACCACTTAAAAGGGGAAAAATAATCATGGGAGGCATAGGGAGGGAGCAACCTGTGTGGGAGAGGGAAGTGGGAAGGGAAAAGGGGGGCAGGATCAGTTTTGGGGGAGACAAGAGAGAAGCCCAGAGGAACAGGAGATTGAATGGAAATATGCAGTTGCTGGGGCTCTGGGGTGGAAGGAACCTTTAGAAAGTCCCACAGATCTAGGATGGGAGGAGGCTTCCAGAACACAAGGTGGATCACCTTAGCTGAAATGCCCAACAGTGAATGGATATGGAAATCTGAAGATACTACCTCCAGCAACAAATCCTCCAGTGGAGGGATGAAAACACATGTTGCAGGATTTTCCATGGCCAATCATATTGAGGCAGTGGAAGGGCTGTGATTGGACAGGAAAGAGGAGGAGGAGCTAGGATTTGGGGAGTCACAGAGGTGACAGGAGGAGAAAGGGAGGAACAACAGAGATGTCTTTGGACATGTATTTGTGTAGCATTTACTAGCCACAAAAAGCTAAGTTTTTATAAGGTTAAAAATTAGATATTGGGATAAAGCTTTAATCATTATCAATTGGCTCTTAAATTACTGTATTAACATCTTGTAAATTGTGATGTTATTTACATATAAATCTGATTGGTGAATTAAGCTTTGAGAGTTTTGATTTACTTGTTACTGGAGTGTAGGTCCGCTGATGGCAGAGAGGCAACACAGCTGAGATGGTGTGGGAGCTAGCTGGGTGAGAATAACTTGGTGGCAGTGAGAATTGCACTGAGTGGAACCCCCCTCCTGCTGGTACATGGTGCTGAGGCCTGTTGGGACAGGAGAGTTGGCAGGCTCTCTTTTTTAATATTTCCCACAACACTAGCCCACCTACAAATGTTTTGAGCTAAAATTGTTCTCATCTAAATGAAATACAGGAACAAGAATGGGTCAAAGGCTGAAGGAATGACCAACCAGTGACCTACCCAACTTGGGATCCATCCCATTGACTGGCACCAATCCTTGACACTATTATAGATGCTATGTTGTGCCTGTCCTCTGAGAGGTTCTACCAGCAGCTGGCTGAGACAGAATCAGATACTCACAGCCAAGCAATGAACTGAGGTCTGGGTCCCTTATGGAAGAGTTAGGGGAAAGATTGAAGGAGCTGAAGGGGATGGCAACCCCATAGGAAGACCAAGAGTGTCAAGTAACCTGGAGCCCTGGGAGCTCCCTGAGGCTGAACCACCAACCAAAGAGCATACACAGGCTGGTCTTAGGCCCCTGGCACATATATAGCTGAGGGCTGGCTTGTCTGGCCTCAGCAGGGAGAGGATGCTCCTATTTCTGAAGAGATCAGGCTTAACAAAGGACACACAGAATCTTAAAAAGAATCCCATAATGTTTTGAATAATGTACAGTCTCTTTGTTCATGTTAGAGATCTGAGATCTTCTGTGAGTGAAAGGAAAGTTACATGGGTAGCCTGGTCCTGGGAATAATTTGCTTAAATACTACTAAAACACAATTTAAATTTTTCTGATACTATAATGTAATTATATCATCTCTCCCTTCCTGTTCTTTCCTCCAAACCCTCCCATATTTCTCTCCTTGCTTGCTTTCAAATTCATGGTTCTTTTCTTTTCTTTTCTTTTCTTTTCTTTTCTTTTCTTTTCTTTTCTTATTGTTGTTACATACATATATGAAGTACATATATATTCTTAATTATAACCTGCTAGGCCTATATAATGTTACTTGTTGGTGTGCTTTCAGGGCTGACTGTTTGGTATTTGATAACAAATTGACATGTGTTTCACTGGGGAAGACTCTCAGCATTGCTTAGCTGCCTGTAGCTTTTTGTGTGGGGCTGAGGCCTCCTAGGCTTCCCTCCACCCACCTTGGCGTGCCCATTGTTTTAAATAGCTACAGTGGTTAGGCATAGAGGGATGGACTAGGAGAAAGAGATGCATCTCCCTAAAAAAAGAAATAGAAGAGATAGTTATTGGTGGATTTGGGTGGGTGGGGAGGTAGGGAGGAGTTGAAGAGGGGAAACATAATTAAAATATATTATATGGAAAATCTATTTTCAATTACAAAATAATAAAAGATAAAATTTAAAATGCCATAGGGGCTGAGTACTGGTGGTGCATGCCTTTAATTTCAGTACTTGGAAGGCAGAGGCAGGCAGATTTCTGAGTTCGAGATCAGCCTGGTCTACAGAGTTACTTCCAGGACAGTCAGGGCTACACAGAGAAACCCTGTTTTGAAAATAAAAAAAAAAAAAAAACCAACACCATAGGGGCCTGGAGAGATGATTCAGTGGCTACTAGAAGTTTTTGCTCTTGCAAGAGAGCTGAGTTTGATTTTCAGTACTCAAAATGTCAGCTCACAGCCATCACTAACTCAATTTCCAGGAAATTCAATACCATTTTCTGACCTCCATGTTCTATTGGATGTGCATGGTGAACATACACACACTCATGCACACCACACAGACACATATACACACACTCACACACACTCTTGCACACACATACACTCACACACACACACTCTTGCCCACACATACACTCACACACATACTCACAGACACACATAAAAACAAATATGGAAAATATTGTTTAAGTTTAAAGCAGCAACGAAGCTTCTTCTTTATTATTGCTTCTAATGAGATAAATTAAGGTAAACCATTTCATGTCATTCTGTGATGGAAACAACCAACAGGTTCCATTTTTCTTTTTCTTTTTCTTTCTTTTTTTTTTTCCCCGAGACAGGGTTTCTCTGTGTAGCCCTGGCTGTCCTGGAACTCACTCTGTAAACCAGGCTGGCCTCGAATTCAGAAATCCACCTGCCTCTGCCTCCCAAGTGCTGGGATTACATGCCAGTTTTTCTTTACTGGATCCTGAATATAATAATCTCACTTGCATGTCATGATTTTATATGCTTACAATACTCCCATGACATAAAAATAGAAATGTGAATGTTTCACAGAGTAAAAAACTCATCTCCTTCCAGTTTGGTGCACTGCTGTGTGGCGGCGGAAACTCTTATGAAGGCTGTTAATAGCCAACTGCAGCTTCTGAGGTCACTAAAGCAAATTTATTGTTTTCTGGAGTATAGACGGGAACACTGAGATGTGCATGTAGGATGACATTAGTCATAGATTCAGTAGATTTATAATCTATCATAGACAGGCAAACTAACCTTGTCTATACATAATTGGCAATGCACTTGTGTATCTATGAAGCTGTTGTGAACTGAAAATATTATATCGAAATTTCATTTTGTACTGGAAAAAGGTTCAAAGTACAAAGTAGGATTTGGACTGAATGTTGAATGCTTTCAGATTGGTAAATCTTGGTAAAGCAAAAAATAGCTATAGTTGAGCAATGGTCATTGAAAAACAGTGAGATGAAAAACAACGTGTGCATGAGAAAGAACAGTGTGGCGAAAGCCATACTCCCGGAAAAAGTCTCCAGGGTCAGAAGCCTGAGAGGGTTTCCTCATTTACTAATGTTGTTTCACAGATATTTAATTATCCTTTGAATTGTCAGGAGGAGAACCTCACACACATAGTCACTGTGCAAGTTAAATGAATGTATACACATACAAAACATGTTACAGAACAAGTGCCCAGCGGATGTCACTGTAGTAAGAGCTGCAGTGTGCTGCAGTGAGAAATGGAATCCAAAAGCAGAGAAGAAAAGGCTCACTGGGGCCAGCTTGGGATAGTTTGCTGGAGAGTTAAATGTGCATCATCTTTGGGGCTACTAAGTGGAGTGAAAAGTTATAATGTTCTTGGTGGGCCATAAATTTAAAATCTAATGGGTGAAGGGAGGATCAACCCAAGGTCTATATGCACAAGTGTCAGAAACACAGAAAGAATGCTCACGTCTCCAGAGATGGATATGGAAGTGCTAAAATGCAGGGAAGCTAGAAGGATAAAGGGAGCACGTGGGTTATTAAAGTGGCTAGTGAAGAGGTAAGTACCTGGCTCCACTTAGGGGACCAACTTGCTCCACTCACCCCTCCCAAATCAAACCTTGCTTTCCCCAGGGCAATCGTTTGAGAGTAACATTCCAGAGGGAGGATTTGTCTTTTGTTTTATTTAATTTCTCTTTAGAAAATATACATTATGCACATGGAAAACATATTGACTCTCTCACACACATACACACACAGATACCCTGATAAGGAATGCTCTAAGGGATGTCTATGTGCTTTTGAAGACATTTATATTTTTTCTTCCTCATCCAAAGAACTAGAAAAAAATTACAAGATTATGAAAGGAAAAGGCTCACAAGAATTTTAATGGAAATAAGTATTAGCACACAAAACATTTATGGATATCAAATGTAATGACGTTCCAATTCTTTGAGTATTTTAATGGCCATAGTAGTATAGCCTCATTTTATTATTGCAATTTTCCTGGTTACAAAGCATCACTACTCTAATTAAAATAACATCATCTGGCTTTCACAGTGCACTATAACTCTTATTCCCCTAATCCAAGGGCTGAAGGCACAGCCACAGTCTGGACCATTTAGAAGTCATGCAGTGTCAGTTCGATTCGTGCCATAATTTATGGATTTGCTGGTTGATGCAGGAAGGCTGTGATGTGGAAGTTTAGAAAATGATAATCAAATCGGTAAAAAGTAAAACCAGAACAATACAACGGGAGTTGTGTGCACACAGGTGAGAATCTTCTCTCATAATGAGAGCATCAGAGTACAAAGGACCACCATTTCATAGAGGCAACACCTGGAGAAACTCTATCGAGTAAGAGGTTGGCTGTGTTGTCTGTTGTTCCTGTCTAGATAGAAACATAATGAGCAGAAAAGCTGAGGCAGGGAGAGACTGAAGCTCCAACACCCAGAGAACTAAGCATGGACACAGGGATGTGAGAGCAACAGTGGTAGGAACTGAGGGCAGGAGGATTGGCCAGAGGGGGAAATGTGTGGAAGCCAGTCAGGGGTGATAGGAGATCTTGTAGTACTGGTGACAAAAATGTAATGTGACAACATATCCTGAATGTTCAAAAGGGGATAAAAGCTGCATTTGATATTAATAAAGAGGAAATGGGTGTGTGGAACAGCAGGTGGTAGGTAAATGAGAGAGTAAGACAGGGAGAGATCTCTGCCCTCTGAGCCCAAACTAATGCCAGACGGAAACTCTGGCCCAGAATTTTTCTATAGCACATTTTTTTCTATATAGCACAATTTTTATAGAGTATTTTGTTTTTATTCTCTGCTTTGCTTTGTTTCGTTCGGCTCTTTAGGCAGATCTTAAAAAAAAACAATTTCCATATTTTATAGGAGAAACACGTAGTTGTCAAGTGATACGAAGTTTCTTATAATTGGCACATAAGCCAATTGTCTGTAGACAAAATTGAAAATTCTTGGAAGCCGGACAGAGCGCTGGTTTTGATTATTTATCAACCTTTTGATGCTATGCTCTGACTTTCATAGATGGGGAAAGAAAACAGTGAGAAGGCAAAGGTCAAGAGTCTGGATGGATGGCTGGAAACTTATGAATGACAGGGACTGAGGAAATGCAGAGGGACAGATAAGAGAACTGTATGATGGCACCAGGGCTGAGAACAGGAAGCAAGGGGGGTTGAATAATCAAGGACTGGGAACACAGGACGTACCGCCACTGGGCCCAGAGAAGCCTGTGCTGATGCTCAGTAGGTGCTGCATACCCCAGTGTTGCTGAGGTGGAATACAGTCTCCACCAAACTACACAGGTCAGGGCTAACTCAGAGGACATGGCTACTCAGCCCTCAATTCTCACTGCTGGAGCTTCTGGGCGCATCTCCTGTTAGCCAAACCCTGGAAGAAGCTTGAGGAACAGGGAGTCCAGAGCATGAAGCAGCTGCTTGTCAATGTCCCAGGATACAGAAGACAAAGGTAGAAAGTCCAGATACCTTTGTTATTTCCACATTATTATTTGTATTTCAAGTACATTTGATTTCAAAAATTCTGACAACTCTGAAAATGATGGCAAATTAATGAAAAAAACAAAGAGCTTTATAATTAGACCATCTTAAAAAAAAAAACAGTTATAAACTGACCAAAACCAGCTTAAAGTTTTACTCATTTAACATGCATGTTGTTAGAACATCATTATCAGACAAAACCTTTTCATTTTTTTTTTACTCAAGATCTTCTTTTCCAAAACAAAACAACAACAAAAGCTAAGGGGGGTCACAGCGACTGAGGTGACAGTCATAGATCCTACACTAGGTTATGTGCTAGGTCTTCTGCATATATGTCATGTTGTTTAGCTTGGTCCTCAGATGGGACTCTTAACACTAGGAGTGGGATTTTTTTCTCTTCCTGATCTCTAATTTTTTCACTTCCTCTTGAGATATTTTTCCTCCTACTGGATTGTGCTGATATGAGGGTTTACACCTAATCATATTATAATTTCTTATGCTATTGCTTCATTTACATCCCTAGATGATCTTCTCTTTCCTGAAGGACAAAGGGAGAAAGATGAAAAAAGAAAGAAAGAAGACAGAAGAATACACAAATACACACAAAATCAAACTAAAAGCCAAAGAAACATAACAAAAAAGCTCTTCTGTATACCTTTCAGATTCTAGTGAAAAGTGCTTTTCAAAGGTATCACATATATATATATATATATATATATATATATATATATATATATATATATATAGTGATATATATAGTTGTGTCTGTGTGGGAGTATGTGCACATGAGGATATATGCTCAGAGGCCATCAGAGAGCGCCAGGCTCTCTGGAGCTGGAGTCTGATACAGTTTCCAGCCATCTGGTTGGAGTGAGGGGATCCAGCTTGAGTCATCTGCGAGAGCACAGGTTCTTAAGTACTGAGCCAAACTTTTCAGGCCCCAACCCATGATGGTTAAGGAAGCGGCATCTAAACTGATGAACTGCGCCTCTCTTCCTCCTTTTGCAACTGAACTGACTTGGTGGATGATGAGATGAAACCAGCAAAGTGCTGTTTCTGAGATAAGAAATCACCAGCCTCCCAGAAACTGGTGAGCTTTCTAAGTACAGTGCACAAAGGAACAAGAAACAAGAACTGAAAGGCACACAGAGGACAATCAGCCTCAGGTAGAGTAGGATTGTGAAAGCCGATGGGTCATAGTTTGGGTACATGTCCATCTCTGCTTCCTCTAGTCCCCCAAGTAGTGACCAGGACAAGTCATTTTGTTGGTTCTTCATGTCACTTTCCAGCACAGAACAACAAGTCTTCAATTAATTTCATTATATTTAGTGAATCTGTGTGTCCTTAAACAGATTTTAGTCTGAAGATGGGCATAGGTCAAGGAATGAAGTTAGTAGAATCTTGTACTGACTTTTGAAAAACCAAAAGTATTTTCATGGACATCTTCTAAAAATATTACATTCGAAGATTATTTGAAAATCTTCTAGAATTTTTCAAACAATTCCAAGTAATACTTTTAAAATAGAAATCTGGTTTTCTACTCTGAAAACTATTCTCCTATTCTATTAGAGCAGAATGTAGACTGTGGTAGGCTAGAGTCAGTGGTTGTCCCAGAGTCTTAGTCTTACTAGACCTAGTGTTTGCTACATACTTTAAGTCCCGTTTGAAAAACCCCATTCCTGTTTTTCATTAGCTTTGTGAAACTTTGAACTTTTGGATTATCCTTCAATTGCCTTCACATCGGTTCACTGCAAGTTGCAAATTATTAATTCCCATAACCTGCTTTTGGTATCACTGTCCAAAATTTTAACAGCTGGTTGAATTTGTCCCCTGAAAAGAGGGAGGTGTATTTGCCTTAATTCCAATTATAGCTACTCTATTGTTGGACAAAGTTAGGAAAGATTCTTTGGTAAATAGTGATAGTGTAATGCTGTGTTAGTGATGGTCAAAGACAACCTCCATCATCCGACCTTATACTCATGACAGCAAGTAAGCCACAAAATAATGTAAGTCACAAAAGACCCCGTTACTTCTGTGGAAATACTCTGGTTACTGGTCAAGAAGGAAGACCATGGCCTCAGAGCATCATGGTTTCTCATGCCAGCTCTACTTCTCTTAGCTCCAGAGTGGTTGCTGTTAAGAACAGGAAGAGATGCTGCAGATCTACAGTCTTAGTTAGGGTTTTACTACCGTGAACAGCCACCATGACCAGGGCAACTCTTATAAGGACAACATTTAATTGGGGCTGGCTTACAGGTTCAGGGGTTCAGTCCAGAAGCATCAAGGCAGCAACATGGCAGCTTCCATGTTCTACAGCTTCATCTGAAGTCTGCTAGCAGAAGACTGACTTCCAGGCAGCTAGGATGAGGGTCTTAAAGCCCACACCCACAGTGGCACACCTTCAACAAGGCCACATCTGCTCCAACAGGGTCACACCTTTTAACAATGCCACTTCCTGGGCCAAGAATATACAAACCATCACATCTACCACTAACCTAGTAGCACAGTATACAGTGAACCATCAACAGAAAGAAGAGTGGCAGGCTCCTTGTAAGCACTATCTTAGGGACACATGGTAACAATATGAGGCAAAATACAAGCTTCTCCATAAATGTAAGGTTGCTGTCATTGTCATTGTACATTGTCTATTTCCTACAGACAAATACTTATGAACAATCTTTGTTGCTAGAAGGTGAGAAGAGTTAGTGACCACCATAATCAGAAAAAACATGTTGGACCATAATCAATCCTATTCAGAAGTCTTTACATCACTGGATGTCCTATGACCCCAGCCCTTGTAGCCAGTGTTTACTGGAAAGTCCTCTTTGCCACTTCATTCATTTGTCTTGTTGAAGGATACTGAGACTTTGTCTGTATGAGTAAAGACTGCAAGTTTGAATAGTTTCTTGGATCATATTTGTCTGCCCTTTCTCCTAGGTAGTCAATCTCTTTGGCCTGGTCTGCTATTAAACTGAGTAGGTTTGATATGAGTCTTCTTTCTGTATCAAGTACCCATTCTTTCTGTGACCTGAAAACAGCCTTTTGAATGATGTCATACTAGTTGAAGAAATACTCTTGACCCACATTCTGTACAGCTTCCCCTAGTCTGCCACCAATCTCTCCACAGCTTAGATGGATTGTTAAGCCTCAAATGAAATCCCAGAGTATACTTAAGTGATTACTACCCACAAGAATTCCAGATCCCTTGGACCATGTAAAGGAAAGCCTCTTTGTGATTTTTTTTTCTCAAACATCATAGAAGGATCTTTAAAAAAATTGCATGGAGATGTGTTAAAGCAATAGAGTTTAAGATTCCCACAGACAGTACTTGGTCTTACTGATGTCTAAATCAGATTTTAAAATGGCACACCACGGGCATAGAATCAGCATCTGTTGGAACAGAAAGAACACAGCTGGCAGGAATGATAGGCGAGGTAGGAAAAGAAATGGAAGACATAATGATCTCAATTTCAATGTTTGTCTGAAACACTTAAGTGGGACTTAGAATATCTTACATGTGCTACGCTGATCTGATGGTCTCCATCTGTTACAAGGCTCCAGAGGCCGACTGGCCATTAAACAGGGGGACGAGGACTGCTGTAACAGGTGCAGTGAAGTGGGAAGGTGTGGAGAAAATAAAACAAGCCCATGGCATCTGTAAGAAATGGTGACCCCCCAGGAAACTTTAAAAGGTTGTGTGCTGTGGTATTCATGACGTATGTGTGAGAGGTGCAATGGCAAGTGCATTTCTCATGAAAGTACTTCAATTACTTGCATATTGTTATTTCTTTAGAATCCCTAGGCCCAGTGCTATACACTTACTTAATGCTCGAGGAGAGCTATGACGAGCTTTGACAAATTGGCCTTTAATGCAATTCATTGGCCCGGTGTCAATGGGAATGTTGCCTGAGCTACACCCTTTGCTAAAGTAATTTTCTAAACCTACTGCTGTGAGTCAACTAGCCTTTCCTTGTGAGTTTTCCTTGACACCCTTTGACATCTGTATCAAATTGAAATTCCTTATTAGCACCCTTTAGGATTTCCAGGCTGGAGTCAATGCATCTCTTTTTTTATGTCCACTTGAAACTCTGCTTGGTCCATGCTCTAGCTTTGGTTTCTTGATTTCCCTGTATCCTCTGCCCACTCCTGCACGCCTCTGTTTTTCTGCAACCACTCCCCTCAGTGCATGTAACAAGTTCTTTTTTGATAATGGTATCCATTCTGCATAGAATTGTTTGAGATACCATATGGCTAGTGAGAGATTTACTGAGGGCAGTTTTCTAAACATTATTTGTACTGAACTAAGACAGTTACTTTTATATATAATATATAGAATAATATAGAATATATAGAATACACAGTAGAGTATTTAGTATTAGTAGAGTATTTTTCTTACCCTCTCTTAAGAGCAGTTCTTCTTCCTATGTTCTTGATTATCACACCTGACTCAGAGATTCCCTTCTTTCATCAATTGCTTTCATCTAGCCTACAGTTGGTCCAGGTAATTCTCTGAAACCTAAATCCATCCAGTCTCACAGACTCTACCTTTCCAGCAACCCGTTCAGCGACCATGAGATCCTGCCTAGGTGTCCTACTGTCCAACCTTTGATCAGCAGTCAGATCCTTGCAAAAACGTTTCTCTTTATTTCCCTCCCTTTCAAAGCCTTTCCCAGCTCCATCTCTTTTGAACTAAATCTAATGTTGCAACACAGCTTTCTACCATCTGACCCCAACCAGGCTCTGTCTTTGTCTCATGCATCGCATCCCAGCCTGCTCCAGTCAGCTGCATCCCACTGACAGGAGCGTGTGTTCATTCTTTGGTTGTCTCACCATTCCTGTAGATCTTCAGTTCTCACCCTTTATTGGTCAGGCTTTGTGAAAACTGGATCCTAAAAAGCATTCCTTGACTAGAGATTTTAAGATGCAAACACCAATCATTTTCCTTTTCTTCTTTCTCTTACTCTGATTTTATTCATAGTGCTAATTGTGTCTCCTATAACATTAATATATTTATTATTTGGTTTGTTTCCTAATCCATCCTGGTCAAATATTAACTGCGATATAAAGATGAAATCATTGAATTCTTTAGTGGGCATGGTGCCTGTACCACTTTAGATATGTTTAAAGACCTCATGGTAAAGGACAGCTGGAGATGGCAGCACCTGACAGGGTGAGTGGCCTCCAAAGAGCAGAAAGGACCTCACATACCTTCTGTAGGGCACAACCTCAATAACCTAAGGACCCTCAACTAAGACTTACCTAGTAATGTTCTATACCACCACCTTAAAGATCAAATTCCCCAACACATAATCCTCTTGGGAGGATGCAATATATTTAAACTCCAGAAATAGGATACCCTAGTATTGTTAGAATATGTGCTTTGTGGAGATGGTTTTCCAAAATAGTAGTTAACAATTTTAGTTCAGAAATACAACAATATGTTACAATTAGAAGAAATGTAGGGATAATGGAGCACATATCTCCATAGAATGAAGCACCAAAAATCACATAGAGGCATAGAACTGAAGATGTCACCTTGCAAGAGATTATGAAGGCTGTGCCATTAACAAAACTTATTCTCACATAAGCACTAGTTGTACTTGAATATGCCAGGCATGGAAGAAAGGAACACTAATGAGGTTGACCCCATGGAAAATCTATAAACTTGACCAGTCTTGTATAACTCAAACACTACTCATTCTGTAGAAGGAAACAGAATGCAGAGATAGACTCTCTTCTCATTATGCCACGTGTTCAAGTACAGACCCATTCTGGTTAGGTAAAATGGAAGCTGCAGGTTCTTGTCCAACATTCATAACTGCACCAGCCTGGGAAACCAACTGGTTTTCTAGTACCAGGCTTGATTTCCCTCATGGTGAGTGGAACTTAAGTGTGATTAGAGAGCTACTGATTCCTGACTGCCAAGACATGTGTACCACTATTGCACCCTTGGTGTTATTATGTCATGCTGGACATAATTATGGTTCATACATTTCATAGCAGGAAAGGACTGTTGGTGGCTTTTCTCTGTTGGAAGCTTGCATAGCACCTTCTGGTACCATGAGCGCTACTTCTCATGAAGAAGGCTTCAGGTCAAATCCAGCTCAGGGACGACTAAGGAATGCTCTGAGAGCAGGAGAAATAGTCTTCTTACGGAAAACCATGACAATTGGCTATCTAATATTAAATGATCAGCCCTGAAAAATATATATACGTGCAAGACACAGGTTGAATAGGTTGTATTTATATATTTAGCAATATATTATATTTTGCTAGCTATGTGCAATATATATTATATCATATTTTGTTGATATACTAACAAAAGATATTAAATATTTTGTTATATATATGAATATATATAACAAAAAGAGACCATGCTTTAAAAAAGAGCAAGAGGTTACATGGAAGGATTTTGAGGTAAAAAATGGAAGGGGTAAATGACGCAATTATAATCTCAAAAAATTTTTCAAAGAAAATAGGGAAGAGAAAGAGGGGGGAGAGAGAGAGAGGGAGAGGGAGAATTGTATCTTCTTAGTAGAACATATTCCCCTATAGATTTCAGATTATAGATCATAGTTCCAAATACTAGATTTAAATTGATGGACAATTTTATGAAGCAAAAGGAAGTCCTATTTCTATGATACATATGAAATATCTTCACTCAATTCCATGTACCTCTATTAGGGCCTTTGATAACTCTTAAGCCCTACCTGTGTTGACTGGACTTTCCCACACCCATCCATGGTAAGTCTAAGAAGCAAAGATAACCTGTTCTCTAAAGGAGGTGGCACTTCTATTATTCCATATCCTCAGAATTCACCAAACTTTATTAAAGGATAGTTCTGTCAGAAACTGAGAGAATGAATCCTTGATGTCTTATTGAGTCTACAACCTTTGAACAGAGCATCTTGGCCACAGCTGCTTAAGGACTTCTGGTTCAGACACCAGGAACTCTTCAGAATACGGAATAATGAAGAGAAATGTTTTGCTATGAACTTCAAGATTTTTGAAGTTTGGTTGTTTGGGACTCATTTTTAAGAGGGAGATAATGATTGCACAATTTAATGCCTCTGAACTTAAACTTGTTTTGACTTAGTTTAACATGCAAGATAATTTACTCTTTGAAGTCCAGTTTCTCTCTGAGGAATTTTAATGGAAGAGGAGATGTATTCAAATGTGGGGTTTCTCCACATCATAATTTTATTATTACTGGAATACACTTGTGCATTCTGTTATTGGGTATTGGATGTGGCATTTATTTTTTTTCTGCAAAATCTAAGATATTTATATCAGACAATATGACAGATGTATTGATATGATAAAGAGAATGGGATGTTATTTTTGAGATTTGGAAACAGTACTATTGGACTTGATTTAATTAACAATTTTGATCCATTTTCTAAGCTAAGAGCATAATACAAACATATGGTGAGGGCTCCTTTGGATCCTTTGCCTCAGGTTGGGGATGTAGCTCGGTGGTAGTGGGCTTGCCAAGCAAGCACAAGGCCCTGGGTTCGGTCCTCAGCTCCGGAAACAAAACTACAAAACTTAATGAAGGAGTATAAATATGACCCTACAAACAACAACAACAAAGACCAAACGAACAAACAAAAAATCCAAGGTAACTGGATACTTTGCCTCTTGACATTGGTGATAATGGTGGTGTGTAACTGGAAACAAGTTTTAATATCTCAAACTAGAAACGTAGAGAGATTTAGGTCCCACTCCTCTTCCTGAAATCATGCTCCCAGTGACTCCTGGGTATTACACTATTAAAGTGAAAACTTCTCCTTCTTTGGAAAGTTAGTATGTCAAATGATGTTTTGCTAGGGCACACAGGCAAAAGGCTATCTTGCTAAAGCAAACATGTGAAAGACTGTCTTCCTGAAGCAGACACAGGTGAAAGGATGTTTAGATATAACAGACACTTCAAAGGATTCTTAATGAAGAGCATAAATATGACCCCACAGACAGAGGGAGACAAGCACTGAGCCTTGGCTTGGTTTGCTCTGCCTCGCTATTCTTTGCTAGATGTGAGTGTATTGGTTCACCTTACATAGATAGCATTGTTTAGTTCAACTTGTGTTAACACTGCCATTGAGAGAAACTCACCCAAGAACTGCTCATAAGATTCCTGCTGCAGCTTGCAAATTCTGTAGTCTTGCCTCAGGCCAGTTGGTGAGCCTGGCAGTTTATTCGGGATTGAACTACAGCTGCCTGCTCTCTGTTTGCTATAAGGACTGGACTGTAGCTGCTGGTTCATGTCTGGGGTCTGCCGGACTGCTCTGCAGCTGCTAAGACGTATTTGGTGTTTGCTTCAGGATTGAACTGCTGCCAAAGAATATCAAGCTTGCCCCCAAAGAATTACTGCTGAACAGGTTCATCCCCCACATCCTAATAATTTTTCTCTTCCACTACCTCTGCTGGGTGGTGAGCTAAAGGAGAGGTTGAATGTTTATTAAAAGTGGGTTGCAAAAAATGTATGCCTACACATTATCCAGTGACTTGTGGGTATTCCTCTAGGCCCATCGCTTAAAAAATTCACACCACCATCCAGTACTGCCCCTCAGAGGATCAGGTTGCCTACCCATAAATCTTGGCTGAGACCCAAGTTACACTCAAGCTAAGGTACTGCACTGGTAGATAGAAAGTCACATTTTAGTTTAAAACCACAATTTTCATAATATAGGAATGGTTTTATACAATGAACTGCATTGGAGTTGGGAATGGTGTGTTGGAGAGGAGAATCTTATTGTCTAACTTGAATACTCATTTAATACAGAGTCAAGTAATAATTTCATCCCTAACTCACTTCTGTGACATGAGTTGTCCAGTTTGGGGGAAATCTAAATAAAATTCTAGAGTGGGAAATGCATAACACACTTTGTCACTTTTTCTTCACCTTTGATGCTAACTCTGAAAGGAAGTGTGTCACTCTCCTCGGCTGGCCCAGATTGGCATTTGAAAGGAATGTGCACACAGCCCAGGACTGATGTAGTTTACTGCCACATGTTCACAGTCTCACACTAGTGCTTAGTTTATGGAAAGACCCTTCTCCGTAGATGAAAGCTATAGCCTCTAATATTAATTTTATCTACAACAGGTATTGGTTGGTCAGCGGGCCTTTCGAGAGATATTTGTTCTTAATTAGCCTGAAATTTTAGGAAGAAACAAATATAATTAAATAATTGTTCCCCAAGTGATAGAGGGCACAGTTAGTTAGTTACTTTTTGGTTAAAAGGGAGAAAAGAGGACATCTGTCATTTCTCAAAGCATATTAGTGCAGTAGAAAAGAATAAAAATGACACTCATATGATTGTTAGAGTCTAAAAATACATTTTTACAAGGAAATACAAATGGTCTCAGTTTGAGATGGTGCTGACTAGGAATACCCTTAGTGACTGATTAAAATGAGGTGGAAACTCAGTCACACTTCAGGGATCTTTAACTTTCTCCTGTAGCCTTGGGACTCTTCTGGCTTCATTAAGCTGCAATAGCTACAGGTGATTCATCCCACCTTGTCACAGAATACCTGCTTTCTGTATTTCTACACATGGGTCTTGTGATACATATGGTCAGTCGAACACTCCTGACCTTAATGCTCAGGAAGCAAAAGGAAAACTAACCTGCCAGGAAGTAGATTGGGGTTATTCAGGCCCCCAAAATGGATTTATTTCCTGTCATAATAGTTGAATTTAATTAATTAATTAATTAATTAATTAATTAATTAATAGACAAGTAAAGGAAATGGCTGCCTTTAGGTATGGGGGAGAAGAACGTTTATTATAGACATGTGGAAGAGCATAGTCAGAAGCAGGGACCTCTGGGAAAGTCAAGAGTGGACATGACCCTGAGCCATGTGGGGAAAGTGGGGAAGGGAAGGGAGAGGTCACCAATCAAGAGGTCCCCAGAGGTACAAAAAGGACAAATAACCAAAATGGTTGGTTGAATTATATAGGGAAGAGCAGGCTCGCACCCTGGGTGAAGAGTCGGAGTATGAGGTGAGGTGGGGTATGCCTGCCAGGTGGACCTTGTAACAGGTAGGGGCAGAGGAGTGCAGGGAAAATCTGCTTGCAGTTGTCTGCTTTGATACCTTAAATAGGCACCTCAGCCATTTGTCCATGGTTTGAAACCTAGCAGTAGTGATTTCATAGGATATGCAAATGAGCAAACTCACTAAACCTGCTGTATCTCCATTTGGGGGATCGTGGATAAGATAGTCCCACCTTCAAGTGTTTTTGGAGACCTTTGTGGAGGCCTCCTATTTCATGAGGTTCCTTAAGGCAAATAAAAAAATTGATGGGTGGAAATCAAAGGAGGGAATATGCTGACTTAACTTATAAATAGCAATTACAACCTGACCTACAAGGAGTTGTCTTGGTAACAAAAAACTGGGTCACCTCACAGTGCTGATATCCAGATGATTACCATTCAGGCCGAAGACTAATACCATCCTGTCTAAGTTTAAAATCTTAGGACTTTGTGAGCACCTTTTCCCCCATAAGAAGACACAGGGCACTTTGCATTCAACTTTTTCAAAGAGAAAAATTTAATATATTTTATCTTATTATACATTTCCCCTAAATTACAAAGTTGACAGCTGCAAATATATTCTGCTACAAAGCTTTCTGTAAGAACCATCTCTATAAGAAAATACATCTCATTAACATTTCCTGTAAATAAATTATTTCAAATAATAACTCTTGACAGGGTGGTTATGGGGGAATAATGTGAAAACTAGGTGGTAGGTGTCATTGCTACATAGGAAATTCTGACCAAAATGTTCCGTTTTCACATCACAAAGCTTAAACCACAGGGTTTGCTCTTGGGCAAAATAGCTTATGAGTTTTGCTATAGCATACACATGCAGAGCACAAACCACCATCATCCTGACAAAATGTGTGTCAGTAGCTGAAATTCTTGTTGGACTGGACTTTGAGATAGCAGATGGGGTGTAAATCAAACACAAAAGTGATGTGTGGTCTATAAGAGCTTAAGCAATAGCAGGTTTAGCTCTTTCTTTCTTTCTTTTTTCTTTTTTTTCTCTTTATTTTTATCCTTTATGCTCCCGATGTAGTATTCACAAATGTGTTTAATCAGAAAATACTGAAACGATTTCAGGGAATTTCTACAGATTAGAGATATGTCATTACTTTTCAGTTCCCAATAGTTTCAGAAAATAGGAACTATGTCTTTGGCAATGACATACTCCATCCAGAGGTTAGTACACAAACTTGTGATGGCAACATCACTCCAAAGCTTAGGGAGGAGATGAGTTCCTCTCATATCACCTGGCCTAAGGGAACACACTTTGTAAGATCCCCTCATATTGAAATTATTTTACAGCCTCAAAACCATGAAATACTTTAAGGCTGGGGAGGGCAAGCTTCGCTGCACTGAGCTTACCTGTGTGAGAGCAAATCCCATGGAGAGCTTCATCTTTGCTTCTGGAGCCTCTGATGACAATGATGATCCAGCCTGTGCTTCAGACATGTGACCTTAAAGCCTGGACAAATGACAAGGTTCCACCTACTTCCCTGACATGCTCCACTTACTACAGATACCACTCACATCTCTAGTGTCTGCAAAACCCTACTGGTCTCTATCTATGCAAGGATAAATGTATTTATCAGTGTATCACATGTAGGGTATGGAAAGTGTCAAACAATGCTCACTCCATTTTTCAGTTCTACTCATGTAGACATCTTTAATGGTTTTGCAATCTGTGGAAATTCTGCCCTGTGCACGAATTGCACTAGACAAGATTAATGGCTCCGACTTGAGCAGGCATCATATTGGCAATGCCATTCCTTCACAATGCAGTATCAGCCTTGGTTTTACATCTGTCTTTATTAATTCAGGTGAAATCGGGTTATAAATGGAAGTAAGTGGCCTAAAGAGTCATGTTTACCCTTTTTCTAGTCCATTGCCTTAACCACTTGGCCAGGACTACTGGTTGTTTGCCCTTTTATAATGCCTAAATGACATACCAGTATCATAAAGTGATTTGAAAAGTACTGACTGCCTTTTCCTCTTGTCTACCATGACCTTTATTTGAGAAAAATCAAAGGTGCTTCTTGTGATGCAATTAATGATGGTGAATATTTTCATTCCCTGTTCTTCAGCTTTCCCTATGTTTTAGAAATTCTCTTATATCAAGGGAGAGTGAGAGTTATTTATTAAACTGTAGCTTTGAGTAGCAATGTGGCTTTAAGTTATTTTTATAACCACTGCCAACCTGAATGAAATGTCCCCTCCAGCTCAAGACAAACTCTTGGAAAATCACATGGTATTCATCAGTAATTTCCATGGTGTGCTTTCTTTTAATAATAGCATTTTCACAAATGTGTACATTATTTACATAGACAAGGCGCATAATGGAAACACTGGTAGTGCTTTGGTTGTCACTGACTTTACTTCATTCAGTCTTGCCCTCTTCTGCTCCTCATTCTTACCACATTCCTCAATCTTCCCCATTTCAATCCGGGTTTTCCATCATGCCATAATGCATTAAATACACAAATTCACAGTCTGCTAGTGATGACTCTTCCAGTGTTTATCAGATCTTCTGGCATACATGGAGTCTGGCTTTGGAAGAGTAGGTGGCGTCTTTCCACACTTTGCAGGACAGGCCCTTTGCACAGTCACATCTCTGGAAGATCTCTAGCCCGTGTGAACCCTTCTTGCGTTGTTTGGTACAGACTTCCCCCTGATGGAGCACTGGTTTGCAGATTTTGGTCCAGAAGTGGCGAGCACAACAAAACCCATCAATGCAGTCTGATGACCGAAGGCAGGGGTCTCCTTCATGTCCTACAGAAATCAAGGCCACGAGGGTTACAAGGCTTCTTGAAAGCAATTTCTACTTTACAATCAGAATCACAGAAAATACTTTCACTTACATTGCCCTTCATTATACTGCTACTAATGATGAAAAGTCTTAAATTTGTACCAGCATTTGCTCTCTTTACACTCATAAGTCTGCCTTTGTCTTTTTCTATTATCTACCATCTGAATATGAAGTTCATATATATACTGGTTCTTAGAGACAGGATTGCTCTGTGTAGCCCTGGTTGTCCTGGAACTTACTCTGTAGACCAGGCTGGCCTCAAAATCAGAAATTCGCCTGCTTCTGCCTCCCAAGTGCTGGGATTAAAGGCGTGCGCCACCTCTGCCCTGCTGAATATGAAATTCAGTGAACAGCAAAACTGTGTTTATCTTTAGTTAGCTGTAGTCTACTTTTTTTCTACTTCTCTGTTTATGTGCGTGTGCATATATGCATGCTTTTCTCTTGTGTGGGAGTGTATGTGTGTGTATGTGCAAGTACATGTGTATGAATGAATCTGAAAGGCCAGATTGTGTTGGAAATCATCCTCTATCACTGACCCACCTTGTTCTTGGAGCCAGAATCACCCAATCAAACCTAGAGCTAACTGATATAGCTAGGCTTGCTAGTCAACTCTAATAGGAAGAATGCCAACTTATATAAGGATTTGATGAAATGGAAATAAGAGATACAGGAAAACATTCAGGGTCCTGGTAGATACAGCAAAATAATAAATAAAGGTGTATTATTTGCCATCATCTTTAGCTTTATACAGATGCCCACTAGCAGTCCAGGATATAGTAATTAGTCCAATCTTCTCCTGGACATTGTCTCTTTAGAAGATAAAATTGTGGGGAAATGGTGAGACACTCTATAGAAATAACATAATTTGAAAAGAAAACTAGGTTTTCACATTAGGACTTCCCAGAGCACTTCAGTGCACCAAAAACTCTAACAACGGGGGAAATCCTCTATTATAAAATTCTTTAGAACACTGGGCATTTTAAATCATGTACATCTTGAAAGAGGAATATACAGATCCACTTGGGAAAGGCCTCCTTTGGGTATACCTGTGATTCATGCTTTCAATTTATTTAATTACTGTAAAATAATTTTATACTAGTCAAATTTGTTATTGGTGAGTAGGAGCATTCTGAAAGGTTTCCCTAGGGTGAAGGGGACTTCTTATACTCAGTCATAAACCCACTATAAACCAATTCTTCTTATAGATTGCTCTATGGATCACAAGTCATCTGATTGCTTGGTGAAATCAACTTATTGGATCTTCAAAGGTGAAGAAAAATGGCTGGTAATTTGATTGCCAGAGCAATATCTCCTCATGTATTTTTCATAGTGCTTTACTTTTTGATAGGCTTCAACCAGACAGGTTTGTTTAGAAGATTTCTTTGTAAGAGAGGGATGCTTAGAAGATGACCTGGCAGGTCAGGCCTTTCTCACAAATATATACTTTCTAGCAATTCTATGATATCTTTAGCATTTTCAAAATTAAAGATCAGTATACTCAAATTGTCCACTGGTGAACATTTTGATAATGGATTCATAGAGCTAAAATGAATTGTCGATGCTTTCTTTTACTTCTTTAAGAAAGAAAAAGTAGACAGTTATGGAAGTAGAGGTGGTAACCTACCTTTTATGTGAGGAATCTTGGAGTGTGGCCTTCCTAGATTCTGCCATCCCAGGTCATGGCTGGAGTAGTGGCCATGGTTGCGATCTCTGTGCCGAGTACCATCCAGAGCTGGGATGTGTGGGGTCAGGATGCTCTCGGTGACTGGGATGCAGATGCCTGGAAATAGGGATGCAAAAAGATCAGTTTAACTCTACAGTGTGACGTTCATCCTATCCATGTAAAACATTCATGTGTCTGTTTCCCAATCTACCTGCTGTTTGTCTCTGTATGTGCTGTGCCTTTTTCAATCACTTACTTACTGAGAATAGAATACTTTGGGTCAGGGGTCAAGCTCCCTAGGCCTGAAGTTGGCCACTTTCAAGATCAAATGACACCATGCAAACAACAACAAAATAGGAATAAAATCAGAATTAATCTCATTGAATTATTGCAAGTAGAGGCAAAGAGCTTTAGAATAGTGACATTGTACAAAATTAAGTGGGTGTCTGCTGTTTTCTTTTTCAAAGTCATCTGGCAAGATATCTGCCCAGGATCAATTTTGTTCGTCAGCAAAACTATCTCGGTCTGGCCTACACAGTTCTCAAGCAGTGTGAGGCCTGTCTTCCTCCCTTCAGTTCCTCCTGTCAGTTCCTTCTCACTGCAGGTTTCTGCCTAGAGGCCAGAGCAGGCATGACAGTGAGTTGGTTTTTCATGACTAAACCTATGCTTCTAGCCACTTTCTGCAGCTTCTTAACCATGTCTTGTTTGTGACTGTCAGTTCACTATTAAAACTGAATAGATGTCTGCCTGTCATTTCATTAGTGTTGAGTGGAGACAAGCTACAGGTGAGAGACCTTTGTACTTGGAGGTCCAGTCACCCCCCTCGCCTAATAAGGCTGCCCCAGGACCTGTTGAATACAATAACTATAACAAAATTCTTATGAACCTGGTCAGTGGACTCACAACTGTACTGCCTGTCTTGGCATTCATATTTTTAGTAAACAACACATTCAGTGATTTTGCATGTAACATTTCAATTTTTGCAAGAGCCTAAACCGATATAGAGCATAGTCTAGAAAGTGGCCAGGCCGAAGGAAACCTAAAGTTTAGAATGTGACTCTGATATCTCATAGTACACAAACCAAGATCCAATCACTGCCAAATGCTAAAAGGTTTGTAGCTCAGGAGCCTGAAGAAAAAAGCATCAAACACTTTTCCATTCAGGCTTTCCATACAGAAAAAAGGCCTGTTGACTTTTGCTAGCTCTCTTACCATTATTGCAGCGGGTACCCGGGCAACACATCCCGTCTCTGTGGCATCGTTTCTTTTTCCTCCGACAGACCATGCAGGCTGATGATCCTTGGTGGGGATTGTGGCAGTATCTTCCAACTTCACATTCCTTATCACTGCTGCAAGGGTAGGCCTGTCATCAGATGGAACATCAGAGAAAGCAATGGGTGAGGTCTTGGGACACTGAGAAGGCATTGAGGAGCCAACCTGAAGGGAAACTAAGTCATATTCTAAGTGCCTCAATGAAATACACCATTGCAAACAGTTCTGAACACTGGTTCTCCGGTTGATCCTTAGATGATGGCTTTGTAAGCTTTGCCTTTTGATGGGGATAAAGATGAAACTGGCAATAAATTTGAAAGGAAAAAGCACCATGAAATTAACATTGCCCATCCATTTTCATTGGCCTATGCTGAAATTAGGATTTATACTTTATACTGATGGATCCCTGCTGTGAAAACAACCTCAGGAGCTGTCATATTGGTGACTGCTGTATTGCCATTAATTCCAAAACTCAAGAGCAGCCTCACTACTCCGTTCTCACCAGCTACTGAATGGACAGTAAAAGGGACCAATGGTTGTACTGGAAGTTAAAATGTGTTAGCTGCCCAATCTGACAAGAAAAACTTCTCACAGTCTTGTCTTCCAGAATAATTTGAGAAACAACCTGATGAGCACACAAAGCAACTACATCCCCCCAAATAGAACAAAGGACCTTGTCCTCATCCCTCCTTCCTCCACAGAACAACGGTTGATTCTCCACGGTTTTCACAAAGCCAATGGGTCCCTGCGCACACATCCTTCTCCCAGAAGCAATGCCTTAAGTTGGTTAAAAAAAAACACACTATTTATTAATGTATTTCTCTACCCAGCCAGTAAGTCTTGAAAGCCATCTAAGATGTTTGATGGTTACTCAAAAGATAAAAGTAAAATATGGACTCTGGTTCTATATGCCTTGTCTTTTGGAGTTCTTGGATCATTTGACATGTATCTAGTCAAAGACTGTAATGTCACACAGCACAATTAGATTTAGAACATTGAGATGGGCTCTCTGTTTTTAATTTGTTTTAAAACAAGGTCTAATTATGTAGCCTATGTTTTCTGGAACTCATCACATGAACCAAATTGGTCTTGATTCTTAAACTTGTGACAATTCTTCTGCCTCTGTCTTTAGCTGGGATTATGAGCATTACCAGGCCAACCATCTTTTTGTTCTATTTTATTTTTCATATTTTCAGAGTGATCCCCTAAGTTTTAACTACAAATGCAAATCACATTTTTAAAGCTCTGATTTTTGCTTTGAAGTGTGCATAAATGATATAAAGATGAAGCTGGATAAAATGTTTGTGTCTCTAAAATAATCTAGTTTGGATACATTCATTATGAAATCTAACTTGATGTCCTGATACCACACATTGCTTATAGCCTTCCTCCTTTTCTCTCTGCTCTTTGTCTCTGTCTCTCTCTGTCTCCCTCCCTCTCTCTCTGTCTCTGTGTCTGTCTCTGTCTCTTTTTCTCACTGACTTTCTGTCTCCCTTTGTCTCTCTGTGTGTGTCTCCCTCTGACTCTGTTTCTCTCTGTCTGTGACTTTCTCTGTCTCTTTTTCTCACTGACTCTCTGTCTCCCTTTGTCTCTCTGTGTGTGTCTCCCTCTGACTCTCTGTTTCTCTCTGTGTTTGTGTCTTTCTCTGTCTCTTTTTCTCACTGACTCTCTGTCTCCCTTTGTCTCTCTCTGTGTCTCCTTCTGTGTCTACCTCTGTCTCTCAGTCTCTTTGTTTCCCTGTCTCTCTTTCTCTGCCTCTCTGTCTCTCTCTGTCTGTCGCCTCTCTACCACCTGTTTGCCAGGTATGTCTGATCCTCTTCAACTAGAAAGAGGAAGAAGAGATGAAGTTTATCTGTGAGCTTGGGGGCCAATAGATTTTACCAGCATTACAGAGTCTTACTTGCCCTTGGAAAAAGAGCACTGGGAAGCACTCACTTCCCTATGAGAGTGATTTTCAATGCCTGCACAGTGGCAATGCTCCCTGCATATGTAAGATGGATTTATAGTTTTTGTCCACTGGTCAGTTTCCTAAGTGGACTTTTGAGAATCTGAATAAAGCTGTATTCACAGCAGCAAGCTGTTTTTCAAGAACCCAGCACTGTTGAAAACAAACCGAGTGTCACTTCCCGCCTTGCCACACTCTTTCCCCCTTGAGCAGTTTACCCTCTTCCTATTTAAGCTCATTAATTGTAACTGAAACACAAGTCACATGTTTCTGATTCATTTACATTCACTTCATCAAATTGTTTTGCAAGAAACATTTGATGTCTTACAAATCTTCCCTTCCTCAAAAATAGGACATGTTTTCTCAGCGGAAACAAACATGTGCCACCTAAAAACATCATGTGCCCCTTACATCTCAGCAAATTCTCAATCCCTTCTGAATAAAAGTGACCTGGAGTTCTATCCCTAAAGGACAGATTAAATTGGGGAATCGAGTTGATTGCTAAACATATACAGGAAAAAATTGCCAAAAGGACACCGTTGTTGTCCTCACCCTCAGTTATTGGAATTTGGAGATAATGGATGTAGATGCTGTGAGACAAAAAATATAGTCTGAATGGCTATCCTAACTGTATAGAAGTTTATAGAGATAGGTCTGGTTAACTTTGGCATGTGAGGGGTTTTTTTGGTTGTTGGTGGTGGTGGTATTTTTATTTTTGTAATGAAGCTTATTAAAAAAATAAATGTGGCATGCACAGTATTGCCATCTCAATACCTGAAGCTCATTTTTATCTAAGACAAACTGTATGATTGGACAGATAGTTTTATTTTGCTCTGGTATGTGCTTTCTTTTCTTTAGACCTGGCACAGGCTAAGGCAGAATATATATTTTTAGCATGAAATGTTACAAGCATTGTGTGCCCATGTAAAAATTCTGGAAGGAATAGTTTGGGAATCTGAAAGTAGAGTTTAATAATTTTAAATACAAACATGCTTCTCTCGTGCTTAAAAACCTCAAAGCTTTAGCAAACTATATGAAGTCTAATGTATGAATCTGAATATATATATATATATATATATATATATATATATATATATACCCCATAAATATTTTAAAGAAAGGACAGAATAAATTGAATAAATTAGGTTTGAGGGAAACAAGTGATATTTGGAGACATGCCTTGCTTTAAAAAAAATTAGTGTCCTCAGCACAGTTTTACTGAAGCATAAAACCTTTTTAACCTAGTCATTTTGGAGAAAACAAAACATAAGAAAATGCAGGCCCTGACTTGTAAACAATGATCCCTGTTTCATTATTGACACATCCTACCTCAGTAACAAACTCTAGACAAGGAGTTTTAAGACTAAATGACGGCTTGTCCACTTGCCATTTCATTGGTGTTCTTTTCTGCTTGTTTTTCTATGATTAAATTGTGTCATAGTAGGAGAGCAAGGAGAGAGGCAGGCAGACAGAGATTGGGCCTACACGAAGCCCTGAAGAAGAGGACATAGGAATGAATGAATGAACTTCTGGTGAGAAAAGTGCATATAGATGAAATAGCCAATTAGAACACTCACAGGCAAGATCTTTATTTCCTAATTACCTTGGTCTCAAAAGTCTGTTACACGGTCTCACTTGATGATTACTTCATGGAAAACATAAAGCAAGTTTAAAAGACTTAGCCAAAGTTTTAACTTAATATTAATAACATGCTCACCTGGTCCTGTTTTAGAGATTTAAAAGAAAAAGGTTGATGTCTATCTTAGTGGTTTACAGCAGGGCAAGGGGGTGCTTATGGCTTTGCTGACTTGGTCTTTGGAGAAGAGATACTTGTGTGTGAGGACCAGGGACAGTCTACTGGAAAGCCAAATTAATTAGGGATGCCTAATAGGAGGAGGTGATTAGCCATAAATATGAAGATGTCCAGAATTGGCTGGACATTCGCTTTAGCTTAACTCCCTCATTCTAAAAACAGAGTTGTTTCTTCCATAAATTACTAAATTAGTTCATTATCCATTATCACGATGCCGAGAGAGAGAGAGAGAGAGAGAGAGAGAGAGAGAGAGAGAGAGAGAGAGAGAGAGAGAGAGAGAACACATTGGATACAGCTTGAATTGGAGTCTCAGAAATCAACACTTCTTTACAATCTAAAGAATTTGAAGTCCTGATGTGCCAGGGTAGGTTGATACCCTGGAGGAGGGTCACCCAGGGAGGAGAAAAGGACTGTGAGGGGGGACAAGGAGGAGAGAATCTGTAATTGGGATATAAAGTGAAGAAAGCAAGCAGGAAGGAAGGAAGGAAGGAAGGAAGGAAGGAAGGAAGGAAGGAAGGAAGGAAGGAAGGAAGGAGGGAGGGAGGGAGGGAGGGAAGGAGGGAGGGAGGGAGGGAGGGAGGGAGGGAAGAAGGGAAGGAAGGAAGGAAGGAAGGAAGGAAGGAAGGAAGGAAGGAAGGAGGGAGGGAGGGAAGGAAGGAGGGAGGGAGGGAGGGAGGGAGGGAAGAAGGGAAGGAAGGAAGGAAGGAAGGAAGGAAGGAAGGAGGGAGAGAGGGAGGGAGGGAGGGAGGGAGGGAAGGAGGGAGGGAGGGAAGGAAGGGAGGGAGGAAGGAAGGAAGGAAGGAAGGAAGGAAGGAAGGAAGGAAGGAAGGAAGGAAGGAAGGAAGGAAGGAAGGTGAAAGAGTGCAAAGATCATTTCCACTGTGCTAGCTTAGAATCATTATTTATAGTTTCAGCAAGGATTTTAACTTTTTGAAATAAGTAATGTGAGTATACTGAGCAAGGCTGTTCACTGCTGAGCCCAGAGATTAGAAAAGTAAACTTGCCCACACCTATCTAATGCCAACAACCTGTCCTAGCACAGTCGTGGAAAGACAGAAAACTGTCCGGAAACACAGCCAAAGCTATGACAAAGATTCCAGTTCTTGACACCAGTTTTAACTGAATGTCAATAAGAATTAAAAGCAGAAGCCTGCCACGCAAACAATGACAAGTAGAACTCTGAGGAGCAAAAGCAGAATGAGCTGCAGTCATTCCATCAGTTCCCTGGGATCATAAGGAATCTTGCTTCCGGTTGCACTACAACACTAACCAATAAACAACCAAACCTTCCACATTCTCAAAAGAATCATATTTTTTTTTTCGTCTTTGATGACAGGGGGAGAGAAAGAGACAGAAACATCACACACTGTTCATGTGGGGTGGCTGGCCACCCATCCGGATTCTTGCAAGATCGACCTACTTTTGTTGTTTTAATCTAGACAATCCTTCGTCCCCTTGAGCACTGTTTGTAACAAGCACGGAAGTTGGCTGGAGCCAGGAAAACCTCATCAGCTGGGCAGGCGGAAGACAGTCTTTGGGGAAGAGGGGGGACAAACCAGCTGTGCAAATGAAAAAAAAAATGGGTGGATAGAGGGTGTAATAATGAATGGCCGAGGACAGGAGCCTATCTTGAGGCTCTGATGTCAAGACAGAGCCAGGCTGGCCATCACACTTGGGAAACCACAGCCTTATTCTAACTCCTCAGAGGAGAGATTAATTTCCCAAGTTTTGACACTCCACCTGGTAGACTTGTATTTCCATGAGAACATAAAGCATGCTCCTCCAAAGGCAGGCATTTCAAAACTGCACAGGAAAATTGCATCATGGGAATGCTGTGTGCTCAATACCTCAGTCTAGCTCTGTGAGAGTATGCATCATCTTTGTCAACGATAGCAAAGCATCTTTGAGGATCAAGGACATCAGGCTGGGAGGAATAAGCTATACTAAATTTGAGAGGAAAAGTTCAGGTTCCCATGGTGTACAGGATATGAACTGTTCTTTAAAACCGCTATTTGCCTATTGACTCAATGATCAGCAGTTACCAGGTCTTTGTGGACTGATTATGAATTATCTCCCAGGTAATTTTAAGAGCTAGATTTGTGAACTGCAAATGTTTTTGCTGGCTACTTTAAGGATGTTTTGTGACAAAAATATGTTTGCCTTTTCACATTTAACATCTAAAATGTGTAAACATATTTGTTATGTTAAATATCTTATAACATTAACTTTACAGTAATTTAACATGGCAAAATAAATAAAATCTAAAACAGCATTTTCATCATGGAATTAATTTCTGTGTAACTTTCCATGAATGTTTCTACCTCCATTAAATACTGTAGGTTACATTGAGTTAAATTTTGAAATGCCAAAATCATTATCACAACTTTGAATGGTTTGCTTCCAGATTTTCCATGATTTTACTTAAGAATTATGGATAAGAATTAGGGAGAGGTCTCAGCCTGTGAAGGTGCTTGTCACCAAGACTGATGACCTGTGCTCCATTCCTAATGTTAGGAAAGCACAGACTCCCACAAGGTGTCCTCTGACCTCCACGTGAACATGTACAATATGGCACATGCACACCCAGTCACACACATAGTGAATAATAAATAAATAAATAAATAACAAATAATATCTTTACAAAATCAATGATAACACAAAGAATATAAGATGTTAAGACACAGTATTAAAATTCAGACCAAAACATTAGCCAGGTACTATAATCCTAGCAGGAAGGAGGCAAGACAAGAGGATTCCAAATTCAAGACCAACCTTGACTGAATAATAAGGTCAACACCAGTATCTGTACTATGAGATCCTATAGCATGTGTGTATTTACCCCCCTAATCCCCCACAATATATGTAATATGAAAATGTTTAAAAATCTTGCCTATATTTTCACCTATAAGGCATTAAAAGCTCATTAACTCAGATGTAACCTTAGGTAATTTCAAGAAGAAAATTCATGGATATTAAGATATGAAAGCTAATGTAACTAAAATAATTTGTGCTTCTGACATTACTAGGAGGCACAGTCTCACAGCAAATTCTCTCACCCTCTGGCTCTTACAATCTCTTCTGCCACTCTTACTCAATATTCCTGGAGCATTGGGTTTAGGAGTTGTTTGGTAGGTAGATATTCCTATTGGGACTAGGCCACACATTTTGGTTGGTGGTGGTCTGGTTGGTTGTGGGTTTCTGTAATGTCTTCCATCTGTTACAAAAAAAGTTTTCATGATGAGAGATGAGGACTATACTTGTATCTGAGGATTTGGAGCTATACCCACAAAGTCTCACCAACATTACTACCTAAATATGAACTGAACAGGACAATAGACTTGACAAAGGAGAAAGAAGAAAGACCATGAAATTTCAACCTTACACAAGGGTAACTGCAGGTAACTCAGGAATGCTCAGAGTAGAAGAAATAGTCTTTCTCCAACTAACTACCTAATACCAAATGATTACACCAGAAAACATTATACAGACTGAGTATGTTATATTTATGGACATATATGCATATACATAAACACATATGCACATAACTGTAATCAATAAAAAGAGGGGGTTTTTTGGTGTTTTCCCCACCATAATATGATCTAACAAATTGTTACAGAGAGCTTTGTAACAGCCATTATAAGTAATCTAGAAATGACTTAAAATAAGCATGCAAAAGTTTATGCACTTTATGAATAAATGTTACTTCATTTAAAAAATAATTGTGCTATTCATCCCATTATACATGTTTGCTTTAAAGAAAAGACAGGAAATTGAATTTTGATACAAAAATTAAAAGACAACGAAATACCTATTAATGTTTCCTGGGTTATAAATTAAGAAGGAGAGGTTTCTTTCAGTAGGCAGAAATATAGTAGTTTCCCCAGTTAATTTGGCAAGTCCCACTAAGTCCCAAGAGGAAAGGTTAATTTTATAGAAGAAAGAGTAGGTAATCTCTGGCTTTGTGTGCTCCACACTGTCCTTATTATAAAATTACTTTTATATTTGAGATTATAATAAAATTATCTGTTTTTCCCCCTCCCTTCCCTTCCCTTCCCTTCTCTTCCCCTCACAACCCTCTAAATATAACTCTTCCTGTTTGCTTTCAAATCCGGGCTTGCACGTGTGTGTGTGTGTGTATTCCTAAATGCAACCTGCTCATTCTGAATAGTGTTACTCATAGGTTGTCCACTTGGTGGTGGGTAATGAATTTTGTGCTCTTCCTGGGGAAGGATCCTTTCCACCTCTAGCACTTCTTAGTTGCCTGTTGCTCTTTTAAGCATAAGGGAGATTCTAAGAAGCTTGTTTGAACACGTTTTCAAGCCCATGTTCTCAACAGTAGCTTATCTTACTCATCGTATAGTGACTGGGAGAGCTAACTTTTCCATCTGGTCAGAACTAAGTAAGGGATGTGGTTTGCCTGGATCTTTACTAGTTCTATATTTGTCACCCTTGCGCCCCTCACTATGACTGGCCATTCATCCTCCTTTAAAATATAGAGTGAAAGTGCGCCTATCTATGGCCATAAACAGTGCTTCAACATTTGCATGAGTAAATTTATGATCAAGTCCTTTGAAACCCGGTGACTGAGAATAATTATCTAAACTTATACAGAGGAGTGAACCACTCAACTGTATGTTTTCCTCAAAATTTAGGGTTGATCTCGATAATTTAAAAAAATCTCATCACACTCTTACAATTTTTCCCGATTTCATGTCATTAGAAATATACCTTGGTAAGGGAGATTTTATGTTTTTAAATGATAATGGTACTATTAGAATTACACCTCCAGATTTGTTTTATGGCTCTAGAATAAGTGAGTGAATTTCATTAGTCCCTGGATAAAATGGATAAATTTTCCTATCTTTACCTGCTTATTTCATCATAAACATTCCATGGATTCTCTTTAAAAATACTTATTCAGAGACATGGCCCCCTAGACATTCTATTTACATGAGATTGCATGTGGGCCTGGAATTTGTCTTTTAATAAAATCTGCTCTGGTGAACTCAAAATAAGAGAAGATGAGAGGTATGGTTTTAGAGATGTTACAAGGATTAAAGGCATATCCTTTACAAGTATCACACAGATAATGGCAAGCTAGACAAGTCATAGACCCGATACCTTCTCCAGACAGACAAGGGTCTAAGTGGAGATTGTTTCCATGGCAACCACAAAGTCTAAGAAACCAACCCATTGGTTGGTTTCAGCTACATCTCCATTCTGAGTACTCATCCACTGTGCTTGAAGGAGAGCTTGAGAACTTCTAGAGCTCTATGAAGATGAAGGAAGGGAAGCACACACACATCATGTGTTGGGAAGGATACAGGGTGGACTCAGCGCTGTCAGCACATCCATTGTTGCTGTATCATTTCATACACTCATGTGGTATACACCTGTGTCATGTTGGCAACAGATAACTATGCAGCTTCCTTTGTATTTTTATATCCCATGGATATCCACAAAACAAATAGCTTTCATCCCCATACAATAAATGAAAGACAAATAGTGTGAGCTCCCATTGGTTTATGTTCTTAATATGTCCTCGCTTTCCAATTCTCAATGAAAGGTACATTTATATTTACAAGTTGATATTTAGATAGAGCCAAAATAAACACTTGTGACTTCCTGCTTTAAAAAGACTTTTACGATTATAAAACAGGCCAACATTGATAAATATTTCTGTTTTCAAAATACAAATACTTGGTAATTTAAATGTCATGTGAATTGATAACCAAGTATTTGCAACATTATCATGAATTTAGAAAATGATGGGATAGTATTGCTGTGGCTGTGTATGTAATTATGTCCATGAACATGTGAGTGTGTCCAAAAATTGTATCAAGTTATCTCAAGAAATGTACCAAATATATATATATATATATATATATATATATATATATATATATATATATATATATATATATATAAAACCCAGGGAAATTTAGACAAGGTTATTGTTGAGAATAGAAGAAAGAAGAAAAATTGGGTTGTGTGTAATCCTTTAAAGGTATTTTATAATTTGCAGTAGATACATGCATTTCTAATATTTATATAATTTTTAAAGAGCCAGTGTTTCAGGATTCAAAACGGAGGTTCATTTTTATTTGTTGTTAACTTATACCTTATGTTTTTGTTTTAGGAAAGAACTGTTTTCCATAATCCAAAGCTTACTGCAAGAGCTTCAGATAAAGGCTCCCCAAGCAAAGTGTTCCAAAAAAGTTCATAAATTTCACTTTCTTAGAACATTAAGACTATCAATTAAACATCCATGCATAGTATCACACGCATACATACCTACAATGCATTTGCTCTAGCGATTACTTAACTGGGCTAGTGTTTGTTATTATCTCAGCTGACTTCACTGGATATAAAGTAGTCTAATGGTAGCAGCTCTCTCCTCTTATTGAATTCTCCTTCATTTCCTCCTGGAACAAGGCCAGACTAAGTCAAGTAGCCACTGGCTACATTTTATTCTGATTTTAAGGAAACAGATGATAAAAGCAGATAAAATTTGAAAGGCTACTCATTTCTAGTCAAAAAGATGAAGAGAAAACCCAGCAAAATATTTACCTTAGTGTTCATTCTGTGGCCCAAGATCTTTCCATATCTGTTGAAGAATGCTATGAGTAAAAATTGCTCAAAAATTATAAGCTGTTCCTATTAGGGCTTAGAGGCTGTGAATGAGAAGACATGCAATGTTGATCTATCAGTTGTGGCAATGTAGAGAGGGCATCATATCAGGAAAAGCCAACCAAATGTCTATTCAGAGGGTTACAGCAAGAGCTGTACTCTATAGCTATCTTCAGACCACACTGACTGAGAGACCTTTTATTACAAACACAGAGCAAGCCTGTGAGCTACAATCACAGGGAAGTCTGGGGAAAGCAATTGAACCAGAACTATGTTATCTCTATCCAAGGTATAGAGCATGTAGCTACCTTGTTCTATCAGCCACAGAGTAAAAGACTAGAATAAGCCACTTGCCTATTTGAAAGAACAAGAAACAGAAGCTATCTCATATGAGGAGGTTTTACCAGCCTTATTCTTCACAGTGTCAGCCTGATATCTGCATTTATGGTATCGACAGAACACAGCATGTTTTCTCCAGTCTGCCCTGTGTAACTTGTTAACCAAGCCTCTGTGTCCTCGACCTGTGTTTTGTTCTCTGCTGTTTGGACTGTCGTGTTGATAAGGCAGATCAGATTTCACATACCAAGGTATGCACAAGACATGCCAAGTACACTTATATAGTCAATTAAACCATTTCTGAGTTCCAAAGTCCAAGACAACTAGGCATGTTTGAAGCAATTTCGGAGTGTTAACTTTGTGCTGTGGTAAAAGTCTCCCAGTGGAGGAGTACTTGACTTTCTGACAGATGAAATTTGACAGTGGCCAAGGTCACTCATTTATTTGAGACATTTTTAAGATGACTGAGTGAAAACGCCTTAGATTGATGAATAGTTTTACTTTCAGTTTCTGATAATAACAATAATATCACCACATGTTATGTATTAAAATAAAGTAGATTTCCAAAAAGAAAAAAGAAAGAAAGACTATCTCAGAATACATATGGACTTAGTTCTCATCCTTGTCCCCCATGAACCAATTTAAATTCTTACTGTACAGAAAAATGAAAAAGGTCACCACACATAAGCTGAGAGATATATCTCCAGAACAACATGGTATAAAGACATCATTCATTGGGTTAGCATCAATTTCTATCAAACTTTTCTTTCAAAAGCTTTGGAAAGGAAGGAAATTATAAACCAGATGATGGATGTTTTGATTTTAGGTGACCCTAGTGTTCAAATATCAGCCTCAGAAATGTGGAACATCTTGTGATGACATACTTAATGTGTTAGTAATCCCAAAGAGAACATACTGAAGACATTGGTCCCCCACACCACCCACATCCTAGTGCATCTGCTTTGGTGTGGTGACCCGAGCATTCTCAGAAGAACAAAGGGGGTCAGAATATTTGTTACCAGATTAAAACAAAAAAATCATTTTTTTTTGGTCTGAGACATTTTCATCCCATTCCATTGGTTCTTTCTATCTATGAAAGAGTATGCTCCTATATTTTTGCTGCTTCTATTTGTGGACCCCTGTGCATTTCTAAAGATTCCCAGATGTACTGGTATTGGACTCTTTTTAACACCTCTGTGTCTGACCTTTCATTCTAGCAGCCCTTGCAAATATATGGAGTTTTAAAATGTGAGTGCAGGACAAGGCAGTAAGAGAGAAGCAGAGGGAAGCTAAGAAAACAAGATTTCCCACAGGAATTGAGGTGGGTCTTCGTTGCTTCCACTCATGCATAATGGCAGTCTTACTTAGGAGGTTCATGAAAAGGGATAATGACATTTTTAGACAATGATGCTAGGGTCATTTTAAAATCTTTCACTTACAAAAAGAAATCTGCACCTCATGGTATATATTTAAGTGTATATAGAAAATATTTATAATGTTACACAAAATCTTCCTGGTATTATTTGATCATTTTGACCAAAGAAGAAGGAAGCTGTATTTCAATTAAGATTACAAGAAAACACTTCTGTTCTTGGCTTGGTGAAGAATCTATTTTCTATCTAAAACTTTATGTTTTGGCTCATAAATTGCAGCTGAACTTGGCTACCTGCACATCCTCTTACCAGCCCCACCCCATGACTATGCATTTAGAAACATTTCCCCTCTACCAAGAATACTCTTCTCCATCCTGATTATCAAGATATTTCTAGCTCATCATTCAAAGAGTCCATCATCTTATTTCACTTTGGTGCTGCTCTCCGGGTTGATTAGCCACCACAGGTTAAGATAGAGCCGGCATTTGTAGCGTAGCCCTGATACAGGGCACTTATCTGGAGGCACTAACCCTACCAGAGCACAGGACATGCTCTGTTGAGTCCTCTCTCTACCTTCTCTATATTCTTTGAGTAAGAACATACTATTTGGATTGCATTAGCACCCCTTATCACATCTTCTCTCAAGTTGAATTTTTGTAACAATGGTAGAAAATTTATGAAATTAAATTGACAAAAATACTTGTAATCAACCAGGTATGACAATAACACAAAACTCAAAAAATTAATGATGGCTCGGTAAATATTTTCATATTGGTTTTGAAAGCCAGTCAAATCCTACTAAGGCTGTCATATAAAACACTGTTTTATGTAGGAAGGAAGTTGGATAATGCGACCTTTTATGGCTAGGAATTTGTCCACAAGTCTCTCTCCAAGCTCCTGGATGACCCTTTCTTGGGTGCTGCCATCAGTACCTCACCTTATATTCATCTTCTTTTTCATGTATACATTATCTACAATGAAAAGCAGGGCCCTTCATTTCTAAGTAGCTGTAGATTGTCTCTGCCAGAAAGGCAGTGATGCCCTGATAGTTATCCACTGCAGAAACTGCCTTTGATCTGTTTCCTAATTGTCCTCTGGAAATGTTTAAGAATTTTTGCTAGGTTGGAACACTCACAATGAATAATTCTTGGATGAGGGAGCTGGTTACTTCCCACTCCTAATGTTTCTTTCCATGGCTTCTTTTCTTCTGCCTCTAAACATTGTCTTTCAATTGTGTATCACACGTGATAGTTTCCTAGTGTGCTACTAGGAATTGTATTGTGGATTGGTCTGCAATGAAGAAAGTAACCCATGATTATTGTATTCCATAGCTCCCTGCAGCTATTACGAACTGGGTTGCTGGAAAAGAAGCTGAGGGATAGATGGGGAAGGGGCGAAAAGAAAGAAGGGCCAGGACAATATTTTACTGATCGAGGCCAAAATTTTAATGTGGGTCAGACCTTTTAAGAGTTTGCGCAAACCCTTCCCCCCAGACTCTGGACTGAGTTCCAGTGGAAGTTGTCTAGCTTCTCCTGGAGGTCCTTGTCTCAACTGCTCCAGCAGCTGGGTGGGTCACCTGCTTAATTCAGGAATTTGTAGACCTGGAGGAACAATGAGCTTAACCTTCACTAAGCTTCTCCACCCTAGGATAAAAATTCCTGCCTTAACCTACTTCCCTATTATGCCCTAACATCAGATTCCTGCCAGAAGCCAAGGATTGTCCTTGGCCAATGTCAAGTTCCTGCCATGAGTTGTGACTCCCAAATATGGCTTTGTAGCATCCTTTAGCATTTTAATACTATACAAACTTAGAAAATCTCAGTGGTGTTAAGAGACCCAGTGTCTCGAGAGACCTTAGTTACAACAACTTAGAAATCAGTACAAAACAGAAGGACATCCTCCAGGTGTTCATTTTTGCAACCACCAAAATCTCCATTTAATGACTAGTTATGCTACTGAACAAACTTAGCTAAATAGGATTCTTTACCAAACACATTAAATTAGGTAAATCTTATTTGTGCGTCAGCTTTCAACAAACATATAGACAGTGTTTATAGGTTTTGAACAAAATGCTTTTCAGACATTGTCTCTAATTCTTGTTCATATGCCCTCAATTTCCATAATCATGACCATATTTATTGGATTTTTTTTTAAAAATCCACAGAATGTTTTATGTTCTGCTTTTAAATTTAATAACATACAGAAATTTGTGAAAGATCATTTTTAGCTTTGTCTGCATTCATATTTGATACTTGCACAAAGATACTGTGAGACTGCTGAGCCAAGAGACCAGACATAAGAACTCTGCCTTCTAGGTTTCTATGCTGATCTGTTTTGTAAAGGTTGTACACTCAAAGGATCCTTACATTCTAGTTGCACAGAATAGACTGCAGTGTAGGATTCTTTTATTTTGTACACATCCATACCTGGGCACAGCAGGTATCAGACAGAATGGATTACATCTGACTATAACATTTCCTGGGTTTACATGTGATCACCAGAACTTCATTCACATTAACAAGTCAAGTCGTTTCCACACTAAGATTAGATGAAGTGATTTTTTTTTTTTTATTATAAAACCCATCACTGGCCAGGCTCCTGTCTGAGAATAGATCAAAAGCATAACAATCTGCCTGTGAACTGCTTTTCATCTGCCCTCCTGGAGCACAGCACTAAACATGCTGATCAAATGCTGCCTGGGGTAAGAAATTGGATGCATTGAAATGCCAGGAGCAGGCCCTTGAAACAGACTTCATCCTATAGCAATGAGAGCTAGAGCTGTCCTTGGATACTGACTTATCAGAAATCCTTTCACCTTGCAAATTGGGCTTCCAAGAAACATTTGAATGTCTTTCTTATATAGAAGCATTAATAAATATTAAAATAGCCACTTTAAAAAAGTCTGGTCTTGATTTCGGGAAATTATTCCAGGACAAAATGAGACTATTTCAAAACAGTCTCACAGAATGATCATTTCAAGGTGTAATCAGCCTGTTACTAATTATAAAATAATAATTAATATTCAATAGCAACTGTACATAGAGCTTTGTGTCTTTGGAGTTAATACCAACAAATTAATTATCTGTCATAAGCTACCAACAAATGTTTGCAGAACTTCAGGAACTTTAGCATCCATGTGTGTCATCTTGTCATGTCTACAGTGGGATCCCTGCATGGTTAGATATTAACAAACATTCTTGCATGTAGACACATGGGGTAGCAACGTACCCACATCCCAACATCTGGCTGACTCAACGCTGAATCTTCAACTCAGACACACTCTAAGGCTGAAAACATGTTTGCAGTGATAGAACAGTATGGTTTCCATTGAAGACAAGCTTAACTGAAAATTATAGAGAAATTGTCTGGGAATTTAGGTGCATAACCTGGGTGTGGTAGCAATGAGGTTTTCCTATTTCTTACTAGAGTTCTATAACTCTATACATAACCTCAGCCTAGTCACAGATCCTGAAATACACCATCTAACAGTCCCCTCCTGTTAACAGATTCCCCAGTCACAGAGCCTTACTTTAAAGACTGCTCTTATTTCCATGAGACCTTTGACAATAGTAAGTCTTGGAGACTACAGATATTTTGCAGATGTGCCATCCACAAAATGATTTCACAACTTTCCTGGACATTTTATTGTGTGTGTTGCTTTATAGAAAAATAAGTAATAATTTCTAGCCTTTATTAAAAGTTGCAAATGTTAACTATAATTTTTCTTTCCTGTTTTCCTAACTTGTACAAATTTATTAAAGTCTATTTCCCAAATGTAGAAGTCCATGAAAGAATTACTGATCTTGGTTCTGATGGTGATGTTTTGTTACCTTTTAAAAATTTGTTTCTTTTAAAGAAATGGTAGAAGTGTTTGTGGAGGAAAAATATGATAGATATGATATATTTTGTTTATTGCATTTGTTTTACTCCCTGGGAAGTAAGAGGCAGTTGGAGAATATAAATGGAACAAGATTAGTTGTGAGATTGGTCCTGTGTCTTTGACCAATATGTGAGGCTTCAAAATTATTATATCCTATACTTTTGTGCTTGCTAGAAATTTTCATCAAAAATCAAAAGAAGTTTTATAAATATATACAAAATTCTAATATTAATCTAAATGCAACCAATCCCATACATACCTCTCTTTACTTGTTCCCTACATACGGAGCATGAGCAGTGTCCTAGGAATGTGGGTGGAATCAGAATTGTCCCTTGGCCTCATCTTCTACTTGTAGAGAAGAGAAGGTAACCTTAGACAGCCTGCACCAGGCTAGAAATATTTTGGATTTTATACAAGTAGAGGTTCTACATTCTGGCAAGTTTACACTCTACTGTGCAAAGGTAGTATGAGTTACCTGTTTGCAGATACTGGTATTCTGTGATCTTAGTTACTCAAGATTCTGAGGCAGGAGGATTGCCAATGGGTTACAGACTAAATTCAAGGCCAGCCTGGGCCACTTTGTGAGACTATGTCTCAAAACAGAGACAGAGAGACACAGGGAGACAGAGACAGAGAAAAAGAGAAAGAAAAAGACACACACAGAGATGGAAACAAAAAGAGGGAAAGAAGCAGAGAGAGAGAGAGAGAGAGAGACTGAGAGAGACACAACAAGACTTGATAGACTAGCATGTATACCACAATCCTTTTAGATCAAATTCCCAAGCAGCCAAAGGGAAACATACACACCTAGTCACTTGGATCCATTAATGATTTTTGTAAAGTCCTAATATCAGAAGCAGTAAAGATGATTAAGGGAGGGTTAGTGTCCCCAGAGAGACCAAGAGAACCCAGGGAAGAGTCAATATACTGCCTTTGTTGAGAGTCATAACCCAGGAACCTTCAATATGTCCTCTCATGAAATGCATGAGAAACCTGACACGTTTAAGTAGAAAAAGAAAATTTTGTATGACCAAGCTGAGTGATAACTCTCTAGGTGTATGGAGTGTCTTGACTATTTTTAACTACTCTCTGGATCCTAGGAATAACTGGGATATGTACATATAGTATGTGATATAATCAGGATTATATTAAGAAGATATAATATTATATAATCAGGAAGAGGAAGAAGAGGATGCAGAAGCAAAAGCAGGAGCAGAACCAGGAGGAGGAGGAGAAGGAGGAGGAGGAGGAGCAGGAGGAGGAGGAGGAGGAGGAGGAGGAGGAGGAGGAGGAGGAGGAGGAGGAGAAGCTAAATATCTGTGTTCTCTGAACAGCCATCCCATGAAATAACATATGTATAGCACCTTGTGGGTGGCACATGCATTTTGACATGGAATTAGGAAATGGATTGTATTGGGCTTTTAAAAGGATATTAATATAAAAATAATATAACATAAAATTAGCCACTTAAAGATGAGTAGTTCCCTTGGACAGTATAGTCACACAGTCACAGCTGTTCAACCACCACTTCTGGATCCAACATGTTTCATTGCTCGACAATAGCTCCACTAAGCAGTTTGGTGATGCACTGGACATTTTAAGTGTACAGGAGAGTAGGCCTACTCAGATCTATTAATGACCCATGGTTAGTTCATATAAAATCTAGAAATAAAATCCAGCTTTTCAAACCCTACATTTATCAGCAGATTGGAGGTTCTCAAATATGCACCTCCACCAGAAAGCTAAGGGATGTATCATACACAGGCTGAAGGTTTCACCTTCCAAGTCTCTGAGTCAGTAAATCTGCAATGGACTAGAAACTCACATTGTCAAAAGATTTCCAAACAATGCTGATGTTACTGTCCCGATGCTGCTGCTTTTAGAGAACCAATGAGCTATAATGAGTAGTCTTAACCCCAATGTCCTAATTATAGATATTGCTAAATTTAACCAGAAGCTTCTGTTAGCATTCTGTCTAAACTCCACCCCATAGTTACCTGGCAACAGCCAGGTATGCTCCTACCCACAGTTACCTGGTAACAGCCAGGTAGGACTGACCAACTTTAAAAGTGGCTGCTTGTCCCCTCCTCTCTCTCTTGCCTCTCTTACTCCTGTTTCTTGCTTGCTTGCTGCTCTCTTGCCCTCTTGGGCTCTTCTCTCTCCTCCTTCCCTTCCCCCCTCCACATGGTCATGGCCTGCCTCTACTTCTCTACTCTCTCCTTCTCTCTGCCTTTCTCTGCCTCTACTACCCTCTTAACTCCCCTCCCCATGCCCTAAATAAACTCTATTCTATACTATACTATTGTGTGGCTGGTCCCTCAGCAGGAAGGGATGCCTCAGCATGGGCCTGCTGAGACACCCCCTTCCCCCACACCTCACCACACCCCCGTAGGATCTATTCTATACTGTTTTATCTTTTTTATAATCACAACAGTTTCTATATTCAAACAAATAGTTATACTGGAAATAGTTATTTTCTCCGTATCATAAAATTTTGTTTGTTTGTTTGGCTAAATCACCATCCATACAGGGCCCTGTAGGTAACTATAGTTTGTCGATTAAACATTGCCATGTAAATGAACAGTTGGTTCCTTGCTGAAGTCTGAACTTTCCCTTAAGTACCTGAGCTTTTATCTTTCAAATGTCTTGGGGAAATATTTAAACTATGTTTTTAGGTCAGCACCAACCACAGGGTCATTTCGCAAAATAATCTGACAGTGCCTGGCATACAGTTGGCATTAACTACCAGGTAAATGAACCCGTTTATGTAACAATTAAAGGTACATTTCTTTTAGTATTACTTGAAGTACTTCCAAGTACACGGCCACAGAGAAAACTCTGTGCTTTGTATTATGGGCAGGGATTTCTACAATGGTTCACCCTCAGCCAAGTTTCAGGCTGGCATGGTAGTCTAATAGTACCAAGAGGTTTCCTTCAAGGCACTAATTACACCTCCAGAGGCATTCTGTTCTCTTGGATTTCTGTAGAAGTTGATGCCAATGTTTTAACATCAACTTAAGCCCACCACCCATGTGTGTGCATGTGTGTAGATGAAAATTCCGACATCTGTCCAGCAGATCTGCCTGTGCCCTCCTGGTGACTGAGTTGGGTGAGGTGGAGCATTGCAGGAGTCAACAGTGGGGCTGATGATGTCTTGTTTCTAAAGTGCTTGGATCCTTTAATCTTTCTTCCTTTGATGTCAGAGATTTCCTTCTTTAGGCTGTGACACTGGGACCAAAGCAACACCAGGAAACCATTTTCCAGTAAAGGGTGTGTGCGCTACGAACACCTGCAGCGCCCCTGGAACCAGGTGACTTGAATTACACACACATTTCTACATTTCTGCTTTGTATGTGGGTGGCAATTTCAACTTAACCAAAAAAAAAAAAATTATTGGGTAAAAGATGATCGCTCTGGTCACAGCCTGTGACTTCTATTTGTTTTTGCACACATATCAAATAAAATCACAAATGATCAGAGGGGAAGAAGAATCTTTGTGGTTCTTAGGAGTATAAAAATAGTAGCTTGCAAGCCAGTGGGACTTTTGTATAAATGCTTTGTAGATTCAAACAAGAGAGAATAGTTTATGATCAAACTCACTATGCAATTGAATGATAGAATTTGGGGTTCAAGATATGATTCTTATCAGTGAATGTGTGAACTCTTTGTATCCTGATTAAAGGTTCTGGCTACCGGTTTCTTTCTCATCTTTAGAATCCCAGTCAGCTTCCAAAATGTTAAGATTGGGGGCCCTTGTTTTGTTTTCTGTTTTGTTTTGTTCTGTTGTTGTTCTTAAAACCTATCTCTTGCAATTGATGGGGGAAAGAACAACCGAATGAAATTATTCATTTGCTTTTCTTTGCTGTTACAGAAATACTATAAATTGATGCTGATATGGGCATCAGAAAATGTTTTCCTCAACACTGCTTATATTTAACCCTCTACAGGCTAAGTAAAGGGGCTTCCCTAGGACACTGTCATTCCCTGTCCTTGCTGTAAGACTTCCTTTTCAGCCAGCTATTTCCTCTTAGCTCTCAGTACATAACCCTCTTGTTCTCCTCCTGCCTCAGGTGAATCCTCCACTTCCTCTCACCTTCCCAGAAGAGTATTTCCCAACAGATCTAGCTTCAGGTTTCTTACTGTATTTTTAAAACCTTTCACTATAGAGTTCTAGCAATGGCTGTGCCAATGATATTCTAAACAAGGATTAAGAAGTGTCCCTCATGACTAAATACTTCCCATTCACCTTCCAGTATCTTACAGACCTCTTCTTGGGTCCCATATGTAATGTGCCCACATCACATTCAATAGCATTAGAAGAAAACCACTTTTTCTTCACACTCTAAACAGCTTTCTAGAAGAGAAAATTGAGGCAGTTTTCCCAAAGTTTACAAAAAGAGCTACAAAGCAAGAGGGTTCCAGAGCTAAAAGGTAGAGAAGTCAAATTCAGAATATTTTTAGTGAGAATGTTAAACATATTAACTTCTATATACTTTGTTTTGAATATTATTAGACATTATTAGCTCTATTTGGCATAAATGGGGGACTTAGACATTTCTAAAAATATTTAGCTTTTAGAATATTTTTAAAATATGGCTTAAACAAATATAATTAATGTATCTGATATTTTAGAAAGTGTTTTAGCACCGGGCAGTGGTGGCGCACGCCTGTAATCCCAGCACTCTGGGAGGCAGAGGCAGGCGGATTTCTGAGTTCGAGGCCTGCCTGGTCTACAGAGTGAGTTCCAGGACAGCCAGGACTATACAGAGAAACCCTGTCTCAAAAAAAAAGAAAGTGTTTTACTAAATAAAAATAACACAGTCAATTTGTTTATCTTTTAAACGTGCCATTGAAAACAAACACAATGTTTATATGCTCAGTGACTCAACTTAATAAATATCCTCAAAGCCTTAAAATATGACATCAGGATGTGTGATTTCTTACATATAAATTAAAAAGTATTGGTCAATAACTTCTAGAGCAGGATTTGGATATTTTCTTATCCCCTAACACTTTCCCATGCATCATTGATAACTATAAGAGATTTGTACACATTCCCCTGATAGGATCTGAAGCAATGTCAAAATTTTTGATAGCCTAAATTCTCTAAGATTTGCTCATTACCTTTAATAACATCTGGTAGACAATTTGTTTACAAAACTAATTCAAACCTTAAGAATAGAAACTGCTTTATAGTCTAGAGATAATTTTATCTTTTATCTACATTTACAATCCTTGGTATACTTTTGCAAGTTTCATCTAATTTCCTGTTTTAGCTTAGTTGTTTTTTAGTATCCCTCCTAGGTAACCACTTCTACTTCGTGGTATTCCCATTTGTGTTTCAAGTCCTTGTTTGCATTTTCTGCGGATAACCAGCTGTTAAGCTTAAGAATACCAGATGTTAATGTAGGATTTGAGATGCTGTTTCCAGGGCAACCAGCATCAGAGCACTGGGCCCTCTTCATCATTCCATTTGCTAATATAAAGAGGGAACTGAGAATCATCTTTCTCTATGGAAATGAAGCAGATGAAAACATTCCAGTAATACCAAATAAAATGTATATGGCATCTTCTACTGCAGCTTGGTTTCTACCCCCATTTATTTTTCCACTCTCTGTAAGGACAAAGTATTGAGAACTCAATAAAGTAGAAAATAGAGAAGATTACAACCATGACATTTAGACAATTTCAAGTCTGTGGGTCATCGCCTCCCTATCCAGATGTGAAGGGAGAGCTTTGTGACTTCCTAGCTTTCCCTCATTTCAGCATCCATGGGGCAAACTGTAAGATTGATGGTGTTTCCCAGAGCAAGGGACTACCATAACCTCCTTCTTCCATTCTGTAGCCATAAATGATAGGACACATTATAAAAATATAGATTATAATGATATAGCATATTTTATGGAACAAAAAAAAAAGTGTCTTTCAAGTAACAAAAGTCAAATATGTGAGCCTTTGGGCCTCTACTTATTTACCTTATGATGCCAACCATGGCTGTTCTCTGACACAGAGAATTGCTATCTTTCCACACCAAGTATTGAACATGTTAGCCTCAGGCCTCAAGCAGTTAGCCACAAATGCCAACCCTCTTTGTTTAGTTCTTATTTTGTTTTTTAAATAAGATACCACCAAATTGTCCAGGGTAGCCTTGAGCTCATCTTATGACCCATGCTGGCATTGAATTGAGTCTTAACCTCTCCACTAGTGAGAATTATAGGCTTATGCCACCAAGGACACACACACACACACACACACACACACACACTATGATATAAAAGGCTTGTTGTGCAATGGGGTCAGGAAAATCCAGGTATTCATTCCAAATATCATCTATTGCAAATTACCAATAAACCTCAAATTTCCACAAATGCAAAGTGTTTTCTCTGTATCATATTATCCAGCAAAATCAACTGAGATACATTATTCATAGATGCTGTAAAAGAGTTAGAATTTCAATTAATTCATAAGCATTACTATGCTCAAATTAGTCTACAATGCTGAACAGTTAGTTGCCTCTTCCTGTTCCAGATGTGGCTGTTGTCACTGATGTACCATCAAAAATGTCACAAGCAAAACAGTTGAAAAGCTAGAAGATTTCTAAGGGTTCTAGGTTTGTGTATTTGAAGTTTAAGGTTTTATAGTAGAGAATTGTTTGTTGATTTGTCTTTTTTTTTTTTTTTTGGTCTAACATTATTGTTACTTCCCTTCCGTTATACATTTAATCTACCTGCTTATTCTATCACAGAAAAAAACAAAGAGGCAAGAGACATGACTGTTAGTATTGCCTTTTAATCAAGAACTATTTTTTAAACATCACCCAAATATTATTTCGAATAACAGCTTAAATCAGATTTGAAATGCCCATTATTGTGTATCAGAAGGATTGGTCCTTTGGCAGTTCATGATACGCACAAAGCTCCTACCAATGTTCACTAGAAGACCATGTCAGTAAAATGAAGGCATTTCTGGACACTGTGGAAGGATTCTTCACTGCATAGCATGACCTCACACATTCATAATTAAGAACACTGCTCTGTTTCCATTGAAGAATCCTGGGAAACTGTGCAGTGATGCAACTTCACATGTCTTCTCAATGGAAATTTGGTTTATTCATAAATCAAGTAATAAGAACAAGACACAGTGTACTAGATTTTAATACTAATTATCTTAAAAATAACAACTTACTGGAAATGTGATGGACTGTTATTTGCTTTTCTAATCTTATACTGATTGCCTCCAAAGAGTTGAAGGCTAATTAGTTTGTGAAGTTGCTTCCTTATCCATATTCTTAATCTGTCCTTCTGAAACTAAGTAAAGTATCTCATGCTGAAGATTTTCTTTTTTAAGTAGGCCGTTTGCTGGCTCCATTTGCTAGGTTAACACTTGGCCTGGAGCTGAGAGGCCATAGGACTGCCCGAGGCACACTCACTAGTGTGTCTGGAGTAAATGTTCCCATAAAGTGGACCCACATCCAGAGGAGATCAACATACCACCCAGGAGTTCGCCACAATTAGTCTTTTCACACCTAGTAACACAAAGGAAGACTATAATTATTACTATTTCCCAACAATGCCCCCAAATATATGACGATGCATGGAAGTCTTTGGAAAAATCCTGGATAAATCTAGATTTATTAATGCCTTCCTTTCCCATAATTGGAAATGTTGAGCATAAATTGCAACATTTCTCAGTAGTAATCTATTTTTCTAGAATGCCAATCAAGATGAAACACTCAATTTAAGCCACATCACGGCCCAGTGAAGCTTTAAGTAAATATCATGCTATAGTTGACTGTCAGCTCAACAAGTCCCAGAGTCATCCAGGAAACAGATGTCTGCACATATCTGTGAGTTATTTGTCTACACTGATTAACTGAGGTGGGAGGAGCCACCATGAGAGTGGACAGCATCATTTCTTGGACTAGAGTCTGAGGATGAATAGAAAGGAGAAGGGTACCTGTGCTCCACTCCCCATGACTCCCTGTTTCCTGACCATGCATGCAGTGTAACTAGCTGCCTGGGATCCTACCACCATGCTTCCTACCACCAGTCATGACAGATTGTACCCCCAAACTATGAGTCAAAATAAACCCTTTTTGGTTTTGTCTCTTTCTTTCTTTGTTACTTTTTTCTTTCTTTCTTTCTTGGCCATGGCAATTAGAACATAGATACAATTATCCTTTCCTGGAACTCTCTGCTGTGCCTTTTCTCCACACTTCAGTCCCCGGAACAGGATTCCTATCCACGTTTCCGTCTGACTGGTTTCCCACTGCTGCAGCATTTGGCACCATGTACTGTAACAATCCAAAATTTCCCTGCAGAAGGTAAGTGTTTGCCTCACCTCTGAAAGCAAGTGCCCAACTCATTTCTCTGCTACTTGAGTGGCTGAGCACACTATCATTGAGTTTATACAGGAATACTGAACTCAAGAGATAATTTGACTTGAAGTTAGAGACTATAGCCCATATTTGTCACTAGCATTTTAAAAATGTTCAGAGAATTTAGTTGACAATGAAATGTTCAGAGAATTTAGTTGACAATGAAATCAAAGATAATTTCAGAAATGTCTGCTTTAAAAACATTTGTGCAACATCTTCTGAAAAAAATAAAAATTATTATTGTTACAATGAATATTAAAAGGTACATTATGTATACAGGTAACGGAAAGGCTATAGGGGCTTAAAGTGCACTGTTTTGTTATTGCAGCTTTATTAGCAAAATATTGGCTATTCAAAGCTCAAATACAAGGACAACCACATCCTTTTCTAGAAATATCAATCAACAGTAGATGTAATCCTGAGGTCACATCACGAATATCTTTGGAACTTGAACCTGTATTTAAGAAGCAGATTCAAACATGATGATCAATATCTATTTCTAAATGCCATGTAATAATCCTACTACACTGAATATGTGACAAGCAGCATGAGCTCTGAATGCATAGATATACGCCTAGCAAGATATTTCAAAGGAAATAGTAAGACCTTAACAAACATACGCACTTGCACACAGCTGCTCCTAATATTCGGTATCCAGTTCAATCAATTATTTTAATTCCTAATAGAGTCCATTTTGCCAGTATTTGTTCCTATCCTTAAAATAAAACATAGTGAGAGGCAAAGTCATTCAGAGCCTATGAGACACCACAGTGATGTTTTAGCTAGGAAAATGCTATTTTTGTCAGCATGAGGACCTGCATTTGAATCCCCAGGGCCCACATAAAAATTCAAAGCTTGGAAATTTGTGTCTAGAATCCCAGTACTGGGGAAGCAGAGACAGTTGATCCATGGAGCTCAGTCAGCCAGTATAGCTACAAACAGCAAGCTCTAGAATCAGTGAGAGACCATGTCTCAGAAGGGTAGACAGTAAGAGAATAAGACACTAAGAGGAACAAATGGATTTTGCATGTACATACAGGATGGGGGAACCGGTAATTCATACCACACAGATTTAAAAGAGGAAAAAAATCCCTAAGAGACAAAAGGACATTAGACATGAATAGAAATACTCTTGAGATATCTTAATATTAGATCCTACCAAGAAGATCGCACTTTGGAAAACTGAAATAAAACGTACGCTAAGTTGCAGTATCTGATTCTTTGAAATCACAAGATGTCTCAGATTTTATTACTTTGCATGGTAAAATATTTTAGACATATAAAATGGTTTCCCTAGTGGGTTGGGAATGAAATATCCCAAGCCTCCACATCACAAAAATTCCTCTTAGTAAGCTACTTTTATGAGAGTCTGGTTGTCTCACATAAGCTTGTGTTTAGATTGATCCCCTTCCTTCTCAGGGACTTTAGAAAGCTGGTCTCCGTCCCCCCATCAACACAGTGGCCTGCTCTGCTGAATGCAAGGAAGTCATTCCTTTCCCTTTCATGTAAATCTTTTCATTTATCTCAGAAATAAACTTGGTTCTTTCCATGTATTTATTTAGTTTGTGTTTCTTAAGAGGCTACAGAGATCAAGCAGTACTTAAACTCTTGGTTTTGAAAATTCCCACAAGTAACTATGTCTGGACCAAGTGATTAGACTTTAATGGAGATTTCAAAAGTTTTATTTTATTTTTAATGTGGACTGTTCTTGATAATGAATAGAGCAAAAGTTCAACACATGAGTAAATCTCTAACTGTAGAAGTTTCCAAATTAAAGGATTCTGAAAAACGTTAGGAATGGCAAAAGCTGCTTTGTTTCATTTTTTTTCACTCATTTATGACTTAACTCTCCAGATAACTTTTCCGCATGGGGAAACCTGTGGACTTCTTGCTACAGGGAAAGTGTACAAATAGATGCTCCGTTACCCTAGTCAGCGCTGACTGCAGCAGGTTTCTAAGGCCCCCTGTCTGAATTTGCTCCACAGACATTAGCTTTCTCACCAGCATCCTAATGGGAAGGCAAAGACTGAATTCAACAAAAGAAACCCTTGGGTGTCTGGATAAGCATCAGAACTTACTTCACTCTGAACTGTGATTCAAGTCTCCCTAAATCAGTGTTCAGCAAACTCTTGAGACAGTGCCTGGCATTTCAGGGCCTTTCCCATCACAGCCATGGTGTTGTGAAAGGAGTAAACTTGCCTTTGTGGTAGTCACAATTTATAATTAGAGGAAATTATTGTAATTAATTAAATTCCCCTTTCCTACTAATTCACTCTCTAACAACAGTTAGTAATTAAACTGTAAAAGAACAATAAAGTGGACTGGTTCTCCTCCTGTCCTTTCTCACTGGCCTCTTCATCACACTGCGACAGTCCTGTTCTGGTTGAGGAGAACAGTTTTGTGACATGTATGTCTATTATTCACTATGTATGTTCAGTGTAAGTATACATGTCTATGGGGTTGTGCCTGTTTAAATCTTATTTTGTATAAAGTAACCCATAAAGAAATTCACTTCTTAAAATAATTCATCTATTTCTTTGAAGTCTATTATGGTAAAGGAGAATGTTGATGTATCAATATTAGATAAAAATTTTGGTATTACACTACAAAGAAATGCTCTTAATATCTTGAACTCCTTTTTTTCTAGAAAGTCAAGAATTACTAATTTTCTGTGTACTCTAAAATAGCAATTCTTCACTCATTAAATCTTTCAGGAGAAAAAAAATGTTCTGACTCTGTTGAAAAGTTGGTACATTTTGTGGGTTGTGCATTTTGTAAAATTTTCAGAGCTGAACAATATTTAATATTTAATTATAGTAACCATGTCTTAACACCATGTTAATTTTTAATCTTATTAAAACTTCTAAAACCTTGACATTTTCACAACAAAATGGTATTAGAATTCCAAAAGAATCGAATAGCCATCTGACAATAAATTTTAAAATGTTTTAGCTTTATAAATAATTTCAAATGCTAGTATTTGTAGCTATGAACAGACTGTTCAAAAAAATCTGGTAATCGTTAAGAGTCTCGGAATTCTTTTGCAAGCACAGGGTTGTGGATTTTCCCTTTCTGGTGCTACTGACATTAACAATTCAGTTACAGACATGCATTGGTTAGGCAGAAGATCATAACCACCTCATGTAAATTCATTGATATTCAAAATATGATTCATATGGCTTTTCTACTAAAATTATGCATGCATAATTCTCTTAGGTGTATAATATGCTGCACACATCAGACAAATCAAAGAAACCAGCTATCAGTTGTACAGGGGCAAGAGCACATGCTACTGCCTTCTGCTTGTCTCTGCCTCTTGCAGAACTGTGTGGCTTTGAACTAGTTACTATACCCATCAGTGCATCCCAAAGTCTTACTCAGTGAAGCAGCTTCTAGAGGTGATGTAATAGATGTGAACCAACTGGAAGCATGGTGTCAGCTCTGGCTGTTGTTATCAGTGCCATGGCACAGGTAAGAAAATAAACTTGCAGATGACCTCAGTGTCTCAACTGGGCACGACAAACCTCAGGCCAATTCTTTATATATAATTTTCTATATTCTTTGTTTACAGTCCAAAAGCCTTCCCCTTTCCCAGTTCCCCCCTCCCCATATGTCCCATAAGTTCTCTTCTCTCCATCCATTCTCCTATCTTTCCCCCTCCCTTTTCTCTGTCCTGGTACTCCCCTGCATTGATAAGTGTATATTCATTAGCCCTGAAGCTCTGAATACCGAAGATACAATTAGCATATTAAATGATTCCCATGAAGAAGGGAGAAGAGGGCGCTGATCCTGGAACGGCTTGATCCTCAGACCAATTCTTGATACAGAGCCTCGGAATTTGAAAGAATGTGACATCTTTATTTTTGCTATCTTCTGGGTCCATACTCCTTAGGTTTGGATATGCAGAATGGATCACCACTGTGTGAGAAATGTCTGTGAGATCATCAGCAACTGAGACAGTGAGTGTCTGCATCATATTAATGATATTTCTGAATATTTTAGGCTGTCAAATCTATATGTTTATTTTATATATGCATAACAAAGTATTAACAAAGCTTTCTCTATCAATTTAGCCCAGCACCTATGCAAATCCCTGCATTAATTTTAAAGCTTTGGTATTAGATGCACATACATCTAAATTTGTTTTTCATCCTGGAGACTTACTCCTTTTTACCATTTAATAATAATCTTTTTCCCCTATCTTACCACCGTTTAAAGGTAAGGTGTCCATTATATCTGCAGCTACAGCTTCTTAGTGTGTATTCTGCTCTATCAAACCTAATTATGCCTGTTTCCTTTAATCTATTGTGTCATGTAAATATTATAGCCACATCCAGTCCCTAAGCACCACTAGACCACTAATCTCTTGTACTTGACCTATTGACCTCCATTTGCTTTCTTTTCTAATTAATCAGACAACAGCATACAACTAATGGAAGAAAAATCACAATTATCGCCACGTATTAGAATTTTCTAAACTGTTCTGGTATAGAATTTTAATGAAGACTATGACTTTAAGGGCCAACTGGGAGAACAAATCGTTTAGAAAAAATTGAGGATTTTGAACCAAATAAAGGTACCAGAAGAAATATCATTCTCTTTCTCTTTCCACATGTTATCGTTCTCACATTCTCATTTTATATTTTATAAATATTTTTGCTTCGTGTTTCAATATGCCAGAGACTTAGGGGGAAATGAAATACTGTTGTTCTGCTAAAGGGGCATAGCAATAAAATGACTCCTGAAGACATTCTGATGTATACATAGATTGGTGCCTTGCTCAGGCATCACCAGAGAAGCCTACTCCTGCAGAAGATGGGAACCAATACAGAGAAACCTGAAGACAGACATGCAGAGAGTGAGCAATCTTGGAAAACTCAGTTCTATGTCTCCATGAAATGCCTCCCCTCAGGGACCACTGCAGAGGCAGGGGCAGGGGCAGGGGCAGGGGCAGAGGCAGAGGCAGAGGAAAAGAGAGGCAGAGGAAGAGGCAGAGGCAGAGGGATTGTTAGAGTTAGAAATGATGGAGGGCAGCAAGGAATCAAGGTGTTCTAGACACAACAGGTCTGGCACACATATAAACTCGCAGAGACTAAGGCAGCATGCTTAGGGCCTGTATATTCTGCCCCAGATGGGATCTTAGAACTGAAAAAAAGTAGGAGGTGTTCCTGTCCCTTACCTGGAAGTCATATCCATTTACATGAAAGTCACTTGCAAAAAATTAGTTTGCTCTGAGGGAGTCTCACTAGGGAAACAAACTACTCTTAATGGTAGGCTACATGTTAATCAGTAGATGACCAACAGAAAACAAACACAACTGGATCCTTGGAGGTTCTTTGGTTAATTTGGTAACCCAGGGCTTTTCTTTTTTCTTTAACCTTACTTTGCATTATATTATAGCTTCTGGTTTGAGGTTTTTATGGGATTTCTGTGTGAGCAAACATATGTAGCTTTGGCCCTATATGAGTTTCATATGTTCTTACTTTGACTCTTTCCTGTTTGGTTTTTTTGACACATTCCAATTTGTTTTTATTTCATTGCATTTATTATTCTTATATAGATGCTTGTTTGGAGGTGCAGGGGAGGGAAAATCATAGTCAGAATATATTATATGGAAAAATAGTCTATTTTCTTTAATGGAAAGAGTAAAAGAGCCATCTGCAACACAAGTCTTCCCAATTACAATGCAAGAGAAATTGTAGCACTCTACCAAAAGAAAAACTGAGTACATATAGACCCTTTGTCAATTATTTTAATCTTTTATAGAATTTTTCAGTTTTCTTTGTTTTGAGGCAGGGTGGGGGGAGGGGGGAAGGCTTTGGTTGTTTTGGTGTCCAGTGAAATCAAAGCACATGTAGTAATGTAAGATGCAAAATTAATTTAGGATTCTTTAAAGTATTTTAAGTTCATAATTTCAAATGAGACTAGATTTGAATTTCTGCACTACATCCTAGACAGTTACTTTGCACATACTAGGTGATGGAGATCACTGGAGAGTGACTCAGCAGTGGCCAGGACAGTGCTTCTAGCCAAAGGTTGGCTTCACTGAGGGGCAGACACATGTGTGTCACTTCAGAATAAGACTCTTGTGTTTAGAGAAAAGCAGGCAATCCTTTGATCTGTTCTAGGACTTTTTACACAGTGAAACCTCTGCAAGAATAAGCCTGGTAGGCTGAGACCTATTTAACATCCACTATGGACTCTAATCATAAACATGGCTGATGTTTGCGATGTAACTTGATCAATTTCCTGAGCATTTTCTCATTAGTACAAACCCTCCATTCATCCTCAGATTTTAACAGCTGTAATTTTTTTCCAAGAATGTACTTGTGTTTTTTATTTAAATCTCATCTGTTAGGAAATGCATGGATATCTTGCTCATTGTTTGCAAATAGTCATGTTTGAGAGAGCAGATCGTAAGCCTCTGGGTTCTTTCTTTCTTTAAACATCATGCATCGTAGTGAGGAGCCTGGAAACCATCATTCTCTGAAGGCAGCCTCATGCCTACCAGCTTTGCAGCCACAGGTCTCTGGTTTATAACACAGTCTAAGCAGAAGGATGTCCACAAGGAGCTGCCTTCAGAGAATTATCTTCATTGTTATCATCTGTGTATCACAGAAGCGTAATTTTTTTGGTTGTTGTTTTTAAGGTTTCAGTTCAAAGGGAAGAACTGATTTATTGAAAGCTTTATAATTACTGATCAGAAAAAGAGCTAATGACAAACCAAGACCCTTGGTAGTCCCAACATCCAACCTGTTATGTGTTTATTCACTAGTTAACTGACTGGGGTTAGATATGGACTACATAGAGGACAAGCATGTAGGTTCCGAAGGCCATCATCACTATTGTGAAGCCTAAACACCCAAGGACAATGTGATACACTTAGATAAGTGCTCCGGGTAAATCTGACCCAGTGTGGAGCCTGCACGGAACAAAAGGATCAGCTATGGGCAGAGTCAAAGAGAAGAAACCTTAAGTGAAACTTAAGCCAAGATCTGAAATCTGCCTAGCAGTTGACTGGCTGAAGAATAACTGAAAGAAATGCAAATGGTGTGTGTGACACTCTCATGACTGAATCCACTCCTCTCCACAAAAACAAAAACAAAACAAACAAAAAACCCAGCAACGTGATTCTGGGGAGGAGGTCAAGGTGCAGACACCGTATAGTGGCTTGCTCGGTCATCATCATCCAGACATTCTGAGGTGGCATCTTGGAGTTACAAAAGGATTGTAAAGAGGATGACCACATGATCCTAAGTCCTGGGTCTGTCTTCTTCATTGTGAGTTTTGTTAAACCTGGTACCTAGCACACAATGCTGAACACAATGATTGATAAGTATCTGTCAAAGTTGAGGGAAAGCAAGGATAGAAAGAAAGGAGAAAGGTGGTAGGGAAGGAGGGAGGAAGAGAGGGAGGGAGAGAAAAGGGCAAGAGACCTTCTCTTTAGGAGATGAAAAAGGGACCTAAGATCAGGAGAGGTCTTAATCAAATTTAGCACGGTTTCTAGCCTGGATGCACAGACAGTTTGCAGAACTCCCCAGGAAAATTTATGTAAGTTGCTACTGTTCGTTTATGCTTGGGATGATAAACACAAGATAATTAAGGTGCCATACTCTGTTCTCCTTCAGCAGACTGTGCTGTAAGCATGCAGGAGCACATGTATATCACACACACACATGAATGCATGTGCGTGCACGCACGCATGTGCACACACACACACACACACACACACACAGATGTCTCTTCTCTCTCCACTATGGTTTGTGATTAAGATTTTTTAAAGAGTCAAAATAATGAGACCCTGATTCATGCACTATTAAAATTATCACAGGCATTGTTTACTTTCAGCTAAATTGCTGGGAAGGTGGATCTGATAGATAATAGAGATTATATTGATACTTAAAGTGCCTGGCATGGAAGTAACTGAGTCTTCATTTTCCTTATGGATTTCCGTGCTGCTGGAGCTTGTTAAGAACTGAAGAGCAGCAGACATTTCATGTCAGAAGAAGGGGGTCACTATCCCCGACTCCCCACAACAAGATCAAGTAAAAGGACACTGCTGCTTCAAGCCTATCACCCTCTTCTTCCTCCCCGCATGCTCCATGTGGATTTCACAGAAGCAATGCTGCTCAACTTTGAGAAATGCCCAGATTCAGACAAAAGTATTCAGGGAGACCTCTTCAAGTTTGACCTAAGAAAGTCCCAGTTCCTCTCCGGAATTCAGCGTGTGGTTCCTGGAAACTGCGGCTGATTTATGTTTCCTCCTTCCCTTTTAATTTAGGAGTCAGTGGCCTCAACTAAGCAGTTTTATGATCTCCGCTCAGAATCAAATCTGGGACGCCTGCATATTCTGCTTTTGCTCAAATTTCAGGCTGTAGCTTCGGACTCTGGTGGTTTTCCCATCTCACATGGCTTCTTGAAGGAAGTACCAGCTCTCTTGATCTGTAACTGTTTTTCTAGGGTTTTAAACCCACTGTCTAAAACAACCATCCCAGGGCTTCCCGGTGTCCTCTGTCTTGCTTGCTTTGTCACTTGTCACCCCCTCAGCCCTCTACCCAAAAATCCAGTCCCATTTCCACTCCAGAATTAAGTCAAATATTTTCTTCTGAAGCTATTTGGAGCCAAAGGTCATGTTTAAATAGAGGAGATCAGACCACGAGGTAAGTATAAAAATAAGAAGTCAGTATTCCCCTTTCACATACTCTCATGCCCCCCCACACTTCTTTTGTTTTCTGACCATAGAAGCTTTGAAAGCTTTGATACTCACTTTGAGTGACTGTTTCAGATAAGCTCCCAGATTTCAGCAGAAGGGAGAAAGAGAAATCATTGTGTAATTAGCTCTTATAAGAAGGGAAGAGAGCAGCCAAAAGGAAAACATGGAACCCTCAAGGGTACAGAACGACCCAAGAATTTACAATTGGTCACATCCCTCCCCCTCATGATTGTAGTTTCTCTCTCTCTCTCTGTTCAAATATGAAGACCTGGAGAACCAGGTGAGGTGGTACAGAACAAAGGACAGAGAGTCTTCATGTCAGTGTCAGGACTTGGTGTGAGTCAGCTTAGACCACCATCTAAATCTCTATCCTCCTGCCTCAGTTTTCCATGTGCTAGCATTACAGGCATGCGCTACCATGCTCAGCTCCATCCCTGTTGTTTGTATCAGACATCTTGATCGTGAGTCAAACGTAGTGCACTCAAGCCAAAGAGCCTCGGTTTAACTCCTGATCCTGCCACTCCCAGGGACTAAACCACCAACCAAAGAGGGTCCCCTGGCTCCAAATGCATATGTAGCAGAGGAGCGCCTTGTTGGACATCAAAGGGAGGAGAGACCCTTGGTCCTGAGAAGGCTTGATGCCCCAGTATAAGGGAATGCTAGGACAGGGAAGTGGGAGTGGTTGGGTGAGCAGGGAGCGGGGGATGGGATAGGGTATATTCGGAGGGGACAACATTTGAGATGTAAATAAAGAAAATATCTAAAAGAAGAAGAAGAAGAAGAAGAAGAAGAAGAAGAAGAAGAAGAAGAAGAAGAAGAAGAAGAAGACGATGCTTGATGTTTTACCATTCATTGGACTTCAGTTTTAAGGACACTGGCCATGTACTTTACAAGACTATTGTGCACACCAATTCAATTAATTAAATGTAAAGAACTGAAAACACTTTCTAGTAATTATATGTGATTGTCTAAGTGTAAAGGCAACACACTTTTATAAGCTCTGTGAATGAATGTGTGTTTGTGTGTGTGTGTGTGTGTGTGTGTGTGTGTGTGTGTGAAGTACAATCTGTCTGGAAGTGAGTAACTGCATAATTACTTTCCTCTAACTGATGATGTGTCAGTAGTGACCTTCCCTGCTGGGCATAGAACAGACCCACAAGCACAGCTGTCACTACCAGTGTCACTATTCTGATGATGCTGTGATCCTGCATGCCCTGTATCACTGCACAGGCATCAGTAGATCCCCCAAGGTAATTGCTTTGCTGTTACAGAGCCTCTCAAATGATTGACCCAAGTAGTACTTGTGGGCTTTGGTTGAAATCAAATCTTTCGACTGCTACAGTGCCCTAGTATGTGAACTCCTCTTAGTGGATACAAATGGTTTATTTGATTCAACTTGTGGAACTGGAAAAATTCCAGTAGTTACTGGAACAATCCTCCAGGCAAGGCAGTTCCAAACTTGAGGTCCCTACCTCAGCTGTTTTTCTTGTTCCTAAAGAGAGAGAAAGCAGGAGCTCTCCTCCCTCCCCTCACTTTCTTCTGTTTCTTATGAAATCTTGCTATTAAATGCAACTCAACACATCTTTGAGAAGGACCAGAAGTAAAAACTTCAAATGTCAGTGCAATTATTTGGAAACAGAAAAGGGAATCAGCTGACTGCTAATGCTGTGTTTTAAACTTTTCAAATATAACAAATTAGATTTTGTTTGGCTTTGTTTTGCTGTCCTGATGCAAGCATTTATTTGGCGCTCATCTTAAAATTGTTTCCAGGGCTGATTTTTTTGTTGTTGTTGTTGTAGTGCAGAAACGTTTTCCTGCTTGATGTTCTGTCTGGGAAGATACACAAAGGATGAAATCTATCAAATCCACTTTCAAGATGAACTTGGACACTTAAGTTTTTGAAAGTAATTTTATTTTATCTTAATTAGTGTTTTGCTTGCATGTATGTCTGTGTGAGGGTATTGGATACCCTGGAACTGGAGCTACAGATAGTAACTCTCATGTGGGTGCTGGAAATTGAAACTGGGTACTCTGGAAGAATAGCCAGAGGTCTTAACTTCCAAACCATCTCAAGATACTAACATTCTTAATAATACAAAGTGATTGCTTCTCAAATGCATATCTTTGTATTACATAATTATCCTTCCTCAAAAAGAATTATTAAATTCTTCATAGTACATGTTTTATCAAAGGCATATTAACCACCTGATTTCACGCAATGTATTTAAATATGAATTATTAAGCATCTTATATCTTTCCTCTGCTGGAACTGGACAGGTAAAAGACAATAGGATAAATGGCACACTGATGTAATACAACAGATGAATAGGCACCTCTGAGATCACAAATCAATGACATCTACACTGCTATCTATATCACAGGCCAGACCACATAAAGTTCATACCCTGGAAAAACAATGCCTTAAACACACTCTCCTCCTCCGTGCAGAATGTAAATGTTACTATGACTAATTATTTCTGCTATATTCCATCTATTTTTATAGCATCCTCGGATCCATTCTTTTCATTCTTTTTTGTCTCAAAGTCATATTCTTGATATACTTAATGAGAGACCCCCTCCTGTGTTCCTAGATGCCTTGGCTAGTGATCAGCAAAAGCCACGGACACACTCAGTCCTCTAAGCTTGGCATCACATCAGTCTGGAAGTAGTGTGCATGCAGAGCCCTTTGTAGTAAATACTCATTAGAGGTTCTGTTGGCTCACTTGGTCACCCACATTTTGCAGTGGGTGGCCCAGTTGGCATGCTCTCCGTTTTATTTTCCACCACTGCAAGTCCTCCAGATGTAGTAACCTGGCTGCCTTTCCTTTGCTCCTCTTAGTTTGTGGTTATGGGGTACCCACTTATCTCTAACACTGGTTAGTTAATTACCCCAGGTAAGCAGACACTCAGACTGTGATCACTTCTCTAAAGTATCTTTTGTAGGGAAAATTATTGAACTAAAATTGTACTGTTTCAAGGACAGCTAACAACTGATTTTTCACATATAAAACTAAAAAGGGTTTTTACTCCCCTCTGCTTCCTTTTTTCATTCCCTCTCCTCCGCACCCACAGTTTTAGCTTCCCACAAACAACAAACTTCCCACAGAAACATAAAGTTATTCACAAGTTGCAAAGGAAATCTCCTGCTTTGGTTTATTACCTAAACAAATCTTTACTACCAAGCATTAGTAAGTGCTTTGATAAAAGGGGAAGCATCCACAGAATGCTATTATCTTTCTAGGATTAGCAAGAAAGCCTCAACCAGAGAGAGAGGAGGGGAAGGAGGGACAGAGAGAGAGAGAGAGAGAGAGAGAGAGAGAGAGAGAGAGAGAGAGAGAGAGAGAGAGAATTAATATGATCACACTTCTTTTTTGTAACTGATTGGGCTTAGCAACTGTCCCTGCCAGGAAATTTCCCCTCAAACTCTAGCCTAAACCTATTTCCTCTGGTCCCATTCTCAGGACACATGAACCCAATGTTACTAGACTGCTTTTAAAGTTCAAAGTAATTTACCATAAGGTAATGATATTCACCAGCTAGGATTCATATAGTGTAAATATTAAAATCACAGTATAAATGCAAATTTCTTACAACAGTAGTCCTTTTCTCTGTACTTGCTGATTCACATGAAGCTGTTGTGTGATGCGAATTATTGTCAGACTTTCATCCTTTACAATTTATATAACTCTAACTTTTCTGTTGTTGACATCTCCATGCATAAATTAAGAAGAGATACAGCATTGGAGGGTGACAGCATGCAACCATGTACTAGATGTAGGCATTATTTTATATATTTGCATCCACTATTTCACTTGATACTCAAAGTAACCATGCAAGGTTGATATTAAGTTTGCCAAGTCAAACCTAAAATATCCACTTGAAAAGTTTCAACAAAGAACCAGCATTGGGAAGCAGGTTCATCTGATTCTAAATGTGCATTCTTTTCATTCCCCACATTCTAATCAGTCTAGTTAATCTCATTTCTTTTGCAGACAGGAAGAGGGTAGGAAGCACCCTGTCAGCTTGCAGAGAGTCATTCTGCATCCTGGATTCTAACTGCCGCTAAGATTTAATAGCTGTGGGGGGAAAAACAGCAAGGTATCCTCCAGTGTACCATAAATAGGCTACTCCATGGTAAATTATACACTCACAACTCATCCTGAAAGGAGCCCCACATCATGGCTGGACAGCGATGCTGACTGAGGCCAAAACCATGAGGGCCTGCACGTGCTCAGGATCATTGTCTAAGTGTGCAACCCACCTGCAGATGTCAGCCTCACTACTGACTTCCTCCAACTTGCTGCACCCCCGCACAGATCCAACTTCTGTCTTCTCTCATATATCACAGCACCAGGTGTTTGTTTGTTCGACCTTGACATTTAGCCTCATAAGACTTTTGTCAAAAGTCCCATTGATCCATCAAGAACAATTCATGGTAATGGTCGTGTGCAATGGTTCACTATCATATATCTTAAGTTACTCATCCATAAACCCAGTCATTAGAAATTCCATTTTGGTGAATGGATTATAATTATTGATCCACCAGTCTATAATATGGAAAGCTTCTCTCAAGGATGCTAAGAAAAGTTAGGAGGGAAACTTTCATTTAAGAAAGACAGTTTCTGTGGAATTTGATGTCTGTCTTTGTTTTGTTCTACTGACAATGTTGTTTGAAGCTCAACACATTCTGAAGTCTATTAATATTGAATTAGTGTCTTAATTTTAACTTAAAATATACAACTGCTTGTTCTTTAAAAATGCACAGATCTCTTCTTATCCTTCCAACAGTGTTATGAAGCAAGAACTATTATTGTCTGACACTTAAAGAGGGTATGTGACATGAGCAAGTTATAAGGACAGATAGAAGGACTCCAACACTGGCCCTGCATCCCGACTTAAAAAAAAGAACATCCTTTTAATTTCATCCACTTGGCATCTGCAAAAGTTCTGACTTAGGCTGATCTGACTTGCCATCATCCTGTTTTATCATGTTACCAAGCACCCATGGTGCTGTGGCACATTTGGAAGATAGCATGTTTGGAAGCGTGATGTCTTCCTGCATCAGTCACCCAATGTAGTAGGATAGAATCTCCTAGTGGTGGACATCAGAAGTAAACAGTCCCCCTGCCTCAGCTGTGTAATACCCTCAAGGGAAGAACTCTGGGCACTGTGCAGTCCAGCTATGTTGCTCAGGAAGCTAGCTGTGGTATACACATTTTCTGCTCTGATATTCTCAATTAATAGCAGACTTACCAGGTTATAGCTTCACTGTGATTACAGGGATATCTGTAAAAAATTAAACCCTTTAAAAATTATTTGAAATACTGATGGTCTCTACTTTATGAGCAGAGGCCAGCCTGTATAAGGATAACAAAGGCAAACAAACACAAGCAGAACTGTGCCAATGGATTACTGGAAGAAACCATCTAAATTCACAGAGTATATAACCTAACAATAAATTCTTTCTGGTCATGCTGACATCCAATGTAAATAAGGTGTTTGGGGAAAACTGTCTTACCAAAACATTACATTTTATCTATTCTCCAGGCTAAGATTTTGGAAAACAAGTACACATGGAGAAATAGGCGTGAGTTTCCATGCCTAATGAAGAAGCTATCTCCAACTGACAATCATTCGCAAAGGAAAAATGAGATTTCTCTCATTGTTTGGTTTATTCTGTGATGGTTTGTTTTTTTTTTATTTGTTTTTCATTTGCCTCCTGTTTGTTTTCTAAAGAGAGACACTAAGAAAGGTAAGGGAATGGGTGGGGGGGAAACCAGGGATCTGGGAGGGGATGAGTGGGGAACCAGGGATCTGGGAGGGGATGAGGGAGAAGAAACTCTGGTTAAAATGCAGTGTGAAAAAAAAACTATTTTTAATAAAAGGAGAAATTAAATATACATATACATATATATGTATAAACACACACAAACACACCTAAACATGCACATGTGCACACACACTCACATACACATCAATAGTATAAGGAAGAGAAGTACTGCCTTCTACTCTTTAAAGCCTGCATTTTTACTGATATCCTTTGGCAGGGTCAAGAAGGAATAAGGCTTCCCACATGCTTTCCTTATCTCTGCCCTTGAGAATTTCAGTCCATCCTTTTAACTCTCATGGATGCTCGTATTCTTTCTCTCCCTATGCACTCATCACTCAGCCTCTCTTCTCCAGCGCTGTTTATTACATCCCCCATAGTCTCTGGCTACTTGAAATCCTCCTTCCTCTTTTAAGTTTGCTGAGATAGACATCTTTCAGATGTTGTTTAATAGAGCTTTCATTGATCACTTCAAAAGAATGATAATTTTTCCTCATTAGTGAATAATTCTAATTTTACCATTATTTATACTCAGAATCTAATGTAATGCTTATATAATAAATACTTATATAAACATAATCTCTCTAGATAAATTCTAAATTCTTAAAGATGATGAATTATATAATTCATGATCCTGGTATCCTACATGTGACTATACTGAGTAATTATTAAATAAATCTTTAAAAGATTTCACAGGATTCAATCAACATCACTCTAATGATCTAATTTGTAATTCCATTATAATACATGTCCCCTATCTAAGCAATATTTCCATGTGTGCAACCATAAAACCAAGTAAAATAATATTCATTCTAGTCTGTGGTTGCTTCATTTGTATATCTGTCTATCTTCTTTTTCTTTCATTAGCCTAATGCTTATCTATTTTGCTTGATGTTTTGCTCTCATGTTACTTATTTATCATTTATTTATAAGAATGAAAGATAGAGACAGGGAGAGAAAAATATAAGGGAGGGAAGAAAGAAATGAAAGGAAGGAAGAAAGAAAGGAAGGAAGGAAGGAAGGAGGAAGAGAGAGAAAGAAAGAGAAAGAAAGAAAGAAAGAGCGAGTGAGAGAGAGAAAGAAAGAAAGAAAGAAAGAAAGAAAGAAAGAAAGAAAGAAAGAAAGAAAGAAAGAAAGAACAGAGTTTGATTGCACAACTCACTGTTATCCTCAGAAGTTTTGCTAACTGCAATATCACTCATGGTTTTAATCTCTAATTGCCAGGATTCTAGGAGCAGAGCAATTAAATTCTGATGAACCAGGCTGCTGATCCTAAGTATATTATACAACAAAGAGAGGATAATTTTTTATTTATTTCAATTTCTCTATTATTCATCAATTAATGTGACAATCATGAAACTATGCAACTTGACCACTGAAAAGCCAATTTTGTTGTTTTGAAAGCATAAGCAAAATTAATCAACAGTGCATGTCAATACTAAGCACCAAATCTCATCATAAGGCTGCTGAAACTAAACTATAGGAAGATAAAAGAAGACTGGGTGTCTTAGTTAAGATTTATTATTAAACCTTAATTAATTAAAGTTAAGATATTACTTTAGTATCTTTTGCTTCAATTAAGTAGAAGCATGGTGTTTTCAATAAATTGATGTATATTAGCAAAAATAATTAGATATAAATCTTAATTCAAATTTAATAAATGAATCATAGGCTATTAGGAATGCAAATATTCTGTCCCTTCAGTGTAAATGCCCTACTTGTTTATTGTTCTACAATTTAAGAAGGAAGAAATCAATAAAGGGTACATTGGTTTCTCCATATTATTTATTGTAACTTCACACCAACTTACAATAAAATCAAAATAAAATTTAAACAAGAAATAATGAAGGAGGGAGGAAATGAATGAATGAATGAGTGAATGAATGGATGGATGCTTGGATGGATGGATGGTGGCTCTCATTAGAAGTCTGTTTAGATCCCCAACTGGTGTGCTGCTTATGTATGATCTGCTCATGGGTAGCTCACATGCATTGTGTGCAAAGTGAGCTCATCACAGAATGGAAAGATTATCAGCTCAGATTGACTTGAAGACCTACAGAGTACCATCTGAGGTGTGATTCTAGAATGGCAGGGTATCCATCTTCTTTATATTTATTAACAGAACACCCAAGAAATACCCTCAGTGTTGGGAATTTCTCTGAGCTGAGATATACTATGGAAGCAGATTCCTGTTCCCAACTTTTATGGTGCATAAACTAGTCTGTATTTCATAAAAGATCTCTGAGAGAAAGGATGACTTTAAGACTCATTCTGTCAGGTCAAAACTCGCTTTGGCAGTGTAAATTGTTCAGTTTTAATGAAGACGTGTCAGTTACAGATTGAAATGAGAAAGTTTAGAATAAGAGCTCCAAAGCAATTGTAGACAAACCACTTGATAGACTCTTTCTACTATTTAAAAGATGATGATTTTTAGAATGAACTGGAAATCTTCCTGTGGAATAAGTTTATCAAAGAATGAATTCCTTTATCAGCTAATGGCTTGAGAACATAGACTAAATTTTCTATTTACACACAACTCAGATAATTACTCACATACACAGATCATTGTCATTGTCGTCAATTGACTCATGTCAGAAGTGTCTACAGTCTTCCTAATTGGAAACAGCTGGTGCATTCTAAATATGGAAAAAGCTGCATTTAAAGCCATCATTACAAATCAGAATCCTTGATTTAAAGGTTCTTTATCATTCTCCCTGTAAGGGAATTAATTATCACATAGCTGTTAGCTCTCCCCTAATATTCCCAGACAATTATGGATAAAATCAAGAATATATTTCATTCATGCTCTAAAATTAAATCCATTATCCCACAATTAGACATAATCATGACCACATATGACTATGATTTACCATAACTAAAATAGATGGTGTGAGATTTATTGCTGGCTTATGTTTGAAATAGCAAAGGCAGATTTTTGAATTAAATAATTGCATGCTAACTGTGTGGAACATAATTATTGCTCATTCTGTTTTTCAGATACTTTCACCTAGCAATTGGATTGGTAAAATGCTCTGTTAGAAATGCTTCAAGTTATATCAAAGATCACTGTTTGAAAATTAAAACTTTTCTCATATATCCACACACATGTGTGGGAATACGCTCTTTGAAAATATGGTCGGTGTTAGAGAAGAATAGATGGGACAAGAGCTTTCTAATATATTTTAAGTTATCAGTGTTGGCAGCTTGGTCTTGTCACTGCATGTGTCTAATTCAATTATCTCATTTGAACATCTTAATAGCTGCAAGTAAGGAATCTGGCAAACACTTCTGTTTTGCTTGCCCAGAATTCCTTCCCTTGCTTATATCACCTGATATTTTCTTTGAAAACTTGTCCCCCCAGCCTTGACTGAAATCTCAAATCATTATCAGTGGAGCATGCTATCTTTTCCTTCCCTAACCGGGAAGGGCATGCAAAACCCTCAACTAGTCATTAAGACTTCAGAGAATTTGTGTGTTGAGTAAAGAGGCAGTGGCTGTAACTGTACCCCAATAATGCCAATGAATTTTTTTGGTCTCCCCTAAAGCTCCATGAATTCATGGCCTTTCGAGGTGAAATTGGTTTTCTCTCTGAACTTTATCTTGCAGCTACCTCAGATGCCTACACATAATTCTTCTTGAAAAAAGTATTGATCACTTAGGAGTTGCTCTTTCCTATACCTCAAAATACAACTGACACGATGTTACCTGCTTCTTGCAGATAATTTACTCCGAGGTGTGGTGCAGTACAGAAAGGAGACCACGGTCACTGAGCTGAACTCAGACCAGTCTAACTTGAAGCTTTGACTTTAAACTCCGTGCGGCATTTTCTATTTCAGAGGAGTTTCAAAACAAGCATACCTAGGTCACCACAAAGGAAATATTAGACTAGATGGAAAACAAAGTGCACATACCAAAAAGTACCTCTTGCCTTATGATACTCAACGACGTTGTCAGCATTTATTATATACACAAAGGATTCCTTGCAATAAAGACTACTAAACCATGACAAATTTTGCAATGACCCCAGAGGTTCCTGTCACTCTTCTTTCAATGCTTAATGTCACACAGCTGTACATAGTTCTAGAATTAACATGGGTTCAAGTGCAGAGCCTACCTGCATTTAAAAATATTTTATCACCTACTCGTTTAGCAAGGGATACACAAAGTCTAGGGCAAAGAATGTTAACACGTGTGTAAACATGATTTTTAAGCTCCCACAAAATGCAGGAGGATCAAGTTATGTCTAGATTGAAATACGAATAGAAGCCACGCTGGAGTCTTTCACACCCAGAGGTCTAGGACTTCCATCATGCTTGTCACTTGGGTACTGTTTTTATCCTTGAGATGCCATTTTTATTCTTGAGCAGTGACTTACAAGGAAAACAGTACTCTCTAGTGGGAGTCAAGGTAGAAGATGAGGTTGACTAGGATTGCCGTTGGGTTGGGGACTAGCTCAGATGCCGGCAGCATGCTAGAGGTATTGGATGGATTTCAGCCTCTCCCTTCTTGAAGCTGACCAGACAAGCCACCCGGGAATGATTTCTGATGGAACTGTGGTGAGCTCTGGTCTTTTCTAGGTCTGTTTCAAAGTGGTAATGCCTGGAGCCAAGGAAGAAATGGAACGCGGTCTGAGGCACAGTGTAGGAGGGAGGAGGCATGATGAAGACCACCTACTCTTCAAAATAGTTTTAGAATCAAAATCCAATAAATTCAACAAGTTTCCCCATAAATTTTGTTTAAAATGCCTTGGAGTGGAGATATTTATTGTATAGTGTGCCAGAACAACCATGGACAATGGAAATGAGCAGGCCTGGTTTTGATTTGGCCTTCTATGCTTACCAGCTGTGTGACTTCACTCAGGCAGTTTCTCTCTGCCTCAGTTTCCTGGTTTGTAAAATGAAAGTATATCAAAGCATTGGCCTCCCTCGGGATTATAGAGAAAGTAGATTCCAATATTCAAAATTTATCTGATGTGTGATAACTACTTTATTATAGTAATATTTCCTGGCAAGTCTGGAAATATCTGAGAATATTCCATTATATCACACTGTAAAAATCCTACCAATTGTTTTGGAAATAGCACCAAAATCTGAGTATTTCTGAGATAATATCACCCATTGAATAAGTCTCCTGGAGAACAAACACAAACACCCTTTTTTAAAAACACAGTGGGATAGCATGGTCTCTGGAAGTGTTCTGAGGAACCAGTTTTCTGAGGAACCGTCAGACAGTGGCCCCTGGTTCTAGAAAAGCTCAGTGCAGCAGTGTAGGGCAATACCAGAACAAGGAAGTGGGAAGGGGTGGATGGGGGAACAAGGGGAGGGAAGAGGGCTTATGGGACTTTTGTGGAGTGGGGAGCCAGGAAAGGGGAAATCATTTGACATGTAAATAAAGAATATGACAAATAAAAAAATAAAAAAAACCACAGTGGCAATTTAATTTAGCTGACAAAGATTAAAATGGCCTTGTTAAAGAAGATTGACTTGTTTAGAGAGGATCTTTTTGTTGTTATTCACCCTGTGCCCTTTGTGTGTGTGTGTGTGTGTATATGCCGTATGTATGTGTGTGTGTGTGTCTCGTATGTATGTCTATCTGTCTGTTGTTTATCACTAGGGCTTCAGAACAATACTGATAACATGTCCCAGCTGTGTATCAGAGGTGAGGCCTTCTGCTTTATAAAGAGTTAGAGTTTAGGCAAAGCCTAAAGCTAGACTCTTCCAGAGTGGAAACCACACATAGTAATTGTGATTTTTCTAGTTTAAAGAAAGAAGTAATTTTGATCTTAATACTAGATCTAGATTAATCCAATATAACCTAAATGTCATTTGAGTAGTAAGTGAGTAAAACATTTTAGTAAGATGTTTTTCATTATTTTCACATTAACTTGTAGAAATCTGGTATGTATTTTGCATTTATAGTCCACTTTTATCCAAATAATAAATCTTGAATACAAGATTGTTCTGCCAATGAATTTGGTTAAATAAAATGAAGAATTTAACAGAAAAATATCGTATGCATTTTGTAAAAGAAAATCATGTTTGTTTTTTATTTAAATTTAAGTTAATTGGTCTAAATTAATTAATCGTAATTAAATCAAAGATAAAAATCCAGATCCTGATTATGCAATGATGACAGTCAATAGCCACATGCATCTCATAGTTCCCACATCAGAAGAGCCAGGGTAATAGGTACAACCCATGCAGTACAGCAGCTCACTGTTGTTTTTTCTGTTTTTTCTGTAAACTTGAGCGTTCATGTGCAGTGTGCTTACAGAATCTTGAAGAGTGCAACGTTGGTACTAAGTGACTTTGTACTCGCCTGTAGATCAGAAACTCATCTTAGATATGTAAACAGAAGGAAACAAAGGAATAGGTGCCTACAGCCAAGTCCCAAGTAGTATCTCACAATGTGAACTCATCCATCATGGCTGGTTGGGAACTAGCAGCATAGAAGGCAGGAGATATGTAGGACTGTGGCAGTATCCTGCTAGAAATCTCTCATTCCCTCAAAGTCTCTAGAAGGTAGGACTCCCAGAGCACTCACCATGGAAGGGAAGGAACAGAACAGGGGAGAGAGGCACTTGTGTTCTAAAGAATGGGTTATCCATTTCTTTTTGCATTCTATACACATAGAAGGAAATGACAGCCAACAGGAAGCTGAAATGGGTGACACCCGCTATGAAGACGAGATGTTAACTGAATCGGACATCAGACTTTTCATTTCTTAGACTAAAAGGTTTGCTAAGAGAATAAAGAAAAAAGTTACTCCAGTGCAGAACCTTTGTGAAAGGAAGTCTAGAGAGCATTGAACTTCCTATGCTACTTGAAACAAGCTTACTGATATAAGTGTCTGTATTCAGCATAGTGACAAAATCAAGGGACTACACATATAAAATCACATTTGTTAATCTCTGATTCTGGGTGTTTGAACGCCTGAGTTCAAAAGCTGTCTCCCCTCCCATAGCAGAGTCTTTCTAAAACTTCTTTTTCCTTCTGTTTTACTACCGTAAGGCCTGAGATTTTCACAGGCTGCACAGCATGCTCTCCCTACCGCAGAACCCTCTGTTTCCTCTGCCCTTTGGAATATTCCTCACAGTGTCTTTTTCAGACACTGATTTCTATGTCATCTCACTTTTTTTTTTCAAGAGCCTTCAAGGATCCTCCTTCCTATTTCAAAACCAGTTAAACTCTTAACCTGCCCTTCAGAAAACTCTATGATTTGAATTTAACGTATTTTTTTCTGAAAGGTCAAATAAGTAACAGTCATGGAGTGAAGCCAGATTACAGCTGTATGCTGACCTCAGTCTCAGTTTGCTATAAGACTATTTTATTTGTGGCCTTTCATGTTCTCCCACCCACTTTTACACACACACACACACAGAGACACACACAGATGCATGTGTACATGTATACATGTATACCTGATACTATTCTTCCCTGTGATTTTCCCAGCCCCGGGTTATTGAGATTCACACACCATCTCTCTGAGTCTCACAAGCACCTGGCGTTACAAAGCACCGGTCCACACTCAGATCAACAGGGAAAGCCAATCGTAACTCCTGCTGCCAGTCAGATCCTTGATCCATTTGTTCCTCAGGCTTCCTTACATCACTTTTTGATTTCCATCCAGTCATGAGGCTCTAAGTGTTATCTAGCACGTGGTTGGATTTTTTTTATTTTCTATATTCTTTGTTTATATTCTAAAAGCTTTCCCCTTTCCCAGTCCCCCCCCCCATATGTCCCATAAGTCCTCTTCTCTCCATCCCTCTCCTATCTTTCCTCCTTTCTCTATGCCCTGGTACTCCCCTACAATGCTGGATCAAGGACAGTCACTTGCTTAAGTCCTCAGGGAAGCATCAGGGTAGGAAAGGGCATCACGTTCAAACCTAACATACATGTTCCTGCTTGAATAGATTTGTCCTGTCATTAGAAGCCACATGTGTGGGTGGAGCTTCCATTCATAACTCCTGGAATCACCACATTTGAAGATGCACTCTGAATTGTATTGCAATATTAAGGCTCTGAGTTTAGAAGACTCAACCTGTGCTAACATATTGATTCCCCCATGACTTTTGCCTTCCTCCTCTTCTCCTGACCATTGAAATTTAGCTTCTGGATTCAAGCTATGGTTAAAGGTTGGGACTTCAGTGTGTGCTCTGGGAGACATTGGCAAGTCCTACATAAAACAGAAGATGTATATCTAAGTACATTTCAGATATAGTGGCTAACAAAGATAAGCATACTTACTGCAGAACTTCTCAGAGCTCTTACTATGCTAATAATTGTAAATTAGGAAAAAGACAGTATGGTAAGTAGCTTTGCCACATCTGATGAAGAACTTTTCCTGCAGTATACCCAGTGCCCAGAACATAAAAATAGATCCTGGAGGGATAAATAAAGTTCAGTCCAAGTGAGTGATTTTATAGAATGCACCCCAGGGTCTGGAGGAAAGAAGCTCTTTAAGGTATTAATGTCATTAAACAAATCTGACTGGTACACACCATGTGTCTCTGTGTCCTCTGGTTTGTAAATACTGCACAGAATAAGAATAAACCTTTTCTAGAGCCATTCGTATCAGAATGCAGGCCAAGTCCAGCTGTCCAGTGGAGAAGGGGGTTCAGAGCACGACCTCAACACTCTTGCTTGAGTCTTGGGATTCCATGGTTGGCTATACATCTTTGAGAATGCGATAACTCTGTTAAATTTGAATACTTTTATTAGCTGTCTGAGTTGCTCTCAGGAATTAAAGAGATGCTACAGATTAAGGCTTTATCTTTATATTTAGTGTGTGGTGAATGCTGAATCCTTCTGACAACCTCTCATTTATTTCTATGAAATGATTGACTCTACCTATGAAGGTATTGTTACTCTATCCTTGAAGATCAATCAACTTCACAACTAATAAAAATTAGTAACTAGGTTGGCCACATGTATGACTAGGTTAAGCCCTGGGGGGATGACAGTCTATGCACCACTATTCACTAAGAAGAAGGACATCATACACGCTCAGTGGCCAGTCTTCTGGATAGACAAAACAGAGAATGAAATTTTCTATTTATCACAAGACAATCTCTAAAGGAACTCAAATTCCTCTACTTTTTTTGGAAGCCTTTTAAAGATTTCTAATATATCACCTAAAACGTCAACTCCTAGTTAAAGTTAAAGGTCTCCCCGAGTTCATTGCCTTGTATATATGTTATTTTCAACTCAAGGACTGGATGCCGTGGGAAAATAATCTCAGGTTTTGATGTTTCACACAGCACTTCTAATGTTATCTATCCCGCTTATGCAGGAAGAAAACGAACAGGAGCGGTGAGGTGGGGGGATTTTTCTGAGTTAATGGAAATGGCGTGGCTGACCAACAAAGGAACTTCCCCAGCCAGAATCAAAACAATGATATTAACTTGGAGGGAGAAAAGCCTGCGGCATAATAATGTCATGCATTATAACCTTATCTAGTGGTTGAAGTAATTTGGTTTGAAGGACTTAAAAAGCATTTTGTGGTTTCTGCAAACTGCCAACAGACAGTGTGTTTAGCAGGCTCTCCTTTCCTAAGTCCTTTCCTCATCTCACTGGGGAGGGTATGATCTGTCTCTCTGTGTCTCTGTGACTCTGTCTCTGTGAGTATCTGTGTCACTCTGTGTCTCTGTTTCTGTCTGTCTCTCTCCCTCTCTCTGTTTCTCTCTGTCCATCTGTCTCTGTCTCTCTCCCTCTCTGTTTCTCTCAGCTGCTACCAACATTCAGAAAAAAGCCATGTTCTCAAGCAGGCACAGACGCCCACACATTGCTACTTGTTTCTAAAGGCATACCTCTGTCCATTGGCTGTATTTCCTCAGCATGTTCTCATGTTTGTTTTAGAACCATCCCTTGCTCTATCAGGAAAGTCTGTCACAAAGATCACACATGGGCTGAGCTGGTTCTTTGAAAAAATCAACAAGATAGATAAACCCTTAGCCAGACTAACCAAAGGGCACAGAGGCAGTATCCAAATTAACAAAATTAGAAATGAAAGGGGGGATATAACAACAGAAACTGAGGAAATTCAAAAAATCATCAGATCCTACTACAAAAGCTGATACTCAACACAACTGGAGAATCTAGAGGAAATGGACAATTTCCTAGACAGATAATACCAAATACCAAAATTAAATCAGAACCAAATAGATCATCTAAACAGTCCCATAACCCCTAAAGAAATAGAAGGGGTCATAGAAAGTCTTCCAACCAAAAATGTACAGGACCAGATGGTTTCAGTACAGAATTCTATCAGACCTTCAAAGAAGACCTAACACCAATACTCTTCAAATTATTCCACAAAATAGAAGCAGAAGGAAGACTACCCAACTCCTTCTACGAAGTCACAATTACGCTGATACCAAAACCACACAAAGATCCAAGAAAGAGAACTTCAGACCAATTTCCCTTATGAACATCAATACAAAAATACTCAATAAAATTCTTGCCAACTGAATTCAAGAACACATCAAAACGATCATTCACCATGATCAAGTAGGCTTCATCCCAGGGATGCAGGGATGGTTCAATATACAACAACCTGCTTAAACAACAGTTTAAGTTTACAATTAAGGCCCATTAGAAAACATCTAGAGTGGTTACAATAAGTCTATTTCCTATTGAAGAAGACAGAAGAGAGAGGCTAATCAGTGTTTAGAGTTTGGCACCATGACTTTGCATAGATAACAGGACAGTGACCAGGGAAGAACAGGAGGACCTCACTAAGGACCTTAAGATGAACCCATTTACTGCTACTGCTGGCCCCTCCTGCTCTCTCAGAATCCTGATGCCCAGGGAGGAGGGTGTACTCTGCACAGCTGACACTAGAGAGGAACTGACACACTCCTACACAGGGTATGCCTACACCTTCTAGAACTCGGTGGAACTCGTCATACATGCTTTCTCAAAACAGTGTAGTGCTCTATAAAAATATACTTTGCTGCTTCTAGACAACATCATAACCATGTTTCATATACATATATATATACAAATATATGTATGTGTGCATATATATTAAAACTATTACTTAAAAGATTAACTTCCTATAACTCAATTTCTTAGATAATTTACTAGGAATTAATATTACTAAATGTTGTATTAAGATTAATAAATGCATACCTGTGATGCAGTCACTCTGGAGGCTGGGGCAAGGGAACCGCTAGTTAAAGGTCAGCTTAGATTGCAAAGTAAATTTTTCCTTCAATAAGGAAAAAAATAAGAGTAATACTTCTAATTTCATTTCCTAGGGTAACTCTTGAGAATTTGATCAGAATTTAAAGTGGGTAGTATGCTCACCAATCTTTTCTTTTTCTCTATAGACAGTACAGGAATGGTATGGATTTGTGCACCAAAGTTCAATTTTGAGCTGTATTATATAAGAATCACAAATTGAATATAAGAATGAGCAAATATCTCAGAAATTTCACCAGTGGTTTATTTATTGTCCTCTTTTTCTTTTTTTGTTTTGTTTTCAGATTAAATTTTCAGTGGATGTTTTGTTGCTTCATGAAAATAAAAATTTAGAAAATAAATTCAACAAAGTGAATATATATGTACACAATTTTCCAATGATGTAGCAGAGAAAGCAAGTCTTGTGTGAAGAATGAGGTCATAGTTTAACTTTATTGAACATGTAAATATTAATACTAAATTTTAATTATAGGATATCAAGAGATCTTAAGGGGTGAAATTATCATGAAATTTTTAAAAGATTTTTACTTTCAAGTGTGCTTGGGAGGAGTCAGTATATACATGACTGCAGGATCAGAGGCTGGGGCATTGCTTTCCCCAGAGCTACAGTTTCTGAATGTTGGAAGATGACTGATATGGGTTCTGAGCATTAAATCTGGGTCCACTGCAAAATCAATATGCACTTTTAACCTGGGCCACATCCTCAACCTGTGAATTACTTTATTTAAGTCTGTTTTGGAAGTATTTCCTTTGTCATGAAAACCAAGGACAGTGCATATATCCTGATATCTATTTGCCATTTTTTGCTTCTTTGGAATCATAGACTGTCCTATACATTCAGTATGTATGATTCAGTTTAAAATGGCATAAGGTTTAATCTATGCAAGAATGCACAGCTCAAAGGGGAAATGGTGTACACTGTGAGACTCCTAATACCAATTGTTCTGTTCAGGATTCCGTCTCTTTCCAGGAAGAGAGCCAAACCCTTCTAGTAGATGATGGTGAGATCAGTGTGCTGTATGGAAAGGTTGCTATATGAAACCTGTTTGATACTATAGTTCTAAGGTAAACTCTATGACATCACATAGATTTTTCAGTTTGATAGACCTTGGAAATTCCAGCCACTCTGTGCCCTAGACATCAAAGAAAGGGTAAAATGTGGTGATTAACCTCATGTACAAAATTGCAGGGTCATGCCACAGAGACAGCTTTCCACAGTTCCTTTGGTGACCGTTTTCTTGCTTAAACAGTAAGAAGAATTAGCTGCCTGAGATTAGCTTTCTCCCACCTCCCATTTGTTTTCAGACACTGGAAAGTGTTGGCCCTATACGTAGTTTAGCCCATCTCTGCAATGTAAGGGTAACTCGGAAAATCTAATTTTCATTTTGCCCAAAATAAATGATTGAAAATGATTGAAACTTTGAAATGAGCGGAAGCAATAACTTCCCCCCCCCAGCATTTTACATACTGCTGGAGCTTTCTATGAATAAAAATAGCCTATTTGTTTTGATATAATCTGTGATGTGTACAAATTTTATACATATGCAGAGTTGAATATTGAATTTTTATAATGCCCACCACTGATCATGGTTCTTCTAGCTGTAGTGAATATTCTGTAGATTATTTTATAACTATTCCAATCATCCTTGTAAAGCAAAGCAAAGCCCTTTCTATAACTTTCCCACCCAACACAAGGACCCAGCAGATAGCAGACTCTCAGTAAATATTTATTCAGTGAGTAAGTTCTGGGTGACTAGTTACTTCCCACCAAGACTGTATTACTGCCAGACACTCTTTCCTGTTTAAAAGGTTCAATTGTGTGTACATCCTGTGAAATGGTTTTTTTAGATTTATTAACCAAGTTCTGTATGAGACCATGAAATAAAGACCAACTAGATACATGAATAGGTAAAATTTCTCGCCAAATGTAGAGAAATGTCAAGAAAATAATTTGGGGCCAAACGGCTATGAGGATGCCTAGAAGATGCATTTACAAATTTCCTTAGAGTTCAATGCTTCTTTTAACCAAGGCAGATGAAAACTTCTTTATAATCTTATATGAAAAGGAAATTAATAGAGATAGGAACTTAGAAAGTCCACAGCCAACAACAACCATGAAAATCTTTGTGGTAACCTAAATCTAACTTTTATTCTCAACAATGTCCAAGACTTCAGGTATCCTGAAATAAATACTTGGGTCCACAATTATGAATGAAATAAGTCACTCTGCAATGTTTTGATGGGCTCTCACTTGCCTTTCTTGTTTTTAAATAGCTTCTTCCTTTTCTCTTTTACGGTCTACCAAATTGCAACTGACTAAATGTACCTATTTAATGAAAGTCGATTCCATTAGAGTGTAATCTTACCCAGCTATTGTTTTCTTCTGGAGGATGTAATGGAGAACACATGCAGATACTTAACAGCAGACTCCTGTTTCTAGAATTACAGTCTTAAAGCTGTCAGAACTGCTCAGGAACAAGGAAGACCCAGAGCTCGCCGGGCATACGAAACACCCGCTTGGTGAACATTTAAACTGGGGGGCTGGAGGATGATGAATAACTGGGAGGGAGGGCAGAAACGATCCGCAAAGAAACTCTCTCTTGTCTTCTCTGATGACCACACATTTTGTCCATAAAAAATAGATCATGTTCTAACGTATTTTTGAAGCACCATATTTGAAATTTGTTTGGTTTCAGCTTTAAAAATATGGCATTGCTTGGCATAGTCTAGGTAACATGGTGGGGTGGGCGCTACCTAATGTGACTTGATTTAATAAGAAAGACAGTGAGTGTGCATGCTGTACCAGTGTGCCAGGACATGTGCCCATAATGAGAAGAGAAAGGCGAGACCATGAGAGTGAGGAAAGGGGTCATTCAAGAGGAAGAAAGGGACAAAGAAGATAGGCTTATGGGACCCATGGTGTATGAACAAAAGATAAGAAAGAACTTCTTGGGTGGAGAATGGACCCCAGCAAGACAGCAACAGGACGGAGAGAGCGACAGAGACAGTCATGTAAGAACAAGCCATAAAGTCACGGATGCAAAGAAGAACATACGGAACTCATCCCCTGCATGCCACTTTAAAAAGTGTTTAAAGCAGAAGTTTTAAAAGGTGGTGTGCCCAAATTTTGTCCCCAAACAGGCAATCTTACTTTAAATTCTTCTGGAGGAAAAAGGGTATTTAACCTGAACACTGACAATACCAGTTGATAGGCCAACAGAAATGGGTAAATTTCATAAGGCTCCACCTCAGGTGAAGAGCTACAGGTAAATAATGGCTGGTGTGTGTGTGTGTGTGTGTGTGTGTGTGTGTGTGTGTGAGAGAGAGAGAGAGAGAGGGGGGGGCAGGCAGACAGACACATACACAGCAGAAAGACAGACACATGGACAGACACACAGAGACTGAGATTCAGTCTTTAAGGACAAGTCTCCTGAGGTTTTAGGTTATTCAGTCCCATTTAGTCATCCTTAAACATATACATATAAGCAGCCTTAAATAGATTTAGCATGTTGTAAGTGTGTAAATTTGTGTGCCTGTGTGTGTCTGTGTGTGTCTCTGTAGGTGTGTGTCCATATGTGTGTATCTGTGTGTGTATGTGTGTGTGTGTGTGTGTGTGTGTGTGTGTGTGTGTATGGTGTATGACAATAGTAATAGTAATTAAGGAAGAAAAGATCATGAATTTGAGAGGTGTGTGAAGAAGACAGGGGAGGAGTTGAAGGACAAAGAAGTGGTAGAAATGATGCAAATGCAGTACTCATATAAAAATTTTGAAACATTATTAAAAGATGCAAACAAGAAAGTGTATCATGCCAGATGAGGGAGTGTATGCCTTTTATCCTAACATCTCAGAGGTAGAGACAGGTAGATATCCGTGTTTGAGGTGCTCTACATAGAGTTGTGGGTCACCCAAAGCTATACAGTGAGACCCCATGTAAAAAATACTGTATTCAGATTTTTTATCAAAGTATTTACAGCACCTCCCCCAAAGTAAATAGTCAATCAATGTGTTGTTAGAGTCTCTTAAGACAGCCTATATTAGAATACATACTAGGCAGAAAATAAAAAAAGCAGCCAGTATTAATTTTTTTCTTTTGGAAAAAAGATGCCTGTTTATCTGTGCAAATCCAGGAGATTATATTAAAAACTTTATGTTTGAGGCAACAAGTTTCCAACTAATTTTATGTTACTTCACAGATTGATCATCTTGTATGTATGTGATTTTTATAATTGATAGAAATAAATTTCTGAGTATTCTGCGAATTTTCTCAATAGAACATCAGAGGCACTAAAAACTGGGAGCCACAAAGTCATGTTCTGTCCTCAGACTTCAGAAGCAGAAGAAGGAAAAACTATGAGTTTGAGGAAAGCCTGTGCTACACAGTAATTCTCTATCCAAAAAAACAAAAAACAAAAAACAAAAAACAGAGACAGGAAAAACAGCAACTCCAAAATACATATATACATACACACACACACACACATACATACATACTACATACATATATACTATATACACACATATATACATACACACATACATAAATACTGTATACACACATATACTACATACATATATACTATATACATACTACATACATACACACATCTATACATATTACATATATACCTGCATATATACATACCATCACTGATTAAATCACTGCAACATAATAGGCATCTTCTTGGAATCATGTGTCCTAAGTTACTTTTGGGAACTGAACAATTAGCTTCTAGGAAAGGACCCTTGAACCTGAAGCTCCTAGAGTAGCAGCCTAACTCCACAGCTTGGTGTTTGTGCTCACTGACCCTGGCCTTATCTGCTCCTGTCTCTATGCCTACCATATAAGACTCCTATGAGCATCCTGAAGCATGAATACAACCCAGAAAGCTCTGGATCAGTATGTATTATATGTAGGGTATTCAGAAATACCATACCAGTGCCCTATTTCATAAAGGAAATTCTATGTAAAATCATATAAATATGTGTGCATGCATCTATCATTTTAAGTAAAGTTTACTTCTGATTTGATTTTGCTTCCTTAATTAGAAATTATAATGCTATAAAATGAAACAAATAGCTAATTAAAATAATCTAAGCACATTTCTGTCATCTTTTCTAAACTTGTTAGAATTCTACAAACTCTATTGTAATTTTTAGTACCCTCTAGACTGTTTAAAATCTGCTAAAATTTCAACCCTTCAAGCAATTATGGTGGAAATGACTGTGCTGTGAATGGAAGGAGACTTTGTTTTGAGATCTTATCCTTGTGAAAATGAATAAATGTGATAAGGGCATATGTGCTATGAAAAGAAATACAGAAAGAGACGATAAGAGCCCATTCAACTGGAGGAAAGTGTGTACCAGTGATAAAAGCAGAAATAGCAATGGCCCCAACACCACAAACAATGCCGTTTTACGGTGGCAGAATGAAAGGTCATTTTATGCTATTTATTGGACTTTATAAGAATGGCCCTTCACCTAATGCATTCTTACTTTAAAGAAATGCAGGCTTTGGCTAATGACAATTTCTTGGCTTTCCTGTGGATGCTTCTCTGCCAGTGTTATGGATTTAAGAGCCACAGCTACTAGTTTTTATATGATATTAATGACTGGGTTAAATTACAGTGTTTCTGTTTAATTCATTAACAGTGTAACATTTATTTCAATTAGAATAAAAAGTGTCATTTACAACATTTGGGCAAAATGACTGTGAGTTTGTAAGCTCAACAAAACTCAAGCCATCAGGCTTGGTTCACTACGTCCACGTAGCACTTCGACCACGGGAAACTTTGTCCCACCGGAACCTGCCATTTACAGAGCAAAGCACAACCTCAGCATCATTTTTGAACTTGTTAGAGACTGTGTGCTACTCTTTTCCATTTTTCTGCTTTTCCAGTCCCATATTTGTCTCAGGATTCCTAAATGGTGACCTCTTTGCAATGCAGTGCACCCATATAAACCAAAACACAAAGGGGACAGATTTCTAGGGACCACGGTGTGCCAGGGATGACATCAGACCATATGCATTGCCTCATAAAAATTCACACAAGGTTTATATCTTGATTTTACACATGGGACTGAAATGTGAATAATTCTTCCCTGTAACCACACAGCTGGGAAGTTTAGATCTCACTCCCTTCAAACCCTTGTGGTGAGGTAAATATTCTCAACTCCATAGCTACGTGAACCATCCTAATGGTGACCGGCTATAATGTCATAGAATTGATACTTCCTGGGAAAATTAGATGTGACTAGTTTATAATGTCATAGAATTGATACTTTCTAGGAAAATTAAATGTGACTAGTTTCCAAATCTCCCACCCTCCCCTTCTCTTCTTCTCTCTTTCCCTCCCTACCTGCCTCTCTCCTCTCTCCCCTCATCTCCTCTTCTCTCCCTAGTCTCCCTCCCTCCCTCCCTCCATCCATCCCTTCCTCCTTCCCTCCCTCCTTGCCTCCCTGTCTCTCTCTTCCTCCTCCCTCCCCCTTCCCCTCTCTTTCTCACATGTTAAACCTCACTTAGGCCAGGCACTATGACTTCCTGCATCACAAACCCACACAACAGGAAAAGAACATCAAATGCCAATAATTAACTACAGCCATGAGAAAGTGGGCAGAATCAATCAAGGATGCTGTCCCATTACCTGCAGAGAGTACAGGGTTCTGATGACACTTCTGCTGACATCAGGTCTTTCTTCTCCAGACTAATAGAAGAATCCATACAATGGTTAATGAAATCACAAGAAATTTGTAAGAACTTGAACAATCAATCCACAAGCTTCTTTTCTACAAGGATTTCTTATTTTTTCAGATTCATTTTTATTGTTGTATATGTATGAATATATAACCATCAGAGAAATGCCCTCAGAGCCAGATAGGCTGGTTTCAAACCCTCCCCCAAAATACTGGGAGCTGGAGAACAAGGCTTCCAAGAGAGACACCTGTGAGGTTGGACACTTAACAGGCAAACCACAGCCATGTTTATACCAACTGAATACTGATTGTTGGGTTATATAGGAAAGCAATTTAATACTCTTAGTACCAATTCTGTCTGGGGTACACTACAGAGCATAGCATTTGTGCTTCCTGCCTGTTGTGTCCTAGTTACAAATCTTACATTCACAAAAGACTAGACCATCAGTTACCATCCCCCACACCATATACTATACTGTCTTATTTGCAGAAGCTAATGGAGACATATTAGTTTTTATGAAATAAATGCATATAATCATGCCCTAAAAATCATCTCTGAGATAATTAGGGGGAAAATGGTTACTCTAGAAGTAAAACAGAAATAAATCGTGTTCCTGTAAAATGAAATCTTTCTCATTCTAATGTCTCCATCCCTCCAACTACTGTATACTACAGACTTGGAAAACTCACTTGTCTTTATTGACAAGAAATACAGTCACTCCATCAAAGTTAAGCAGGATGCAAAATATTACATTCCATGAAAATCTTAGTCTGAACTTAATTTTTTGCACTTGGGACATAATGACTTTTCCATCATTCTTCAAAGAAAAGAAATCTTCGATTTCAAAACCATGTGTTGGGGGGTAGGGTGGGGGAATCTGTCCTGAATTAGATCTTTCTGAACTAGTTGCAAGATGCTTCCTTCACAGCACCCAATTTCGCAGTGTGGAGATACGTGGACAAATTGCTCAATCCCTCTAAGTCCTCGTTTTAGCATTGCTGGACTCTTTAGTTCCATCCCGTGGCTCTGCAGTTAGCAGGCCACTGGGTGTCTCAGCCATTTATTTGCTTTGTCCCATAAGCAGAAGCTGGATTTAATTTCCAAATGAAAGGCCTCTTGACTGAACATTTATTTTTATGAAGGAAGGAATGGCTTTACAGTGTTTGCCATTTAGGATCTTTTTTTTTTAATTTGGCTTTTTTATTCTCTGAAAAATGTGAATGGAAAATGTTTATCTGCTGGAGGGCTTCACATGCCTTTACTTTACTGGCTTCATGAGTTCTCATGACAGAAAGAGAAAGAAAGAGAGGGAAGAAAGGGAGGGAAGGAGAGGACAGAGAGGGAGAGGGGGAGGAAGAGGCAAACAAGTAGTCTCTGAAGAAATGTTGAGTCAAAGCTAATTTGGTATAGCCTATGAATAGCGTAACAAATATAAAATCCATCAAATGATTGTACTCTATACTTCTGGCTATACTTCCCAGCAAAGTAACCAGCGTCACCCAGTGATTAACAGTACAGATCCTGAAATATATAGACATGCTTGAACACAGCACTTAAGAAGAGTATGATCTTATATAGATCACTGGATTTTCACCTTCACTTCCCTGTCTGTAAAAAGAGACCAATGCTTACCCTTCATTACTGTAATTGGGCATTAAATTAAGTAACATACACAAAACATGTCAAAAAGCACCAAATAATCACATTCAGTAGGGTTGAGGACACCTAATTTGTGGCCCTTATTTCACAATTATGAGTATGTAGAAAATTAGAGTCTTCTTAGTTCAAGCTCACCAGACCCTTGCTAATTAAAGACTTGTGACAATGTTGGTTCCTTTCTGATGGAGCCAAGAGAGAGACTGTCCTGTGACTTGACTATAGTTTCTGGTAGTCTCCTAAAAATCAAAGGGTGGTCATAGGCTTGTAGGTTTCTGCCTCTCCATTTTCATATAATTCTCTTCATGCATGCCAGCTATCTGGAAGGGTGCTAAGAGAGAAGTAGTGATAAAAGGCTCAGGGTTTAAGCTGTTACTCAGCTTCAATGACTGATCTGTCCTTCAGGACCACAACAGATCTCCACCAGTTCCTTCATGGCTCCTCTGGTCTAGGAGCAACTCACCATCTTTAGGCCCTAATGTGGGCTTATACCATTACATGTTTCTGTCTTAATACCAATGTTTAGTGTAAATTGACTTGTCTACTTCTCGAACATCTATTATGCAGGCCGATTATTGTTCTGGTAATCTCCCCGGATGATTATGTTAATTATTATTGATAAACAATAATGTTTTCCCAATAAATTTCAATGGTGATTTTGAATTCCAACTAAGAGTGTTCGCCACTTAAATGTCACACATAGTAGACAGAATAGTCCCAAGATAGTCATAACTTGACTTCTGAATATAAAAAATGTGTTGTATTCAACAGTAAAATGGATTTTGCTGGTCTGATTTGGTGACTTTCAAGTGGGAGGGTTGTTGTGGAATGTTTGAATAGGTCCCATCTAACCACAATAGTCTTTAAAACTGGAAGAGTTTTCCAAGCTAGAACCAAAAGATGTTACTAAGAAATAAAGTTGCAGAAATAGAATTTGAAGAGACCTCAACCTGTTATTGCTGGCATTGATGGTGAAGAGGTCCCTGGAAGCCATCTCTTAGTGGAGCCTTTTTCCATGGGATAAGGTGATAAATTGGAGCATGATCATCCAATTAACAGAAGAGCCCTATGTTTTCCCTCACAGATTGGGCCCTGGTGAGAGAATTATATTCAGCCCCTCCTAAAACAATATTATTTTTCTCTTGCGCAGTGGATCCATGCCTGTCAGAGAAATTCTCAAGAGAAGGCTAGAGCCTTATTTCAAAACAACTTGTATTCAAAAGCTAGAATTGAGATGACATTGATAACTTAAAAAATCAATATCATCTTTGACTTTCACAATCAGCAGCAGCATTTAAGAAAGCATCAAAAATAAAAATTAAAGTGCTAGCAGTTAACCAAAGTCCCAAATTGTAGATAACGAGTTAAAAGGTAAATGTTCGAATTCAGAATGAAAGAGCCAGGAAATTATAGTTGGAATCAGAATTATACTAAAATGGATTTTCCTAAGACAAATAGTCTTTCCTGTATTGTTAATGGTAATTGTAGTTTCATAGAGGGTTTTGGTAATGGGGCAGTATGATTCAGAAGGAAGAATTTCAACATCTCAAAGAAAGTTCAAAACAGTTGGTTTTCCTGAGAGTTTGACTAAGGTCTGGAGAGGAAGTCCTCCCTGCCCTCTGGTCCTCTCCGTGTGCTTTGATATCCATGAAAGTTTATTTGTCTGCGTCAAATTTCTAGGAGCTGTTTGAAATCTTTAGTGACTCCAAGATCATGTTAATTGCATTCACTTGTCAAGTTCAAATTCCATGAGTCACACAGATGCTGAACTGACTGCAAATGGGTTCTAGGACACAACCACAGACCTTAAGGTGTGTAACAAGGAGAAAGGCCCAAGTGACTTCCAGAGTGGTTATACCAGCCCGCAACCCCACCAGCAGTGGAGGAGTGTTCCTCTTTCTCCACATCCTCACCAGCACCTGTTTTCTCCTGAGTTTTCGAACTTAGCCATTCTGACTGGTGTGAGGTGAAATCTCAGGGTTGTTTTGATTTGCATTTCCCTGATGACTAAGGATGCTGAACATTTCTTTAGGTGCTTCTCAGCCATTTGATATTCCTCAAGTGAAAATTCTTTGTTTAGTTCTGTACCCCATTTTTAATAGGGTTATTTGGCTCTCTGGAGTCTACCTTCTTGAGTTCTTTGTATATCTTGGATATTAGCCCTCTGTCGGATGTAGGGTTGGTAACTTTTCCCAATTTGTTGTTTACCATTTTATCCTTTTGACAGTGTCCTTTGCCTTACAGAAACTTTGTAATTTTATGAGGTTCCATTTGTCAGTGCTTTATCTTAGAGCATAAGATATTGGTGTTCTGTTCAGGTGGTTCCTCAGAAAACTGGGTATGATACTACCGGAGGACCCCACTCCACTATACCACTCCTGGGCATATACCCAGAGGATTCCCCAGCATGTAATAAGAACACGTGCTCCACTATATTCATAGCAGCCTTATTTATAATAGCCACAAGCTGGAAAGAACCCAGATATCCCTCAATGGAGGAATGGATACAGAAAATGTGGTATACTTACACTATGGAATACTATTCAACTATTAAAAACAATGAATTCATGAAATTCTTAGGCAAGTGGGTGGAACTGGAGAATGTCATCCTGAGTGAGGTGACCCAATCAAAAAAAAAAAAAAAAAAAAAAAACCGATGGCATGCACTCAATGATAAGCGGATATTAGCTTGGAATACCCAAGAAACAATTCACATATCAAATGATGCCCAAGAAGAAGGAAGGTCCTGGAAAGGCTCAGTGCAGCAGTGTAGGGGAATACCAGGACAGGGAAACTAGAAGGGGTGATTGGAGAAAAGGGGGAGGGAAGAGGGCTTATGGGACTTTCAGGGAGGGGGGATCCAGGAAAGGGAATATCATTTGAAATGTAAATAAAGAATATATCAAAAAAAGAAAGAAAGAAAGAAAGAAAGAAAGAAAGAAAGAAAGAAAGAAAGAAAGAAAGAAAGAAAGAAAGAAAAGTTCAAGTGAGGATGTTTCAATTCCACTTAGAAGGGGGAAGGAAATCATCACAGGAACAGAGGAGAGGGAGAGATCTGGGTGGGAGAAAAGAGAGAGGGGGGGAAACTAGAGGGAGGGGGAAATGAGAGAGGGGGAAGGGAACAGGATTAGGTATTGGGGCAGGGGACAGGAGAGAAGCCCAGAGGGCCAAGAGAATGAATGGAGATAAGCAGCATCAGGGGCAGGGTGGGGTGGGACCCTCTAGAAAGTACAAAAGAGACTCTGGAGATGAGAGACTCTCAGGACTCAATGGGGACAACCTTTGCCAAAATGCCCAAGATTGAGGAGAGGGAACTCAAAGAACTCACCTTCAGTAGATAGATGGGGCCTCAAGGGGAGGAACAAGGTTACCTACTCACAGTCAAAAAATTTTTGACCCAGAACTATCCTTGTCTAGAAGAAGTACAGAGGCAAAAATGGAGAAGAAACTGAAGGAAAGGCAGTCCAATGATCAGCTCAACTTGTTATCCATCTCATTGGAGAGCACCAAGGCCTGACACTATTACTGATGCTATAGTGTGCTTACAGACAGAAGCCTGGCAAGGCTGTTCCCTGAGAGGCCCTACCAGCAGCTGACAGAGACAGAACACCCAACCATTGAACTAAAGTCAGGGACTCCTGAGGATGATGTTCTGTGTTGATTTTCAAACTTTAGCTTAAGCTGAGACTTCTGCCAGATTTTGTATGCCCTTCTGAGCCAAGAGGGTATAGAAGCTGCATTCTTTCTTGCTTCAATCATGAAAAATTTTAAATTCTTATTATAGTTTTTAAAATATGGCATTAAAGAAGTGGGTTCCTTTAAAATACAAATAATTTCTATGTTATTAGGCTAAAATACAGAATGATTTGAGATGGAATCAAAGGTTGTAAGAAAGACATGGCCATGGCTCACTGGTAAAGATGATTTTTCTGACCCAAGGACACCTGAGATTTCAAACCAATAGAAGCTCCACCATCATCTTGATTTCATGGGGATGAAGCCTGGATCTGGTACAGAGAATTGGCCTTAAGCTCAACCTTAGGTAACTAGGAGACTGTATACTTAAGTCTAGGAGCTGGTACTGTGCAGTGAGTGAAGTCGAGTTATGCAATGAATATTCGCATCTGATAACACATTTGATATTGGTGGAACCACAGGCAAAGAGCAGCAGGTGATTCCAATAGCTGCTTCTCTAGGACACATCAACTGCCAGAATGAGAAAGCTTCTCAAACCTGAGTCTGTATCTTCCTGACCAGGCCCCCTTTTCTCATAGCCTGAGTCAACTCCAGCACTCTACAAGTTATGCCCCTACTGATCTGAAAAACAAGGTCACAAATGAAAATAGATAATGACAACCACTACTCCTTAAGTAGCGTGCACCATTTAGGTTTCATTAATTCTACTTTCTGGCTCAAGAAAAGGGATTTGGGATTTGTAATTCAAAATCCAGAGATTTCCTATAGGGTTACCACTGTGTGTACACAATGGGGATATGTATATTAGTAACACTGTCTGCTATGGTGCAAAAGATAGGATCTTTCCATGTGAGTGCGGGTGCAATGCAATACCAACCCAAAATGTTCATGATGGATACAAGGTACTGTTTGTACACCTAAAAGGGGATCTTGAAGCAAGAAGGTAAGAAAAGGCTTTATAGAGAAAGTGACATAGGTTGTCAAACTATAGGATAAGAAAGATTATCAATGATCAGTAAAATCTGTAATGGGAAAACAACTATGAACATTTTTCCTAGTAAAGATAAAAAGGTCTTGTAAATTATGGAGTTGTAAATAACACTAGGGAGCTAAGCCTTTATCTTAAAGGAAAGAGAACCAATAACTTTGCTATTTGAGTATACTATCATACCTACAATATGGCGGACTGAAGGGAGAAGACCTAGGCATCTTGAATGTTTTCCACACACAAGAAACACTAAACACACACACACACACACACACACACACACGCACATATACACACAGAACCACTCAAACAGAACCTTCTCTAGACGTCATATTGATGAGAACTTGTGACAAAAGGAAATGGCAAGTTAGGTCAGAAACTATAAAACAGCAGTTCTAAGAATGTCCCCACTGGAGTCTGAATATACCAGAGAAGAATTCTGATTCCCAGTTTCTTATTATCTGAATGGGCATCCTTACCGGGATGCTATGGAGGAGGCTGAGAACATGACCTTAACTAAGTGGGGGCACCTGGTCATCTTAGGGGAGGGCTGACATGACTGGCTTCATGCCTCAGCAGATTCTACCTTCATCCTACAATGGGCCCTAAATTGTCAGCCTATTGGTAGAACACTGGGGATGCCATCCTGCTATGCAAGAGTCCTGTCTTCATTCTTTTTCTTAAGTTCTTCAAGTCTGAGAGACAAGAACTCGAAAGCAATGGATTCCAAGTGTGGTGGTGCCGTGAGCACTCAGCATTTTAGCTCATTGGAGCTGAGGCTCCACTGAAGTCAGACACCCCTCTTTTCCAGTATCAAAATGATTTTTCCCAGAATCCATTCAGGCCTAAAATTGTTTCCAAGTTTTCACTCTTTAATCATAAAAACAAAAACAAACAAAACAAAACAAAAATGAGTGCATGTTAAATAAAATTATTTTGGTAGTAAAAAAAAATAAGAATATCACAGATTAGTGATGTTACTAGCCTACATGTGAGGGCATACAAAACAGCAATAAATAAACAATATTGGGTTGTGTAACAAAGGCACCAGTTCTTTTTCAATGATCAGAAATACTTGATAATTTAAAATTTCTTTTCAGAATTGACCAAATAGGAAGAAATTTTCTGCATGCAAAATAAATGAATAAATAAATAAATAAATAAATAAAAACAATCGTACATATTATGTGTCATTGCAGATGAACTGAATATATCTTTCTGGCACCTAAAATGTTTATGGCCAGGACACATGTCTAAAATGAAGGAATTACAAATATCTGAGCAATGATTCAAAAGATAAACTGATTTTAGACACAAGTACACACACACACACACACACACACACACAAGTTCCCTTCATTCCACAGGAAGGCTTTAACATGATCCTCTTTGGCTGGTGTTTATTTTGCCATGTTTTGGGATCTGAAATGTTCAAAACTGAAAGACAGTGGGGCTCAGAAGTCATGCAGCTGAGAAAGGGCCTGAGCCTACTGCGCTGGCAGCTGTCAGGAGCGCCGAGAATTGGCGCCATAGTGTGGGCTTGGAAAGAAGGATGGGAGAATCTGGACTGTTTGTGTATTTTTGAAATATTATTGAAAAACATCATTTTAAAAATCCATAAAAAATACTAGAAATGTGCAGCTGGGGAGCGGGAAGATGTGCTCTTATTTAAGCATATGTAATAATTATTGAACAAAGCTGCGTAGGAGCCTGCAGCTGGAAAATGCAGGAAACTGAAAATTTAGTTCAGAATAAATTCATGAAATTGCACTTCAGCGAGGGAACTTGCAGCTGGGGGAGGGCAGAGGGACAGCGATATTTTTTAAGTGAAACAAAGCATTGAGCCCTCGCTTTGACACGGTATTGGAAAGGATGCTCTGGACTTCAGATCAAAGTAGAATCAAGCATCACTCTTTCAGCACAAAGCAATCTTTGGCTTCTTGGCTAAGTCGAAGTTTTTTTTTTTTTAAATGACTATTTGGTAACCATTTTCTAGATAATTCTCGAATTCTTCTAGAATTATAGAGGAATAACATTTTATCCCATGGTACCTGTTCCTTTTTTCCTTAAATTTGTACTTTAAGGAGATTTTTTTTTTTTTTGGAGTTCTAAAACAGGTTGCCATCTATGAAATTTGCCATTAACTTACAAATCAAATTATATATATATACATATATATGTGTGTGTATAATTTATATATATTAATGTGCTCATATATATGCTCACATATT